>NC_057808.1:490014343-490614343 GCF_018294505.1 Triticum aestivum
AGGCACCAGCAACAATGCGAGCAGAGAGAACTAGGGTTGCTCGGCCCCTCCTAGCAAAAGTAGCAACTACGGCAAAATGTTGGCGAGCCCTATGGCCCCCGCCGAAGTGGCCTTATCCTTGATGCCAGTGGAGAGACGAGTGATGGAGGGATTCGCACCGTCGAAAGTGCAAGCATGGCGGTGGTTCCAGATGGACCAGTTCAATTGGTGGCCGGAGTCCTTGATCGGTTTGTATTAACTTCAGTGGACAACATGATGGTTGGTTGCTTGCTAATAGCTCCTTGGAGGTAAATACCAACACCCTCTTTTGTGAGGCCACCAAGCGCACATTCTCGTCTATATATACATAAGTAGTCGAGTCGAACACACAGTTCCTGTTACACTATCCACGGATAAGTCCGGACGCGTCCATGGACGTTTAACTAGGGGGACGGATTTGACCGGTACAGTTGTAGATGCTCTAAGGCACAGACAAAAAGGAAACAAGAGAAACAAATTTATCTCGTGAAGTGAAACAAGGTGTGTTGATCGATACCCAATGGCCACTGTCGAAGCCGCTGTAAAGCATCCCATGAAATGAAAATTAATGAGCAGGGAGAAAAATATAGTGCAAAATGTGGTGTCAGCATGCTCCAGCTTCCCTGACGGCTTCTATGGGGGACACCTCATGCCTACTATGCTGGTTCTATCGAGAAGGCGGGCCCAAGACCCACCGGTTGGCTGCTCAGGGCCTTCTTCGACGCGCGATGTTGTTGTTGCTCCTGCACCGGAGCCGCGCGATGCCAGACAGATTGTGTGGCCGATGCAAAGCACTTAACGGCTCGACCTGCATTCCGGTGCCTTCCATTCCTAGTTTGCTTTTCTTTCTTTATTATATATACCACTCACTCCAGACGATCGTTTTAACTCCTGAACGGCTGGTTTATTATTTATTGTGTCAAGCGTAAGCTACAGAAGAATATGAATGGCTTTGTGCATAATGATGATACAGAGGTTGGGGCCTTTCCCATTTCAAAAGAAAATGTTGAAATAGAGATGGAAGTGTGGGGTTTGGACTTTGAAGAGCACAAACACACCTCGACACTTTGGTTACTTGTATGGGCATGGTTGGCTACCAAGGATAGTACTCCCGAGTCTTGCCTAGCCTTAATTTCTGCATCTCCTCTCCAGTTCAAGTCCTTGATCGTTTTGGAGAATTAACTTCAGTGAACAGCATGACGCTTTGTGCTAGTTAGTAGCTCCTTGGAGTTAAATACCAACACCTCCTTTTGTGAGGCAACCAAGTGCGCATGCTCGTCTATATATAGAGGTAGTCGAGTCGAACACAAAGTTCCCCTTATTACTTCTTCGCTCACATTCACATCTTTACCTTAGACAATTAAATAAGGTAGTAGTCCACATTGATAGGATGAAAAGCAATACACATTCAGTGATGTAGAATTTTGAGAACGGAAGGCATCGGGAAGAAAAATCCAAGTGTTGCAATGGAACATAGTCGGTCTGATTCATTATCAGCACACTGTTACATCTGGCTGTGCTTGGACATACAACAGCAGTGTGTGAGAGGGCTTCTCACCACCACCGCTTCTTGTAATTAGCCAGCTAGTGTGTCAGCATGTGTGATTAACTAGCTAGTGTGTTAGCAAGTAGATCCTATTACGCATGTGGTGTCAGCATGTTCCATTGAGAAGGCGGGCCCATGACCCACCGACTTGTTGCTCCTGCGCCGGAGCCCCGCGACGCCAGACGAATTGTGCGGCCCATGCGAGGGCACGAATTCTTTGTGTTTTGTATTTAATTTCGGTGGACAGAAGGACAACGGATGCTAGTAAGTTCATTGGAGTTAAATACCAACACCTTTTTTTACGAAGCCACCTTGTTGTTTCTAAACTTATGTCTTCGAGTCCATTAGAGCAGATAGTGGGTGGTTCTACAATGGCACCACACAAGAAGTGTACCGAAGCAAATGTATCAATTGCAACAAGATCTAGAGTAAAACCAGCTAATTACATCGTTAACATTTCTTTGTTGATTGTTAGTGCATCTCTCTTTCATAATTCTTCCATAAAACAGTTAGTAAATCTTGCACTGTGTTGTTCATCTAAGACGCGTGGGTATATGATTTCTGCAGGGAAGTTCTATATTGACTTAAATGATGGATTTGTCGCAGAATTGTGTATTAATATTTTGCGGAAAGGTGTTCGTCAACATCAATATTGTATTGGAAGAGATATTTGAACAAGGTAAGAAAATGTACTCGTGACCAGACTAATGTGTTGAAGCATTTTATATAACCATAGAAAATTGGAAAGAACTTGTCAGAATCGCGATTTCATTGTACGATTCTGGTTAGTAAAATCTACGTTTCTACGATTTGCGACCCTACCATCAGGGCTCCGATCCGACTATTGCAGAATGAAATGCAGACCCAAAAATGACACAACAACT
This sequence comes from Triticum aestivum, assembly GCF_018294505.1. NCBI lineage: Eukaryota > Viridiplantae > Streptophyta > Magnoliopsida > Poales > Poaceae > Triticum > Triticum aestivum. Next base: position 490,016,792 of record NC_057808.1, read on the forward strand.
AGACGAGGCTTCGCAAATACTTGGTCTGCGGATTATTGAGGAAAAGAGCTCGTTGAGCACGTTACTTTCAAGCATGGCCGTCTCATCTAGCTCCAGGCAATATTCAACCTCTCCTGAACACATTCGGGAGATGAAAGAGAGGATTGCAACTCAGGAGTTGCACGTCATAACAACAAATGATAGGTTTCAACAAAACCTGAATGCGGTATTTGTTGCCCGGATACAAAAAATTGAAGAGTTAAGAAGGAAGTGACAGAAAGAACTTGAAGCTGTCAAGATGGATTGATGAAAGAAAATCATTGCTTTTGAAAAAAGCCAAGAAATGGAGGTAATGCTTAGTTACCTGATAAGGAAAACCTCGCAATCTTTCGAGGACAACATGTCAGAACCACCCATGTCTTGATGGTGTATTATTGTTTGTCATGATACGTTGTCATGTGTCTTATTTGTTGTCTTCGATACTTTGTCTCATGGTTGCTCATTATTATGTGTTATACAATTGTGTAAGAACTGTCAAGTGTCAGTATTTATGAAAACTCTGATGGAGATGTTTGAATTAAAATTTTGTAGCAAGTTAAATTTAATTCATTTTTCTCGCAATTTAAATATAAATTTGGCTGCAAATTAAATATATACAAGTTGACTTCTTCATCGTTTGTGACGGTAATTGTGATAGAAATGCATGCGGTCACGAATGTCTGGATCCAAATGTAAATAGTCACGTCACTAACTTCTAAACCCACATGTAAGCAGTTACGTCAGCAGCGTGTGGACCCTGATTTAAGAATCGCTAACCGATCCAACCTGACGGCCCGATTGTTACTGATGTTTACGTAAGTGAAAATGCTTAACAATGACAATCTTGGCCGTCACCAAATACAGAATTGACAAACCAGGAACTGTCATCGAAGATATGATCTTAGATGACGGGAAAAGTGGTATCGTTATTCTTTAAAAAAAAATTACCCCGCTTTAGTTATGGCCAGTGTGACGGGCCAAAACCATTACAAACACATTTTTTTATGAAGAAATACGATTTTGCATGACACAAATCAGCCGTTAGAGGAAATAGTGGTCTTCGTAGTGGAAGCATGTGTTCACCTGATGAGTATTGACTGATGGTTGCATTGTGTGCATAGTGGTATGTGTCCCCATCTAGTAATTTATGTCTTCTCCAAAGCAGGGACAACCCAAATCTTAACTTCTTTGCAGTGTTGGATTCTCTCTCCTATGGGAAGGGATGCGTCTTGGGCACTTGTGGATGGCATCTAGGCCAGAATTTGTTTGGCGGCGTTGGTTGTAATGTTTTTCTAGCGACCATTGGTTATGGCCTTGTCTTGAGTAGATGGTTATTCGACCTAATATTAGACTTGTAATGTTGTAACTGTTCTTTCTATAAGTGCATCAAGACACAAACTTTGCGTTTTCTAGAAGAAGAAAAAGGATGACGTGATCCATCCTAGGGGAGAATCCATTTGCGAGCTTAGTACCACATCTGTTCTAGTTGTGTGTATTTTTAACAATGCTGAACAAGACATATGCCTCCTATATTATTCGCATCGTCGCTAATGAATCGCATTAGGCTAACCTGCAGCGCGCAGACGCACTGAGGACCCGCGACTAGGCAGGCCCACTAAAAGAAATGAAGGTGACGATGTGTTCTTTGGCTGCTTTGAGATTTGCGAAGCCACGTGTCAGGAGATCGATGGGGTCTCCCGGGATGGTGCGTACAACCAGGTTGTATGAGATTTTCTTCAGCATGCTCCAGCTTCCCTGACGGCTTCTATGGGGGACACCTCATGCCTACTATGCTGGTTCTATCGAGAAGGCGGGCCCAATACCCACCGGTTGGCTGCTCAGGGCCTTCTTCAACGCGCGATGTTGTTGTTGCTCCTACACTGGAGCCGCGTGATGCCAGACGGATTGTGCGGCCGATGCAAAGCACTTAACGGCTCGACCTGCATTCCGGTGCCTTCCATTCCTAGTTTGCTTTTTTTTAATATACTGCTCACTCTAGACGATCGTTTTAACTCCTGGACGGCTGGTTTATTACTTATTGTGTCAAGTAAGCTACAGAACGAAAATGAATGGCCTTGTGCATAATGATGATACAGAGGTTGGGACCTTTCCCATTCCAGAAGAAAATGTTGAAATAGAAATGGAAGTGTGGGGTTTGGACTTTGAAGAGCACAAACACACTTCGACACTTTGGTTACTTATATGGGCATGGTTGGTTACTAAAAGACAGTACTCCTGAGTCTTGCCTAGCCTTAATGTGTGCATCTCCTCTCCCATTTAAGTGATAGCCAGAGTCCTTGATCGTTTTGGAGTATTAACTTCAGTGAACAACATGACAGTTGGCGCTAGCTAGTAGCTCCTTGGAGTTAAATACCAACACCTCCTTTTGTGAGACCACTAAACGCGCATGCTTGTCTATATATGCAGAGATAGTCGAACAGATAGTTCCCCTAACTTGTTAGCTCATGTTCGCTCTTTTGCCTCGGTCAATCAAATAATATACTTAGTCCACATTGATAGGGATGAAAAACAACACACATCCAGTGAAGTAGAGTTTTGAGAATGGAAGGCATCGGAAAGAAAAATCCAAGTGTTGCAATAGAATATAGTTGGTCTGATTCATCATCAGCAGACTGTCACATTGGGCTTGGCTGCGCCGGGACATATAGCAGCAGTGCGCAGTGGTCTCATTGCCGCTTCCTGTGATTAGCTAACTAGTGTGTCAGCCAGTGGGAATTGTGAGGCTGGTCATAGTGGGGAGTAACTTATACTAGTGTCATGCATATGACACTAGTCTAAGTTACTACTTTCATAGTGCAAAGTAACATAGTAGTAGTGTCATATATAACTTCACTTATTAGCTTGTAGACTCATCTTGTCTTGGAAACCACTATGTTACAGTAACTTATTATGTTACCACTTCACATTAACTATTTGCCACGTAAGCAAAATTTTCTTGGAGTGCGCTATGTTACTAGCTAAGTTAATCCTACTATGACTAGCCTGAGGCATGTGGTGTCAGCATGTTCCAACGAGAAGGCGGGCCCAAGACCCACCGGCTAGCTGCTGAAGGCCGTGTCCGTGTTGAGTTGTCACGTTGTATTGTACATGTGTATGTTGTGCTCTTGGCTGTAACGGTGTGTAACCGCATGACCCTAGTCCTAGGGGAATCGTCATTTTGTTCCGGACCATCCAAAGCGACCAAAGCAGCGCCCGGCCCTCGCGTCGCTGATGACCCACAAGTATAGGGGATATATCGTAGTCCTTTCGATAAGTAAGAGTGTCGAACCCAACGAGGAGCAGAAGGAAATGATAAGCGGTTTTCAGCAAGGTATTCTCTGCAAGCACTGAAATTATAGGTAACAGATAGTTTTGTGATAAGATAAATTATAACGTGCAACAAGTAATAAGTGTAAATAAAGTGCAGCAAGGTGGCCCAATCCTTTTTGTAGCAAAGGACAAGCCTGGACAAACTCTTATATAGAGAAAAGCGCTCCCGAGGACACATGGGAATTATCGTCAAGCTAGTTTTCGTCACATTCATATGATTCGCGTTCGGTACTTTGATAATTTGATATGTGGGTGGACCGATGCTTCGGTGCTGTCCTTACTTGGACAAACATCCCACTTATGATTAACTCCTATTGCAAACATCTGCAACTAAAAAAGAAGTATTAAGGTAAACCTAACCATAGCATGAAACATATGGATCCAAATCAGCCCCTTACGAAGCAACGCATAAACTAAGGTTTAAGTTTCTGTCACTCTAGCAACCCATCATCTACTTAATAGTTCCCAATGCCTTCCTCTAGGCCCAAACAATGGTGAAGTGTCATGTAGTCGACGTTCACATAACACCACTAGAGGAGAGACAACATACATCTCATCAAAATATCGAACGGATACCAAATTCACATGACTACTAATAGCAAGACTTCTCCCATGTCCTCAGGAACAAACGTAACTACTCACAAAGCATATTCATGTTCATAATCAGAGGAGTGTTAATATGCATAAAGGATCTGAACATATGATCTTCCACCAAATAAACGAACTAGCATTAACTACAAGGAGTAATCAACACTACTAGCAACCTACAGGTACCAATCCCAGACTTAGAGACAAGAATCGGATACAAGAGATGAACTAGGGTTTGAGAGGAGATGGTGTTGATGAAGATGTTGATGGAGATTGACCCCCTCCCGATGAGAGGAGCGTTGGTGATGACGATTGCGATGATTTCCCCCTCCCGAAGGGAAGTTTCCCCGGCAGAACAACTCCGCCAGAGCCCTAGATTGGTTCCGCCTCGTGGCGGCGGAGTCTCGTCCCGAAAGCTTGCTTATGATTTTTTCTCGGACGAAAGACTTCATATAGTAGAAGATGGGCACCGGACGGCCACCAGGGGGCCCACGAGGCAGGGGGCGCGCCCAGGGGGGTAGGGCGCGCCCCCCACCCTCATGCCCAGGGTGTGGGTCCCCTCTGGTATTTTCTTCGCTCAGTATTTTTTATTATTTCCAAAAATAACTTCCGTGGAGTTTCAGGACTTTTGGAGTTGTGCAGAATAGGTCTCTAATATTTGCTCCTTCTCCAGCCCAGAATTCCAACTGCCGGCATTCTCCCTCCTTAGGTAAACCTTGCAAAATAAGAGAGAATAGGCATAAGTATTGTGACATAATGTGTAATAACAGCCCATAATGCAATAAATATCGATATAAAAGCATGATGCAAAATGGACGTATCAACTCCCCCAAGGTTAGACCTCGCTTGTCCTCAAGCGGAAGCCGATAACGATAAATATGTCCACATGTTTAGAGATAGAGGTGTCGATAAAATAAAATACGGACATGAGGGCATCATGATCATTCTTATAACAGCAACATATATGGATGTTGTCATATGATTTCTTATGCTCAAGTAATAATCTATTCACAATGTCAAGTATGAATCAGAAACTTCATTAAGAACCGGCAAACCGTAATCTCAGTCATTGAAGCAATTGCAATTTATCATAACATCGGAAAGAGTCTATGTAAGAGCTTTTCAGCAAGTCCACATACTCAACTATTATTTAGTTTTTCACAATTGCTAACACTCACGCAATACTTGTGGTTACGGAGTTTTAAATCGGACACAAAGAAAGATAGGGGCTTATAGTTTCGCCTCCCAACCTTTTACCTCAAGGTTAATGTCAACAATAATAGTTCATGCCAATATATATATATATATATATATATATATATATATATATATATATATATATATATATATATATATATATATATATCAGGATCTTTCCAACACACTGTGCTTGCCGAAGGATAAAATGTAAAAAAGGAAAGGTGAAGATCACCATGACTCTTGCATAAGGTAGAAGGTAAAAGTAAAAGATAGGCCCTTCGCAGAGGGAAGCAGAGGTTGTCATGCGCTTTCAAGGTTGGATGCACAAAATCTTAATGCGAAAGAACGTCACTATTGCCACTTGTGATATGAACCTTTATTATGCAGTCCGTCGCTTTTATTTCTTCCACATCACAAGATCGTATAAAGCTTATTTCCTCCACACTAATCAATCATACATATTTAGAGAGCAATTTTTTTTATTGCTTGCACCGATGACAACTTACTTGAAGGATCTTACTCAATCCATAGGTAGGTATGGTGGACTCTCATGGCAAAACTGGGTTTAAGGATATTTGGAAGCACAAGTAGTATCTCTACTTGGTGCAAAGAATTTGGCTAGCATGAGGGGGAAAGGCAAGATCAACATGTTGGATGATCCATGACAATATACTTTATCTCAGATATAAGAAAACATAACCCATTACGTTGTCTTCCTTGTCCAACATCAACTCTTTAGCATGTCATATTTTAATGAGTGATCACAATCATAAAAGATGTCCAAGATAGTATATGTATATGTGAAACCTCTCTTTCTTTAGTACTTCCTATTAATTGCAACGATAACCAAAACTATGTTTGTCAACTCTCAACAACTTTTAATCATCATACTCTTTCTATGTGAAGTCATTACTCTCCATAAGATCAATATGATCTCTTTTTATTTCTCTTTATTCTTTCTCTTTTCTTTTATTCCCTCGAGATCATGGCAAAATAATCAAGCCCTTGACTCAACACTAATCTTTATTATATAGCTCACGGACTCGATTACATAGAGGGATCATAAAGCAAAACTCAAAACTAAATCATACCAAAGCTTTATTCTACTAGATCAAGATATTACTAAAAGGACCGAACTAAGAAAAACGGTAAAGATAGGAGTGTGATGGTGATACGATACCAGGGCACCTCCCCCAAGCTTGGCAGTTGCCAAGGGGAGTGCCCATACCCTTGTGATTATGTCTCCTTTGCTGGTGAAGAAGATGGAGGTGATGATGGATAGTCGCACATCGAGCGTAAGAGGTCCTCCAACTTGCGGATAATGCCCTTGAGTGCGGTGATATGCTCCTTCAACAAAATATTTTCACGTGTGAGATACTTGTTTTGTATACGAGCTAACTCAATCATCTTGAAAGCTTCGATCTCAGTTGGGGTAAGAAGATTGTGATCAAGTTGAAGGATGTCTGCCGGAGTTTGATCCTCCGTGACCTTCTTGATCCCTTCATCCTTGTTGATCTCCATGGGTTCTTCCCTCTTCAGCTCTATCTTCATTAGCCAAGCATCGTTGTCACCATTGTTGGAGGAGGGGGACGACATGATGCCTGGCCTTGACAACCCTGACAGAAAACAGCTCGAAACAAGAACAGAACATAATTGCATGATACGATGGTCAAAACCTTCGGGAGAATATATAATGAATTTTTACCGACCAAAATACGTATCGTGCAAGAAAACGGAGTCCGAAGAGCGCACAAGGTGCCCACGAGGCAGGGGGCGCGCCCAGGGGGTAGGGCGCACCCTCCACCCTCGTGGAGGCCTCGTGTCCTTCCCGGACTGCTTCTTATTTTTCTATTTTTCTAAATATTCCAAAACGGAGAAAAATTGCCATTAGAACTGTTTTGGAGTCGGTTTACTTACCGTACCACATACCTATTACTTTTCGGAGTCTGAAATGTTCTGGAAAGTGTCTCTTATGTATTCCTCCGGTGTTACGGTTTCAATTACATTAGTTTCAACATTTATAGGATTACCTGAGATATAGTGTTTGATTCTTTGACCGTTCACCACCTTCGGATTTGTGCCTTCGAAGTTGTTGATTTTTATGGCACCAGAACGATAGACCTCCTCGATAACGTGAGGACCTTCCCATTTAGAGAGAAGTTTTCCTGCAAAAAATCTTAAACGAGAGTTGTATAGCAATACATAATCACCTACATTAAACTCACGCTTTTGTATCCTTTTGTCATGCCATCTTTTAACTTTTTCTTTAAACGACTTGGCATTCTCATAGGCTTGGGTTCTCCATTCATCAAGTGAGCTAATGTCAAATAACCTTTTCTCTCCGGCAAGTTTGAAATCATAATTGAGTTCTTTAATAGCCCAATATGCCTTATGTTCTAGTTTGAGAGGTAAATGACATGCTTTTCCATAGACCATTTTATACGGAGACATACCCATAGGATTTTTATATGCAGTTCTATAGGCCCATAATGCATCATCAAGTTTCTTGGACCAATTCTTTCTAGATCTATTAACAGTCTTTTGCAAAATTAATTTGAGTTCTCTATTACTCAATTCTACTTGACCACTAGACTGTGGGTGATAAGGAGATGCAATTCTATGATTAACATCATACTTAGCAAGCATTTTACAAAAGGCACCATGAATAAAATGTGAACCACCATCAGTCATTAAATATCTAGGGACTCCAAACCTCAGAAAAATAACTTATTTAAGCATCTTAATAGAGGTGTTATGATCATCACTACTAGTTGGAATAGCTTATACCCACTTAGTAACGTAGTCAACAGCAACTAAAATATGTGTATGTCTATTAGAGGCAGGAAACGGTCCCATATAATGAAAGCCCCAAACATCAAATGGTTCAATAACAAGTGAATAATTCATAGGCATTTCTTGACGTCTACTAATATTACCAATTCATTGACATTCATCACAAGATAAGACAAACTTACGAGCATCCTTGAAGAGAGTAGGCCAATAAAAACCGGATTGCAATACCTTATGTGCAGTTCTATCTCCAGCGTGGTGTCCTCCATAAGCCTCGGAGTGACACTTGCGTAGGATCTGTTCCTGTTCATGCTCAGGTACACAACGTCTAATGACACCATCTACTCCTTCTTTATAAAGATGTGGGTCATCCCAGAAATAATGTCTCAAATCATAGAAAAACTTTTTCTTTTGCTAGTATGTGAAACTAGGTGGTATAAATTTAGCAACAATGTAATTAGCATAATCAGCATACCACGGAGCAGTACGTGAAGCATTTATGACATTTAATTGTTCATCAGGAAAGCTATCATCAATAGGTAGTGGGTCATCAAGAACATTCTCTAACCTAGAAAAGTTGTCTGCAACGGGGTTCTCAGCTCCCTTTCTATCAATAATATGCAAATCAAATTCTTGTAGCAAGAGAACCCATCTAATAAGTCTAGGTTTAGCATCTTTTTTTCCATAAGATATTTAATAGCAGCATGATCAGTGTGAATAGTTACTTTAGAATCAACAATATAAGGCCTGAACTTATCACAAGAAAATACAACTGCTAAGAATTCCTTTTCAGTAGTAGCATAATTTCTCTGGGCATTGTCTAGAGTTTTACTAGCATATTGAATAACATTTAATTTCTTATCAACTCTTTGTCCTAGAACAGCACCTACGGCATAATCACTAGCATCGCACATAATTTCAAAGGGTAAATTCCAATCAGGTGGCTGAACAATAGGTGCAGATATCAATGCTTCCTTAAGTATTTCAAATGCTTCTACACAATCATCATCAAAGACAAATGGTATATCTTTTTGTAATAGATTAGTCAGAGGCCAAGAAATTTTTGAGAAGTCCTTAATGAACCTCCTATAAAAACCGGCATGACCAAGGAAACTTCTTATACCTTTGATGTCCTTAGGACATGACATCTTTTCAATAGCATCAACTTTAGCTTTATCAACTTCAACACCTCTTTCAGAAATTTTATGCCCCAAGACAATGCCTTCATTAACCATAAAGTGGCACTTCTCCCAATTCAAGACAAGGTTAGTTTCTTCACATCTCTGCAAAACTCAATCAAGGTTGCTCAAGCAATCATCAAAAGAGGATCCATAAACGGAGAAATCGTCCATGAAAACCTCACAAATTTTTTCACAAAAATCAGAGAATATAGCCATCATGCATCTTTGAAAGGTAGCAGGTGCATTACATAAACCAAAAGGCATACGTCTATAAGAAAAAGTACCGAAGGGCAAGTAAAAGTGGTCTTTGCTTGATCATCAGCTGACACAGGTATTTGAGAGAAACTAGAGTAACCATCTAGAAAGCAAAAATGTGTATGTTTGGGTAATCTTTCTAGCATTTGATCAATGAATGGCAAGGGGTAATGATCCTTTTTAGTAGCTTTGTTTAATTCTAACAGGGAAAGGTGGTTTCTCAACATAAGCAGTAGGAACAATAGGATCATTATAAGTGATAGTCTTTTCTTCAACTTTAATAGGTGCAACTACATTTACTTCAATGGGAGGATTATATTTAAACCACTTCTCCTTAAGGGGATCAACATGAGTAGCAAAGGATTCACAAAAAGAAGCTACTATCTCAGAGTCAAGTCCATATTTAGTGCTAAATTTACGAAAAACATCGGTATCCATAAAAGATTTAACACAATCAAACTTAGGTGTTATACCTGACTCCTTACCTTCGTCGAGGTCCCAATCTTCAGAGTTGCGTTTTTCTTTCCAATAAATCCCATTTGAATTCAATAGTCTTCATCATAAAAGAGCCAGCACAAGAAGTATCGAGCATGGTGCGATTGTTGTCAGAAAGCCGAGCATAATTTTTTTGAATAATCATTTCTCTTGAGAGCTCATGATTGGGGCATGAATATAACATTGACTTAAGCCTCCCCCAAGCTTGAGAGATGCTTTCTCCTTCGCGAGGCCAAAAATTATATATATAATTACAATCACGATGAACAAGATGCATAGGATAAAACCTCTGATGAAATTCCAATTTCAATCGTTTGTAGTTCCATGATCCCATATCATCACATAAACTATACCATGTCAATGCATCTCCCTTCAAAGATAAAGACCTTATTCTTGATAACATCATCGTGCATACCTGCAAGCTTAAATAATCCACAAACTTCATCCACATATATTAGGTGCTCATCAGGATGTAATGTTCCATCTCCTGCAAAAGGATTAGCTAGCAGTTTTTCTATCATACCCGAAGGAATTTCAAAGTAGACATTTTCATTTTCAGTAGGTTCAGTAGGTTGAGGAGCAACTCTTTGCTCTACTGGTCGGGGTGAAGATACCCCGAACAAGCCCCTCAGAGGAGTACTTTCCATAGTAACAAGTGACAGTAAATTTCAGCACACTATATAAATTTTTCTTACCAAATTCCACCTACCAAAGGCGCTTCACTCCCCGGCAATGACGCCAGAAAAGAGTCTTGATGACCCACAAGTATAGGGGATCTATCGTAGTCCTTTCGATAAGTAAGAGTGTCGAACCCAACGAGGAGCAGAAGGAAATGATAAGCGGTTTTCAGCAAGGTATTCTCTGCAAGCACTGAAATTATAGGTAACAGATAGTTTTGTGATAAGATAATTTGTAACGAGCAACAAGTAATAAGTGTAAATAAAGTGCAGCAAGGTGGCCCAATCCTTTTTGTAGCAAAGGACAATCCTGGAGAAACTCTTATATAGAGAAAAGCGCTCCCGCGGACACATGGGAATAATCGTCAAGCTAGTTTTCATCACGTTCATATGATTCGCGTTCGGTACTTTGATAATTTGATATGTGGGTGGACCGGTGCTGTCCTTACTTGGACAACAATACCACTTATGATTAACTCCTATTGCAAGCATCCGCAACTACAAAAGAAGTATTAAGGTAAACCTAACCATAGCATGAAACATATGGATCCAAATCAGCCTCTTACGAAGCAACGCATAAACTAGGGTTTAAGCTTCTGTCACTCTAGCAACCCATCATCTACTTATTACTTCCCAATGCCTTCCTCTAGGCCCAAACAATGGTGAAGTGTCATGTAGTCGAGGTTCACATAACACCACTAGAGGAGAGACAACATACATCTCATCAAAATATCGAACGAATACCAAATTCACATGACTACTAATAGCAAGACTTCTCCCATGTCCTCAGGAACAAACATAACTACTCACAAAGCATATTCATGTTCATAATCAGAGGAGTATTAATATGCATAAAGGATCTGAACATATGATCTTCCACCAAATAAACCAACTAGCATTGACTACAAGGAGTAATCAACACTACTAGCAACCTACAGGTACCAATCCCAGACTTAGAGACAAGAATTGGATACAAGAGATGAACTAGGGTTGAGAGGAGATGGTGCTGGTGAAGATGTTGATGGAGATTGGGCCCCTCCCGATGAGAGGAGCGTTGGTGATGACGATGGCGATGATTTCCCCCTCCCGGAGGGAAGTTTCTCCGGCAGAACAACTCCGCCAGAGCCCTAGATTGGTTCCGCCAAGGTTCCGCCTCATGGCAACGGAGTCTCGTCCCGAAAGCTTGCTTATGATTTTTCTCGGACGAAAGACTTCATATAGCAGAAGATGGGCGCCGGAGGGCCACCAGGGGGCCCACGAGGCAGGGGGGCACGCCCAGGGGGTAGGGCGCGCCCCCACCCTCGGGCCCAGGGTGTGGGTCCCCTCTGGTATTTTCTTCGCTCAGTATTTTTTATTATTTCCAAAAATAACTTCCGTGGAGTTTCAGGACTTTTGGGGTTGTGCAGAATAGGTCTCTAATATTTGCTCCTTCTCCAGCCCAGAATTCCAGCTGCCGGCATTCTCCCTCCTTAGGTAAACCTTGCAAAATAAGAGAGAATAGGCATAAGTATTGTGACATAATGTGTAATAACAGCCCATAATGCAATAAATATCGATATAAAAGCATGATGCAAAATGGACGTATCAGTCGCCCCCTTGGGCGACTAGGGTTCCGCGGCCGCCGCCGCCCCCTCCACTCCCTTCCTCCCCTTGCCGCTACCGGAGACGGCCGCCGGGAAGCCCACGCGGGCGCCGGTGAAGGTAGCGGCGGGGATGTCAGTGCTCCATCCCCTCTCGGAGGCCAGCGGTTCCTGGGGCGGCGGCCCCAACCAGAGAGGCGGCGCCGTCGGGCAGTTGGCGGCGTTCGCAGGGGTACTAGCCAGCATGCCTGGCCGCGCGGGCGGCGGGTGGCTGATGGAATCCGGCCGCGGCGCGAAGTTTCTTTGTCAGATCTGGAGGTTCGAAATCCCTCTCCCTACTGCCTCTCTCTCGCCGTCGGCGGGGGCTAGCGATTTGTTCTCTGGCTCCGGCGTTGGTGCGTGTTGGTGGCTAGCTAGGGGACCAGGGGAAACCTTGGCCGGTCCGGCCGGCCCGGCGGCGACAACGCCCAAGGGCGCTGCTTTCCTCCATGGGGGCGCAGCCGATGTCACCTGCTCTCCACCCCGGCCCCCCTGCCCGGGTGAAAACCCTTTTATCCACTGTGGATTTGGCGGCGGCGGCGCCTTGCGCATTGGGACCTTGCTGGAGGCATCGTTAGGGGTGTTGGGTGTGGTCGGGAGGCTCTGCGGGTGAGGGATTGAGCTGCCTCCTCTTCATCGACCGATTCCATGAAGCTTGTCTCCATCTAGTTGGGCATGGACCATGGCGGAGCGGCCGGTGGGGGATCCCAAATCGAAGTGGTCGCACTGTGTCCACCTTACGATGTGAGGGCGGCATTCTTTCAGCTCTAGGGTGAGCTTCTCGAAATCCCGACGGTGCGGCGCCTACGAGCCATGGCGAGGGGGTAGGGTCCCTCTTCGGTGATAGAGAAGGAAGATGTTGTTCCCCTTCTTATCTAGGTGTTCCTGGAGCATGGCCATCTTTGAAGGTCGGCTATGTCCTGCTCTGCTGCTCCGCTCTGCTACATATGATCCTAGTGTGGAGTGCTTGGCCTTTGCAAGCTGTAATCTTAATTTCCACCTCATTAGCTACTTGTGAAGGTTGTAGTCAGTGTTTCTGTCCAGTGTTCCCCATTGTATCGTTCTGACCGTTGTAATTTGGGTCGTTTGATGTAACTCCTGGTCGGTTGATGGCTTTGTTAATTCAAAGCCGGGCTCTTCGCGAGCCCTCGTTCTAAAAAAACCCCTAGTCCTAGGGATAGCTAGCTAACCTCACCGCATTCCAGATCCCTGCATCTAGGGATTGGTGGTGTCTTTCCATGTAATCTCTCCGTCTCGTGAAAAATATACATATAATTTTTTTAGGACAAATTATGAAGTGGAGTAAAAAATGCATTGAAAAGGTGCAAGCCATCATCTTTTTCCTCTTTAATTACCCAACCCCCAATGAGCTAAGTGCATGTAGAAATTAAGGAGACCATGTATAGAATGTTATTGGTCTTGATTACCGTGTGATAAGAGAGAAATATTTTTTCCTACTTTAAAGTGCATTAAGAAGATAAAAGACATTGTTTTATGGACAAATTTTAAAGCCAAATGTGCATTCTTCACTGGACGGAGGGATAGGCAATTGTTTCCACCTTCCTTCTCTCTGATGCATGTTGCTCCTACAACGTCGAAGTATATGTAAACACCTACTGTGAGTAATAGGCAATTGTTTCCACCTTCCTTCTCTTCGATGCATGTTGCTGCTACTGCGCCGGAGCCGCGTGACACTAGAGGGATTGTAAGGCCCATGCCAAGCAGACAACGGCTCGGCCTACATTCCGGTGCCTTTCATTCATAGTTACTTGTAAGGCCCATGCGAAACGGGGAAATTTTTAGGTGCTTCTGCTATCAAGTGCGAAGGCGTCATAGATCCGGCATCACTAGAGGCACTCGCTTGCCGAGAAGCTCTCTCTATAGCATTGGATCTCTCTCTATCATATGTGATAATAGCATCGGATTGTCAAGAGGTTATTAAGAAAATCAAGAACAACACAGGAGGTTTATTATATGGCAGTATTATCAAGGAGATTATAGCAACTTCATCTCAGTTTATAGCATGTTCTTTCGTCTTTGAAGTACGCGAGACAAACATTGAGGCTCGTAGCCTCGCTAAGACGCTTTAGGCCTTTCTCTAGGACGCCATGTCTGGCTCCTCGATCCTCTGGATATAAATTGTGTTCCAATGTATTTGGCCTATGATGATTAATAAAGTGTGTTTTGACTCAAAAAAAGCTATGGAACAAAAAAAAGGCTATCGAACAAAAATAGAAGTGTGTGATTTGGAGAGCACAAACACTTCACCAATTTGGTTACTTGTATGGGTATGGTTGGTTACAAGGGACAGTACTCATGAGTCTTGCCTAGCTGAGTCCTTGATCATGAAAATATGAACATTTGAGGACAAGGCCGCCTTCTATTTTGAATTTCAGTGGATAGCAGGACGACTGGTGCTAGTAAAGTTCCATATCCATACTAACTAATAAAAGGGCTAATGCTTCTGCCTATTCACCATCAGCAATTTTGCAAAAAATCTCAGTGTTTTTTAGTATTCAACCCGCAGTCCTTTCTTAAGTGAGAAACACGTTTCGTTCAGGCTCTTTTTCAAAACTACCCCTGTAGTTTCCAATATTCAGCATGTAGTCTATTTTTAAGTTAGAGAAAAATGATTCATTTTTTCTATGACACATCCACTCCCACAGCTCAGGTGCTGACCCGCCAGCGCCACTCGCGTTCAATTTCTTAGTCTGTAGCCAACTAAGCTATATCATCTTGTGTGATGTGTAGAGGGTGGTCCTCCTATTAGATAGTACCACCTTGCCCCCTTACAGCCAAGCCCACCGATTTATATATGTCTTAAGTTATCTGGGTATCAACCAACTCAATAAGAGGGTGCTTGGATACGTTTTAGTCTCATGACTAAAAGTAGTGGGACTAAAACTTACTAGCCTCACCCATGCTTGGATTCAAATACTGAAGAGACTAAAATCAAGTTAATGAGCATTTATTATCCTCCAAACCCTCCAATCCAGAACTCGCCTGTGTTAAAGGAGAGGAGTTAAATGAGGAGAGAGAGGACTAATCCACATTTTAGTAGGGGTACCCCTGACAAAAAGAATTTAGTCTCAAGACTAGTTTTAGCCCCTTTTTAGTCAGGGGTGCTTGGAACTTTAGCCTCATAAAAAGACTATTTTTAGTCAGACTAAAATAAGTCCCTTGGATCCAAGCACCCTCTAAGCATGAGATGAAAGTGGCCAGCTCGGCGGGCATTAATAAGCACATGATAAGGAGTGGACGTCTCGGCGGGAATCAATAAGCAACCATGCTGGAACCCAATCAGGTGGGCCAATTATAAACATGCGATGATTTAGGCGAAAAGAAAACCGAGCAAAGGAGTCAATCATGGCCTTGGGATTGATCACGTTCGCCATGAATAGGTGAACAACTTGAACATCATCAACACAGTGAAGAAGAGAAGAAGTGGCAACGAGGATGGATCGCTAGGGACATGTGGAATTTGTTTGTCCCGTGGCAACGCACGGGAAAATTTGCTAATAGATTTAATACCAACAACTTCTTTTTTGAGGCCACTTTGCTTTAGGCGCCTCGTCGTCGACGGGAACGTCTCCTCCCACTGAAAACGTATCGCCGGAAATCCTGAAATAAATCTAGGAATAATACGAGCACCAGGACTTGAACCCTGGTAGGCTGGGGATACCACTGTCCCTCCGACCATCCAACTACAGGTTGGTTCGCGTCTTTGAGTCTATTCTAGCATAGAGTGGATGGTTCTATAATGACACGACACAAGAAGCGTACCGAAGCAAACACCGCATGAAAAATCAAAAGTTGTTGTGTCTCTGAATGTAAAAGCACTGGTACTTGGCTTATAATACCCGCAAACAAAGTGACCCTGGATTAGATGATCATAAGACTGAGGGTGGCAAAGAAAAGTGCTCGGCTTACAGGACATGCTTAGCATATACCACAAAAGAGAGCTCGGCTTACAAAACCATCTCGGCATAGTTTTGGTGTGGCCTATAAGCCGAGTGTGGGCCCAATAAGGCTCCCTTTGTACTGTATTTCTGTGACAGCCTGGTTTTTGCCCTCTCTCATTTTCTTGATTTTCATTTGGAGTCATTTGAAATTTGGAGTTTTTGAATCTTTTCATATGGACTTAAACACTTGGGTACCCTTGGCTTTCACCCAAGTGCTTCATTTCCCTCCCTAAACATCATTCCCCTTCTGATCCACCCCAAAATAACCTTTGGAATATTTTTCTTAAATGGAAAATATTCGTTTTTCTCTCAAAAACCCTAGCTAGTTCAATATGCTCCAAAGCAACCCCAATTTTTATGGCCCAGAAAAATATGAGATAATCCACAAATATTCTTTGAAACCTAGGGCACCTTCCTGAGCAAAAATATTTCATCACTTTTTGGAATATTTTGCTACAGAAAATATTTTCTGTTCTGGACAGAAATGGTGGTTTCTACAGCAACTACCATTTTACTTGTTCCATTGTGCCTGGATTTTCTTCTGCATTTTCACCTTAGTAGATCATGGCTAACCTCCAAAGCACAGCCCCCAACTCCCAGCCATTTGACCTTAGTAACCTCTCAAAGTTACTGACCAGAAACTTACTTGGCATGCAAAAACTCCTCTACTGCACCTAGATCTAAACCAAAGTGTGGTAAACTTCAAAATCACCACGAACAACATGCCAGACATGATTTTTGGACGTAGGCTGGCCTGAGGGAAGAGTTCGTGCGGTGACCACGCATGTCCACCATGTCATGCCTGCGTGTCGAGCGCTCTGAGTGCCGCCGAGCGCTCTGTTCGCGCGTGCTCGCTTCCCCCGCCTGCCCGACCATGCCAAACTTCGCTACCATCCTCGTCTCAACGCCATTAACTTCCCTCTGGCGCTCGCCGATGCCGGAGCTCGCCGCAGCGAGCACGGGCATGGTCCGGCCAACCCAATAGTGCGGTGCGCACTATGCTTGTCGCCTTCTCCTCGTTCCTGTGCTTGTCCCCGTTCGCCAACACGTCGCCTTCTCCCCCTCTCACTGACGCCGCTCGTCGCCGGGCGCCGTGGACAGGTGTCCACTGCCGGAGCCCGAACCCCCCTCTCCACTCACCTATAAATGGAGCCGCCCCCAGCCTCCTCGAGCACCATCCACCACTCACACACACCCCACAAGGGCGTAGGAAACCGTAGCCCGGCCGGGCGGGCCGCAGGCTGCCGTCCTCGAGCTCGAGCTCGCCGGCGATCCCCTCTGGTCGCCGTGGTAGGTCCAGGACCTCCCAGGCCAGGGCGACCCTTCCAGGGCCTCCGACTCTCTCTGGTGCAGCCATCCCGTCCCCCTGGAGCCCCTGGAGTTGCCTCTTTTCGCCGTCTTCCTCATCTCCGGCGACCACCGCGTTCTGCCTCCGCTTGCGAGGTCGATTCCGACGCCGTCCGACCACCCCTAGCCACGCTACGGGTACGGGCAGGTGCGCCTCCATCCCCTCTCGCCATCCCTCCCTCTCGTTTCGGCCAAGGAGCCCTCGTCGCCGGCGAGAGCTCTGGCAAAGCCGCGACTCCCTCTATTTCCTTCTCCCCCTCCTCACCTGACTAGCGGGGCCCGCTAGTCACCCACTCTGTACGCGCGTGAAGCGGTACGAGTGGTGGCGCCCCTGGGCTTTACGCCTTCAACGTCACCCCCCAGTTTGTTTATTTTTATTCAAATTCATTTGAATTTACAGAACGCTTCAAACATCCACAACTCTTCAACCATAAGTCCAAATGAATTGATTCTTTTTGCATTTTGTTCTTTGCAAAGCAATCTAGCAGCTCACCAAAGATGAGATTTTTCTGAGCTGTTTAGAATTTCTGGTGATTTTCAGAAGTGTTCTTGGTATTTTCTTTTTGTGCTTAAAATTATTTTCAGAGGGTGAGGCTTGTCTTGAGGATCACCAGAAGGCTTGTGAACCTCGTCTGCACTAAGGCAAGCCACAGCAACATTTTCATGGTGTCATTTCAATATTTATGATTTTCTTACTTGAATGAAATGATTAATCCATGCATTTAAATAACTATTATGTTATTTATATTCTGTTAAGTGTTTGTTGGTTATTATGCTTGATTTACAGAATGTTGAAAATAGCTTAGTTGGTAAAGCAAAGCTAAGATCTATTTGTGGTGATAATAAGAATAATTTTGTTGTGCACGTTAGTAATTACTTACAGTTATTTCCTTGCATAAATAAAATAGTAAAATTTGCTAGAAAATATTCTGTTAAGTACTTGTTTAGTCATTTTACTTGCCTTACAGAATGTTTGAACCTAACTTGGTTGGTAAAGAAATTAGGATTTGTTTGTGGCATCATCTTTGCTATGCATGTAAGAAATTAATCGAAGTTACTTTCTTGCATGAGAAAATAATAAAACTTGCTGCAAAATATTTTGGTTAAAGTGTGAGCTACCCTGACCAGGAAAGTAATATAAGTTGTTGATGTTTATGCTTAGTGTGAATATGGTTGACATCAGTCATGTGTTTTTATATGTGATGCCCATATAGTTTTGCATTTCATGGCATGCTATGACACCGGTCATTTTCGTTTTAAGTTGAACCTGCATATAACTGAACTTGAATATATCGTTGACTGGGTCATGGTGCCGCTGAATCGAGTTTTTCCCAGTGCAACCACATTTGCCTTTGTGGGAAGGCCTTGATTCGGTCCATTGACATTGCCTCTGGTCGGTGCCTCCAACTAGGGAAGGTTATGGCATGCTTACTGTCGTGGAATTGTCACGGCAGATGTCCTCGTGCAAGGACTTAATCGTGGAGCCATCACAGCTAGGAAGCTTAAAGGGGTTAAACGGGACAAGGAACACGAGGGTTATACTGGTTCGGCCCATTACGGTGAAGGTAAAAGCCTACGTCCAGTTGAGGTGGTATTGATTAAGGTTTCGATGACCAGGGAGCTTAATTGCTATGCCTGGCTCTCGACGAGATCTTACTTGTCCCTAAACCGCCGCCGGGTCGTCCCTTTATATACAGAGGTTGACGCCCAGCGGCTCTCAGAGTCCCGGCCGGCTCATAAGAGTGTCCGGCTCGGACTCCCAACTATTCTTGCCTTACACTACAAGTCTTGCCAGACGGCGGTTTATCACTACGGGCCTTAAGCCATCTCCGGGTCCTAGGCCCATCATTGACCCGCCGTCTTCAAGCTCGGTACTGGGCTTCGCGTGATGACCATTATGAGTAACCCGGCCCCTCCTGGCGGGTGACTCTAAGGGTTATATCGACAACATTAGGCCCCAGATTGATTTGAACCGGTTCATGTCAATCTTCAATTCTTTTGAGAAAAGATCTTCCGGCTTATGGTCGTGTGAAAGTTATAACCCGCCATGACGTCATCTTCTGGATTCCTGGTAACCCGCCATGACGTCATCTTCCATTAAATCCATTTTTTTATCCCACCATATCCTCAACGGATCTTATCTTTAAAGGCCATCCCGAAAATCAAGGCGTTTTTGTGGTGAGCTAATCACGCCGTGGCCTCCTCGTTTCTCGCGCCCACTTATGAGCCTCACTTTATAAATAGCCCGGCCCATGAGCCTCAAGTCACTCGTCGCCTCCATCTTCTTCCTCCTCTCGCCACTGTGCTGCCGCCCGAGCTCCGCCGCCGCCGCCGCGGGTTTCCTCGTCTTCACCAACGCGGGCCGCTGCATCAACCTGACGTGACCAGAGAAACGCGACGAACCCCCGCCGTAACTCCGCACCTGTAAGTCCCTGCACCTCTCCACCGTAGATCCGCATTAGGGTGCCACTGTTCTTCCTCTGTTCTTCGCTGTTCTTCTCGAATCCTCTGTAGTTCTTCCACTGTAGTCATGTTTGATCCAAGAGTAGTACAGAGCTCCTGCGGTAGTTGTTGCACATCCATTTTTCAACTAGTAGATCCCCTTTGTTTGAAATAATATCCCACTCTGAATCCATGAACTTCTTCTACGTCAGTTCTAGGTCTAGAAAATTTTCTCTTTAGCCGACCGTTTTGATCCAAAATAATTACTGCGATCTGTGAAACTTGTTTTCGCCATACTTAGTCAAAAATTACATCTGTTTAGTTACGGCGGCTCACATTTCCGGCTTAAAAGAAGCCACGCGCTGTGAAATTTCCGGCTCATTTATGATAAAGCTGTAGACAATTTGAATTACTCACGATACCTTCAGCGGCTTATATAACCCGATGCACTTAACCATATGTCATTAGGCCCCTCTCATAAGCCGCCATTGAGTATTAAACTGTAGACGTCTGCCGGCTTATAATTGAACCGGACATTTTCCTTTTGTCATAGGCTTCATCCTTCACAATGCCTCCTAAAGCTCCCAAGGCACCCATCACGTGCAACTGGATGAGATCCAATGTCACCGACGACACTTTAGCTGATTTCGTAAAGACGGGTTACTTGCCCAAGAAGGAAATCATGTCTTATCGTGCCCCTGAACCGTCGGAGGAAAGACCTCAACCAAGAGATGGTGAGGTGGTGATATTTGCTGACCACATGAGCCGGGGCTTCGCACCGCCCGGCTCAAAATTCTTTAGAGAGGTTCTGAACTTCTTTGACCTGCGGCCGCAAGACATAGGACCCAATTCCGTGTCAAATATATGCAACTTCCAAGTATTCTGCGAAGTCTATCTTGGAGAAGAGCCCAGCCTGCTGCTCTTTAGAGAGCTATTTTATCTGAACTGCCAGAATGAATGCGCCAACGGGCCAAGCCTGGAACTTGGTGGAATCTCCATTCAACGCCGGAAAGACTGCCTCTTTCCTTATGCTGAACCGCCAAGCCATCCAAAGGACTGGAACCAGACGTGGTTTTATTGCCAGGACACTTCTCCGGCTGACGAGAGCCCTCTGCCCGGCTTCCGTGCCCTGCGTCTGGAGCCAAATCACCCTCTGCCAGACAAAATCTCTGAAGCTGAGCGTCAACCTCTGATCCCCACCATCAATAAGATCAAGGCTCTCCTGGGAAACGGCCTCAACGGTATTGATCTGGTCCGGGTTTGGATCTCTTGGCGGGTGATCCCCTTGAGCCGCCGCCCCGGCTTAATGTGTGCTTACACGGGCCGGAAGGATGACCCTCTGCGGCACAGCCCCAACGATCTTCCTGAGGACGTTGTGGACGACATGACCAAGTCTCTCCTAAATGAGAGCTTAGCCGACTGTGGGAGAACCGGCCTGAACCCCTTCTGCCAAGCTAACCCGGCTCCGGCGGTAAGCCACTGACCTGAACACCTTGGTTTTCTTTTTAATAGTTTCCATCTGAACCTTAAGAAATCTTTGTTGTATGTTTCAGGCTAATGACAAGTTCTGGAAGGTCAAATATGACCATGAGGCGGCCAAAAAAGCCAGGAAGGCTAAGAAAGCCGCCAGGAGAGCTGCTCCCCACAAGAAGGGAAGCAGGCCTACTGCCTCAGAGCTGCTTCAGCTAAGTGACAGCTCCGAGTCAGAGGTAACCCCTGAATCTGTAGGCTCTTGTTTTGTTTCTTGCTTATTCCTATCCACCTTATCAATACTGATCATCAGCAGGATGACACCGGAGCAAGTAACCCGGTGACTGAGGTAACGATACTTTCCTCCGACTCGGAGCCCTTGCCAAGGCTGAAAGTCCGAAGAGTAACCCGGAAAGTAAGATTTTCACATCCTTTAGCTTATCAAGATCCTCAATTTCTTTTGAAGCAACAGATTCATGAGAGCCGGCGGCACACCCGGACCAACAAGGATGCAGACCTCTCCTCCGGCTTACCTGAAGCATCAAGGAAGCGCCGGACCGAGGTTATCTCCAACTTATATCCTTTTGATCCTTTGGCGGGCGTTATTCGTCAACCGCTCAATTCTTCTGATTCAAATTATCAGGAAACTTCACCTTCCTCTGGTGACTCTATGCAATCGAACCTGCCGGCTTTCAAGACCGCACCCGGGTAATGATGATCATCTCTTGTTGTGCTTATCTTTACTCATGCTTTTGTACTAACCTTTTGTCCTTTCAGTGCCCAGGCAAAGCTCAGCAAGAGGGCGAAGAAGAAAAAAACGGTCGAAGAACCGGTCCTGACTGAACCGGAGGCCTCTGCTCAAGAGCCGCCAGCTGCCTCTGCTCCTGAAGCCACTGCTCCAACCGACGAGCCAATCATAGAGACTTCTGCTAACCCGGAGATCTCCAGCCCGGCTCAGCCGGCCGATGACCCGGACGTGGTAATCACCCAGACGGAGTTTGTCGAGCCGGGGAGACCCACTGCACTGGCTAAGTGCTCTGCCAAGGAAGAATTGCTAGAGCGCCGCAGGGCTAAGCTGGACATCACCAACTACGCTAACTTGAGCATTGGAGATATCATCTCCGGCTATGTCAATCAGGTGCACAGCAGCCGGGATCTGGAGATTGACATGGTGAAGCAGATACAGCAGAAGTCTGAGGTATCACTCTCTTGCTTACTCCATAGTCATCTTTACCATACTAGCCCCCAAGTCTACTACTTATGATAGAATATGTTGTAGACTTAACTTCCGGCTTACTTTCATGAACCGGCAATTTGTAGATAAAACCTTTCAGCATACATTAGCCCCCAAGTGCCAAGTGTCTTTGCTTGGAAAGTGCTTGGGACTTTAAAGTTGTATAATAATTATTCATACTATAACCCGGAAATTGTACAGGCTGCTTGCAAGAAGTTTGAGGCTGATATCTCTGATCTGAAGAATCGCCTGAAGACTCAGGAAACTGAGACCCGGAAGGCCAACGCTAAATTTGAGTCCAGTGTTGCTGCTCAAGAGAAGCTGAAGAAGAAGTTTGAAACCGAAAGGAAGACTTGGGCCGAAGAGAAGGCTGCTCTGGTCAGCCGGGCCGAATAGGCTGAGGCGGCTCTGACGGAGAGAACCGCCGAACTCTCCGGCTTAAAGCGCCATGTATCACAGATGGTGGCCGTAATCTTCGGTAAGTCGTTCTGCAGACTTTCAACAAGTTTACATTCTCTATGTCTCATAAATCCCATCATTGCTAGAGGCTTACCTGACGTTGTAAAACAGGTCCCAGAAGCACCAACCTCAATCAAAATGTGCTGACCAAGCTGAAGGCCGTGTACACTTTGGTGGAGCAACTCTACACCGGGTCACAGCGCGCCTTGGCCGTTGTGGCCCTGTCCAATGAGGTTCTGACTCACCTGGCGGACGTGCTTCGGCGGCTTGCCGTTCTTCCTCAGCGTTTCCAAGAGCTGCGACGGGCCTCTGCAAGAGCCTGAGCCATAGCTGCTCTGAGCCGGGCCAAGGCTTTCCTTCCAGAGCTAGACCCGGCTGACATCGCACTTGGATACCCAAGCCTGAAGGAAGACGGCACCCCCTTCGACCAAAAAGACTTTGCTGCCTGTGTGAAGATCGTGCCCCCGGTGGCCACCCTAATTGGGAATGACACCGACCTTACCAAGTACCAGCCGGGCTACGACGCAGAGAATTAGAGGATACCTACTCCGCGCTATGAAGCCATCAGCTTGGTCCCGCCGACTCGTAAGCCCACCTTTGCCCCAGAAATTGACCCGGCCGGGTTAATTGACGAGGAAGCTCAATTTGAAGCTTTGAGCGGCATTGACTGGAAATCGTCAACCTTCCAGGTCATGGGAACAGCCGGAGGAGCGGAGAGGGATGAGCCGGAAGCTTCAACTCAACAAGCATCTTGACTTGTAGGCGGCTCGTGACTACATCTTAAAACAATGCCTCATCTTTTGGACTCGGGGAGTCTTGTAATAGAGTAGGACAAATACTTAATTTTGTCGTGCCATCGTGCACGTGTTGAATGCTTAGCTCCATTGAAACTGCTTTTTCTTATTCCTCCGGGTTATAGTTGATCAGTTATTTTCCTTAAACTTGAATAGCTGTATTGAACCATCCTGCATAGAAAACAAGTCACAACTATCTAGGTGGCTTACCGCACTGAGAACCATAAACCTTCTATATATAACCCGGAATATGAACGAAGTCACCAAAGACTGGCCCTCAATTATATCTTTGATGTAACCATAACAGCATACTTACAAACCTTCAAGCATACTTCCGGTTCATGTAACCCGAATAGTATGGTTAAAATCTCAATGCCGGTTCACCAGTATCGATAAGGCTTATTGCGTGTTACCAAAGTTAAGCCGGCGGAGCTAAAAACCGCCCTTGCACACTGCTGATGTGACCAAAAGAACTTGTTGTAAGTCAGAAGATCAAAACTTAGGGGCTTCCGGTTCGAATACGACCAGAGAACCATCCAAAGGGGTTAAGCTAAGATTCGAATGCGATCATATAGCCCCCAGTGGCTTTGGCGATGCCGATCAAGAGGGTAC
Organism: Triticum aestivum; assembly: GCF_018294505.1. Taxonomy (NCBI): domain Eukaryota; kingdom Viridiplantae; phylum Streptophyta; class Magnoliopsida; order Poales; family Poaceae; genus Triticum; species Triticum aestivum. The sequence goes on from NC_057808.1 coordinate 490,041,265, forward strand.
CGACAGCTATGTTCTCTTTGGTTCGAATACGACCCATGTTTGAACAGGAAGCCCCCAAATGACCTTAAGAGTTGTTTAACGACGCTGATTCGAATACGACCCACGTCGGTTCCCAAAGGGGTTGAGCTATGATTCAAATATGATCAAAGAAAACTCCCCAATGAGCTCGGCACTTTGCCAATCAAGTGGGTATCGACAGCTATGTTCTCTTTGGTTCGAATACGACCTATGTTTGAACAGGAAGCCCCCAGGTGATTCTATTGCGTACGGCTAGATTCGAATATGATCATAAGCCGGATCCACCTCCAAGTGACCATGTGATGGTGTAATGGAAACAACACTTTTACCTTTGGAGGAGAAAAGGACAAAGGTCCTGCTTTATTATTAACATAATATATACATGGCTATAGAAATATGTACATTATGAGAGCCGGTGGCTCAAGTGTAATAAGGCCGAAGCTGAGCTATGTTCCACGGCCGACGGGTCTCTTCCTCCGACTTGCGTGAATCTTTATGCTCCCGAACGTCAATAAGGTAGTATGACCCGTTGTGCAAGTTTTTGCTGCCACAAATGGCCCTTCCCAAGGCGGGGATAGCTTGTGTGCATCTGTTTGATCTTGGATGAGCCGGAGCACCAGGTCACCTTCCTGGAAGACCCGGGACTTAACTCGGTGACTGTGATAACGGCGCAGGCCTTGTTGGTAAATCGCTGAGCGAGCTGCTGCCATATCACGCTGTTCGTCCAACAAGTCAAGAGCATCTTGGCGCGCCTGTTCATTATCCGCCTCAACATAAGCCGCCACGCGAGGCGAGTCATGACGGATGTTACTGGGGAGGACTGCTTCCGCTCCATAAACCATGAAGAAAGGCGTGTAACCCGTAGACCTGTTAGGAGTAGTATTGATGCTCCATAACACGGAGGGTAACTCCTCCACCCAACAACCCGGCGTCCGTTGCAAATGGACTAAAAGCCGGGGCTTAATGCCCTTCAAGATCTCCTGATTAGCTCTCTCAGCTTGACCATTGGATTAAGGATGAGCCACTGATGAAACATCAAGTCGAATATGCTCTCGTTGACAAAACTCCTCCATGGCACGTTTAGACAGATTGGTACCATTGTCAGTTATAATGCTGTGTGGAAAGCCAAAGCGAAATATCCCCCTTTTCATGAACTGAACCGCCGTGCCTGCGTCACACTTGCTAACTGGCTCTGCTTCAACCCACTTTGTGAATTTGTCGACTGCCACCAAGAGGTGGGTCTTCTTATCCTTGGACCTTTTAAAAGGCCCAACCATATCAAGCCCCCAGACCGCAAATGGCCAAGTAATTGGAATCATCCTCAGCTCCTGAGCCGGCACATGAGCCCGTCGCGAGAACCTCTGGCAACCATCACATTTACTGACCAAGTCCTCCGCATCAGCATGAGCCGTCAGCCAATAAAAACCATGACGAAAAGCCTTGGCCACAAGGGATTTTGAGCCGGCATGATGGCCACAGTCCCCTTCATGAATCTCACGCAAGATTTCTTGACCCTCCTCAGGGGAAACACAACGCTACGCTCCCGTAACACTGCGGCGATGCAGCTCACCATTGATAACAACCATTGACTTAGACCGCCGGGTTATTTGTCTGGCCAAAGTTTCATCCTCAGGCAAATCTCCCCGGGTCATGTAAGCCAAGTATGGCACCGTCCAGTCCGGGGTGATGTGGAGAGCCGCCACCAACTGTGCCTCCGGGTCAGGGGCAGCCAAACCTTCCTCTGTAGGTACCTTAATAGAAGGGTTATGCAAGATGTCCAGGAAAGTATTAGGCGGCACCGGTTTTCGCTGAGAGCCCAGCCGGCTTAATGCATCAGCCGCCTCGTTCTTCCTGCGATCGATGTGCTCTACTTGGTAACCCTGAAAGTGTCTAGCAATGGCATCAACTTCACGGGGATAAGCCGCCATGAGAGGGTCCTTGGAATCCCACTTGCCTGATACTTGTTGAGCCACTAAGTCTGAGTCGCCGAAGCACCTTACCCGGCTCAAGCTCATCTCCTTAGCCATCCGAAGACCATGGAGCAAGGCCTCGTACTTAGTCGCATTGTTAGTGCAAGGAAACATCAACCGTAGCACATAATGAAACTTGTCACCTTTAGGGGAAGCCAATACAACTCCAGCCCCCGAGCCCTCCAATTGCCTGGACCCATCGAAGTGAATAGTCCAATATGTATTATCCGGCTTTTCTTCGGGCACTTGTAGCTCTGTCCAATCGTTGATGAAATCCACCAAAGCTTGAGATTTAACAGCAGTGCGTGGTACATATTTCAGACCATGAGGCCCAAGCTCTATAGCCCACTTAGCCACTCTCCCTGTGGCTTCTCTGTTTTGGATGATATCTCCAAGGGGAGCAGAACTAACCACCGTAATGGGGTGACCCTGAAAATAGTGCTTAAGCTTCCGGCTTGCCATGAACACACCATAAACAAGCTTCTGCCAATGTGGACTCGATGAGCACTTCACTGACGTAATAAACCGGCCGCTGAACCGGATATTCCTTACCCTCTTCCTTGCGCTCCACCACCACAGCCACACTGACGGCTCGTGTGTTGGCAGCTACATACAGTAATAAGGGCTCCTTGTCAACCAGAGCAGCTAGGACTGGGGGCTCGGCCAGCTGTCTCTTCAAATCCTCAAAAGCAGCATTAGCAGCATCATTCCAGATAAAGTCATCAGTTTTCTTCATCAACTGGTACAATGGCATGGCCTTCTCACCCAAACGGCTTATAAACCGGCTTAAAGCAGCGATACGACCCGCCAGGCGCTGGACGTCGTTTATACACGCCGGCTTAGCCAGAGAGGTGATTGCTTTGATTTTTTCCGGGTTAGCTTCAATGCCTCTGTTAGAAACCAGGAAACCCAAGAGCTTGCCTGCAGGAACACCAAAAACACACTTGGCCGGGTTAAGCATCATCTTGTAAACCCGGAGATTATCAAAGGTCTCTCTAAGGTCATCTACCAGGGTCTCCTTCTCCCTGGACTTAACCACGATATCATCCACATAGGCGTGGACATTGCGCCCAATCTGGTTATGAAGACAATTCTGCACACAACGCCGGTAAGTCGCCTGTGCACTCTTGAGTCCAAAAGGCATAGACACATAACAGAAGGCTCCAAAGGGAGTGATGAACGCCGTCTTCTCCTGGTCCTTAACTGCCATTTTAATCTGATGGTATCCAGAATAAGCATCCAAGAAACTCAAGCGCTCGCAACCCGCCGTAGCATCAATGACTTGATCAATACGGGGAAGGGCAAAAGGATCAGCCGGACACGCCTTGTTTAAGTCCGTGTAGTCCACGCACATCCGCCAGGTGCCATTCTTCTTGAGCACGAGCACCGGGTTAGCTAACCATTCTGGATGAAAGACTTCGACAATAAACCCGGCCGCCAAGAGCCGGGCCACCTCCTCACCAATGGCCCTTCGCCTCTCTTCATTAAACCGCCGAAGGAATTGCCTGACCGGCTTAAATTTCGGATCAATATTGAGAGTGTGCTCAGCGAGTTCTCTAGGTACACCTGGCATGTCAGAAGGTTTCCATGCAAAGATGTCCCTGTTCTCACGGATGAACTCGATGAGCGCGCCTTCCTATTTTGGATCCAAATTGGCACTGATGCTAAACTGCTGAGATGAGTCACCTGGAACGAAATCAACAAGTTTAGTCTCATCAGCCGACTTAAATTTCATTGTCGGCTTATGCTCCGTGGTCGGCTTTTTCAGAGATGTCATATCTGTTGGGTCAACATTATCCTTGTAGAACTTCAACTCCTCTGTCGCACAAACAGACTCTGCATAAGCCGCGTCGCCTTCCTCACATTCCAAAGCCACCTTTCGGCTACCATGAACCGTAATGGTCCGATTGTGACCGGGCATCTTGAGATGTAGGTATATGTAACATGGCCGTGCCATGAACTTGGCATAAGCCGGCCGCCCAAATATGGCATGATACAGACTTCTTATCTTGACCACCTCAAAGGTCAATTTTTCCACCCTGTAGTTGTACTCATCTCCAAAGGCCACTTCCAATTCGATCTTACCAACTGGATAAGCCGACTTACCAGGCACCACGCCATGGAAAACAGTATTGGACTGGCTGAGGTTCTTATCAATCAACCCCATACGACGGAAGGTCTCATAATAGAGGATGTTGATGCTGCTGCCTCCATCCATGAGTACCTTAGTAAACTTATATCCTCCCACCTGAGGAGCCACCACCAGGGCCAAGTGACCTGGATTATCAACCCGGGGAGGGTGATCCTCCCTACTCCACACAATAGGCTGCTCAGACCATCTTAAATAGCATGGAACCGCCGGCTCAACAGCATTCACAGCCCTCTTGTGAAGCTTCTGATCTCGCTTACACAGACTGGTGGTAAACACATAGTACTGTCCACCATTGAGCTGCTTTGGATTTGTCTGGTATCCCCCCTATTGCTGTTGATGACCCTGGCCGGACTGCTGATTAAAGCCCCCTTGAACATTCTGAGGATTGGAATTTGAGCCGCCGCCCGGGCCATGAAAGCCGCCGGCGCCTGAGCCGCCGCCCGGGCCATTGTTGCCATTAAAAGCGTTGGAGTTCTTAAAGGCCTTCATGATTGCGCAATCTTTCCATAGATGAGTAACTGGCTTCTCCCTAGAGCTATGCCTCGGACAAGGCTCGTTCAACAACTGCTCGAGCGTCGGGCCTGACCCGCCAGCTCGGGGAGGTGGCCTCCCTTTACGTCGCTGGCTGTTACCCTGTGAGTTGGCATTGGCCACAAACTCCATGCTGCCATTAGCCTTACGCTTGTTACCTCCTTGGTTTGCCGGGTTATGCTGAGGACCCTTGCCATTGCCGTTCTTCCTTCCCTTCCCTGTCCTTTCATCATCTGAAGCGGGTCCTTGGTACTATCAGAGTCGGCATACTTGACGAGAGCCACCATCAGCGTACCCATATCATTGCAGTCGCGTTTGAGCCGCCCGAGTTTCATCTTCAGGGGCAGGAAGCGACAATTCTGCTCCAACATCAAGACTGCAGAGCCGGCATCCATCTTATCAGATGAATGTATTATCTCTTTGACCCGGTGAACCCAATGTGTCGTAGACTCACCCTCCTGCTGTTTACAGTTAGTCAAATCCACAATTGACATAGACTGCCTACAGGTATCTTTGAAGTTTTGGATGAACCGGGCTTTCAGCTCAGCCCAAGACCCGATAGAATTCGGCGGCAGCCCTTTCAACCAAGTGCGGGCAGTCCCATCTAACATCATGGTGAAGTACTTGGCCATCGCCGCTTCGCTGACCTCTAGCAATTCCATGGCCATCTCGTAACTCTCAATCTAGGCTCCGGGTTGTAAATCAGTCGTGTAATTAGGCACCTTCCTAGGCCCTTTGAAGTCCTTGGGTAGACGTTCATTGCGGAGAGCCGGCACTAAACAAGGGACACCTCCAGTCCTCGTAGGGATACCCACGTCGACGGAAGCCGTCGGATAAGCCGGGGGTGTCTGGTAAGCCGTCAACTGAGGCACTTGCTCCGCCTCTTGCCGTGCTCTGTCTTGGTCTGTTGCGTGAAAGGCTCCGTTATGAGCCGGGCCATGGCCAGGTGGCAAGTCATGGCGTCGGACGTTACTTGAGCCGGTCGCTCAAACCATGTGTCTGCTATAACTCGGGCTCCGGCCTGGACGAGGGGTTGAATGAATCCTGTCCCGACTGTAAGAGTACGCCTCTTGCTGCGCCAGAGCTGTCTGAAGGAGTTCTCTGACCCGGCGGGTTTCAACCGCCGTTGGAGAGTCGCCATCAATTGGGAGAGCCGCCAGCCGTGCCGCCGCGGCGACCATGTTTTCCAGCGGGTTGGCATAATGACCCGGTGGTACTGGCACGTACTGAGGCGGGGCAGGGTTCACCCGGGGAGGTCCCATCACTTGGGGCTGAATTGGTGTCCCAGCCCCGGGCACTATGATCTCCGGCGGGTTACTAGACCCTGCACCCGGCGTGTTGAAGAGATTTCGAGGATCGTAAACCGGAGGGAGTCGAGATTGGGCCTTTTGATGCCTCCTTCTCATGACCGCATTGGATGCGTTTTGATCCATCGTGAGCCGGAAGGACTGTGCCTGAATCAGCTGAGTCCGGGCGTCGAGAGCCGCCCTCTCTGCAGCCATCCTGATCCCCTCCGCCGCCATATCCTCCTTGGCCTTCGCTAGATCCAACTTTAACTGCGCCACCTCCGCGTCATGTTGAACTTGATCCTCCGGAGCTACCATAGCGGTCAACAGGACCGTCATCTTATCTGTAAGATCCAACAGCACCTGAGCCGGTGAGGGCACCGGGATTCCTGACCCGGAGGCGGGGTTCTGAACAGGTTGCGCGTTGGCCATGAAGATGCCAACCCGACTCGGCGGTTCAAAGGGGTCCGGAATACTGTCGCCGTCGGAACAACCCCTGAGCCTGCCATCTTGAAGTTGATACAACGAATTTGACTCATCCGTGGACGACTCGCCGTCAGAGCCGGCAGCCGTCTCATCGCCAGATCCAGACCCTTCAGAGAGTCCTCCATGAACACATCCCACAAAAGCATGCTTTAAGGCAGGTGGAGCCTGGGCGGGTCGTGCACGCTGAGCCGTCTCGATGAGATCGGCACAGAGATCCGGCTCAGGGCCCGGCTCACCAATCTTGCCAATGAAGACATGAATTCCGCTAAAGGGGACCCGGTACCCGTACTCAATTGAGCCGGCGTCGGGGCCCGAGTTTGCATCGTCGATGTAGAGCTTGCCGCGACGACTCTTGGTCATCCGGCCCACCGTGTATCCCTTAAGCACTTCAAAGCTTCCCTTCAAGAACTCAAATCCACCGTGTGCGAGCCCCACGGTGGGCGCCAACTGTCCTGGAATTGTCACGGCAGATGTCCTCGTGCAAGGACTTAGTCATGGAGCCATCGCAGCTAGGAAGCTTAAAGGGGTTAAACGGGACAAGGAACACGAGGGTTATACTGGTTCGGCCCCTTACGGTGAAGGTAAAATCCTACGTCCAGTTGAGGTGGTATTGATTAAGGTTTCGATGACCAGGGAGCTTAATTGCTATGCCTGGCTCTCGACGAGATCTTACTTGTCCCTAAACCGCCGCCGGGTCGTCCCTTTATATAGAGAGGTTGATGCCCAGCGGCTCTCAGAGTCCCGGCCGGCTCATAAGAGTGTCCGGCTCGGACTCCCAACTATTCTTGCCTTACACTACAAGTCTTGCCAGACGGCGGTTTATCACTACGGGCCTTAAGCCATCTCCGGGTCCTAGGCCCATCATTGACCCGCCGTCTTCAAGCTCGGTACTGGGCTTCGCGTGATGACCATTATGAGTAACACGGCCCCTCCTGGCGGGTGACTCTAAGGGTTATATCCTCAACACTTACCCTGGCCCGGTAAGCAGGCATAACCTTGTGTGCCCGTTGTTGAGATTATGGTACCGGGTCCCCGAGTGGGATCGTTTTGGCCACGACGGTGGTCGTTGTGTCTTTGGTAGACACGGGGCCACCCAGGACTAGCCCGTTGGGGATTGGGTCAGAGTAGCCGAGAGAGTGTCATGGCAATGGAAGGGTTTCGTCGGAATGCCGTTGGTCCACCCGAATGGGAGTGCGAGGCCATGGGTTCTTTGGTGTGGGTACAGTGTGCTACCTCTGCAGAGTGTATAATCTATCGATAGACGAGTCCACGGTCACGGACACCTCGTAGTAGGTCCCACCATGAGTCAACATTTAATAAAATTTGCACACTAAGTTATGAACTTTGCACTGTTGTTGATGGCTGAAAGTCCATCGAGATGTTCAGGACCAAATATTGGTCGTGGTTGTGATCGCCGTAAGGATCACGAGTTACCCTTGTCAAGACCACGATGGTGGTTTGTTTGTGATCCGAGAATGATCACGGTTGGTATGTCCGTCCCGAGGGACGTTCGGGCATGATCACAGCATGTTGGACATATAGTGTTGCATTATTAATAATTGGTTAATTATCATGATATTGCTTGCCATTATGATTATGCCTGTTGTGAGCTTGCAAGTACATTCAATGTACTGACCTGGCGTGTCATGCCAGATTTCAGGAAAGTCTCGTTGGAAAGGAGTGCTGCTCGAGTCTAGATCGTGTCCACATCGGTGTCCCTGTGATATGGAGCTTCCGCTACGACGTTGTTCCGCTGCCGTGTAGTTGTTATGATCGAGGCCCCTTTATGTTCACTAAATAATGTACATATTGTTCAGCCGCACCGGGCGTGCTGCTTGGCCTCGACATCTGTTGTAATATAAACTCTGGTCCACTAGCATCAATAAAGCGGTTGCTTTGCGTACCAAGATGTTGTGTGTTGCGAAAAGACATGGTCTCTAGGCTGGCAATGCATGGTAAACCGGTCACTCTGAGTCGGGGTGCCACAACGCTTGGTATCAGAGCCGCGCTGACTGTAGGCCACGCTAGACTACGACGTGTTAACTGGACATTAGATACGAGTTTAAGTTGAGTGTCGGTAGCAATTGTAGCTGGTTGTTGCATTGCATGCATTTGGTTTATATTTTTATGCTAACCTGCTAATGGTTGTGAGTGTAGATGGCTCTGGTGCCGTATCTGTGCCAGTTGCAGCTGATGCCGTACACGTCACCGCACCTCCTTCGCAACGTGTGGCATCGGCTGTACCCTCTCGGAGATGACCCAGTCTATCGTGTGTACCGGGAGCGTCTAGCTGATTCAGTGTATGAGTATCACGCAGTGGTCAGTCTGCGCACTAGTTTCGATTCCAGCTCTTACACTCGTACTTCTCGGAGCGGTTACGCCTCCACCTCTTCTCAGGCTGTCCAGTTTGCTGCATTCGAGGTCCTTGTCGAGCTTTGCTACAACGAGGTCTGAGTGCAGAACCAACCAGGTTTCTATTACTACCCTTCTCTGCACGACAATGGTCGTGTCCGTTTCCCTATCATTGATCCGGAGTCTGATAGTGTTGCTAGCCACCTTGCTCGTTATGTCACTGCTAGCTACCTTATGATCCACGAGCTGGCTCGAGAGCTGACTCGTGCCCGTACTGCTTTAGCCGCTGCTTTAGTCACTACCAGATCTGCCACTACTCCATGCTCTCTGGGATTTACTCCTTATATTCCAGCCAGTTCTAGTTCCCCTATTTCGCCGGTTACTCCTTTGAGTAGCACGAGCATCTCGGCCGTGAATCCTCTCAGTACTCCTGCCGAGTGGGTTTCACTTCTCGCTACTCCTGTAGCTCCGATGATTCATCCTACCCCTGCCCCTGAGGGAGAGCCCTCGAGGCAGCGCCGTCATGTTACCTTTAACCCGGAGGTTTCCGTTAACCTCGTCAGTTCAGGATCCGAGACCGCTTCAGGGGAGGACACCGCAGCACCAGCAAAGCAGTAGTATCTTTGAGTATTCGCAGTCGTCCGGATGATGTACGGATGTAGTCGTACGATTCATGATGTTTTGTTGCATGTATGAGAGTAGTTGAACCTGGCGTGTTGTTTATCTTTCATGTATGAGTCTATGTATAATTATGTTGGGACTTTATTCGCCGTATTTTCTCCGCTCTTTTGTTTTCTTCCGGGATTTGTTGTTGGCTTTTCCCCAAATTTATTCTTCGATGTTTCTCATCTCGATTGCGTTGTCTTGGGAAAATTCCACAATAGGATGACGCGGGGAGGCAGCAGTAGCAACGTTCGTGAGGGAACTCCTCTTCGTTGTTCCGCACGACAGGCAGGACATTCTCCCGAGCCGTACGTTCCGCCTCCACCGCCAAATCCACCCTCCACCGAGCAAATTCTGCGTATGTTTGAGGAAAGAAGGAACAATTATCTGATCGAAATATTAAGAAGTGTGCAAGCTATGGTTGGATAGAATGGAAATCAAAACGGTCATCACTCAAAGCTGTCAGATTTTCAAAGGACCAAGCCACCCAGTTTCAGTCAGATTGTTGACCCATTGGATGCAGACGATTGGTTGCGTACCATTGAGAAAAAGCTTGAGATTGCTCGTACTGAAGAAAATGATAAAGTTCTATTTGCAACTCATTACCTTGAAGGCGCAGCTGCCATATGGTGGGAAAATGCAAAAGCCATGTGGCCTGGTGATGAAGAAATCACCTGGGAAAAGTTTAAGGATCAGTTCCGGAAATATCATATCCCTACTGGAGTTATGAAGACTAAGCAGCATGAATTTCTCGCACTCGTCCAAGGAAATCAGTCTGTGGGTGAATATTTGCAAAAATTCAATCATCTGGCCCGTTACTCTCTCTATGACATGGCCACTGAAGAAAGGAAGATTGACAGATTTCTTGGAGGCTTAAATCCGCAACTCCGGTGTACTCTCAGTATGCTTGATTTCCCAGATTTCCAAACTCTGGTGAGCAAGGCTTTCATTACTGAACGGGAGCACAAGCTTATATCAGATAATAGGCCTGTTAACAATGACAACAAGCGTAAGTTTGAGCCAAAGAAGGATGGGCAACTAGTGCAAACGGCTCGTACCTGGCAGCAGACTCAGGTGGAATACAAGCCAAATTGGCAACAGAATGTTAACAAGACCACCACTCAAGTCAAGAATGCCGTGACCAACCCAATGCATGAGGAGTGTCACCGCAATAATTCTTGCTTCAGTTGTGGGCAGAACGGACATTATGCCAGACAGTGCCCCAAGAACAACAAGGCGAATGCCTTAATCAGGCCACAAGTCGACTTTATGGAGTCATGCCCGACCCAGCAAAACTTCACTGGGCACGTGCATCACCAGTAGTAAAAAAAGACACATCCGTGACATTTTGGGCCGAACGAAATTTTTTTCTGTCATACATATGACACTTCTATGACGATAATTGTGACAAAACCCGGTATCATCATAGATGTGGTGGGCTCCTACTTCTATGAAAAAAATCATGACAGAAAATGGGCTTTTCGTCCTGGGCGGGCAGGAGACGCAGCTGCATGACATTCTTTGGGCCGTCCATGACGGAAAAAACCGTGGTAGAAGCGAGGGCGAGGAAAATTTCGGGGAGTTACCGGTTACGGTGGGAGGTCGGGGGCCGAGCGATGCGCGTTTCTCTCGTACACGTACGCGCGTGTGTGCGAGGCGTTGGCTCTAACTGAACCCGAGCGAGGCGTTGGGCTCTAACTGAACCCGAGCTATTGCACAGCAGGCTACGCGTTACTGAACCCGAGCGATTGATCAATGGAAGTTAACTGAACCCGATCGAGCGATTCCTTCGCTACTGCTGCTAACTGAAGCCGATCGATTGGATGAACAGTGAGCGTTGCGGGGGGAGGGTTGGATGAATAGTGAGCGGTGGCATTACCTCTGGATGAACAGGACCCTATGGTGTGGAGGGCTGGATGAACAGTAGACGGTGGAGGGGTGCCCGTGGAGGGGTGGTTGAACAGGACCCCGTGGTGTGGAGGGCTGGATGAACAGTAGACGGTGGAGGGGTGCCCGTGGAGGGGTGGTTGAACAGTAGCCGGTGGAGTAGCGCGCGGTGGAGGCTGGATGAACAGGAGCCCGCGGAGGCTGGAGGAGGTCGACGGTAGCCCGTGGAGGCTGGAGGAGGTCGACGGTGGAGATGAACAGTATCCCGTGGAGTCCCGTTTTGCGGTACGCCACACCCCTCCCGATGAACAGGACCCCCGTTTCGACCGTAGGAGGTCCGTTTCGTCCGTTTTGCGGTACGCCACACCCCTCTTGATCAACAGGACCCCCGTTTCGACCGTAGGAGGTCCGTTTCGTCTGTTTTGCGGTATGCCACACCCCTCCCGATCAACAGGACCCCCGTTTCGACCGTAGGAGGTCCGTTTCCTCCGTTTTGCGGTACGCCAGACCCCTCCCGATCAACAGGACCCCGTTCCAAACGTAGGAGGTCCGTTTTCTCCGTTGTGCGGTACGCCAGGCCTTGTTTCCAAGCCCTCCCGATGAACACGACCACGCATTCCGTTCCGACCCAGCCGGTTGGCTCCCACGCGTTCCGTTGCCTCCCAATGAACACAACGCATTCTGTTGCCTCCCCATGAACACGACGCATTCCGTTGCCTCCCCATGAACACGACGACGACGCTGTTTCTCTGTTCCGACCCAGCCATGTACACGAGCCCTGGCCGTACGTATGCGCGAGTAGGCGTTCGAGACCCCGCCCGTATGTACACATACGTGGCCATATTTTCTTTCTTGCACCCTAGCCGCTGTACGTACGTGTACATGGTACGTGCGCGCCTCTACTACGACACGTACGCGCCTCTACTACGACACGTGCGCGCCTCTACATCCACCAGTATATATGTACGTACACGTTCGTGACCAGAATGACAACGCTACGTACGCTTTCACCAGGTGGGTCCCGACTGTCAGGCACTTCCTTGCGTGCGAAGATGTAGCTGGTGGGTCCCAGCAGTCAGAGGGGCGAATCGTTTTTTTTTGCCCAGACGCACTTCCTTGCGTGCGAAGATGTAGTTGGTGGGTCCCAGCAGTCAGGGGGGCGAATCGTTTTTTTTGTCCGGACGCACTTCCTTGCGTGCGAAAATGTAGCTGGTGGGTCCCAGCAGTCAGGGGGAAACGTTTTTTTCACGAAATACGGTGGCCCGTCCGGTGGGTCCCCGCTATCAGGTGGAGGAATCATTATTTTGCGCGTAATAAGGAGGCACTTCCTTGCTGCGGCCGTGGACCCAGCTGTCAGCCTCTCCAGGTACAGTCCACGTCCGATGGAAGTCGTTCCTTGACCACGTTGACCACGCCGCGCCGAGAGCACCACGGCGGTGGACGACGGCGAGGACTAGGAAGGGGACAACTCGGAGCCGGGGAAGACACAGCAGTGGATGCCCACGTTAAGAGGAGTACGAGGGTTCACTGGTTCGGCTGCGGTGTGAGGCTGCTGTCGCCGCAGAATAACAGGGGGTGTGGGTGAGTAGAGGGATGGCCTGGCCAGCGGTGGGAGTAGTAGGGGGCGGTGAGGCCTCCGCGGCATCACAGCCGGCCACGGGAGGCAGCAGCACGCGGCATGACCGGCGCTGGTTTGGGCGGCTGGAGCAAGAAGACCAGAGGTTGAAGAAGCACTACGGCCGTTGGATGAACATCGTACGGTAACAGGAGCTAGAATCGTTCATATTGACTAAGTTGACAAAGCCCTCCGTCCCCGTCAACTTGGTAGGCCCACAAGTCAGCCTCCCACTATGCTGGGTTCCAGCTGGCAGGGGGAGTATTCTTTTTTTTTGTGCGTAACAAGGAGGCACTTCCTTGCGTGCGAAGATAGCTGGTGGGTCCGACATGTCAGCAGGGGCATGTTATTTTCGCGAAATACAGAGGCCCTTCCGGTGGGTCCCAGATGTCAGGTGGAGGAATAATTATTTTGCGCGTAATAAGGAGGCATTTCCCTGTGTGCGGCCGTGGACCCAGCTGTCAGCCTCTCCACGCACAGTCTACTTCCGATGGTGTCGTTCGTTGACCATGTTGACCACGCCACGTCGAGCGCATCCAAGGTGGTGGACGACAGTGAGGCCCCGGACAACAATGAGCCGGAGATGGGAAGACGCGGGAGTAGAGTCGCAGACGGAGAGGTGTACGAGGGTTAACTGGTTCTAGTGCGGTGTGGTTCAGCAGTCGGTGGAGAAGAACAAGAGGTGTGGAGGGGTGGAGGGATGGCCTGGCCAACGGTGGAGTAGCGCTTCATAGCGAAGCGTGCTAAGCAGAGCTGCTAGCAGCAGGAGGCGGGAGGTGGTACCGGCGGCGCTGGAGGAAGAAGACGAGAGATTGAAGATGGATGCCGGTCGTTGGATGTAAATCCTACGGCTAACATGTCAGAATCATTTGTTGACTAAATTGACAACGACTTGCGTTGGCTTCGACCTATTGGCCCACATTTCAGCCTCCAAAAATGTGGCACGTATTCAACCCATTTTTTCAGAATTTACAGTCTTTTTTTTGCGCGGTAGAATTTACAGTCAATTTGATCTTTCTTTTTTGAATTACAGCCATTAGCTGGGCTGGGTGAACAAATAATGTAGCGTCCATGTGGCCCATTTATTTTATTTCCTAAAAGATTACAGGCCATTTGCACTTTCTCGAAATACACGATTTTGCTGGGCTGATTCTAATTATAATGTTGGGTTGGGCCAGCAAGGTTATCAAAAAATAAAAAGGGGTTGAGCGTTTTGTTATAAATATATTTAAATAATAAGTGATATTATTACATTCGTCCTTAAATCTTACCAAGCTTTTGTACACAATCACTAGGATTTTCGTGCCAAAACAATCCAGGATTTTATTTGTTAAGAAATTATTTTTATAAGTTAATAAGATGTGGGATATTGTTTTCTTACATATGTTATCTGTTAAATATATGATGACAATAAAAATAATATATAATAACATATAAAATAATTTAAATATATATAATATAGTTAGAAGGGAAACATAAGTTGGACCTGGCGTTCCTATTCTTATATAGAAAAATAGAACAGACCTCTGCGTTTTCTTCAAAAAAATACATAAATTGGGCTGCCAAAAATAAACCTCGGATGGAGGTCCATAGGCCGGTCGATACATGACGGCCCTAAGAAAATACAAACAGGCCTATGGACCTCCCATCCGAGGTCGTGGGCTGCGCATGTTAAAAATGAAAGCCTAGACGGGGCAGCCCAAAACCACGTCCAACACTTGCCAAAACTTCGTCCCTCGTTTTCTCTGTGTTTCGCACACTCGACATTGTTTGGGCATTTTGACTATGCATCATATGAAGATGTGCTATGCATGAATGTTGATCAGCATGATGTTAACTGGCTGGTAGTTCCATTTTCGACCATGAACAAAACTTCCAACATGATATTAACCCTGTTTGAAAAGGCCGTGTTAATATAAATGCTCTGCCTCTGAAAGTTGCAGTTTCTTATCTGAAACTGAACTTGGAGTTTCTTATCTGAAACTGAAACTTGCAGTTTCTTCTCCGAGAATCACATTGTCTGCACTTTTATACTCCTATGAAACTACATTTTTTAAGTGCTAAAAATAGATCTCTAAAATTCATAAAATACTTCATATGCTCAATACTGCAAATCTGAAATTCAAAAGACATTCATATCTGAAAGTACTCTCAAAATACACAACACAAAACACAATTCACAACCTGCAAATACTGACAACCCTAAGCTCGTCCTGACAATTCACAACCTGCCCGACTATTGGGCTGGGGGGGGGGCAGCCCCCTCCTATTCCTTGGCGGCAGACAGCCGCCCCGTGAGACGATGTGAACGGCGAGGGAGACGATGGCGGGGAAGCGTCGTCGGGCCAACTGCTTTCGGTCGACGAAGACTCCACTGGCTCGCTCTGGCAGGACACCCTCACAAACGGCACCCTGTAGATGCTCGATCCTTGAATCTCTAGTGGATGCTCCCTCACGATCGGATTCGGTGAATCTGTTTGCTCCATGGCCTAGAGGAGCAGCTCTATGTACTCCGGCGCGACTCCCTCCGGGAGTATCGCCGCCTTTTCGCTCTGTTGCAGATATTTGGCCATGGATGTCGCCGTTGCCGCTAGTTGGTCCTTGTTGTCAAACCAAGACTGTATCTCCAACATCCTAGCTAGCTTCACAGGGTCGCCGTCTGCGATCCTCACGTATCGGTTGTACTCCTCCATCGATCTACTTCTCCACAGCACCTTCACTCGCCGGCGGTGGTTTTTGAATGGAAGAGGAGAGGAGCAGCGCTGGTTTTGGATTAGAACGGGAGAGGAGCGATGCTGGTTTTGGACTGGAACAGGAGAGGAGGGGCGGTGGTTTTGAAATTGAAGAGGAGAGGAGGGGCGCTGCATTTAGATTGGAACGGGAGAGGAGCGGCGGTGGTTTAAGAGGAGAAGAGCGGAAGAGCGGCGCTGGTCTTGGAAGTATTTTTTTGTTGTTTTGCGTATTTTGGGTCAAACTTTGACCACGTATTGTATTTGACAAGCAAAATGTGAATGCATGTCACCAAAAATTGTATCGTTTGGTTCGTATCTGAATGCACTTTCAAATTATATTATTTTTGCAACGTATAAAATATATTTTATGTGCGAAAATCATGGTCAATTATGACCCAGAATAAAAGGGAGACTAGTTAATGTGGGGTTGCTTTCTTAATTGAAGGGTAAATTAATTTTGATTTTGATCCAGTCACAGCGCGCCGGCCCTCTCGTCCAATCCTAAATCGCTGCCGCACGCTCCTCTCCCTCTTCTCCATTGCAAAACCACCTCCTCTCCTCTCCATCATCTCCATTCCAAAACCACCGTCTCGCCTCTCCCTCTTCTGATCTTCTCCATTGCAAAACCACCTCCTCTCCTCTCCATCATCTCCATTCCAAAACCACCGTCTCGCCTCTCCCTCTTCTGATCTTCTCCATTGCAAAACCACCTCCTCTCCTCTCCATCATCTCCATTCCAAAACCACCATCTCGCCTCTCCCTCTTCTCTATTGCAAGACCACCGTCTCTCCTCCCATCTTCCAAAGCTAGCACCGGACCACTCAGAAGGACATCTATGGAGAGGATGCAGCAGCGAATCAGGAAGATCGCCGGCGGCGACCAAGCAAAGTTAGCCAGGTTGAAGGAGATCCTTAGTTGGTTTGACAATGAGTGGGAGATTTCGAGGACGATGCGGGCCATGTGGCAATGTATGCGAAAGAGCGAGACGGCGGCGATGAGGGCGGCGATGTACATGTACTCCTCGGCGGCAGTCACGCCGCAGTCCTCCGAGTTCATCGAGTATCTCCTCTGGGCGATGGAGCAGACAGATTCGCCCGAGGCGACAATCAGGCGGAGGTGGTGGGCGTATAGGTCGAAGGTTGAGCACCCAGAGGATAACGAATCGATCGAGTATGGTGTGCCGTTCGTGAGGGTGCAGAGCCAGCCGAAGCCACAGGAGTATTCGTTCTCCCACCGCAAGAGGAGGCCGGATGGCGCGACGTCGCTTCCCCGCCGTTCTCCATGGTTCCCTCAACGCTCGCCTCGTTTCAACGGCGGTGGTAGGGTTTAAGGTAAGCTTCGCACTAACTAATCTTCCACCTGCTCATGCTTACAATCAGTGTGACAGCTAATGAAAATCATGCTTACAATCAGTCTCCGAGTACTACGCCAATCACCCTAAAATAGCTCTGGACCTTTGGATCAAAGTTGTGACATGGTGTACAAATAAAGAAAAATAGATTGGTGCTTCTTTCAGAAAAGAGTACTCCCTAGAAAACTGCCAATATAAGCTACTAGTATTTGGTTAGATGATTTGCTGCCGAGAAAGATCCGTCCACAGAGAGCGCCACACATCCCACTGGTGGTGGTGGATGCCAATGCGTGCATGCAGCATGGTTGGTGTCGGTAATTTTTACTTGGCACACCTCGCACTCTGCATATATGCCGGTTCCATACGTACATTTGTGCAGTTCCACCAAAATGCAGCTGAATAACCCTGTTTGCACAGATAATGAAAAAGCGTGATTACATTATAGTGGCACTAGTTGATGAAACACACAAAATAAATAGAAGAAAATATTGCGATAGTATCATAGTATGCCATGCTGCGAGGGCAAGATGGGCCCTGCGACGCCTCATACGGTACGCCTCATACTGGACATCGTCCCAAGTCTCCCAGGTACACCTTCTGCCAGTGATGAACATCAGTGTACAGCGGTAGTACAAGGAGGCGCCTTGAGACACTCAAATCTCTATTTTTGTACATATCAACTAAAATTAAGCACCCCAGTTTGCAGAAACGCTTAAACATTAACAATCGGACTAGTTGATGAAACATACATTAACAAAGAGAAGCACTTTCTTTATCTACATTGGAAATGAAATGATAGAGATGACACTCGCTCTATTTTAACTGTATTATTACTTCATTTTATCAGTGACACTAGGGTCGAGCAGGTGGCAAACGAGGTGTACCGTGCGTCGCAAGGATGGAGGCCGGGGGTGCTTAGACTGGGATGCTGAAGCTGGCTCTTTCAGTCACCAACATGGATGATTCAATTCATGGGACCTTTTGGTGCAGTTCACCTAAAATGAAGCAATATCCCGTGAGCTAGCAACTTCTTCTTCAATTTTTTTTAAGAAAAGGGCTCCAGCCCTGGTTCCATTTCCATCAGAAAACGAAACCCACATAGCTTCTTCTTCATTAGTTGCAATAAAATTGAGCAACATCAAGGTTGGTTGTGAAGCTCCTGGAATGCTCAACTATAATTTGGATATCATTTGTGCAGTTCAACTAAGATCGAGCGTAAAATGTATATCTCTGTTTGCACAAAAAAGGTGGAAAGGAGGGTGACTAACAAGTGATGAAACATGCATCAAATGAAAAGAAGCATGTTCCTTATCTGAATGGCAATCCTACAAGGACAGTAGCAATTTCTAAAGCACTGGCATTGCTAGATATTAGTGTGGGCATTAGGATTAACTATGACAACCGTTAAATACGACATTACTTTGGGCACGGGAGAGTAGGCGGACCAGGACAGTTGCATTTCTAACGAAAAGAACCAACTTATCTTAATTGGAAATTTTAGCAGGACATGTAAAGAAGTGCCATTGATTCATATTACTGGAGGCATTACATTGAAAACAACATTGGTTTAACGTGTCCTTACTTTTAACAGTGCAACTGCTACATTTTACTAGTGGCATTACATAAGAGTGGCTCAGGGCAACAAACATCAGAACAAGATATCTGGGTTGGTCCCATTTTTGTTCGGTATAGCCACCTTATACTGTGTGAGGCTAGCAAATCTAGTGCTGGACTTACTCTGTTGACTTGTCCCCCAGTCCCCACTTTCTTTCTTTTTTCAACCAATAGATCGGGTTTATATTGAGTTTGTACTGCGTTTCCCTTTATTTCCCTATTAGACCTAGAGACCAGTTGGATAGCCAGTCTCTACTACTTTTCGCCCCCATTATTTCCTCTTTCGACCAAGTTCTAGATTCAGGTAACAAATCCTCCCCCACCCCCACCCCCTTTCTTCCTTGTTTGAACCAAGTAGTACTAGATTCGAGTGCATGAACTAGTTTTACCTCTTAAACGTAAAAAAATTAGGTGGTTTTCGAACAGCCGATCGATCCTATCTACGAGGGGGCCTGAGAAATAGTAAAAGATACAAATGCAGCGACGTCAGGAGCTCGGGAGGTAGAGCAAGGCCGGTTTTGAAGGAAGTTATACCTGATGGTCGCCGGGATGTCGCTAGGTGGGCGGCGGGAGGCCGGATCTGCCCACACTACGGCAGCGAGGAATAAGGGGTCGGAGGCCCTCCCTCGCCAGCGGTGCTTGGGAGAGAACGGCAAGGCAGGCTGATTGGGACGCGCCCAGCAGTGGGTAAGAGCCGCCGCCGAGGACGACCGCGTGAACGTTGCACCTTCTCACCTTCCCCGGCGGAGAGGATCCGGCTGGATCTATGACCAGCGGTGAGCAGAGAGAGAGAGTGTGGCCACCGCTGTCGTGTTTAGATCTGGAGAGGCCGAGACAGTGTGAAGAGAGCAACACTAGCAAGCAAGCGCGGAGGCTCCTGCCTATATAGTGGAGTAGTACTAGTTTTCTTTTGTCTACCGGAGCCGGCTTGACCTCGTCAATGACTGTCGAGAAGTCTTCATGCACGTGGCCCGGAGGCACAGTTGTCGTCATTTTGATCTGAAGCGCCGGATTATAACATATAACACGAAAAAATGCCACATGACAAGAAATCATAACCTCACTGCCAAAAGGAGACAACATGAATACCGACGGACAAACTAGACGAGGAACAAAGCTCAAATTAAAGATAAACTCATAGAAAAGGGGTCCGTTGATAGATGTCCTAATTAACATAGCCGGCTTGACCTAGATGGCAGTCGAGTAGTCACTGTTCGTGCATGTGCCCCCAATGACTAGCCCAACTCAGTTGTCGCTGTTTAACCCTCGCAGTGATCCGAAGCACATGACACCTAATTTTGCGAGATGACAAGAAACATTTTTTTTGATTTCTCACCACAACTACAGCCATGTACAATACAGCCTGCACGATATGTAGACGATAGCCAATCCAGGCGTGTCTGCTGGAGTCTGGTCACATGCATGGACGAACTGATCTTCCGTGTCTTGTAGGGATCGTCCAGGCACCAACGCACTACAACACTTCTCTAGTACTATCGCTCGTCTCCCTCTTCTATTAAGTCACCCGACTTGCGGGGCCAGGGAGTGTGCCTATGGTCGGTTCTCAATTGTCGTCCCACATGTGTGTGCAAACGCAATATGACGCGCCTTCCATTCGGAGAGCAGCGTGCCAGACCGACCGACCGTCTGGGGTGCGACGCGAACGCGACGGGCGTGCTGTATACTCCGTACATGTGTACCGCCATTTTCTAGACGCTTTGCTCCATGGCGCGGGCGCAATCCATGGATACAAAATTAGTATACTGTATACTATTTAAAAGTTGAGGGCGGGGCTTTTCCTGCGCGGTAGGCGGCGGGGCCTTTCCTGCGCGGTAGGCGGCGGGGCAGTTCCGCCTAGTTGGTTCGACAGAGACGTGAGAAGACGAGGGAGTAGGCTGCTGCAAACGTAGGGCTGTGTGATTTGACAGCGAGTTACTGCTGGACAGGTGGGGCCCCGTGATTTGACTTGCCATTATCATTTTAACTTCGGCGCAACGACCGGCGTGAGTCTCCCGATTCCTGACCACCTCCATACAGGTGCCTCTCCCAATGCTCCACCATGTAGTAGAGGCTGGCTCTTGCATGAGAGCCCACTTCTCCATTTTTTCCTTGCCTCTCTTTCCTCCACATATGCAAAAATGCCATGTAAAGCGCACTATTGTACTTACTTTTACTTGCTCCTACAGGTGCTTAAGCTTGCCACATAGGCATAAAGTCTGATGTGGCAAGTTAATCAAGAAGAGAGAGACCAGTTTGGTGACCCAAGGAAGAAACGGTGCTAAGCGCGTGTACCTAGGTGAAAAGAGAATTTTGAGTCTATAGCTAATTAAATGAAGCAAACTTAGCAACACCATTTCATTGGAAGAGGTCACTCCTTGGCAAATGCAATAAATACTAGTACTCCCTGTGTCCCATAATATAAGAACATTTTTGGCACTACACTAGTGTCAAAAACATTCTTATATTATGGGAAGGAGGGAGTACGAAGAAAGAGATAGAGAGGAGTAAAAAAATAAACTTATAGCCATCCTTATAGCCAACCTTGTTGCAGTATGAGTGACTAAGTGATCCAAGGATGCTTGGATCCAAGGGACTTATTTTAGTCTGACTAAAAATAGTCTCTTTAAGAGGCTAAAGTTCCAAGCACCCCTGACTAAAGAGGGGCTAAAACTAGTCTTGAGACTAAATTTTTTTAGTCAGGGGTACCCCTACTAAAATGTGGATTAGTCCTCTCTCTACTCATTTAACTCCTCTCCTTTAACACAGGCGAGTTCTGGATTGGAGGGTTTGGAGGATAATAAATGCTCATTAACTTGATTTTAGCCTTTTTAGTATTTGGATCCAAGCATGGGTGAGGCTAGCATGTTTTAGTCCCACTACTTTTAGTCATGGGACTAAAACGTATCCAAGCACCCTCTTAGTTTTATTTGAGGGGTGGGTTGTGTTGGACACCATTATTGTGACTAGCCTTTTTAATAGTACTATATGCATAATTTGGCGACGAGCTCTCTCTATATGTACCACCTTTTTTTTTAATTTCAAGTTTTGCTCCATGGCGCAATCCATCGATACTACTGTTGTACAAAAGTATACATTTTTTAAAAGGCTAGAGGACGGGGCAGTCTAGCTTGGTCGGTTTCACGAGAGGCGAGGGCCTTTGTGATTTGACGGCTCATTACTGCTGGAAGGCGGGGCCTTGTGATTTGACTGCTCGTATAAATGCGCCGACGACCTGATCGAGGAGAAGCAAAGAACCGTGCGGTATACTCAAGTTTTCCACTGGAGTAGTACTGCGACGGAGGAGCACGAAACACGGCAGCCCAGTGCCATATGGCGATAAAAAATGATCTAATTTGCTAGTCATCTCATTGTTAGCATTGTTCTATTCATTTCCTCAAAAAAACCATTGTTCTATTCATGCCTCGCAGAGAACATGACACGTGCGGCGAAACACCCGAAGCAAAAGATGAAACACAGGAGCAAAAGAAGAAGGAAGATTATCACCCCAAATGATCTAATTCGCCGCGGAGTCGTAACTGCTTCTTCATCGCCTCCACGACCTCCATCTCCTTGCGCATCTCCTCCACCATCTTCTTCATTTTGTCCATGATGCGGGATTTCTCGACGCGAGCCTTCATCATCTGTTCCACGGCCGCATTGCGTACCTTGACAGTAGCCGGGTGCTCGATGCGGAGCTTCGCCAACTCCTCCTTCTGTTCCATGACGAGGGCCTGCAGCATCTTCATCGAGGAACTACTATTCTCATGCAGCTTCTTCCAGCCGGTGTTCTTCTCCTTCAACAGGTCGATCTCGTGGCAGAGCGTCGCCTTGTCCTCCTGAAGTCGCAGGATTTCGCCGGTCGCCTTCTTCTCCGAGGCAATGCTCTTCTTCAGCAGCATCACCAAGCCGGCGATCAACTTCCCCTGCTGATTGAGCTCAGCGGGCATGTCATCGAGGCTCTCCTTCAGCAACTCCATCAAGCCTTGGATGAACTCCTTCTGGTTATTGAGTTGATCGGGCATGTCGTCGAGGGATAACGACTCCAGCTCCGCCGGCTCGGCATGTTCGCCTCTGCGGCTAGGGCGCTCCTGGGAGCCAATGCCTGCCCGTGAGAGATCTTTCGAGGTCTCTGCGTGGCGGTGAGCCCTCTCTTTTTTTCCGCAGCCTTGGTTGCCGCTCCCTTGTTACGAGTAGTTCTCGACCTAGAGCTCTGCTCACCGGCCATGGCAACGACGGACGAAGAAGAAGCACTTATGAGGAGGAAAGGTAGAGTAATTTTCGGTTAGGTAGTTCCCCTTTTTATAACCTAAGTACTAGCACTAGTACTAATACCTGCATAGTGGGAACACGTTCAGGTTTGGTACGTACTAGTAGGTGTGAGAAGGCTTTCGAATGTGATGGGAACAAGGTAAAGATTAATTGATGGTTTTGGTTTCGAGGCCCGAAACGGCTCCCGATGAGTTTAGCGGAACATGAATTTCAAGTACTACACTGCTCAAATGCGTAAATATTATGTTACTGTCAAAAATTGGCACAAAATACGAAGGAGACCAATGGAAGTACTACTAGCAACCCATGATTTAACTACTCGCATGCGCGTAGTGGAGTAATAATGTCTTTCTTCCGCCCTCACGTCCACTCAATTTGCATGCGCTGTATTAATTGACCATCAATGAAGTGAACGACTTTACACGCGTCAAATTATCACATGGGGTGGATCTTGGTACAAAATTGCGTCCGCCCATGTACCCGCGTGTGCGTGCGAGGGAATGAGTGCGTGCGTGGCATGCGTGCACATCTTCGCTTCGTGCATGTACCGCCAGTATGGCTCAGGGAGGACGAGTACATTCTTCTGGAACCAGCAGCACGTCACTGTGATCAATCCACGCAAGGAGGTCGCGACAATGCCTCCACATGTGCCACGTGGCTTCATGAACTGTAAGAGAGACACTGTGTAGCGTGCCATTGGTATTCTAATTTACGTGTTTTGTACATACTCGAAGTACTAGTAAGGTACACGTGCATTGCACGCATCAGATTTTGCAACCAAATTATGAATAAATACCACACTATAGCATGTAAGCTCTGAGTCATATATGCCTGATGTAGCCCTTCATTTAATTCTTATAGTTCATCTCATTCAAAATCAATTAGTTTTTATAAAAAAGCTAAGAACGCGGGAATAGGAAAAACATGGGATTATAGTGGAATGTCGTCTTGAATCCTACAGGATTGTACGAGTGTTTGATTGTGCATAGAAAAAACGCAGAATTCTTTCAAAGAGGTTTGAGTGGATGGGATGTTTCCTATAAATCTAGTGCAAATGAATCATATGGAAAAATTCCTATGGTTTACAATCCTACGAATCAAACAACCAAGATAGGAAAAATTCCTAATGATTAGAATCCTCCAAAATTCCTTTGAGAATCCTTTGAATCAAAGAAGCCCTTAATCTATTTTATGATTCATGGAATTGTGCGTTGTAAAGCATAAAGTAAAAACAAATAATGGCAATTCAACTAGAAAAAAAGTTTGGGCAGTTATGATACGGAAGATTCTAGAACAAAAGAGAACCACTGTTGTTTTGAGGTTTGTGCATTATGCTTAAGTTCAACCATGGAGTCTGCTAGATTGTACATGTGGCAAAATCCGGTGGGGGCTAGAAGATGGTGCGAGGGGCCGAGTGGAGGGAGACTATGAAGGAATGCACAAGTGCGAGATCGATATTTAGAGAGAGGGGGCGAACACGTGCGCTGTTGCGCGCAGTGGCGGAGCCATGAAAAATAAATGAGCTAGGGGGCCAAGCATTGCTAATCCTTTACGAGGAGGGTCAATTCATGAACTTAAACCATTTTTAGCAGCAATTGTCTAATGATCACATTCATATTAGCCTCGATATATAGTGATGTTAGGGGGGAGGGGGGCAGGGCCCTTACTGCCCCTGTCTTCGCCATTGTGCACGCGTCTGAGAGATGAAGCGGAAGGCATGGATGATGAGAGGGGGACGTTGGATATATAATTAATGTGGGTGTATTAGCTATATATGTTAATCCTATATAGAGAGGTATAGATTGATCGATGTGGACGTGGGAAAGAGGGTGAGACCTCACTGGATATATCGATTGATCGGTTTGTGTGGAAAACTATGAAAGACCTAGCTATATACACACATACATAGAGGAACATCGATCGTTGCGCATGCACGCGTGAGAGATAAAGAATGCCCGATATGATGGAGAGGGGGATGTGTGTGGGTGTGTGCCTTCATGGGAGACCGACCTGAAGAAAAAGATTGCATGCGTGCGATGGATAATGCCGACTGGTAGTGTGTGTGCATGCATGCACGAGAGAAAGTTAGTGGTACAATTATAAAGAGAAGACTACTGTGTGGGTGTAAAAGAATAGGTGAGGTCATAATCAATGTAAAGTTGAATTCAAATATTTGAATAAGAGATCCTGATGTTTGAAACCCATGCATGCATGAATATAACGGAGATCTGCGCGGTGTGGTTTGGAAACGAGCATGTTGTAATGTATACACATTGAACAAGGTCAGACTGATTTGAATTTGAGATACCGATGGCAGACATCATTTGGCCACGTCGCATCCGTGCATGGACACACTATTCTAATTGGAGATGATGGGCGGCTTTCGCATCACATATCTATATCTATACCCCTATATATATTATATTTTATATTTTTTTTATTGTGTGCGGGTAACTTTAACTTTGAAAGATGGTCGTTGGATGAGGCGAATCCGATGGTCCAAAGATGGCAAATTTGAGCACTACTGGCCGTTGGATATCATCTAGATTCCACCAGATTTCGCCACATGTATAATCTAGAAGACTCCATGGTTGAACTTAAGCATAATGCACAAACATCAAAACACAAGCACTTCTTATTTGTTCTAGAATCTTCCGTATCAGAATTGCCCAAATGTTTTTCTACATGATTTGCCATTATTTGTTTTTACTTTATGTCTTACGACGCACAATTCCATGAATCTTAAAATAGATTAGCTTTCTTATAAAAACTAGATGATTTTGAATGAAATGAACTATAAGAATTAAACGAACATCTACATCATGCATATATGACTCAAAGCTTGCATGCTATAATGTGGTATTTATTCATAATTTGGTTGCCAAATCTCATGCGTGCAATGCACGTGTACCTTACTCTAGTCTAAATGGTGTTTGTGTGTGTGTTGTGCGTGTTGAGGTGCAAATTGTCTTTTTTTGGTACACGTTAAGCTTGTTCTTCCAAAATTTCAAGCCGCGCCTTGTTATGCCGAAAATTCAAGCTAGCGTCTCTGTCTATCGTGCTGCGAAACTCCCGCCTCTTCAACCCGCGCCTTGTTAGCCCGAAATATTTAAGATATATCTTTGTCTCGTTGTGCTCCGACAACTCCCTCCATCTCAACCCGCGCCTTGCTATTCCGAAATTACAACGCGCGCGAAAACTCCCACCTCCTGTGAAATCCCGACACGCGAAATGCCCGTGGTACCCCTGAACCGAAAGAACCGCCTCAAATCGGTGGGGGTACTTTCGTAACTTACCCCACATTTCGGACAAGCGCGTCTCTAAGCCATGGTTCCCCACTGCCATCCCATCCGCCCACCCATTCGTACACCGAGGCCGCGAAAACCCGCGACGAAACCCCACACCCTGCTCCGTCCGCCACCCAGCCGGAGCCTCTTCCCCGACGACGTCGTCCACAGCAACACCTCGACGTCCCTCATCCACCGTACCGGATGAGGATCCGTCGTCGATCTCATCGTCCCGCCGGTTCAGCCACCCCGTCCTCCACCTCCAAGGAGCTGCCCCGACGTTCCCCTCGTCTTTCGCGCCACCTCCATTCCCACACCGCCGTCTTCACCTGCACCACCGGAAGAGCATCATCATCACCGTTTCCTCGGATGAAGCTGCGGCCTAATCGGCGCCACCAAAGAGGTTGTACACTAATCGCCGCATTTTCTTCTTGATTCAATCTCACGGTGCTGCCGGCGCTCGGTCCCGAGCCGACACGGCGCGGCTCCATCCACGGCGGCGTCGCCAGCCACTTCCTCCACGGCGTCGCTCCCTCGGCGGCGACGTCCACATCAGTAGGAGCTGCTGCTGCTTTAGCTCTCGCTCGCGCTGCTTCTCTGCTCTTGCTCTCGGTCCCCTGCTTGGTCTGCTCTTGCTATTGCTCTTGCTCGCGCTGCTGCTCTCGCTCTTGCTCTTGCTTGTGATGCTGCTTCGATTTAGCTACACTTCAGTCAACTGAATCGACTTTTGGGTCAGTCGATTTTCAGGGGGTGGGGGGCTCGCCGGGGTGAAGGAAGAACCAGCCGCAGCGAGGAGGGGGGCTCGCCGGAGAGGTACCCCACTATCTATCTTAGGGTTCAGGATGGGGGCGGTGGTCGCCGGCGATGGCGGGGCGTTGGCGGGGCGGTGGCGTGGGGATCGCCGGAGAAAAAGCTCGGCACGGGGGGGCCTAGAGGGATGGCCGGGGCGGCGGTGGACCAGCGGTGGGGAGTGTTTTCGGGGCGGGCGGCGCGGCGCACCGCCGGCCGCGGGCGGCGGGGGGTTGCTGTTTGGCCAGTGGTGGCTGGCGGCTCAGGGGGGTGGAGGTTGAAGATGAACCACAGGCCCTTGATTTCGTATCCAACGGCTGCAAAATCGACTGACCAGAGATGAAAAAGTCAGTCGACCGACGTTAGCCTCACCTTGCTAGTGCGTTCAGTTTCGACAGCAAAATTCAGTTTCGACAGTTAAGTTTAGTTTCGACAGTTAAGTTCATCTTCGATAGTTAAATTCAGTTTCGACAGTTAAGTTCAGAGATGAGCGGCTGATGTATTTTACATCTAGCAGTTTGTGGTTATGTATTTTACGTCATGTATTGGAGATGCTATTAGAATTCCACTCAGGTTAACGTTGTTCGTTGTCTCTCTTGTCCTGCTTCAGCCTCGGCGTCGTACAACTCACCGGAGCTGCTCCAACGACGAAACCCTCCATCGCAGCGGAGCAGTACCTCGGGCTCCATCTCCAGACGCCTAAGATCTTCTTCCCCTCCTCCGACAGCCAAGTCAGCCGGAGCATCCTCACCGGCCAACCCAATCACGCTGAGATCGACATGGCTTCGCCAAAGAGGTTGTACACTTGTTGCATCTCTTTTTTACTCTACATGTTATATATATTGTCCACTGAGCACTCGTAGTAACGGGAAATACGATTATTTTATCCTACTATATGACAAGCAGTGAGGTACCAGGCAACTTAGCTATCCGTGATGGACTCTCTTGAACGCCATCATTATTTATCTCTGCGCGTTTGAGCTGTGCATTTGTCGATGGGCCTGGGAGTTGAGCTAGTATGGAAGTGGCCTGGGTCCAAAGTAATAGAAGTAGCACAAAAACATTTTTTAGTGTAGGATTTTCCTTGCTCAAGCCTGCCTACTAGAATCGCCAGTGCTTGAAAGGAAAAGTGAATGAAAAACATCGGAATTGGAAAGTTTCCTATGGTACTACTTTTCATGAATTTGGTGCAAAGGAATGGAGCAAAGGAAAACTGTAGGATTTGTTCCTTTAGTGTCTCCTTGAAAGAAAAACCGTAGGAATTCTAATTTCCACTTCTCCTCCTTTTCATATTCCTATTCATCAAGCACAAGACTAAGAGATAGTAGCATAATAGCATTATAACCGTACATTTTCTTGTGGTTTGACTTAATCTCACCATGCTTTTTTGCATCCTGTGATCTTCCAATTGTTGTGAATCAAACACCCAGATTGGCAGAAATCCTGTGTTTTTAAATTCTCTGTTTTGCACGTGCATTCCTATCCTATTCCTGTCTATTTGCTATCCCTGCATTGTTAGAATCCTCAAATTCAAACAAGCCCTTACTCAATTACTTTTGTTACAGATATGTGTCAAAGAAAACCTTGTGTGGTTTGTCCTGCTCCTGCGGCGATGTGTTCCACCCCAGCTCAGCTGCTCCAATGACGGAAGGGTTCACCACAGCAGGGATCCGCTCTCCAGACTGTCTTTCGCCGCCTCAGATCTTCTTCCCCGCCACCGGCAGCCACAGCAACTGCATTACCATCATCAACTGAGCAGATGACCTTGAGGACTACACGGGTCCGCAAGAGAGGTCGCACTCTTCTGTGTCTGCTTATGTTATGCGTCGCTTAATATGATGACATGCTACATTATCGTCGTGTTCACCTATTAGACTCCGAGTCAGGTCCAAACTAATGCTGAAACTTGAGTTTTTAAATGGTTGTGGGGTACATATTGGGGCAGCAATCAGTACTATCTGTCTACTATCTGCTTAATCTCCGGTGTCTACTATGAGTTTCATGTTGGGTGCAAACAAACATTAAAGGAGCCATTATCTGTATTTTTTAACTAAAGCTATTATCTTCCTGCTATCATTGGTTTTGGGTCTATCCACAGTTTGCTACCATCACTCTGGATTTGTGCATGCACTCCTTACATAATCTCACTATGTTTTATTCCTATGCATGCCAGTTATTGTACACAATGGAACTGATCATGTAGAGCAAAAGAGACGAGCCTTGTGTGGCAATAAAATTTCATGCAAACGTCGTTCCATGGTGGGCGCAAAGGCAGCCCCCCCTCCACCCATTTCGAATCGTAATCAAGACGAAGATAACTATTCTGAGGGGGATTCAGAAGGAGAAGACCACTCCTATTTACCCCATGAGGTCTTCGCTCTAACTTGGCATGCTGATGTTGGTAATATCATGCATATGGTGCCTTGCATTGCTTACTGTATACATTAAAGATGGCATCTGCTTAGTTTAGACATGCTTTGTGTCAATGCCATCTGTTTAGTTTCTTTATCGTATATGTGAATCATGCAATACCATCTTGTCTAGCCAGGCATTATATATGTGAATTTTTCAATGCCACCCTGGTTAGCCAGTCATCTTATATGTGAATTATATCATGCCATCATTTTTTTATTACGTGTTAAATTTGTCAACAATTTTAGTACATTCAATTACTCTTCCTGTGCATCAGCCATTCGGCACGGTCATGGAAAAATCTGGAGTGGAAACAAGGTCTTCAGAGCAGACAATGCTATTTGACGAAGCGCATGTCTTGCTGGTTATCGATAGCTCCTCAGAGGAGAATTCAGAGACAGATGACCAGTCATATCCCCCCCCCCCCGAGGTGCATGCCCTAACTTGGCAGGGTTATGTTGCTCATATCGTGCGTATGGTATCTTGCATTGCTATGTCATTTGCTTAGTTTAGACATGCTTTGTGTGAATGCCACCTGTTTAGTGTCTAATTACCATATATGTGAATTATGCAATGCCATCTTGTTGCAAGACATTATATATGTGAATTATGCAATGTTATCTTGTTGCAAGGCATTATGTATGTGAATTATGCAATGCCATGCTGTTTAGGCAAGCGTCATATATGTGAATTATATCATGCCGTCCTTTTTTTGTATTTCTCATTGCTTTTGTCGACAATGTTTGTATATTCAACTGCTATTCCTGTGCATCAGCCATTTGAATTGGTGATGGAGAAATCTGGAGTGAAAACAAGGTCTTCAGAGCAGACAATGCTACCTGCTGAAGCAGATATCTTGCTGGTTACAGATAGCTCTTCAGAGGAGGATTCAGAGGCAGATGACTAGTCCTATTATCCCCCTGAGGTGTATGCTCAAACTTGGCAGGGTTATATTACTCATATAATGCATATGTTGTATTGCAATGCTTAGTTTTTACATCATATACACAATATTGAATGCCATCTCCTTAGTTGACACATCATATATGTGATTGCCCTCTGCTCACTTCCTTAGTATATAAATCATATATTTGAATTATGTCATGCCATGATGTTTACATAGACAGCATGTATCTGAATTATGGCATGCCAACCCATTTTCTAAAGACATAATATAGTTATATCATCTCATCCTGTTTACATAGTCATCATATTTTAAATTATGTCATTCTATCTGTGAATTATATCATGCCATAATGTTTCCATCGACGGCATGTTTGTGATTTATGGCATGCCAACCACTTTAATAGACACATCATATAGTTATATCATGTCATCCTGTTTACATAGTCATCATATTTTGAAGTATGTCATTCTATCCTGTTTAGTTAGCCATCATACATGTGAAATTGTGTCATGCTATCCTGTTTAATTAGCCATCATATATGTGAAATTATGTCCTGCTATTCTGTTTGCTTAGACAACATAAATGTGAATTATTTCATGCCCTATTTTCTTCCCTACTATCCATTGCACCTGTCTATCTTACAATGTCTGTACATTCAATTATTTTTCTTGTTTATCAGCCATTTCAATTGGAGGGAGTGATGGCAGTATCTGTGGGAGTAAAAACACGGTCTTCAGAAAAGATCGTGCTACCTGTCGATGCAGATAGAACCACGGTTGTACTTGCCCAAGAACCAGCCCCACCACACATAACCCACACTCATGCAGATTGTACCCCTACCCAGATGGACAGAGAACCAGCTACACCCCTTCTAACCCCAACCCCAGCAGATAGACACCCAATTCCCGTTGACACAGCACCGTCTCCACCACAGAGCACCCAAACACGAGCAGTTAGTAAGGCAACTGCAGTGCCCAAATCACGAGGACCACCACTCCGAACCCGAAGTCAACGCTTAAAGCAGAAGAAGAATTGTTCTCAGGTCAGGTTCCATAGCTATGGTTCATACTACTTTGCTCTTGCATCACTGTATTTACTGATACCAACTAATTTCAAATTTGAAGGTGCAATTGAAACTCCAATGGCGCAACAGGTATGTTTTGAACCTGTTTCTTCAACGTGTTTGGCTGTTTGCTGTTGTAACTTGCTCTATGTTGATTTCAGTTTCAATTGAATAAACAGTTATGTTCTCATGCCATGCACATTACAAGTGTTGTTATTGCTGTGTAGTTTCCCACACTTATATTCTGTCTATGCTGCTTTGTCTTAAATAGATATGATTCAAACTGTATCTATCTTGATTTGGCAACATAAACTAGAATGATATAGACCATACAGTGACCATACTACATAGATATATGTTTGTTTCATGTTGTTATCCTGTCCACCTTACTACTGAACTGGTTTACCAAAATGAGTTTCATATACTACATTGTAAACCTGAGATGTGTTTGTTTGTTTCTCTTTTAGAACGTGGATAAAATATTGGAGAAGAGTACCCTGTTATGCAATGGTAAAGGAAGTAATGCAGATAAGGTTCAAGATAGTGAGACATCCCTATTGGTCTCCAAGAAAGCTGATAAAAACTATATTGAAGACACTGAGACAACCCCAAAGTCTTGTCTTGATGTAGTGTTCGAGTTACTGGCTACCACTGCTGGCACCAGCTCTTCGAACTCGTTGCCTGAATCAGTTCGGCTTCTTGAGTCTCAACTTCAAGTTGAAAGACATCGATCAGATGTTATGCGACAGGAAGCCGAAGGACTGAGGAAGTCCCTGCAGAATTCAGATGCATACTTTCTGGTGCAACAGAAAGCGCTGGAGGACTTAAGTGCCAAACAAGAGAAAGTTAATAAGCTTGCTAAGCATCTTGCCAGCATTATGGGTACCCAGGATATTGTTTCTTGAGCTCTTCTGAAGTGGTTTCAGTTCTGGACTTGTTTTGCTGCGGCATTTATATGCTGCTGTGTTCCCTATATTTGCACTGGTGGCGAACTTTGATGCCCAGTGGATGTAATATGTGTAATAGCCGTGATAGCCTAGTGTAAGTTGCTTGCTTATTTATTTCCTTGTTGTCTTGTTTATTTGTTTTCTTGTAGTCAGTGCAGTTCTTTTTCTGCGGTTTGCTAGTGGCTGCAATGACCTATTTTTTAAAACTAGGCCACAATAACCATGGGCTAATATTTACTGTAGTGACACTGGGCCTCCTACGGGCCGTAGAAACAGTGGGCCTTCTTCGGGCCGTAGAAACAATGGGCCTTCTACGGGCCATAGAAACAATGGGCCTTCTACGGGCCGTATAATCAATGGGCCTTATACGGGTCGTATGATCGATTGGCCAAACATGGGCCAAACAGACCGCATTCTGGCCGTAAACGGGCTAGAGTTGGAATCGTCCATTCATGGGCCGACAATAATGGGCCACCGTTAATAGGCCGTATTTGATGACGCTATGAAAACGGCCCAACGTATTAACGGACCACAAACGGGCCGACTGTAACCACGGGTTGAATTTGGCCCACAAGCAGAAAATGACAGTAACGGGCCGTAAGTAAACGAATGCTGGAAAATAGCCCAAGAATAAATGGGCTCTGAGAAGGCCGAAAGATAACATGGGCTAGAAACGGCCCAACGGAATAACGGGCCGTTAATGGGTATAAAGTGATACACTGTTCTTTACGGGCCCGTTTCACCACGGGCCGTTAATGGGTGTAAAGTGATACACTGTTCATTACGGACCAGTTTCACCACGGGCCATTAATAGGCCAAGAGTTACATAGGGCCTCATATGGGCCGAAAGACGTCATGGGCCGAAACACGTGATGGGCCATACATGGGCCAGAAGTGAAAACGGGCTGGAATCATATTGGATGGCCCAGATGACGCTACTGGGCCTAATTCGAATAGGGCGTAATGGGCCTTGGGTTAGCGGGCTGTAAATGGGCTATATGCGAACAGGCCGTTAACAGGCTTTCCATGGGCCGGCCCGCCACCTTTTGACCAAGTCAAACGGGCCGGCCTTTTCACATGAATGGGCCTCTGTTGGGCCGTGCCACGTGTCGACGTATCATAGGCGGCTTCTGTCCAATGAGTGGATGACATATGTCCCAGCGATGAGCCGACACGTGTTTCCTCCAGCCAATGATGATTTTACACGTGGAAAATCCCCATTGGTCGGGGCTGTTAACGGGTTATCGGATCCAAAACCCGACCCGATAGCTTAACGGTGTTCCGTTACGGTGGATGCCACGTGTCGGTCACCCTTGACGAAAGCACTTCTGTGACGCGCGATTTATCGTCATGGAAGTGGACACTTCCGTGATGATAATTTTGGTAATGTCATGGAACACTTCTACGACAGCACAGGTATGACTATCTTGATTCTGTCATAAATTTGTCATGGATGTACATGCATGACAGAAAACGTGACCTACTGTGACAAACACGTATCATCACGGAAGTGTCTTTTTTTTGTAGTGCACATCTCAGCCGATGAAGCCCAAGAGAACCCAGAAGTCGTCATTGGTATGTCTTCTGTTAATGACATACCTGCCGTAATTTTATTTGACTCTGGGGCTTCCCATTCTTTTATTTCTCGGAGTTTTGCTGCCTAAAACAAATTTCCTTGTACGCTTTTGGGCAAAAATATGCTGGTACAAACCCCGGGATCTTTAATCAAGAGCAATCTGGTCTGCCGTGATCTGGAAATCAATATCAACGGAATATACTTTCCAACCTCTCTGATAATCATTGAGTCTGAAAAGTTGGATATTATATCGGGTATGAATTGGTTGACCCAATATCAAGTTTGCATAAACTGTGCAACACGAGAAGTCACTTTGACCAGTCTGAATGGGCAGGCTACCAAATTCTATGCTCGCAAGAATATACCCAAGCAAGAATTGGTTTTCACCGCTGTGGCTGAGTTGGAATTAATTCATGTGGTCAGCGAGTACCCTGATGTATTTCCAGAAGAACTGTCAGGCATGCCACCAGATCGGGAGCTGGAATTTCCAATAGATCTTGTGCCCGGAACTGCACCGTTATACAAGAAGTACTACCGGATGCCCTCATCAGAATTAGTGGAGCTAAAGAAACAGCTTGATGAACTGCTCCAGAAAGGATATATTCGTCCCAGCTCTTCACCATGGGGATCACCTGCTATTTTCGTGGACAAAAAGGATGGCAGTCTCCGCATGTGCGTAGATTACCGCCAGCTGAATGAGGTCACCATCAAAAATAAATATCCCCTGCCAAGGATTGATGATCTGTTTGATCAGCTCAGTGGGGCTAAAGTATTCTCTAAGATCGATTTACGGACCGGATATCATCAGCTCAAGATTAAAAAGGAAGATATTCCTAAGACCGCATTCACTACTCAGTACGGTCTTTATGAATATACAGTGATGTCCTTTGGTCTCACCAATGCCCCTGCTTTGTTCATGCATATTATGAACAAAGTATTCATGGACTTCCTCGACAAATTCGTGGTAGTCTTCATCGATGACATCCTCATTTACTCCAAGGGTGAAGAAGAGCACAAGGATCACCTCCGAGCAGTGCTACAACGACTCCGCGGCCATCAGCTATACGCCAAATTCAGTAAATGCGAATTTTGGCTCAAGCAAGTTGGCTTTCTCGGACATGTATTATCCGCCGAAGGTATAGCCGTGGACCCGAGCAAAGTAAAGGATGTGCTCGATTGGGTGCCGCCCACGACCATGACGCAGATCCGAAGTTTTCTCGGATTAGCTGGATATTACCGTCGTTTCATTGAAGGGTTTTCCAAGATTGCTAAACCCATGACGGAGCTACTCAAAAAGGATAAGAAGTTTGAATGGACGGAGGACTCTGAGAAAAGTTTTAATGAACTAAAGATACGTCGGACAACCGCACCTGTATTGACTCTTCCAGACATTTATCGCAGTTTTGATGTGTATTGTGATGCCTCCAGTCAAGGCATTGGTTGCGTACTTATGCAAGATAGCAATGTAGTAGCATATGCATCACGACAGCTACGACCCCACGAGGGAAATTATCCTACTCATGATTTGGAATTGGCTGCGGTGGTTCATGCGCTAAAAAATTGGAGACACTACCTCATTGGAAAAAGGTGCCAAATTTTTACCGACCACAAAAGTCTCAAATACATCTTTACTCAGCCATATTTAAACCTCCGTCAACGAAGATGGCTAGAGTTGGTCAAGGATTATGACCTTGGAATAAATTACCACCCGGGTAAGGCCAACGTGGTTGCCGATGCACTCAGTCGGAAACCCGTCAGCTTAAATGTCATATTGAAATCCTTGCCTCCCGAACTCCAAGAGGAGATCGCTCAGCTCAACCTGGTCATAGTGGATGCTGGCCTCGCTAATATTTTGGAAGTTACCCCCACACTTGAGGTAGAGATCCGCAAGGCCCAGCCAGCTGACGCCGAGCTGCAAAGGCGTGCCAAGGGCCAGATGGCAGAGCAGACCCCAGATTTCTCCAATGACAAATTCGGTACCCTCCGATTCCGTGGACGGATTTGTGCACCCAATCAACCGGACTTAAGGAAGAAAATCCTGTCAGAAGCACACGAATCCTCATATTCCATTCACCCGGGAGGTACGAAAATGTATGAGGACCTTAGACAAATATTCTGGTGGGATGGAATGAAGAAAGACATTGCCTATTTTGTGGCTTGTTGCGACATATGTAACAAGGTGAAGGCAGAGCATCAGAAGCCAGCCGGACTCCTCCAACCGCTACCGATTTCACAATGGAAATGGGATGACGTTTGTATGGATTTCATTACAGGATTGCCTAAGACTCAGCGAGGCAATGATGCAATCCGGGTCATAGTAGATACCCTAACCAAGGTTGCTCACTTCATTCCGATCAGCACCAGATACAGAGCAGATCAACTTGCACAGCTGTATGTATCCAAAATAGTCAGTCTGCATGGAGTACCCCGAACTATCACTTCCGACCGAGCTTCCCTGTTTACCTCCGCTTTTTGGTCACGCCTCCATCAAACCTTGGGGACAGCACTGAAATATAGTACTGCTTATCATCCTCAGACGAATGGACAGACAGAATGGGTAAATCAAATACTCGAAGATATGTTGCGAGCCTGTGCTTTAGCCCAAGGATCTAAATGGGAAGACTGCTTGCCTTATGCCGAGTTTTCCTATAACAACAGCTTCCAGACCAGTCTAAAAATGTCACCGTATGAAGCTCTGTATGGTCGTAAGTGCTGCACTCCTTTAAATTGGTCTCAAACTGGAGATAGCCATATCTTCGGAACGGATCTCATGATGGAAGCTGAGAAACAAGTTAAGGAAATCAGAGACAGATTGCAATTGGTCAAATCTCGACAGAAAAGTTATTATGATGCAAAGCACCGACAGATCAATTTTGAACCCGGAGAACACGAATACCTCCGAGTCACTCCTATGAAAGGAGTCAAGAGATTTCAGACTCGTGGAAAGTTGGCACCCAGATTTATTGGTCCATTCCCGGTTATGTCTCGAGTGGGTACTGTTGCATATCAATTGGAACTACCCGCTGAATTGGCAGACGTGCACAACGTGTTTCATGTTTCACAATTGAGACGATGCATATCCCCGCCTGAGAAAAGGACTGATATGGCTGAGGTAGAGTTGGCAAATGATTTAACTTATGAAGAGAGACCGCTTAGAATTTTGGATCAGATGGAAAGGGTCACTCGCAGTAAAGTAAGGAAATTTTACAAAGTTCAGTGGGAGCATCACACAGAGTCAGAATCAACTTGGGAGCGGGAAGAATTTCTACAGTCACATTATCCAGAGTGGATTTCCCAAGCAACCGAATCTCGAGGACGAGATTCATTCTAAGTGAGGGAAGTTTGTGACAGCCTGGTTTTTGCCCTCTCTCATTTGCTTGATTTTCATTTGGAGTCATTTGAAATTTGGACTTTTTGAATCTTTTCATATGGACTTAAACACTTGGGTACCCTTGGCTTTCACCCAAGTGCTTCATTTTCCTCCCTAAACATCATTCCCCTTCTGATTAAGAAAAATATTCATTTTTCTCTCAAAAACCCTAGCTAGTTCAATATGCTCCAAAGCAACCCCAATTTTTATGGCCCAGAAAAATCTGAGATAATCCACAAATATTCTTTGAAACCTAGGGCACCTTCCTGAGCAAAAATATTTCATCACTTTTTGGAATATTTTTGCTACAGAAAATATTTTCTGTTCTGGACAGAAATGGTGGTTTCTACAGCAACTACCATTTTACTTGCTCCATTGTGCCTGGGTTTTCTTGTGCATTTTCACCTTAGTAGATCATGGCTAACCTCCAAAGCACAGCCCCCAACTCCCAGCCATTTGACCTCAGTAACCTCTCAAAGTTACTGACCAGAAACTTACTTGGCATGTAAAAACTCCTCTACTGCACCTGGATTCAAACCAAAGCGTGGTAAACTTCAAAACCACCAGGAACAACATGCCAGACATGATTTTTGGATGTAAGGTGGCCTGAGGGAAGAGTTCGGTGACCACGCGTGTCCACCATGTCATGCCTGCGTGTCGACGCGCTCTGAGTGCCGCCGAGCGCTCTGTTCGCGCGTGCTCGCTTCCCCCGCCTGCCCGAGCGTGCCAAACTTCGCCACCATCCTCGTCTCAACGCCATTAACTTCCCTCTGGCGCTCGCCCACGCCGGAGCTCGCCGCAGCGAGCACGGGCATGGTCCGGCCAACCCACCAGTGTGGTGCGCACTGTGCTCGTCGCCTTGTCCTCGTTCCTATGCTCGTCCCCGTTCGCCAATAGTTGCCGCGTGAGCTGCGTCGCCTTCTCCCCCTCTCACTGACGTCGCTCATCGCCGGGCGCCGTGGACAGGTGTCCACCAGCCGAGCCCGAACCCCCCTCTCCGCTCGCCTATTAATGGAGCCGCCCCCAGCCTCTCGAGCACCACCCACCACTCACACACACCCCACAAGCGCGTAGGAAAAAGTAGCCCGCCGGGCGGGCCGCGGGCCGCCGTCCTCGAGCTCGAGCTCGCCGGCGATCCCCTCTGGTCGCCGCGGTAGCTCCAGCCCCTCCCAGGCCAGGGCGACCCTTCCAGAGCCTCCGCCTATCTCTGGTGAAGCCATCACGTCTCCCTGGAGCCCCTGGAGTTGCCTCTGTTCGCCGTCTTCCTCATCTCCGGCGACCATTGCGTTCTGCCTCCGCTTGCGAGGTCGATTCCGACGCCGTCCGACCACCCCTAGCCACGCTACGGGTACGGGCAGGTGCGCCTCCGTCCCCTCTCGCCATCCCTCCCTCTCGTTTTGGCCAAGGAGCCCTCGTCGCCGGCAAGAGCTCCGGCGAAGCCGCGACTCCCTCTATTTCCTTCCCCCCCCCCTCCTCACCTGACTAACGGGGCCCGCTAGTCAGCCACTCTGTACGCGCGCGAAGCGGTACGAGTGGTGGCACCCCCGGGCTTTGCGCCTTCGACGTCACCCTCCCCCCCCCCAGTTTGTTTATTTTTATTCAAATTCATTTCAATTTACAGAACGCTTCAAACAGCCATAACTCTTCAACCATAAGTCCAAATGAATTGATTCTTTTTGCATTTTGTTCTTTGCAAAGAAATCTAGCAGCTCACCAAAGATGAGATTTTTCTGAGCTGTTTAGAATTTCTGGTGATTTTCAGAAGTGTTCTTGATATTTTCTTTTTGTGCTTAAAATTATTTTCAGAGGGTGAGGCTTGTCTTGAGGATCACCAGAAGGCTTGTGAACCTCATCTGCACTAAGGCAAGCCACAGCAACATTTTCATGGTGTCATTTCAATATTTATGATTTTCTTACTTGAATGAAATGATTAATCCATGCATTTAAATAACTATTATGTTATTTATATTCTGTTAAGTGTTTGTTGGTTATTATGCTTGATTTACAGAATGTTGAAAATAGCTTAGTTGGTAAAGCAAAGCTAAGATCTATTTGTGGTGATAATAAGAATAATTTTATTGTGCACGTTAGTAATTACTTACAGTTATTTTCTAGCATAAATAAAATAGTAAATTTTGCTAGAAAATATTATGTTAAGTACTTGTTTAGTCATTTTACTTGCCTTACAGAATGTTTGAACCTAACTTGGTTGGTAAAGAAATTAGGATTTGTTTGTGGCATCATCTTTGCTATGCATGTAAGAAATTAATTGAAGTTACTTTCTTGCATGAGAAAATAAGAAAACTTGCTACAAAATATTTTGGTTAAAGTGTGAGCTACCCTGACCAGGAAAGTAATATAAGTTGTTGATGTTTATGCTTAGTGTGAATATGGTTGACATCAGTCATGTTCGTTTATATGTGATGCACATATAGTTTTGCATTTCATGGCATGCTATGACACCGGTCATTTTCGTTTTAAGTTGAACCTGAATATAACTCAACCTGAATATATCGTTGACTGGGTCATGGTGCCGCTGAATCAAGTTTTTCCCAGTGCAACCACATTTGCCTTTGTGGGAAGGCCTTGATTCGGTCCATTGACATTGCCTCTGGTCGGTGCCTCCAACTAGGGAAGGTTATGGCATGCTTACCCTGGCCCGGTAAGCAGGCATAACCTTGTGTGCCCGTTGTTGAGATTATGGTACCGGGTCCCCGAGTGGGATCGTTTTGGCCACGACGGTGGTCGTTGTGTCTTTGGTAGACACGGGGCCACCCAGGACTAGCCCGTTGGGGATTGGGTCGGAGTGGCCGGGAGAGTGTCATGGCAATGGAAGGGTTTTGTCGGAATGCCGTTGGTCCACCCGAATGGAAGTGCGAGGCCATGGGTTCAGTGGTGTGGGTACATTGTGCTACCTCTGCAGAGTGTATAATCTATCGATAGCCGAGTCCACGGTCACGGACACCTTGTAGTAGGTCCCGCCATGAGTCAATGTTTAATAAAATTTGCACACTAAGTTATGAACTTTGCACTGTTGTTGATGGCTGAAAGGCCATCGAGATGTTCAGGACCAAATATTGGTCGTGGTTGTGATCGCCGTAAGGATCACGAGTTACCCTTGTCAAGACCACGATGGTGGTTTGTTTGTGATCCGAGAATGATCACGGTTGGTAAGTCCGTCCCGAGGGACGTTCGAGCATGATCACAGCATGTTGGACATATAGTGTTGCATTATTAATAATTGGTTAATTATCATGATATTGCTTGCCATTATGATTATGCCTGTTGTGAGCTTGCAAGTACATTCAATGTACTGACCTGGCGTGTCATGCCAGATTTCAGGAAAGTCTCGTTGGGAAGGAGTGCTGCTCGAGTCTAGATCGTGTCCACATCGGTGTCCCTGTGATATGGAGCTTCCGCTACGACGTTGTTCCGCTGCCGCGTAGTTGTTATGATCGAGGCCCCTTTATGTTCACTAAATAATGTACATATTGTTCAGTCGCACCGGGCGTGTTGCTTGGCCTCGACATCTGTTGTAATATAAACTCTGGTCCGCTAGCATCAATAAAGCGGTTGCTTTCTGTACCAAGATGT
This sequence comes from Triticum aestivum, assembly GCF_018294505.1. Taxonomy (NCBI): domain Eukaryota; kingdom Viridiplantae; phylum Streptophyta; class Magnoliopsida; order Poales; family Poaceae; genus Triticum; species Triticum aestivum. The sequence continues at coordinate 490,082,136 of NC_057808.1, forward strand.
TGTGTGTTGCCAGAAGACAAGGTCTCTAGGCTGGCAATGCATGCTAAACCGGTCGCTCTGGGCCGGGGTGCCACAATTTCATAATTATTTCATTTTTAAAAACAATGAGATGTAAGCCGAGTCCCTGATAGACGACACTCGGCTGACACTTTGCATACTTTTTACAAAAACTATTCTTGGGCCGCACGACACCCGACGATCCTTTTAACTCCCGAACAACCCGTCTTAAAATGAATGATTGTGTGCATCATGATGATGCAGAGGCCGGAGCCTTCCCCTTTCAACCAGGGGCGGCGCCACCATAGGGGCAGGTATGGGCGGCCGCCCCAGGTAGTTGTAATATACGCCTCAAATACCTGATGATTTATCCATCTCAGTAGGGAGTACCGATTCGTTTTAGATCAGAGTAACAATGTGAGATAAGGAACAAACATGAAACAATTCTCTTTGAACATAAGCTAGCATTTAAGTGGCCCAGTTGCATCCCAAATTAGATAGAGTATCTCTTCTCCACGTGAGATGAATGACTACAGCGAGCTATTTCTTGTATGAGCATCTACAATCGGACTTAGCAAATTCGATTGCTAAACGTCCGCGGACACGTCCGTGTCCGCGGACAGTGACCAGTCACCCTTCAAATATCTTCTTTAACAACCGTGCACATTATTAGCAAATCAGCAAATCCATACAATCACATGCAGTGTAAAACCTAGTCTAATCTTTGCTGATGCCCGTCCTCGGTTGTTCCCTTCCATGCCCATGTCCGGCAGTCGTGAGATCCGTGAAGTGAAGATCTGGTCGCCGACACGGAAGAGTAGGACATCGGACATATACTGGCCCACATGGGACACGAGGCGCCGCAGGCTGTCTCCATGCCCTACTCTTCCTCGTCGGAGCCCGTGGCCTGGACGTCGTTGGTCGACGGGAAGTCCACAATAGACGTAGATGGGCTGGCCTCATGGTCGGATATCGGCTCCGCTACCCCACGGGTCATCATGCATGTCACCGTTTACCTCCGAATCGAAGCCCGATGCCGCGAGCAAGACGCGTCACTGAAGGGGTCCCCCCCCCCCAAATGTTGGGATGCCAGACGACCACTCAACCAGGTTTCAAGTAGTCCTAACCCAGCTGCCCGGTTCAATGCCTGGCACGGCCTGAGTAGGTGGCAGTAGGGGCACGACATCGAACCACTGGTTTTGTTAAATTTTTAGGGTATATAGCTTCACATTTGAATTTTATGAGCTTTGGTTGAGCGGACTTGCATTCGCACAGGTATGTTCATTAGACGGGTGTTGGCTTTTCTTTCCTCTCTCCCAAGGCGACTTGGGAAAGCCTTCCTCCCCTCGATCTCCGCCGACGAGCCCGTGGATTCGCCTCCCCTCAGCCTGGCACTCTGGCGGCCGGTGGCGGGGAGGAGAATCCTGGTCTCTCGACTCCCACTAGTAGATAGGTAGGGTATTAGTCCTTGCAGGGGCGGCATTTGGACAGATGGCGGTGCTCCTTCTTCGAGTCAGTCTTCCGGGCTCCGATCCTCCTCAATTTCGTCCATTGGGATGGATTAGACGGAGCTCCGGCGTAGATTCCTGCTAGCTCCTTGGGGCGGCGAGGTTAGAGTTTCTCGCCGTGCGTACGCAATGGCGATATTTGGTGTTACGTTCTTCAGATCGATTCAAGGATTCAACGACGACGACTGCGGCTCCAGGGCGGTGGTCCTTATGGGCACGTGCGCAAAGACTTCCCAGCTGTCATCGACAAGGTTAGACAGGCTCCGGTATGAAAGCGGAGACAGGGCGCGTCAGCGGCTCGTTCTGGCGACGGCAATGGTCGTTCGGTGGTCCATGGACCTAGATATAATTTTTATTATGTTTGAGATGCTTTGTATTTCCGGTGAATCTTTATAATAGATCTGATCCTTTCCGTAAAAAAAGGACTTGCATTTGTACATAAAATAATTAGGCTTCATTATTTTGCCCTGAGTAAGTTCAATTTCTGGATCCACCACTGCTTTCAACAGAAAAAATGGAACAAAAATGAAAGTGTGGGGTTTGGACTTTGGAGAGCACAAACACTTCGACACTTTAGGTACTTGTATAGGCATGGTTAGTCATTAGGGACAGTACGTACTCCCGAGTCTTGCCTAGCCTTAAAATGTCTGCATTTCCTCTCCAATTCAACTGATAGCCAGAGTTCTTGATCGTGTTCTATTAACTTCTGACGGTTGGCGCTAGCTAGTAGCAACTTGAAGTTTAATAGCTACACCTCCTTTTGTGAGGCTACCAAGCGCGCATGCTCAAACCCTCCGAAACTAGGTTGGCAAAACAGGGGATTCGATTATGCAACCTCCCCAAGGTAGGTTCAGAGACCTTCGAACAGGCAAAAGGACTTTATTGTGGTAGTAATGTAGGCATACAAGTACTATTTGACACTATACGAACCCATTTTAAACCATTTTCAGATTTTTTTTCAGAAGTAGCATAGTTTTTCAATCCAACCAGAAAGAAAAACCTTTATATGGACTAGCATTTTTTCTTTGCGGGAATGGTATTGACTAGTTGTATGGGTACCTTACATTTTTTCAACCAAGCAATGCATATTAGTGAAGATCAAGGACATGAGGGTGAGAAGTTCAACTCAAAATCTTAGTGTTGTAAGGTTCCGGCAGGAAAGGAAACAAGATAAACAATTTTTCTCTTTGAAGTGAAACAAAGTGCCTAGATGTGTGGTTCCATCAGGAAAGCAGGCCAAGACCCACCAACTTGTTGTTCAGGCTTTCTCCTAATGGCGAAGTTACGGCTGGGCCAAATCAGGCCATGGCCCGCCCATCCCCACATGGTTTCAGTCAAAATTAGTGTTGAATCTGGTCCCTAATAGCCAAATGGTATTTGTTAACCTGCCCAGTTTCGGCTTGCCCAAAGTAATGAATGTATCTCCGCAACTGCCTTCTCCTGCACTTGTTGCTGTTGTTCCTTGCTCCTCCGCCAGAGTCGCACGTCACCACACGAATTGTGCGGCCCATACAAAGACACTTGATGGCTCGTCCTGCATTCCAGTCCCTTCAATTCCGACACCAGACGATCCTTTTAACTGCCGAACGGCTCGTCTTATTACTTATTGTGTTAGTGTAAGGTACATCACAAAAATGAATGGTTGTGTGCATCATGATGATGCAGAGGCCAGAGCCTTCCCCTTTTCAACAGAAAAAATGGAACAAAAATGCAAGTGTGTGGTTTGGACTTTGGAGAGCACAAACACTTTGGTTACTTGTATGGGCATGGTTGGTTACCAAGGACAGTACTCCGGAGTGTTGCCCAGCCTTAATGTCTGCCTCTCCTCTCCAGTTCAGTGAACTAAAGTGATAGCCAGAGTCCTTGATCGTGTTCTATTAATTTCAGTAGACAACATGACGGTTGGCACTAGCTAGTAGCACCTTCAAGTTTAATACCTACACCTCCTTTTGTGAGGCCACCAAGCGCGCATGCTCGTCTATATATACAGAGGTAGCCGAACATACTGTTTTCCTTACTTCTTAGAGCTCATGTTCGCTTTTTGCCTTAGTCAGTTAAATAAGATGCGTAGTCCACATTGATAGGGATTAAAAACAACACATCCAGGATGCAGAGCCTTGAGAATGGAAGGTGTCAGGAAGAAAAATCCAAGCGTTCACGTGAGATACTGCAAGTCTGTTCATTATCGGCGCACTGTTTTTTTTCGAAAAGGGGGGACTCCCCGGCCTCTGCATTAGAACGATGCATACGGCCACATTTATAGATAAAAAAGGTTTAACAAGGTCTTAATGTCTTGCAAAAAAAAGTAAAAATGGCAAGCTCACACAGAGCCACAACGCCAAGAACTGAAGGCCCAAAAGCCACAACCGGCTGGCACAACAAAAGATAGGTAAACTAATCGTCTATCCTATTACATGACCGCCATCCAAACCGGTTGAAAATATCCCGCGCTACCATCTGCCACCGGACAGATCCAGTAACCAAACGCTCCCTGGCCTCCGTCGGAGTGAGTAAGGACCACGTACGGATCAGCGCGGTAGCCCGGAATAAAACCTGCAAAAAATGAATAGTTGTTGTTCTGTTAAAAACTAAATCATTTCGGCAGTTCCAAATTGCCCATAACAACGCGCATACTCCTACTCGAATGTGTCTAGCTGTTTCTGACTCTATCCCAGCAAGCCACGTTCCAAATAACGTACTGACCGAATTCAGAGGAGTAATGTTAAAGGCAATTTTCACGGTGCGCCACAAAACTCTCGCCAACGGGCAATCAAAGAAGAGGTGCTTGATAGTCTCATCCCGATCACAAAAACTACACCTAGTAGGTCCTGTCCAGTTGCGCTTAATCAAATTGTCCTTTGTTAAAATTACTTGTTTATGCACAAACCACATAAACACTTTAATCTTCAAAGGAACTTTGACTTTCCAAACATGTTTGGAACTAGGAATACTTCTATAGTTAATGACATCAATATACATCGATTTGACTGTAAACTCTCCGGACCTAGTAAGCTTCCAACACAACTGATCGGGCTGATGAATTAGCTGAACCTCCATCAGTCTACTCACCAAATGAAGCCAAGCTTCCAACCGGGCGCCAACAAGCACCCTCCGAAACTGAATATTGAGGGGAATGGACTGCATAATCGTTGCAACAAGAGAATCACGACACTGAACAATACGATACAGGGACGGATACTGGAGCGCCAACGGCGTTTCACCAAGCCAAGTATCCTCCCAGAAGCGAGTGGTGTTGCCATTACCGACAATAAACTTTGTTCTATGAAAGAAGGCGGCTTTGACTCTCATAAGCCCCTTCCAAAACGGCGAGTCAGTTGGTTTGACTGTCACCTAGGACAAAGTCTTGGACTGCAAATACTTACTATGGAGAATCTGCGCCCAAGTTGCCTCAGTCTCAACTGACAACTTGTACAACCACTTACTGAGAAGACATCTGTTCTTGACTTCAAGATTCTCGATACCAAGGCCCCCCTGGTCCTTTGGTCGACAGATGATATCCCATTTGGCGAGTCGGTATTTTCTCTTAAGTTCGTCACTCTGCCAGAAGAATCGGGATCGATAGAAGTCCAGCCTCTTCCTAACCCCAACTGGGACTTCAAAGAAGGATAAGAGAAACATAGGCATACTCATGAGCACCGAATTAATAAGAATCAATCGGCCTCCATATGACATGAGTTTTCCTTTCCAGCAACTCAGTTTCTTCTCAAACCGATCCTCGATGCACTTCCACTCTCTGTTTGTTAGCTTACGATGGTGAATGGGTATACCTAGGTACGTAAAAGGTAAAGCCCCCAATTCACATCCAAACAATTGCCTATAAGCCTCTTGTTCGTCCTTGGCTCTACCAAAGCAGAACAACTCGCTTTTATGAAAATTAATCTTCAATCCAGACAATTGTTCAAATAAGCATAACACCAGCTTCATATTTCTCGCTTTTGCCAAGTCGTGCTCCATGAAGATGATTGTATCATCAGCGTACTGCAGGATGGACACACCACCATCAACTAGATGAGGCACCAAGCCACCCACCTGACCGGCCTCCTTTGCCCTCCCTATCAGGATCGCCAACATATCAACGACAATGTTGAACAAGATAGGAGACATGGGATCACCTTGTCTCAGGCCCTTGTGTGTCTGGAAATAATGACCTATATCGTCATTCACTTTAATTCCAACACTCCCTTTTTGCGTGAAAGATTCTACCTGGCGTCGCCAAGCTTCATCGAAACCCTTCATGCGTAAGGCCTGTTGAAGGAACGGCCATTTGACTTTATCGTACGCCTTCTCAAAATCCACCTTGAAAATAACTCCATCAAGTTTTTTCGTGTGAATCTCATGGAGCGTTTCATGAAGGACCACAACCCCTTCAAGGATGTTCCTATCCGGCATGAAAGCAGTTTGAGTAGGCTGCACAACAGCATGCGCAATCTGTGTGAGCCTAATCGTTCCGACCTTTGTAAAAATTTTGAAACTAACATTGAGAAGACAGATGGGCCTGAATTGCTCGATTCTCACAGCCTCTGTTTTCTTAGGAAGGAGGGTTATCGTACCAAAATTTAGCTGAAAAGCTGAAGCTGCCCCGAGAACAAATCATGGAACATCGGCAACAGGTCCCCTTAATAATATGCCAGCACTTCTTATAAAACTCAGCCGGGAAACCATCCGGGCCGGGAGCTTTATTATTTTTCATCTGCGAGATGGCTTCGAAAACCTCCTTTTCAGAAAAAGGAGCTGCCAAAATATCATTCTCAACAACAGTGAGTTGAGGCACATCCTCAACCCTAGACTCATCCAGAGACACACAGTTATCCTCTGGGGGTCCAAACAACTTCTTGTAATACTCAGTAATGTATGATTTTAGGTTCTCCTGACCGATAATCGTTCCTTCATCTTGTTCAAGCTGAAAGATCCTCTTCTTCCTGTGTTTGCCATTGGCGATCATGTGGAAGAATTGAGTGTTCGCGTCCCCCTGGACAACTCTTCGGACCTTGGCCCGCAGCGCCCACTTTAATTCTTCTTCATGAAGAAGTTCTTTCAGCCTCATCTCTGCGTCTAGCTTGGCATGAAGCTCTGCGGCTGGCAGAATCGTGGTTTCTTCTTTTACATCTAAGGACTGAATAAGGGTAAGGAGCCGTTCCTTTTCAACCTTATAAATCCCGCTTAGATGCTTAGCCCACCCACGTAGAAATCTTCTCAGGTGCCTAATCTTATTCTGCCAGCGCTCAAGCGCAGTCCTCCCTCCTGCATCCTTAGCCCACTCTCTGGCTACGAGATCAAGGAAACCTTCTCTTTCAAACCAAGCAAGCTCGAATGAGAAGACATTTTTATTGCCCAGGTGAGAGGCCTCACCAGAGTCAAGAAATAGAGGCGTGTGGTCAGAAATACCACGAGAGAGTGCCTGAACTGTAACAAAGGGAAACTTCTGTTCCCATTCGACACTTGCCAGTACACGATCCAACTTCTCAAACATTGGATTTGGCATTGCGTTAGCCCAAGTGAACTTCCTACCCGAAAGCTCAATCTCTCTCAGATCCAAGCTTTCAATGATAGTGTTAAACATGAACGACCATCTCCCGTCAAAATTATCATTATTCTTCTCATCACGCCTCCTAATGATGTTAAAATCCCCCCCCCCACCAGGATTGGTAGCTGCTCAGAGCCGCACACTCTAACTAGATCAGCCAAGAAATCCGGTTTGAATTCTGGTTGTGCGGCACCATAGAGCGCCACCAAAGCCTAATCAAACCCATCAGCCTTCGAGCGCACCCTAAACTTAACAGCAAAATCTCCCATGACCACACTTCGGACTTCGAGAGACTCGCATCTCACACCGAGTAAGATCCCACCCGATCTTCCTCGCGACGGCAGACAGTGCCAGTCGAAATCAATACCACCTGACAAAGTATTGAGAAATTGTGGCGAGAAATTATCTCGGCCAGTTTCCGACAAAGCAATAAAGTCCAGCCTGTGCTCGATAGACGCTTCAGCAAGAAACCTTCTTTTAGCCAAGTCTTTGAGACCTCTGCTATTCCAAAAGATTCATTTCATATCTCGTCATGGAATTTTTTTAGCCGTGCGGATCCTAGCACTCCTACGCACTGCGGACGTCGGGTAAATCTTCCGCTTCCATTTGCGTTTAGGACTGGTCTTACTCTCCAGGTGGTCCTCACAACCAGGATCAGGAGGTCTTACTACAGCATCCTCAAAACTCTCATCTTCCTCCTCAGGCTCAGAGATGGGATTAGCAAGATCCACACAGAAGTTATCCAGCACTCGGACCCCCAAAGCATCAATATCGGAATCATTCATGGGTTTGACGGCTGCTAAGTTACGAATCATTTCTAAAGCCCTCTCGGCTTCTAAATCCAGTAAATCATTAACGGACTTTGAAATTTCACCCTCATTACTCCCTAGTGAAATTCCTAATTGGTTTGCATTATTAACAATATCATCGTTTGAAAAATGCAAGATAGAATTAGAAGTATTAACCGACATACCAGTAGTGACCTGAACGTCACGAAGCTTGGCCGCCCTCATGGCGCACCGCTGTTGTATATCGTCCACCTCCGGATGGTCCTGAAGACGGCAACTCAACTGTCTCCCCTCAGAGACCGGATCCGAAATCCCGCCAAACGCTATGACCTCCTCCCGAGTGAAGTTGCCCGGGGGGGCCTCCTGCCTCACCCCGAACACCAAGCCGGTCCCCACGGCAGGGAGACGGCACCACGCCGGTTGATGGGGTAACAAGGGCCGCCTGCCCTAGTTCCCCACCCAACCCAGCCAGCCGACAAGAGCTGCTCGCCGGCGCCAACGGAGGGCTGGCCACCCTAGACGCTGAAGGAGGACAGGGCCCCGAGGCCACCTGCCCCGGGCCCCCTCCAGGGACCGGAGCTGCCGCCTGCAGCTCCGTCCAATCGAGGGGAGAAGAGGGTGCCGAGGCCACCTGCCCCGGACCCCCTCCCGAAGATACAGCCTCCACCACCGACACCTCGGCCAGCGCGATAGGAGAAGACGATCCCGAGGCCACCTGCCCTGAGTCCCCTCCAGCGACCGGAACTGCCGCGTGCAGCTTCGTCGTCGCGCCAGGAGGACAGGTAGCCGAGGACACAAACCCCGGACCCCCTCCCAAGGGAACCACCTGCTCGGCCAGATCCTCAGTCTGAGAAGGACCACCAACGCGGGTAGGAGCATCCTCAAGACCCAAAGCGGGTAACGTGTGCTCAAAAGCCTCGAGAGACTCCACTCGCTCACTCCACAATCTCGGAGGTGCAGAAGCAGGCTCGAGAGACCCAAATCTCAGAGTGGTCATAGGCAGCGAGGAGGGTGGAGCCGTCCCGTCCCCAGTCGTCTGAGAAATGGACCCCTGTCCCTTGGACAACTCTCGTCCAGGATCAGCGACCGGAGGCTTCTTTGCTCCCGCGCCATCATCACCCTCGTGCATATCAACATCAGTCTCGGTAGCTGCCTCGTCGAACAGGTTATCATCCTCAAACTCAATCCCAAGGCTGTAAATCTGGCCACGATATGACCACTTAACCACATCAGGCACAAACTCAATGTCCAAAATACTAACCAGAAGTCGAGCTACCCCATGAGCTCTAGTGAAGGCCATGTCCACTCGCTCAGGTTTTCCAACCATGATGCCCAAGCTAGCAACGACCCTAGCATCCTGCATAGGCTTCGAATGAGCCCCAGAAAAACGCAGCCAAGCTTGGGTAAGAGGCTTACCCTTAGGCTCCACCAACTTCCACTCATGGAACTCGAGGATGCCATCTGTACCTGGCACTTTGCACATCCCAAAACTCAGCAGCCTCTGCAAATCCTCCACCGATGGGAACTCAACTCTATACAAGTTTGCCTCGAGACTGACGAGCTCCCAATGGAAGTCCCCTGGAGCTAGCTCCCGTAGGCGCTGCACAATCTGGGTCTCAGAGACTTCTCCTCTAGACACTTTGACAATCCTAGTAGTCATACTCTAAGCCTCATCAGGAGCCTCCCTCTCATTCGGAGACTCAAAGAACGTGAGTTCAGCACAGTACACTCCATACATCATAAGTGACGGTGCCTGATCCCTCAAAAGCGGACACTCCCCCGAGTCATGGGCTGGTTTGCCACAAGTATCGCACAAAACCGCCAAACAGTCCGCTATAAAATGGCCCTTCTCGCCACAACGATAACACAACATTCTTTCCTTCTTGCATGCCCACTTGGACGCCCTGTCCGAATCAGCCCTGTCCGACGCCTCCACAGACACAGATCCCGAGCCTACATTCCCAGGAACCTCGACATCAGCAAGTGCCGTCACCACCTCCATAGCCTGGGCAGACAACCCAGACTCCTCGGCAGCCCCGCCGGCGGCCGTCTGCTCGACCACAACGGTCGAATGATGCTGTCGTGGACGATACCGGCCACCTCGACCTCCTCGGCCACCACGATGACCGCGGAAACCACCCGGTGTCGATTTCCCGGACCGGACGCCCCCTCAACAAAGCCACCCATCGGACCCATGAACGGCCTCTCAACCGAACCATCACTCTGCCAGGCTTACCCCCGACCACCACCCGTGGACGAGGAACCCCGGTGTTGACCATCTCCATACGCATTATAACCGTCATCACCCCATTGACCACGAGGCGCACCCGAATCAACTCCACCCGCCGAAGTTTGCGGCGGTGGTGCCTGCGTCAGCACCGGCACAATTTGCGACTGTCGGGCGACAAAGTGCGGCGGCCTCGCGCCAGACTGAGGTGTAACCGATCGAGGCTGCAGGCCAGCCGCAGGGGGCGGCGGCCTCGGACCAAGCGCACCCCTGCCCACAGCAGCAGACAAGGCCGGGCTCGGCACCGGGGGTCGAGGATTCACACCACCACGGGCCGTCGCCGGCTGCGGCACCACCACCGGCGCCGGGGGTCTAGCACCGGGGAGACCCGAGCCTCGGCCAACCGCGCCAACGCCGGTTGCCCCACTAGCCGCATGCGGCCTAGGGCCGTTCCCCTCAGTAGCTGCCCTGCCGGCACCAGCGCCCGGCGTCGGGGCACCCCCACCGCGGCCAATCCCCGGCGTTGGACCGATCCCACCTCGGCCAACCCCCGGCGGCGGGCCGTTTCCGCCACGGCCAGGACCCGGCGGCGGCGCCTGCCCTCCGCGGCCAGCAGCACCCGCGACGGCAATCTTGCATGGCGGCGCCGCAGCTCCTCGGCCAGCCATGGCCCGGAGTGGGGGGATGCGTCTTGCCCGCCCTGCACCGCGATCGCAGAACCCAGGCCGGCCTCGACGAGAAACCCTAGACCGTAGCGATTGCAGACGAACGCGTTGATCGATCGTGCATGAGGCGATTGGAGGAAGCGACGTAGTGCTCGGGGTGGACTGGGCCTCATACCCAGCTGTCCCCGGCCCAACTACACGCGGGCCTGGCTCACTCAGAACCGGCCCACCCCCTGGCGCACCCAGATCGTGGCCCAACAGCGAATTCAAACGCTGCGCCCGAGCGATCGCGATCCCGATCGGCTGCCCAGCCGGCCGCTCCGCCACGGCCGCCGCCGGCGTCCGGGAACCACTCGCTCGGCGCACAGGTCTCTTCTTCCTTTGAACTGTAATCCATGAATCTGGCCTAATCAAATCAAACAACGTAAGATTGGGAAGACTAACCTTCGGGAGCGGACCCTTCCATGGCCGGATTGCCGTCGCCGCCGTTCTCCGGTGAACAACTCGACGGACCATCTCCTTCCTCTCTCCCGCGTGTAGCCCAACCCTCGCCGGATCGTCCACCGGCAAGACCGAGTCTACCGTCGTGGCAACCTCGTCTTCGTCGTAACCCGAACTGAAATATTCACAAAACATGTCGGACGGGTCGGCGTTGGCGGCGAGGCCGCCGGATCTTCTCCGTCCTCGTCCGCATCCTCGTCAGCCGATCCGGCCAGCGCCCAGAAACGGCCGCCAACGCACGGGCGAGGCGCAGTAGCCGAGGGCAGCGCCCCGGCGGCCGCCGCCCCGGTAGCCCGCGGAGTCGCCCACAGGGTCGCCCGTTGGCCCATCCCGAATCGATGGTTTCTCTAGAGCTAATGAGATCCGGAGATTGACGGCGCACTGTTACATTTGGGTCTGGCTCCGCATGGACATACAGCTATACGTGAGAAGGGAATTCATGGCGCTTCAACAGATTGGATAGCTAGTGCGTCAGAAAACGAGCAGTTCGGCGGCTAATTGGTTTGTCCAATATAGGTGTGCCCCCACTAAATGATTTTTATTTGTATTGTGGTGACAATGTCATGGCGGCCACGAGGAGCATTATCAATTCCATTTTTGCTTTGCGGTCATCAGACTTGCACCATGTAATCAAGGGCGCAGGTGGTTTTGTGTCAGTGGAATACTAGTGCATGGCGGAGCGTGACACACAAGAAAGCAGGGGCCGATGCTGGGCAAAGAACCTTCCCTGAAGAAAAAGATGCTAGCCATCGTTTGTGATTCTCAAAAAATAATCTATTCAGAACAAAGAGAAAAAAGAACCTTCCTGAACAGATTTTTGCTTCTTTTCCCCTAAAAAGAGAACAGATTTTTTTTTCTTTGTTTTTTTCAACTTTTTCTCCTTTTTGTTGTTTTCTATCTATTTATTGTTACTACTATTATTTATTCATTCATTTATCAAACTCACGTAAAGTTTTAAATTTTCTTTTTTGAAAACTGGGAACGTTTTGCAAATTCCCGAATTGTTTTCAAATATGGGAACAATTTTAAAGTTCATGAATATTTTTAAATCTAGGAACAATTTTACAAATTCGGGAACATTATTTATTTCCTAGATATTTGTGAAAAAAATTAAAATTCAGAACATTATTTTTTAATTTGGGAATATTTTTTCAAATTTGCGAACAATTTTTCAAATTCAGGAACATTTTCAAATTGGGGACAATTTTTCAAATTCAGGAAGTTTTTTTAAATTGGGCACAACTTTTCAAATCCAAGAACATGTTTTGAAGTATATAAACATTTTTAAATTCCTGAACAATTTTTGAAATCAATCAACATTTCTCAAATCCCTGAACATTTGAAATTTGGAAACATTTTTTCAAAGTCATCAATATTTTTCAAACAACAGAACAATTTTTCTCCTAGAACAACTTCAAATTCATGAACTTTTTAAAAATCCAGACACACTTCTCAATTTTGTGAAATCTGTCATGGGTGGCTCTTTCCCACACATTGGCTGGCCATCTCGTTCGGTCGGTTCTTTTAGCAGGTTCCTCTCTGGTAAGGTTGTCTGGACAGGTTTTTTCCCCTTCACTTTTTTATTTCCCTGCTTTTGGTTATTCTTCTTTTGTTTATTCTTTTTTTCTCTTTTCATAAATTTTTAAATTTCGGAAAAACTATTTTCATATTATTCATAAATTTAAAAATATGTTGATGTTTTTTTAAATTCAATTTTTAAAATTTAGTTCGCCTTTCCAAAAAACATACAAATGCAAATTTTGTTACCATTTTCAAAAAATGTTTATGTCTTAAAATTTCTTTCTGAATTTCATAAATTTCTCCTATTTTAAAATTTTGTTTGAAATTAAAATGTTTGTGTTCTCCAATAATATTTAGGAATTTCAAAAATGTTTGTGTTTTCAAAACATTGTTCAAGCTTTCAAAAATGTTCAACTATCGGAACTTTTCATGTTTTGAAAACAAATAAATTTGAAAAGCGTTCATGTTTTCAAAACAAATAATCATTCTTTTTTAGAAAACTTTGGAATTCGAAAAATAATTCGCGTTTTGCAAAAAATAATTGGAATTTCGAAATAATTTGCATTTTCAAAACATATTGTGGCATTGTTCGCAAGTTTCAAGAATGTTTTGAAATCTAAACACTATTGTGTGTTCTTATATATTCACACTTCCCATTATCCCCAGCGTCAGGTCGAGTGGCTAGGAGCACGCGACAAGATTGCAAGGTGACAAGTTCGAATCCTCGCAAGCTCCCTTCTTTTTCACGTATTTTTATGTCGCCCGCTACAAAATAAGAAGTTGCTTTGCGCGGGTGGGCCGGCCAGTTTTGTGTAGACCATGTGCTCGCGCTCCTATATGACGCAACCTCGTTTGTACGATGTTCCCCATGCGGGTCGCTAAATAGGAGGACCCCTGAACAAAGCCCATAGCTTAACAGGAGGCTCATCAAGGAAGCTATCAAAGTATGGGCCCTTGGCAATCTGCAAGTACTATGCGGGATCGCAGCCAGTACCGGAAGATGATGATGATAATAAGAGCTCAATGGAGGTGTGCAGTCCTATTGAAGATGGCCAAGTTCGAATCCTCGCAAGCTCCCTTCTTTTTCACGTATTTTTATGTCGCCCGCTACAAAATAAGAAGTTGCTTTGCGCGGGTGGGCCGGCCAGTTTTGTGTAGACCATGTGCTCGCGCTCCTATATGACGCAACCTCGTTTGTACGATGTTCCCCATGCGGGTCGCTAAATAGGAGGACCCCTGAACAAAGCCCATAGCTTAACAGGAGGCTCATCAAGGAAGCTATCAAAGTATGGGCCCTTGGCAATCTGCAAGTACTATGCGGGATCGCAGCCAGTACCGGAAGATGATGATGATAATAAGAGCTCAATGGAGGTGTGCAGTCCTATTGAAGATGGCCAAGTTCGAATCCTCGCAAGCTCCCTTCTTTTTCACGTATTTTTATGTCGCCCGCTACAAAATAAGAAGTTGCTTTGCGCGGGTGGGCCGGCCAGTTTTGTGTAGACCATGTGCTCGCGCTCCTATATGACGCAACCTCGTTTGTACGATGTTCCCCATGCGGGTCGCTAAATAGGAGGACCCCTGAACAAAGCCCATAGCTTAACAGGAGGCTCATCAAGGAAGCTATCAAAGTATGGGCCCTTGGCAATCTGCAAGTACTATGCGGGATCGCAGCCAGTACCGGAAGATGATGATGATAATAAGAGCTCAATGGAGGTGTGCAGTCCTATTGAAGATGGCCAAGTTCGAATCCTCGCAAGCTCCCTTCTTTTTCACGTATTTTTATGTCGCCCGCTACAAAATAAGAAGTTGCTTTGCGCGGGTGGGCCGGCCAGTTTTGTGTAGACCATGTGCTCGCGCTCCTATATGACGCAACCTCGTTTGTACGATGTTCCCCATGCGGGTCGCTAAATAGGAGGACCCCTGAACAAAGCCCATAGCTTAACAGGAGGCTCATCAAGGAAGCTATCAAAGTATGGGCCCTTGGCAATCTGCAAGTACTATGCGGGATCGCAGCCAGTACCGGAAGATGATGATGATAATAAGAGCTCAATGGAGGTGTGCAGTCCTATTGAAGATGGCCAAGTTCAGATCCAAAGGCGATGTATTCCATCCAGTGCCTGTGGCCGGGGATCGCAGCCAGCCTGTGCGATCTGTGTGTGGAATGCACCATGCAGCCAACAAAATCCTGTTATATAGGCAATGGAAAAAGGCGGGAGGTGAGTCGCAGAAAGAAAAATTGGCGTCAATGTGGTTGTTCAGGAAAGGGCGGAGGCGGAGATGGACAGTTGCGATCTGTATTTGTTAATTGCGTTTGTGGAAAAACGACTAATACTCGTTTTCACATAAACCTGGAATTTTGGGCTTTTGTGAAACGAGTTTCCTATATGCATGGGTTAGTTGGAGGAGCCAAACAAGATTTTGTACGGTTAAACCGTTTTTCTGGCTTATGGAGATCCCGATCTGTATGTTCCCCTTACCCAAACAACGCCTAAAGTATTTAAGTAGGTGATTCTCGAAAATTTTCTCAAAAAAAAAAGGTGATTCTTGAAAAAAAAAGTACTCAAGTAGGTACTTGTATGGTTGATCTACCCGGTATGAGAACCTTTTAGAAGAAGAGCGCCGTGTTTTAGAAGTCGAGCACCATGTAGCTCTTTATCTCCATCGTGGGTATGAGCATTGTTATGGACTAGTGTCGGTCCATTTACTACAATACGGCGGTATAACAAAAGTGAACAGTTCCATCGTAGAGGAATCACACAACAGCAGGCCCTACTAGTCCGGATTGTTTTACGGGCTAAACAGTTGGCCACACACGCTGAAGAGAAGACAAAATCGTTTGTTGGAGGCGAGTGATGGAGAGTATGCAAGATTTGCACTGAAAGATGATCGTCCCAGGCTGACTATATGTAACATGTCCTCTGGTAAGACCATCGTAACTCCGACTTCACAGGACCAGGCACACCACGATGACCTCGACGACACACCCAAAAAAGCTGACTACCAGTACCTTGTTGCAACCTTACCTCACGCATATCCAATGCCATTGATGCTGAGCTGCTGATGAAAAAATACCTCTGGTCACTGGTCCCTCCAATCACATCCCTCCCCAAAACGATGCTCCGAAGGGAGAGCACGACATCGAGCTTTGTTTTCTTCCAATCCAGAACCAGATCTAGAGTTTCCCTAGAGCATCTCAACCACGAAGGTGAGAACTACAACACGACTTCTCAAACAAGGTACTGTGTCCACAACGCCACCATCCTTGGCTCTAATCAAAGTCAGGGCCTAGATTTCGTCACCAGCCTCACCTATCCCAAACCCATGATCCTCTGGACCATACAAGCACCAGCACCACTGATCAACTCCAAAGGGACCCCAAGCAAGCCCATCGGCCTAGGGCTCGTACCTGCCAGATTTGGCATCCCACACCGTGCAATGAGAGATGTCCGTGGTTAGCCGAGGCCACCACTGGGAAGTAGAGCCCCGCCGCCGGGAGTTGGAACCTCCAGGGCCCTAAGGACTTGAAGCTTCACTCAGGGCGTGTTTGGTTGCAGTCTTGAACAGTGCTCGCGTTGCATACACATCTCAACCCAGCCTGGCTTTGAAAAAACAGCCCCATATGCGACATCTGCGAGTTGTTTGGTTGCCTGCATATGGACTTCCTGCATTAGGGGATCAACTTTGGCATGTTGTTTGGTTACCTACATTGTCTCGGCGCATGCAACTACACGATGTTTGGTTGCCCGCATGAGGTATGATTAAGAGCTAGCACTTGCACTTAGCACATAGGGTTAAGAGCTACCAGAGGAAGGGGGAGAAGAAATGCAATGTGCGTCTGACCATGGCGACTGCGGTGGATAGTAGTCGCGGCGGACGAGCGACCCCGTCGGCGGCACCGTGAGCGACACCGTCGGCGAACTAGTTGTGGTGCTCGCGCAAAGACAGTGGACAGAGGAGGAGAATGCAGTGCTCGCGACATGGTATCGTCAGTGTAGTGGACGAGAGAGGAGGCCGAGATGATCGACGCCGGGAACGACTCCAGTGTAGTAGGGCGAGAGAGAGAGAGGCCAAGATGATCGACCCCGTCGGCGGTGCGGCGAACTGCAGTGTGCACGAAGGCAGAGGACACAAGAAAGCAGTGTGCGCGCCATTGCAGCGTCAGTGCAGGAGGAGGACGACAGAGAGTAGGCCGAGATGAGCGACGCCGGAAACGACTCTAGTGTAGTAGGACGTGGGCAAGGAGATCAAGGGGAAGGGCTTCAGCGTTGAGAGGGACGAATAGGAGGTCTCTGAGCAGAGGACAGAGGAGCTCGACATGGCGGCGTCAGTGTGCAGTAGACTGCTGCTCAAAGAGAGATAAAGCTACGATCGTCGAAACCAAAAACTTACAACACGAATGTTGTGAGGAACTGCGAGATTAGGCTGCTGGTCAAAGGAAATTGCAAAATGATCGATCGTGCGCGACGAATCTGACAAAATTCGTCCAGAATAGCTCCAAACGGGAAGACGAGATTAAGAACTTACGGCCAACGAAACTACGAATTGATCGCCTGAATGGAACCGCAGCATCGAGGTGCATATTTTTCGTGTAGACCTTACCTCGAACCGAAGCACCGTTGTGTAGATCAGAGGGGCATGGAAGAGAGGAGATTAGGGAGGAGCTTACTTGAGGTTGAAGAAGACACCATGTAAACAGCTCGCATCCCTCCCGTTTCTCCTCGTGCAGGGGCCCGCTCGCTGCGCTTCCGCTCGGCCTCGCTCCAGAGAAACTGCCGATTCCTGGGTTCCCAACGAGGCAGGCCCAGAGGTGCTTTAAGTTTCGTGCTATGCAGGCCCAACAGTAAAACCAGGCAACCAATCAGCCCATTCCCTTCCCGCACGGGCCTGATTGGGCCTCCTGCAGGCAACCAAACACGCCCTCAAAGTAGCACCACAATGCCATGGCACTAGGGTTTCCCGAGAGCGATGCAGGGGATGGGGTAAACTCTAGTGGCTCAACACGTTGATTAGTTAGTTATTCTCATATTCAATTATCTGGGCAACATTTATGTTACACCCTATGACACCGTCAAATACAAAAACATATTTATCTATATCTATACCTAATAATAAAAGTGATATTGGTTCTGGCGGTACGTCACCGAAATTGTCTTCAAAGATGCAAAATATTACCCACCGATGTCATCTATAAGTGATTAAAACATTTCACACAGAGGAATCCCCGCCTGGGCTGGCCGATGCAGTAGGAACCATCTATACCGCGCTCTGCGAACTGGGAGAAGACACAGCGCGCCTATTTGGGCCGGCCCATGTCCGGCCAGCCAAGTTTTTAAATTTATTTTCTAATTTTTTGAATTCCTTTTCCGTCTTCATTTTTTCTACTTTAAATAATTTGGGACATAAAAAAAGTTCCAAAAATAAAAAATGAATTTTGAATTTTAAAAAATAATTCATAAATGTTTGTCGATTTAGAAAATGTTTGCTAGTTTTAGAAATATTCGTATATTCAAAAAATATTTGAAATTTTGAAAACAAATGTTCGAGAATTAAAAAAAATTCATGATTTTCTAAAAAGTTCGTGTATTAAAAATGTTCATAAATTAAAAAATATCCTAAAAATTCAAAAAATGTCCCTGACTTACAAAATAGTTTATTGATTCATAAAACGTTTGCTGATTCAAAAAATGACCATGCATTTCAAAAAAATCGTTAAATTAAAAAATGTTTGTGAATTTCCAAATTTTCCCCCAATTTTTGAAAAATGTTCGTCGATTCTAGAAATGTCCGCCTATTCAAGAACAATGTTTTATAAAAAATTCACAATTTTTTAAATAATGTTTGCAAATAGTATTAAATGTTTATGAATTCTCATGATTTTAGAAAAATGTTCAAAAATCTGAAAAAATGTTCACGAATTTGAAAAATGTTCACGAGTTTAAAAAATTGTTCACGATTTCACGAAAATGAGAGTGATAGTATATCTCGGTGATGCAACAAAATGTGTTCATGGCGATTGGAGATTATGATATTTTTTTTTCTTTCGTTGGAACGCACGGGCTGTTTTGCTAGTAACACTAAATAACACACCATAGGAGCATGTTTCATTATAAATCTACCAATATGGATTAGGTAAACATAGAAGGCGGTACAATCATCTCCACGAGGGCTTGTCACCGAGAACAAGATGAGTCTCAACATGAAGACCCTCCAGAACCACACATTTGGTCTCCTCAATCAACCTTCTTGCAATGCAGTCCCCTCCTCCAACCCGTTTTGCTTGCCATGCGCCCAAGAGGTAGAAGAAGGAACATATGCCAATTACCATAACCGCAAGTATGACGGTTCTAGTCTTGTTTTCGACCGCTGAGCTCCGTGCCATACCACAGCATCCTAATTGAGAGAATGATAATTAGCTTGAATAGTTGGCTCAAGTATTTCAAACACATGGACAAAGACTATCAAATAGTTACAATAGTTAGGCTTAAGTTCCTCAAAAGCGGCATACGAGCGTGCTGGATTCATGGTCAATATATATGCTTACAAACCACAGTCGAGGTGCTAGTCATAAATTGTTCGCTCCAGAGGATTTACAAGTTTATGCAGAAATTATGAGTGCTGCAAGAAAGAAAAAAAGAGTGCTGCAAAGCTGGAGCAGTACCTATGTCTTGGCGGAGCTCCGCAGTCCCACGGCCATCTTCAACATCACCCAGTCCTTGTGATTGGAGACGATGGCCTCTACGTTGGTCGGCCATCTTCAACCTTGCAGACGATGTTAACCTTGGGCGTCACCTCACTTATATGGTGCCTGCCTGGGGCGTATCAAAAATATTCATGTCGGGTGTCGTCGTCGCCTCGGAGCCTCCGCTCACCTTGGCCGGGGCCGGCAGCGCCCGCCCATGGGTGATGTCCACTATAGTATTACTACCTGGCCGCTGGCCGGCCGGCCAGACAGGTGGAGGGCAGCGGCAGCTCATATGGCTGCTGCTTCTCCAAAAGAGTAACAACAATGCACATTTCTTTAACAAGACTCAAAACTGTTCCTAGTATGTTATTCAGCTTCAGTACTGCAGGAAACAGCAATGTCTCTCCACTTCATGAATTTCTAAGATACAACACGAACAAAAATAAACAAGAATACAGCACGAACAAAAATAAAGAAAAATACAACACCAACGATAAATAGAAGACATATTTTACTCTCCTCTAGTTTGTCACTGGCTTGGTTCTTCAGTTCTCTACACGCCGTCTAATGTGTACTTGCAACGAACGCTGCCGGGGACAAAGTTATCCTGAAGAGAAGCGAGAACAATAATCCAGACATGTTAGCGGCGGCTCTTGCTGTCGGCAGTCCAGTATTGCTTAACTGCAAAGAGCATCTTCTCAGGAACACGAGGGCCGCCCTCATGGTCGGCCAGTCTTGTCTCCCACCTCATGGCATTGGCTATTTTCTCCACCTTTACAAGAGCGTCAACCGTGTCACGGATTATAACTGCGCCCTCTGGCCGTAAGATCCGGTCCATTTCCAGTAGTATATCTTCAAATTTACACCTGTTTTTAAATAGAATAATCAGATCAGATAATATCAGCCAACAAGTTCTACCGATTTAGGATCACATCTTGGTCTTTCAATGCTTACTTGTTCTGGTACAAACTGAAGACACCGTTAGCATGTATGAGGTCATATGTCCTTGGGTAAGTAGAAAACCCTTCACACCTGTAACAAGAACAAATGAACTATGATTCACACACAAATAAAAAACAAGCTTCTCGGCAACTATATCAAAAACTAACACAAGTAGAACTGCTGCATATCTGCAAACTCGTATTTCCAAAAGCACAACAACAAATACATGGCACATGCACATCATCATTTAACAACAGCACAAACTGAAGAGTTTCCCAGGTGAGGTTGGTAACAAGAGATGCCATTATAGAGTTTAACTGATATTGGCACACGAAGATTTTAATGATATACTCACATCCTTCTATCTTCACACACAACAATACATGAGTATCTTTTTTATAGTGTTCTTGAAGTAAATGTACTACTTCATAACAGAAAAGAGAAGTTCCCTTTCCTAAAAAAAAAGAAGAAGAAAAAAAGAGAAGTTCCCCACATCGTGAACCGGCAAAAGTAAAAAGGCCTGTTGCGAAAAGTAGAACTACCACAATGTAGAAACAATGTACAACGAACATAAGTGAGAAACAAAATGCAATAACCAAAGTATGAAACCAGGAGAGCAATACGGCAGTTTACATACCAGTCGTGATACATTCCTATTAATCCTCGCTCATAGATTACACCTAAAGTAGAAGTATCTGCAATGAACGGAACGACATTCATGACCCACAGCTTTGGAGACTCCAGTACAGCGGCAAAGCTACCAAGACCTGCATTCATGTCCATTATGTTGCGGTACCTTCCAGTATCAAGCAAGTCATTGGTTTTCTTGTAAGCATTAACATGTTTCTGCCAGAGTTTATTGTCCTCCTGATATGTTTGAACTGAGAACCCAGGTACAAAACCACGGGCTATCCGAGGTGGTACTGCATTGAGCCTCTGGGGAAATGGCTCTAGTTCACCACCAGCAACCTCTGACACGCTTTTAACCTCAGGAAGCGGAGTTATACAGGCTTCCATTTTCTTATACCTGTAGGTAGAATGTAATGAAAGAAATCAAATTGAAGACAAAGCTAGAACAGTACAGATAAGATTCACTCCTTTTTTGTGAGGGTGGCAAATGGAATGACACTCACCATACATCACTCTCGCTTGTCAACTCACACTTGGCAACTTTTGAATTATCTTGCTTCCTCGGGCAAGATTTGTCATTTAATCTCTTTCTCCATATAGCAATACCATCCTTCTCAGATATCTTCTTCCAGCAAAGAAGTTCTGCGAATTGTTCTATTTTTCTCTGCTCACTCCGGAGATCATCTTTGGTCCGTTGCCATCCCTTGTAGTGAATTTTCCAACCAATGGGTGGGCCTGATAGTACCCAATACCCACCCGGCCTAAGTACCCTATCAACTTCCATCATGTACATACCGTCTGTAGAACAAGAGCGAACGGTTCAGAATTTCTGTGGAGACCATATGAGTCAACCATGAAATGTTCTAAAAGCGTTCTTACTACTTCCGCTCCATGGAATTAAACATCTCGAGCAATGTGCCATGTCAAAGACTCGGGATGGAAATGAGAGCTTCATTGATCCAAGGACACCAATATATGCAGGTACGCCTCTCTCCAGTGCAAACTGTACTTGTGCCTCATGATTATCTTTTGGAGCGAATGACATAGTCAAAACATCTTTCTTCAACAGGTAAGCACCCAAACTGGCAACCTAAACAAAATTATGAAAAAAGCAAAGAAAAATTAAAGTGTATAGCACAACAATGTGGTTATCATTGAGCATATGTTTGCGTATTCAACAATGAGACATTCACATACCCCACAACCAGTGTCGAGTGCAGTTCTCACTTCTCCCCCGGTAATTGGGATAACAGAAGCAAGCTGGTCTATATACTTGTCCGCACCCTGAGGAAACTGTGTTCCGCCACCAGGAAACCTGAAAACGTTGCCCTCGTAGTGCACCCAGTTTTGGATGGCCTTTTCAACCGTAAGACTCTTGTGTGGCACATTGGCATAAGAAACATAATCGCGGCTTTTCGGCCACGGAAAAGGAGCAACATAACCCTTTGGTGCTGGAATCAGACAGTACAGCTTCTCGTTTTCAGGTGGGCAATGCCTCTCCCGATATATCATGTGATCCCTAGGGAAGGTCATTGCACGCTTTTGCTCCTCGCAAGGAGTGTAATCGGTGTACTCCGCATCACATGGCTCAAAAGTTTTAACTTGAGAACTGAAAGTGTCGTTCGGAAGATCCGATGCACTATGGTGGGTCTCAAAATTCAGATTTGGCAGTTTCAGACATTTGGTCTGCTCATTCACTACAGCCGCTATGCTGTCCCCTCTCCCAAAGCCACTTCTTTGCCATACACCAAGGAGGTAGAAGAAGGAACAGAGCCCAAACACCACAAGTACAAATAGAGCGGTTCTGGTCTTGTTCTCGGTTAAACTCCGAGCCATACCACAACAGCCTAAAAGAATTATCATTAGCATAAGCTAAATGAATCCAGCAAGTTGCACTTCAGACTTTCAATATAACTTATACATTACAATGGATGCATCAATAAATTTCCACACGAACTATAATAATTTACGAAGCAAATTTGGGCAAGACATGAATTATGTCTGGTCGTAACCTAGACACTGCTCCTCAGTTAAGGGATTATTCTCTTTGCCCTAGTATTTTCTGTTTTTGAGGAAGCATGACTATGTACAATAACTTCTCAGTGTAGCAGCCCACCAACATTTGTTTGAATCATGGCATTTAGCAAATGAGCTGCCAAACAGCAAGCTGTCTTTTGCACTGCAGTTGATTATGGTGGTTCCCATTTGGCCCAACCAGATTTTCCATATTTTACCGACTGGCTAACAAAAAAAAATTCTCCATTTAATGGTTATCTTTCTACAAGAGATTATAACATAAGTTCAGCGTGGCACAGTTCAGCAACCGTAAAATGAACCTAAGGTTCTTTGCAATTTGCTTTGCTTAATTAAGATAGCAGTCGATCCATCCGATGCATAACCCAACAAAATAAGATAGCTACAAACAAATTGTTGGGCAGGCCAAGCTAAAAAAGAACTCGGAAATTTCCAAATTCTGAACTGTTGTCATTACTAAGTACCCTCTGTTCCCATTTGTTACAAGATCAATTGAGAAGATGTAAACAAAAGAAGCTATACCAAAATACAGTTTCCCTGTTAGACTACTTTAGTTAGCCATTACAAAAGCTTGGAGATATCAGACCACAGATGAATTGAGGGAATTATTTATGCTACCAAATGGGATTTTTCTTGTCAAAATGAAAAGAACAATGCATTTGCATAAACTGTAAACGACTATGGCTTGGCATAAAATGTACAGTAAAGAACAAGATCTTCAGTGGTTTATTTATGCTACCACAGTACACATACTGACAGATGAATAGGCAATGACCTAAATGAAAGAAATCGGGAATGAATCAAAGAAACTTACCTGTGCGGCTTACAGGGATTCAAGAAAATTTGGAGAGGGTCAGATTCAGAGAAGGAGCTGCGTCGCCAGCTTGCCGCTGCTAGCTGCGTGTGGCTGCGTGGCCGCCTGGCGTGGGGTCGTGGGACGGCTGGGCTGACTCGCCGTCGTCGTGCTGCTGTGTGCCGGTGGGCTGGTCGGCCGCGGGCGGCGGCCGATTTGTGTCGCTCCGGTGGTGGCGCCGCGGGGGCCGGCGGATGCTGTGTGTCAAGATCCGGCGGGGGTGCGGCGGCGGGCGGCGGCTGCTAGGTGCTTCTTCTTTTCCTTTTTTTTTTAGGTGATCTTCTTCTTTTCCTCGGTGCTGGTCTGCTTTTTTGTTTCTGGCCTGCTGTGTGTGATCTCTGCTGGTCAGATGGTGTGGGCTGGGCCTAGGTGAATTTGCTTTTTTGCTCCAGCTCTGGGCGGGCCACGGCCCAGGTTAGCCCTCACGTAGCTCCGCCAGCGCCAGACCTTCGAATAGATCACAACTGCATAAATCTACTAAAAAAACTGCATAAATTTGCGTTCCTCAAAAAATTAATGCAATTTTTTTTATAAAAAGTAGCATAATTTTTTTTGCGGGAGAAAACAGCATAAAATTTTGTTCGAGAAACATAGGTCACGGATTATATAGTAGATAAATTTGCACATTTTTGGACATGAATAAAGGGACAATATTTCTCATAACCCCCGTCTGAATTCCCGTTCAGCTGTACCTACCATAAAGTGGAGAGGCTTATTCCACACCAAGACCATAGTAGTGACCTCGTCAAAAAAAGGACCATAGTAGTGGAAAAAGACAATAGCGCGGATGATTGGTTGTCACCGTTTATAACCAAGAGGTATGAGTTTAGGACAAAACAACCACCAATCACGACACCGGGAGTTGGACGGAATCAAGCCAAGAAAAGGGAAGAGAACGCCCACTTCTCCAATAAACAGATCGAGTCAGGATCCAAAGGGAAGGGGTTCAAATCCGCAGCCCATGTAGATATTGCTACGGATTAAAACTTAAAATTCATGCAGCACGGAATGGATAGCTCAGTTTGTCTCCTGGAGCTCTTCTTCTTCTTCTTCTTCATCATCATCATCATCATCATCATCATCATCATCATCATCTGGGCGAAGCTCATAGGCTTTCTCTTTCAGGTCTCACTAGCCTCTGAGGCTCGGGCGCACTGAAGGCGAGGAGCCGCTCACTTTGACCGACAGGAGGAACCGAGGATCTCTTTTCTTAGACCTCCATCCATTCCAATGAATAAAGCATGTGCACATTTCAAAATTGAACTTTGATCATATATTATACCAATAAAATGTGGGTTATATGTGAGAAAAACTATATCACTGAAATCCTGTTTGAAAGAAGTTTTCAATTGTATAATTTTGAAGTCACAAAAATATATATAAATTGGTCTAATTTATGGTCAAAGTTGGATTTTAAGATGTGTGCATGCGTTATTTATTGGAATGGAGGGAGTACCTTTAGGTAGATTAGGCGGGGCCCAGGAGTTACATGGATGCAATCTATGTGGTGTTGGTTTGGATTGGATACGTGAAAGGTGTGGATTTTTGCTACAGTTCGTTGGTCGACTTTAACTAGAAGCAATCACGCCCTTTGCCTCGCTGATCGATTATTATGGAAGTTGATTCTGAGCTCGAACAACTATTCAAACGCGAAGGTTTACAGGATTTTGTAGCGTGGCAGTACGACAACAAGGGTGTCCATTCTGTCAAGAGTGCCTACAAACTCTAGGTCCAACTTGAGAAGATGAAAATGGACGGAGGAGTGGGAGGGAGTTCAAATGATTCTGGCAACTTGGATAGTATCAAGGATGACTCATGGGAACGACTGTGGAAGATGCCGTGCCCCCGCAACATCCAGATGTTTGCTTGGAAACTCAAACACGAATCCCTCGCTTTACGCACGAATGTGGCGCGGAAGGGAATCCCCATTGCGGATACTAAGTGTCTATTCTGTGGAAGGGCCGATGAGGATGGAGCACACCAAGTGTAAAGCAGCAAAGGAGGTGTGGAGGGAGCTAGCCCTGGAGTGGGAACGTCTTCAGCCGGAGAAGATTGGGTTCGTGCATGCAATGTTCGACTTTCTCTGGGGCCTAGATGAGAAAGAGCGCTTGCATGTTCTCACCTTTTGGTGGTGGCGGTGGTCCAACAGAAGTAAACTCAGAGAGGGGGAGATGCCACTGACGGCCAATGATGTGGCCCGTTGAATGAGAAGCAGCGTGTTGGAGTACTTGGAGATCTTTGGCAAGCCTTCTGATAAACCGAAGCCAGACAAGTGGCGGCCCTCGGTGGAAGCTGATTACAAAATCAATGCGGACAGGTCCTTTGTACCTGGCCAACATCATGCCGGATGGGGTGTTGCTGTGAGAACGGCCGATGGCACTCTCGCATGCGCCCGTGCTGGTAGACAGGAGCACATCAATGATGCATTCGCTGTGAAGGTTATAGCCATGTCACATGCTATTCACACTGCTGCAGACCTCGGGATTGTCCGTGTCGAGCTTGAGACCGACTCGCAGCTGGTGGCGGGGGCGCTGGACATGCACAAGGTGGACTCCTCGACGTATGCGGCGGTCATCGAGGACATGAAATACCAGTTGAAGCTCTGGTTTTCCAAGTTTACTATTCATGTTTGTAGACGTAATGTAAATTCAGTAGCTCACGAACTTGCCAATGTTGTCCGCATGTGTGAACCAAACCACTTCATGGAGTGGGAGTCTGATGTACCCGCCCACGTGGGCGAATGTGTTTTGGGCGGTCTGCCTAAGCACAGTTAAGTAATAAAGTGATGCTTTTCTCTCAAAAAAACTATTCAAACGCCAAGAGCAAAAGTTCAAGTTCTTAGCCTTTTCGAGGTCATGTTCCATGAAAATAACCGTGCCATCGTCATATGGCAGAATAGAGGGGCCAACATCCACAAGACGAAGACGCGGTAAAACTCCGTTAATCTAACTGCCAGTTTTTGTGCGCCCAATAGAGCAACCAACCCTTAACATTAGAGATAGGGGTCATCCTGGTGGAGTACCATTTTGGACGTAATGGCCAACATCATCAGGGACTTTTATAGCCACACTATAGCCAAAAGTGAGATTATTGCCAAGCGTGCCACTTCTGGGAGAAATCCTTCATTCTAGGTCTGTTGAGAAACAACCATTTAACTTTGTCGTAAACTCTCTCAAAGTCAATCTGAAAAAATCATCTCACACATGTTTTTTGTATACATCTCATGGACGGTTTCCTGCAGGATTACTACTCCAACCAGGACAGTTCTTCCTTGGATGGGTAAACCACATGTCCGGTCTCCACTTGACACATTTTACCTTGATTGTGGATTCCCCTCTTTAGTTGGATTAAAAAGACAATCAGAAATCCATCTTGCTGTTTTCCCTCTTCTCGTTACACCTTGTTGGTAGATGAGTAGATGGTCAATGAGGAAAGATGTCATTTTGAGATTTCTAGTGCTAGCATATCCCGTTGCTCGTCGGTGAAGTATTGTCCTTGGATAAGCCCTTCCGATGCCTTGCATTCCTAAAATTGTGGTAGCCTGGCTAATTAGATACATTTATTATGCGATCATTTGAGTGTGTTGCCTGCTGCTATGCAACAAAGCTTGGCATTCCTTCCCCCTAAACTTCTTCATAGCTAGCTCTGATTTGCCTTTATGCTTATCATGCATACAAGTTCTTGCCTCTCACTTCCATCCAAGGGTTGAATTGTGAGAACGAAGGAAGAAGAGTACATATAGGCATAGCCTCACGGCTCGTGGGCTAGTCTGAGATGTTACACATATTGTACTGGGTAAGAATTAGTTGAACCATGTGTTATTATGGTTAGGTCACATTCCATGCTAGATTTGGTGAGAGTTGTGAATGCGAGGTGGGAAAAATGTTCTTTTATATTCTGTGAGCATGTGCATGCGGCTACCACATTTGATTGTTTCGCCGGAGATATACATTTGACCTTCTAGACCTTTGAAATTTGTTCTGTGAGTTCTTCATGTTAATTGAGTGACATATTTATAAGTTTGGTTGAAGAAATCTCAAGTTAATAAGTTTTCGTGAAATGTAACATACTTCCCCACAAAAAAAAAAGTAACTTACTTGGTTTGTATAATTATTTCTATGCAATATTTTCATATATATCACCTAGTTGTAGTTAATATTTTTCATAAAGTATTGACCTATCACATTAAATAAAGTCATTATCAGTTTTCGTTTGATGCACATGTTTGTGTGCGTGAATAAACTCATAATCAAATTTCCTTCATCTTTTAATCCTCACTCATACAACGGGAATGTGCATTCTCAAACCAATTTTTTCTTAATTCTACTACCCATAGAATTTCAATCTGCATACAAAACAACATTTTTAGAAGACAAGCAACGTTGTAAAAGTAACTCTAGCAGTGTCTGCATAATATCAATTGCCACAAATGCAAAACAGGCGATCACCAAATTTTTTTGAGGTTGAGGCGAACGAAGGCAAACTTAGAATCGCTATATCCTGGCCTCCAAATTCCATCTGCCCTCATTGAACCCACTTGTCAATGGGACATCCTTCCCCAATCTCTCTCCCATCGTCACTGTGAGGTTGGGGACTACATGGAGTGTCCTTTGTGCCACATGATTTTGTTGGATGGACTGCGCTCCAAAAGTTGGCCCAAGACACCAAATATGGAGTCTGGGAGGTCAGATATGAAGGGCGCTCCATAATGCATGGCGATTGCGACCCACATGGCGACTCTGCTAGAGCTGCTTTTTTATCCATGCAGTCCACATGACAGTTATTATGGAGTTTGGGTATCTTTGGCAACTCTGATAGAGTTGGTCTAACCACCTTTGAGGAACCAGAGGACGGCCAAGTACAATATGCATCTTGTATACTAGGAGCTAGCTAGTTGTAGCTCCTTTTGTCGACTAACAGAACATAAAGTTTCATTGCATACATTCCGATCCTGACACTACGAATCATTTTTCCTCCTTCCAAAATAATTCTGAGATGTGTAGTGTAGAATCATTAAGTGAATAAGAATACAAAATGACATGTAGTATAACCCCGAATGAGTTGTTACTATTATAGAGAAAAATAGTTGAAAGGATTGGTTGGTGGTGCAAAATCCAACTAATAATGTAGTATGGGCTAGGGTAAAGATATAGTAAAGGATAAGTGCATCGGTTGGACGCTTCCGTGCATACTAACAATAGACAATAGTGTTCGTGTGATACAAGCATTTATTTTATTATTACTACTATATTCAAGATAATAAAAATTTATTCAATTTCATGTGGCTATTACGTTTTGATTTTATGTTCTCGTGAAATGGTAAAGATTTGGTTTGTTGGGTTTACACCTTGAGTATTCTACCAGTGGCGGAGACAGCGCCCAGTGACCTAAGCAGTTGCCCGGCCTAATTGGCTCCACGCAGCAACGAACCATTTGTAAAAAAACACTGGCAAAACATGTTTTTATGGTGCAATGCAAGCACGAGAGCAACCAGTGCACGTACACACGGTCGGGTTTGATCAAAGCATACTCATATCAAAAGCACGCATAGCCGGCGCTATCTTTGCATGCATTCACGCGGTCGCCATGTGAGGAGGTCGCAGATTTGTGGTGGCTCGCTCGCTGTCCTGAACGGGCGCTGTTGCACCTGACAAGTTCAAGCTGTGCTTGGTGGTGGTTGGAGGGCAGCTAGAGCAGCGGCTTGTGACGAGGGCGTGGCCAACGGTGGACGGAGGCGGAGCTAGTCGTGCAGGTGACGGTCGGCGTGTGGCTCGTAAGAGCCGAGGCCGACGAGATGAGGGAGAGGGAGTCGGAAGGAGGAGAGACTAGGCTACGGATATTGTTTCATCATGTAGCAACGCACGGGTATTTAGCTAGTACTCTCTCCGTTCCACAATGTAGTGCCTATAGATTTTTTCAAAAATTAAACATTACAAACTTTGATCATATTTATGGAGAAAAGTAGGTACATGTAGAATACCAAATGCACATCATTGGATACATCATAAGTTATATTTTCTGAATGTACATGTTTGGTATTGTAAGTGTAGAGAATTTTCTCTATACACTTGGTCAAAGTTGACAAAGTTTGACTTTCAGAAAAATCTATAGGCACTATATTGTCGAATGGAGGGAGTATCATATAATGGTGAAAATAATTGTTGATCGATATATTACTTTGGTGAAGAAGCAATCTCCAGCTAATCAGTGTTTATGAAATGTAGCATACTTTGTTTTATATAGTTATTTTCTTTAGGCAATGATTTTTTTTTGCGGGTTCTTTAAGCAATGATATGTTCGTGTGTATCCCCTAGTTGTAGTTAACATTTTTTTAAACATTGACCTAGCACGCTAATTAAAGTCATTTTCAATTTTCATTTTCATTTGATATGACGCTCATGTCTGAATGTGTGTGTGAATAAACTCATAATAAAAATTTCTTCTTCTTTTAGTCCTCACCCATACATCTGGGATGTGCATTTTCAAACCAACGGTTTCTAAAATCTACCAGCAATACAATTTAATCTCCGCACAACACAAGTTTTCAGAAGCTAAGCAACGACATAGCCACCTTTGAGGAACCAGAGCAAGGCGAAATAACAACATGCTTCTTATATGCTAGGAGCCAGCTAGTTGTCATATCTGCTTTTGTCGACCAACGGAACTTGGAGTTTCACTGCATACATTCCTGACACTACTAATCATTTTGTGTATAGTGAAGAATCATGAAGTAAATAAGAATGCAAAATGACATGCTTCTACTCGAAGCAGTTGCTAGTATTTTAGAGAATAATATTTTGGAAGAGTTGGTTGCAACTTGCAACTGGAAAAGCCAATTGATAATGTAGCCTGGGGTTCAGTACTGGTCGGGATAATGATCTAGTAAAGATGAGTCCTATTCTTAGGCAGCTTATTTTTATCAGAATAAATCGTGCATGCAGCTCATGTTATTTATGTAACTCAAATGCTTTGACTCGCAATGTATCAGCTCTCAGCAACATGAAGCATAATCCGGTTATTTTTCTCATATAATTTTCATTCCATAGTTGATTACTTTTGTCAACTAAATGGACCCATCTTATAGATCCGATGATTGATTATACAGAGCGCCTTTACAGTTATGTGGACTATGTTCATGTTCAATTATGGTCCTTCTCTCCTTTTCATGTCACAAGCCTTTTATATGACAAGAATAATCTCCAATAACAAAGTGAATTGCCAAGCATGTCAGTCGTACTCCGTATTCCGTCAATCCAATGTGGAGATTTGTAGCTGGCATCACGCATGAAAGAAGGACATCGACCATGCATCACACTTCCGAATGGTTAGGCTTTTCAGTACGTATGGGCATCCAAGACATTCCAACCGGATGCCTCACTCTTCTTCAAACTTCTTCTTGTTATCTACAACCGGATGCATAGCTTCATTACTAAAACTATGCATTACCATCGCCTAAGCACACTACCCATTCCAGCTGTGCAAGTGGCATGTAAACTGACTGCACAAGATAGGCAAAACTCTAAACCTCGTGCCATCAACTTCCTGTTCTCGTGAATCCTGGTAGCTTCCATCCCCAAAGAAGTTATCTTGTTTGAAATCAAATGGCTGATAGTTCTCACTCATAGAAAGGCTGGGACCAACAAGAGGCAACTGGCTGGACTTTGGCCTGTGGATATTGTAAAGCCTAGCAAGTAACAAGGGAAGAAGGCAAGGCCGGTGTATATATGGACAAGACACAGATGAGTTGTTACATGTGTACTAGGGCCAACCAATTTATTTTATTTACTAGTGGACCTGTTGCGCCAAATAGCGCCGAGACCAGCTGAAAAAAAGAAAATTCACGGTTTAGTTGGTTTAGTTGTGGGCAAACACATATGGTAACAAATGTAACGCCCTTTAATTAGAAAAAGAATGGTGGGATCTGTGCTATTTCCGTTTATGGGGGGTCTATCCAGAATCATACAATCCATGGGATCCGTGTTGTTTCCGTCATCTTCCAAATCTTGATTTCTTATATTATCATCATTCAATTTCGAGTCCACTAAAATGATAGCTACTTTCGTTCTAAAATCTTTCATATGATCCTATTAAGTAATAGACAGAGTTATTTTTGAAATAATGATACAACATAGAATAAGTATAATGATACGCAAGGAAAAGAACTTGGGTAGAAGTCAGACAAAATACCCCCTATGAAGTACTCCATAAAATTTAACGTCCACATACCACAAAATGACCTGCATGATTATAGAACTTAAATATATTTTTATCAATTTATATATATATATATATATATATTTGGAAAATTTATTTTAAAATCATCAAATGATCATGACTGTAACAAAACACTGATGATAAAAAATACCGCGCCTACCTAGGTGAATGGGACACGCCCAAAATAATGGATTTTTTTAGAAAAAAAATGGTTTCTTTTTAGAAGATAAAAAAATTTTGGTTTGGGTCCAGCCATCCAGGTCCAAATAAAAATCCATTCCCACCGCCTGAACCAATTTTAGAAGAGAAAAGAATCGGACCGCACTCACTTGGTGGTTAGTTGTAAAGTGTAACAGTTTCATTTCAGTACAGTAACCCCACCGCCCCCTCTCATCTTCCCTGTTCCCCTTCTACCTTCGCCAGCTCCTTCCCTACAGCTGGTAGTCCTCCTCCTTTTTGTCACCAAAGCTGCCGCGAGCTTCGCAGCCACTGATCTTCCTCCCCTTCATGTCGAATCCAGCCAAAGAAGTGGCCGAGGAGGCCCTCAAGCTCGGCATGCTCGCGGCAGCTCTAGGCGCCGTCGGATGCGGACGCAGAGGCACAGGACTCGCACACCCCTCCTCTGCCCCACTCCTTCTTTGAATCCGGTCGCCTTATCTTTTATCGCAATAAATCTGGCATGCACATATTATCTATGTAACTCAATTGCTTTGGCTCGCAATGTGTCAGCTCTGAGCAACATGAAGCATAATCCGGTTATTTTCTCATATAATTTTCATGCCATAGTTGATTACTTTTGTCAACTAAGTGGGCATATCTTCTAATTTATGTGTGATCTGATGATTGATTATACAACGCGCATTTACGCTTATCTGGACTATTGTCACATTCAAATATGGCCCTTATCTCCTTTCATCTCAGAAGCCTCTTTACTTCACAAGAATAATATCAATTAATAAAGTGAATTGCTAAGTAGACCAGCCGTATTACATATCAGTTAGTTAGTGTAGAGTTTTTTAGCCGGCATCACGCCTTAAAGCAGGGCATCAACCATGCATTGCCCTTCCAAATGGTTAGGCTTTCACTACATATCTGTACGCAAGAAATTCCAACTGGATGCCTCACTCTTCTTCAGCATTTTGTACTCGTAAACCAGCGTTATTTTCTTCTTCTACACAACTTGATACGTTGCTTTATTCCTAAAACTATGCAACAACTTCATCTAAGCTGACAAGGCATTCCGAAGGTCTGAGCGACATGTGGAGTTTCTGCACAGCATATCAAACAATGTCAAGCTCAATTCTGTTTGAGCCTCTTCTCCTGAATCCTGGTACCTACCATCCCCAAACAAGTAATCTTGTTTGAAATCTAATAGATGACAATTCTCACTCATAGCAAGCCTAAGACCAACAAGAGGGAACTCGCTGGACTTTGGATATTTGAGTTCTGGCCATTGGATATTTGTCAAACCTAGCAAGTAAGAAGGGAAGGAAGCAAGGCCAGTGTATAGATAGGCAGACACAAGTAAGATGCTGTGGTTTTACAACGGGCAACCTTTTATTTTATTTATTCTAAAGGACGAGCATGCCCACAACAACCAGTGTGATTAAACACAAGATAATGCGCTGCCGAATTATGACCATGAATTTACAATTATTTCTTAAATATCCACTAGACAGACTACTGGTAAACAATCACCATGCCAGTTTTATCTTTGGAAGATTTCAAATTCAGTTGCAAAGGATCACATGCAACGTAATTACATTTCACTCATTCTGAACACGTCTGAATCCGGAATGTCATATTTCTTTGGGAAAATGGATACATCAAAGGAGCTAGTACATCAAATTTATACCAACATAAACATAAACCAAAGAGCGAAGGCACAGGGACAAAAAACAGAAGAAAAAAAAAATGACGTTTATATGAGCGCTTGCGTGTTAAAAAAAAGAGCAGAGGCACTGGGACAAAAAAACAGAAAAAAAAATGGAAAAGAAAGAAGAAAAAAACGCATGACGCGCACACAACGAGTGCTCCTTGACCCTTCAGTTTTCTCAACCCATGCGTTGAATAAACAAAGAGAAAATGAAAAGAAAAACGACCCACAACAAACACGGGAAGAAGGGCAGGCAGTACCAGTACGGGGCAACACAAGGAAAGATAACCACGGGCCAAGTGATAAATACGCGAACGATAGCCTAGACAAAACATTCTCACTTGGGACAAATTTGTGCACGTATCTAACAACAGTTGATCATGTGGTAGAGAACTTAGATGTGCAATACTTAATTCTCCTCTTGATGAGATTTAGCAAATCCAAAAAAAAAAACAGTGCATGTTTCTTTTTAGGATAACAGTGCATGTGTGACGATTAGACACCCAACACCCATTAGCTCATAAAAATGACTCGCTATTCTCAGTTTTTCCTACTCGTTTTTGTTTGTTTTACACAATATGCATTGCTTCACTCCTACAACTATTCATTATCTTCATCTAAGCCTACAGCACATCATGAAGGAACCAGCGCCTTGTAAGTTGTGTGCACATAATGGGCAAACTAGTCTACATTCATTTTTCTTGCCACTGTTCTCCTAAATCCTGGTACCTTCCATCCCCAAACAAGCTTTTTCTTGTACGAAATCAAGAAGTTGACAGTTCTCACTCATAGAAAGCCTAGGATTAACAAGGAAGAGGAACCCAGCTGGACTTTAGAATGTGGATATTTTCAAATCTACTCCCTCCGTCCCATAATATAAGAACCTTTTTGACACTAGTGTAGTGTTAAAGACGTTCTTATATTTTGGGATGGAGGGAGTAGCAAGTAAGAATGGAAGAAAGCAAAAGGCAGTTGCCGACTTGTAGTTTGTTTCTTCTTCCGTTTGCTCAATTGTAGTGCTGGTCGGCTGGACAGCAGACCGTAGACGTGTCGTGGTGTTGTTTTCCTTCCTTTGCACTCGTGTTTTTAAGTACGATGAATGAAAGCGAGGTGAATAGGAGACTCTCTCTGTGCCAGAAAACTTCTGCTCTGCCTCGCGTGTGTGCGCGCTAGTGTTTCACCTCGTGTGCGTGAGAGCGAGTTCATCGGCTCAGGGCCAACCACAATATATAGCCAAAGACAACTAAGACACAATAGAGTTCTACTTGTACTATCCCATGGATGGATCATATCAAAACATGACAAACTCGCGGTCACAAAAACTTTAGCCAAAGACACATGCCGGGCCTCTCTTCCTTTTATATATTTTTCTTCTTTTTTCACACGGTACAATATTCCACGGCCTTACATCGCACATCCTACGAACCTATGACTATGGCCCAAGGCCGACTCCAACTTGACACGGCTTGTAAGCCAACTTTAACTCAAACTGCTCTACGTACTCCCATTATTCATTTATATAGGGTCTAATGTGTTTTTTAGACTAACTTTGACCACATGTCAGAGCAATAATATATGACATGCAAGTTACACAAAGCATATCGTCAAATTCATACGTGAAAGGAGCTTTCAATGATATAATTTTCACATTATATATCTCATATACTGTTGATCTTATCAATAGTCAAAGACAATCTTAGAAGGAGACTTTTTATGGTACATCATACTACTCAATTAAATGGGTAGTATTAAATCGATCCGACGGTTAGAATGGATCCAGTCGAGGCGTACAAAACTGGATTTGGAACAGTGAATACCCAAAATGCCCCTCACGCCTGAAAATACTATCCGACGGTTAGTATTGCTGCATCTGGGCCGTTGAATCATAAAATTAAACCGCTAAAATGATTCGATGTACTGTAAAAGGTCACATGCACATTTTTTTTGCGAAAGAATTCTTGTATTACTCAATCAAATCACAGGTACAGTCACGCTTAACAGCGTCCAAAACGATCTCGGGTCCCGACCCAAGCCATACAGCAGTTCGGCCTTGAGTCCTCCCAAAGTTTACCAAAACATGACTAGAATTATTACAACTTTGTCGAATATGAGTAATACAAGAACTACGTTCGGTCATACTATCTTTAATCTCTCTAACAAGAAAGGCGTATTTTGATCTGTTTGGAGAAACTGCCGATTCGGCAGTAGCTCGCTGGCCTGGCCCAGGACTGCTTTAAGTTCCGTGCGGGCCGGAACGTGGGTGCAGCCCTGACAACCAAACAGCTGATTTTCGTTCCGAGCGGGCCTGGTTGGCCCAAATATGAGCAACCAAACACGTCCCTAATACACCTGACATAAGCTGAATCATATTTTGGCTAATTTTTCAATGCTGATTTGAAATAGTTGTTTACTTCAAAGTCAACTTTTCAAAGCTGAATCGGGTCCCTAAAGCTGAAACAAACACCATTCTCATTGGAATTAAATCTGACGAATTGGAGTCTACCTAGGCTATGAAAATTAGTCTTAATTTTTCCGGGAAATTAGGCTCTATCTCACAGTTTTGGAGTTCCATAATTTGTTTTTAGATCTCTTCAAAATCAATAAAGCAAAACTTTTCAAGAAAGAAAATGCATGTGTGACACTTAATGGTTGGGCAAAGCAAGCACGACCATTATTTGAGTTCCTTCTTTGCTTTGAATCGCTGAAACCTTCATCTTGTCAAGGCTGCCAGAGTTTGTACTTGCGGAATTAGAAATGGTGTGTCTATAATGTGGGAGCTTTAATTTGCATAAATTTTGTTGCTTGTTAGTTTAGTTTTTTGGAACACGTTTAATGTATATAAGTTACTATAATTAGCTGCATAGGGTTGTGAAGATTTAGATAAGTATATACAAAGCACGATACCACGTCTATTACCTTCAAACCCATCCGATAAAGAATGGACACGCTCAGGTACGTTTCGGAAATGCTACACTGTGAGGTGAACAATTTTCCTTTCCCTTCCATGTGCAAGGTTCAACAATACGGGACAAACTGAGCTAATCCCTCGGAAGATCCATCA
Organism: Triticum aestivum; assembly: GCF_018294505.1. Classification (NCBI taxonomy): domain Eukaryota; kingdom Viridiplantae; phylum Streptophyta; class Magnoliopsida; order Poales; family Poaceae; genus Triticum; species Triticum aestivum. The sequence continues at coordinate 490,119,180 of NC_057808.1, forward strand.
ATTGCCAGCATCATGAGCAGAGAATCGAGGTGGGTTCACAGTAGGAACACGTACAATGTCCATTGCCTGCAGCTTACAAAGAGATCGCGGTCGAGCAGGTCCCAACTTCGTGGTAGTGCAGACTACAGGCCGGAAGATTGAGCTAAATGGATGCCTCCGGTGAGAAGATGGGGTGGCTCCCCTGCCCCATTTGTGTCCACTCCACGATGTACACAGTACTACTCCCACTCCATGACACACCGATTCCCATCTACCAACAGAACATAATTAGGTGTGCCATTCACATGCATACGAGCAAGCGAGTTCACCAAATTATGAATCAATTAAGGGTGCAAAAGCAGCATGTTGGGTATAGATTATTTTCATCATATATTTCCTTATTCCGCATGTCATTCAGGTTTTGTTCTTCGCATACATATCAATATATCATAAATCTTTAAGACTTTGATCATATGCAGATATTTGTCAGATTGCATAAATTCCTCATTTTATGGTACAATACAAGTTATACAACTAGCCAACCATGCAGTTGCTTTTTGCAAGCAGTCAACCGTACAGTTATGCTAGGTCGAATTCCTCTATGCACTATCTAGCTATTTTTGTGTCGGAGTTAGGTAATGTGTTGGATTTCAAAGTTCGTGGTGTCTGTGACCTCATTGGGCGTATATGGAGTTTTTTTTTTTGGAAAAGGAGTAGTAGCCCCGGCGTCTACATCGAGCGATGCACACAACCATCTTTATTGCATTACTAGTTGACCCGGTGCGCCAAATGGCGCAGAGACCCGCTGAAGACATGCTATCGATGAAAATAGTTTCATGCTGCAAGGACCTTCTGATAAATCGTGCTATTTTTTTAAACATGTTTATTACATTGTGAAATAATAGTCTGGGAAAAGGACCCGTTGCGCCAAATGGCGCAGAGACCCGCTGAAGACATGCTATCGATGAAAATAGTTTCATGCTGCAAGGACCTTCTGATAAATCGTGCTATTTTTTTAAACATGTTTATTACATTGTGAAATAATAGTCTGGGAAAAGGACCCGTTGCGCCAAATGGCGCAGAGACCCGCTGAAGACATGCTATCGATGAAAATAGTTTCATGCTACAAGGACCTTCTGCTAAATCATGCTATTTTTTAAACATGTTTATTACATTGTGAAATAATAGTCTGAGAAAAGGGAAATTGCATAATATGAATAGGTTACTATAGGCTTGAGCAATCACATTGAAAATATGGCCACTATGATGTGAGAGAGTAAAGTTGGCATGGTTGTATTTTTTTGGCAATGGGTTTGGAAAAAGAAAATATTTGTGTGACATGAATAGGTTACTATAGGCTTGAGCAATCACATAGGACACGAATTGTAACTATTTTTTTAAAAAAAGAATAGACTTGTCCTTCAAAATATATACTTGAGCATGCATAATCTGTTATGTTATTCAGGAACATGGAGGCATAAGTTTTTTTTAAAAATACAAACAAAGAATGAAATGTAAATAGTTGCTTAATGTAATTATGCAACAAATTAGAACATCGGTGGGTCAAATAACTGAGCCTGCAATTAGAAAGTCCAAATAGCTTACGCTAAAAATAAGGTAAACATAGGCGACACAGTAAAAAAGAAGGTAAACATACGTGATACAATAAAGCCTGGTTTGATGAACTCTATCGCACACTTTGTGATGTTTGATGAATAAAGCTACCCCTCAAAAAAAATGACACAATAAAATGTACTTAATACATGATAAACATTTCTTAGAAATAGTGGTCAATTACATCATATAATTTGGTTCTGTACAAAAAAAGTTTCCTCTTTTGTGTATATATCCTAAACACCACCCCTTGCGATGAACTCTTTGTCTTTGTCCACAAATTTGGTTATTCCCCATCCAGCATGTCAGTTGCAGTCTCCTGAAGCATAGGAACAACATAAGTTAAAACAATCTGGTCAAACATACACTAAGAATATACTCATGGGCATTATCGACAGATTAAACCAAAGTTAGAGTGCAGCAGGTTCTCTGTAAAGTCAAGTTACCATGCGGTTTTTACGAACCAATGGAGAAAAGCCGAAACACTGATCCAAGGTTCTACCTATTCCACTGTAGTATATCTCCAATACCTTTTGCCCCTATCAATTTCCTATCCAATTGAAATTGGTATCCAGATAGAAGAAGAGAAAGAAATTGGCACCGCTAGTAAAGAAAATGGTCGATCATGTGGAAGATCACATCAGCCCCATCAGAGTTCAAGAAATACGTCTTCACCTGCGACACGAAAGAAATGAGAAAGAATCATTCAGTTTTTTCAAACGATGACAACTTGGTAAATTCACTTCATCAACACACTTATCAACTGTATCTCATTTCAGTTTTGGCACTGCAGCTTATTACACGAGCATCAACTCGTATGGACAAGGATAGCTCTGTTCTTTTTTTCCCTTTTTGTTTTCAAGAAACAAAGTGGATAGAGCTACCCTGCCAGCCAGCCATTCAAGTTGAGCTAAACCTCGTGTTCTTGAGCTTTCATCTACTTATAATGCATAGGTAGCAAAGCCATCCTGAATGGGCATAAAATGGAGAGAGGGCCTGCTGTTTTTGACAGCAAGGACTGCATCCGTATTTGGTCCGTGATAACCTACCTACTAAATTAAATGGTAGCCTTTTCTAGCTCTTGTGTCGGTGCCTCGGTGGAGAGCCATACGCCCCACATGATCAACTACTACTATATCATCAGAGAAGAATCTGTAGCATTCCGAAAATCAAAAGTGCAAGCACTGACAGCCTTGCAGTTAACCATTAAAGTGTGACCATTCTTCTAATGTCTTCTTGCACTGACATAAGCAAAACCACTTGACTGCTAAAAATTTCTAGAACAGATGGCAATGCTTAAACAAAACTAATGTAGCCAAGAGCTTTCAGTAGACAGATGCTAATGAAACTTACAAATGTAGCCTTTCAAAGGGGGTCTCTTTTTTGGTGCCAACATGTAAAGCAATCACAGTGTAGAAACTTTTAGCCAACAGACATGAAGAATAAGGACCACAAGGTAATGGGGTTCATAACATACCTGAATGGTGCTATGGGCAAAAATCCATTGTCTACTTCTCTTGAAGCTAACATCTACCCTTTCCCAAGGAATTCTATTCAGGCTTTTGAGCATTACTTCTGAAATAGAGGACAGATTAATTCAGTTAGAAAAAATATCATCTTAATCATCCAGGAGAAATGGATGTATGGAAAGGTATTGGATATAATACAAAACACACTAAATAACAACAAAACTTTAGCTCCAATGCAAACATGAACCAGCGTAAAGACTTCGTCATTAGAAACTTGGCATCTATGGTTTCTGCTAGTTTATCAAGTCCTTGGACAATAAACAACACATCATCATGGAAAGCCTGGTACTACTATAACTCCAATTCAGTATCTTACCTTCCATTTCACTTGTAGTTTTTGCCTGATAAATCATTTCATCCGAAAAATCAACATCCCGAGCCTTTGGTTTTTCCACATATACAACATGTGGATATCTTACATCATCCACAAAATCTTCTTTCTGATGCCAGAGGATTTTGAAACATAAGAACCCTGTTACAGACCAGATATGGGCTGATAATAAATAGATCATTACCTTGGGAAGCTCGTGTTGACGGCGTATTGAAGATGTCTTCCAGCCAACAACGACTGAACTTTTACTCAAGGCCATAAAATAAAGTGCTTTAAATTCTGAATTGGTAAATAGATAGCCAATATGTTTATACTGATCTGCTAAGTACAAATATTCATGGCACAAGGATACAATCGCCACAAACATTTGAGTAAGCAACATAGCGCTTGAAAGAACGAAGAGCTGATCTGCACGTAGAAACAAAGTATAAGATGCTCTGTTTGACACTATTTGATAGTGATAATAGCTGGAATTTGAGCGTGGTGACATCATGTACTTTCATATATCACACGACCGATAACAATACCTTGAGTTAAAGCAATAATTTTTCACACATACACACTTGCATTTTCCTCTGCTCCTCTGATATCTTCTGTCAGTGCACCTTGGGTCTCCATGAACCCACCAACTTCATCTATAAAAGTATTGCATAGACGTAGCCATATTAGTCGATCAGACGTGGTAAGAAATAAACAATACAATATTCTTGATACCGATTTAGCTATGCAAAGCATGGCCAGAAATTGCAACGAGGTAAGTTCCTAAAGAAGATGCATAATATGATCTCTGAACAAATATATGCCTGTTGTCTTTAAACAGATCCTTCGAAAAATCTATTCATTAGAACGCAGCAGGATCCTATCATTGGATCATTCTATATGGTCCAGGTTTCTTTATTGGAAGAAAATATACAGATTGCACGCCTTTAGCTTGTACTGTGAGTAAAAATCTCCAACAATAACTATAGAATCATGTAAACTTTTCTTTAGCTGTATGTAATCATATAACTGAAACTGTAGAACATACTGCGCTGCCCTCCTCTAAGCAGCCCACCTTGAGCATTTTTACAAACAGCTAGTGCTTAGATCTACAGCCTCAAAGGCAAAACGTGAGAGAGAGAGAAAATGAGTGCGGGAGAGAGAGATCGTTGGGGGCTCACATACACACCTGCAGCCGTGAAGACACCTGAAGGACGGCGCTAGGGTCTGCCGCGGCCCAGACACGAAGGACGGCGTCGAGCCGAGCCGGCTACCTGGCTGGCATCTGCTCCTCTCTGGTTGAGCCCCTCCTCCCGCGGCTTCTCGAGACGAGGTCTCTCCTCCTCACGTGGCTTCCTCGCGGCCTGAGCAGATGAGAATCTCGAGTAGCAAGGGACGGAGTATGAACTGGGGAGACAGTGGAGAAGGTTGGGGCGGAAGGAAACTGGCCACCTGCACGGACAAAGTCGGTGGACGGAGGAGCCGTAGCGGGGGCGGCGACGACTGACGAGGGAGGTCGGATGGAGCAGGGCAGCGACCACGGGATCGTAGGAAAGGGACCTAGGGTTTGTGGCGGCTGAGGGAGAGAGATCGAGGAGGGAGGGAGGGTTGCGGAGTGCGGGCGATTGGATTGGGCCGACGGCAGGGTTACCCACGCCCCCGCAAATGGCGCGACGCGCACGCGGCGTGCGGGGAGAGGGCGCACTCGCACCTCGAAACGGCTTATACCCAGCCAATAGGCACAGAACAAGAGCCCACCGGTCATTGGCCATGCAAACTTACCACGCGGTCAAAACCAGCAGCGAGAGCAGCGAGCATCTAACGGTTCAAACAAAGTCAAAGACCAGTTTGACCACGATCGAACGACCATCGAAGGAACTGATCGGGGGAGCCTTCTCCATGCGAGTTGGCTAGCCTCTGTGTTGTTTTAAATTCAACAACGACTTATAAAATAAATACATATATCAACCCAAAGCCATTTTTCTAGAGAAAACTGTCGTCCTACCTACAAGACTGATAATGTGCCCTGACCGCGCGTTACGCACACCAAGAAATTCGGTGGACTCACCAAGCTGCCTGCCGGCTAGCCGGAAGCACCAACCGGTCTAGCAAACCCTCAATATGCACAGCATGCGCACGCTGTAGAACCGTTGCCGCCTTCTTCCGTAGTCCCATCTTCAGAAGCAATCAATGCACCGATCTAACTATACCCTTCTACGTCGACGCCACATGATGTCGAACAACACCTGCCTCCTGACCGCGCCCGGTATCCACGTTGAGACCCCGCTGCACCATGCCGCCACAAATCGCCGTCGTCAATACTGTAGATGGTGCGCCACTCCACTTTGGTGATCGCACGAGAAGCGCACGAAGACATGCGCCCACCCACCAAGCTAAACACTTGTCCCTCCAGCCGGTGTACAACCCCAAAGATGATGCCCCCATATGGGGTGACAACGCAGGAACGTTGCCATCAACACAATCTGGAAAGCATGAATCTAGAGTTTCCCCCAGGGAACATAGGGAACGCGAATTGCTCCACAACGCCTCCAACGAGGTAAGGACGCCCGTGGGTGCCGGCGTTGATGGTTCTGGCCGAGGCCGAATCAAGGTTTCGCTAGCAAATTCGCGCCCATCCCTGGCTGGACCACCAAATCGACCTCCACCGTCATCCAGCACACCCATGGGTGACGTCTGTCGCCGGGAAACCGCACGAATTGAGAAGCACCACCGCCCGGAGTTGCCGCCCTGCCTGGGTGAGCCATCGACGGCCGAGGGGTCCTCACCGCTGTGCCACAAGATCTAGGCAATAAAGCAAAGGGGAGGAAACAATCATCGAATAATGAATAGGGGTACATAAGTTGTTGTAAGACATGCCACATAACATTTTTGGTAACGTGCAGCTGTGCAGGAAACAGAAAAAAAGAGAGAAAGAGTCTGTCTGTATCATCAATTCTCTTGTTGTATGAAACTTCTCACATATGGCAATTGGTAAAAAATAGACTAACTAATTACAATTAGGCTATTGTTTGAGTTGTCTATAAGGCTAGCCATAGTGGGAGTAACTTAGGTACTAACATAGCACACTCTAATTTTTTTTGCTTACGTGGCATATAGTTAATGAGAGAGGTGTTTAGAGTAACATAATATGTTACTGTAACATAGCGCTTCCTGAAAAATGATGATTCTACAAACTAATAAATGAAGTCATCTATGACACTACCACTATGTTAGTTTGCACTATGGAGGTACTAACTTAAACTAGTGTCATAGTCTCATAGATATGACACTAGTATAAGGTACTCTCCACTATAACCAGCCTAAGTAAAGTTGGCATATATTAAATACAATACATGTCGAGAGTATTGTAAATGCCATAATGTGTTACTTCCGGTGGGTGTTCACCTTGGGCAGCGTAAAGACCGGGGAAAACTGGCACATATATGTATGCTTCCGGGCTCCTGGATCCATTAACACCAACAATATTGCTAGTCTCTATACACATAGATGCACATACTCACATTATATACACATGTGCACTAATCTTTTTGTCTCAAATACGCAAAGTGTGTATTATACATACTCACATTATATTACTGGTTGAGCTATTCTCCTCCATCTTGTAGGCAAAGTACTGTCAGAGGTCTCATACCTCTTGACACGGGCATAAGTATGAAATGCCAATTTCAACTGTTGGAACATCTTATATGCTCCGTGGCGTTCAAAACATTTTTGAAGTCCCAGTTCTAAGCCGTAAAGCATGGTGCACTAAACTATCAAGTAGTCATCATACCGAGTTTTTGTCAAAACGTTCATAACGTCTGCATCTGCTCCTGCAATAGTTCTGTCATCTAGCGGTGCATCAAGGACATAATACTTCTGTGCAGCAATGAGGATAATCCTCAGATCACGGAGCTAGTCCGCATCTTTTCTACTAACATCTTTCAACTTATTTTTCTCTATGAACATATCAAAAAATAAACGGGAAATAACATCGCGAGCTATTGATCTACAACATAGATATGCAAATACTATCAGGACTAAGTTCATGATAAATTAAAGTTCAATTAATCATATTACTTAAAAACTCCCACTCAGATAGATATCCCTCTAATCATCTAAGTGATCACGTGATCCAAATCAACGAAACAATGTCTGATCATCATGTGAAATGGAGTAGTTTTCAATGGTGAACATCACTATGTTGATCATATCTACTATATGATTCATGCTCGACCTTTCAGTCTCAGTGTTCCGAGGCCATATCTGCATATGCTAGGCTCGTCAAGTTTAACCCGAGTATTTCTGCGTGTGCAAAACTGGCTTGCACCCGTTATATGTGAACGTAGAGCTTATCACACCCGATCATCACATGGTGTTTCGGCACGACGAACTTTGGCAACGGTGCACACTACTAGGAAAAGGGCTATAAATAATATGGACACTAATGGCGTACCAAACATGTGCTGCGCCACTACTATATACTAATGGCGCACCATGTGTTGGTATGCCATTAGTGTCCAAATACTAATGGCGCACCACATCCATGGTGCGCCACTACTAACAAAATTTTTTTAATTTTTTTTTTTAAAACTAGTAATGGCGCACCACACCCTCGGTGCGCCACTACTAACAATTTTTTTTCAAAACTAGTAATGGCGCACCGAGGGAACCCCGTTCAACATCTTCTAAATCCCCAAAAACCTAACAGAACGAAAGATACGGGGCTTTTAAGATCTAGAGGGGGGAAAAATGAAAGAAAAATCAAACTTACTAGTGGAGCACCATTTGCTAGGTGCGCCACTAGTAACAGAAAAAAAAATTGGTTTTAAAAAAAAAATTTGGAATTTTTTTTAAAATATGATACGTAATATGACCGGGAAGTTTGAAATATTTTGGTGCATCCCAAGCTATTATCCAAAAAGAGAGCAAACAACGAAGCTTAGGGATGCCCCCGAGTGGCATCCCCTTTTTCTTCTAACGACCATCGGTATTTTACTCGAAGCTATATTTTTATTCGTCACATACTATGTGTTTGGCTTGGAGCGTCTTGTATGATATGAGTCTTTGCTTGTTTTATTTTGTGTTTTAATTCTTGATTCCTTGCTGGACACACCTATTTGAGAGAGCCAAAATTATGTCATGACTTGTTAGAATTGCTCTCTATGCTTCACTTAATTTTTTTATGAGCTATGGACTTGCTCTAGTGCTTCACTTATATCTTTTTGAGCACGGTGTGCTTTAGTATTTTTGAAGAAATGCTCTATCGCTTCACTTAGATTTATTTGAGAGTTAGTAAAAGTTTCAAGAAATTCTCTCTTGCTTCACTTAAATTATTTTGAGAGAAAGAAAAATTATGCTCATGATCTTCACTTATAATTGTTTGAGCTTATCAAAAGCAACACATGAAAATTAGTTCCAAAGTGATAGATATCCAAGAAGGATATAATAAAAACTTTCATGAAGATCACTGGACAAAACAAACTTGATTCCTTGTAATAGTTTTGAGATATGATGATGTGATATGTGAGACATGTTGATGAGTAATTATGCTTTAGTAAGAATATTGGTAGGTGCGCTACTAGTAACAGAAAAAAACCTAACAGAACGAAAGATACAGGGCTTTTAAGATCTAGAGAGGGGAAAATGAAAAAAAAATTCAAACTTACCAGTGACGCACCATTTGCTAGGTGCGCCACTAGTAACAGAAAACAAATTTGGTTTCAAAAAACTTTTTTTTTGGATTTTTTTCCAAAATATGATACGTAATATGATCGGGAAGTTTGAAATATTTTTTCCAAATTTCATCACACTCATGAACATGAACAAAGTCCTAGACATCAACAAAGTTTAATAGGATTGATATGATAGATATATCAACAAGTGCCTGTGAAGTGATCTGGTGCTGGGGTTGGATAGAACAGCAAAGTTAAGCGTGCTCGGGCTGGAGTAGTGTGAGGATGGGTGATCTTCCGGGAATTTTGACCATGGAGTGCGATTTGGGAGAGCACTTATACCTTGAAATTGTAGTAAGGGATCATCTTATAAAGCTACCGCCGAACTAAGCAAAATAAGATGTATAAAAAGGTAAACATCACATGCAATCAAAATATGTGACATGATATGGCCATCATCATCTTGTGCTTTTGATCTCCATCTCCAAAGTACTGTCATGATCTCCGTTGTTACTGGCATGACACCATGATCTCCATCATCTTGATCTTTTATCAACGTGTTGTCACATGGTCGTCTCACCAGCTATTGCTTTTGCAACTATTGCTATCGCATAGCGATAAAGTAAAGCAATTACATGGCACTTGCATCTTATGCAATAAAGAGACAACCATAAGGCTCTTGCCAGTTGCTGATAACTTTAACAAAACATGATCATCTCATACAACTATTTATATCTCATCACGTCTTGACCATATCACATCACAACATGCCCTGCAAAAACAAGTCAGACGTCCTCTACTTTGTTGTTGCAAGTTTTACGTGGCTGCTACGGGCTGAGAAAGAACCGTTCTTACCTCATCAAAACCACAATGATATTTCGTCAAGTTAGTGATGTTTTAACCTTCACAAGGATCGGGCGTAGCCACACTTGATTCAACTAAAGTTGGAGAAATTGACACCCGCCAGCCACCTGTGTGCAAAGCACGTCGGTAGAACCAGTCTCGCGTAAGCGTACGCATAATGTCGGTCCGGTCCGCTTCATCCAACAATACTTCCGAATCAAAGTATGACATGCTGGTAAGCAATATGACTTGTATCGCCCACAACTCACTTGTGTTCTACTCGTCCATATAACATCTGCACATAAACCTGGCTCGGATGCCACTGTTGGGGAACGTAGTAATTTCAAAAAAATTCCTACGCACATGCAAGATCATGGTGATGCATAGCAACGAGAGGGGAGAGTGTTGTCTACGTACCCTCGTAGACCGTAAGCGGAAGCGTTATGACAACGCGGTTGATGTAGTCGCACGTCTTCACGATCCGACCGATCCAAGTACCGAACACACGGCATCTCCGAGTTCTGCACACGTTCAGCTCGGCGACGTCCCACGAACTCAGGATCCAGCAGAACTTCGCGGGAGAGTTCCGTCAGCACGACGGCGTGATGACGGTGTTGATGATGCTACCGACGCAGGGCTTCGCCTAAGCACCGCTACGATATTACCGAGGTGGATTATGGTGGAGGGGGGCACCGCACACGGCTAAAAGATCAACTGATCAACTTGTATGTCTATGGGGTGCCCCCTCCCCCGTATATAAAGGAGTGGAGGAGGGGGGAGGGCCGGCCGTCTATGGCGCGCCCTGGAGGAGTCCTACTCCCACCGGGAGTAGGATTCCCCCCCTTCCCTAGTTGGACTAGGAGAGAAGGAAGGGGGAGAGAGGGAGGAAGGAAAGGGGGCGCCGCCCCCACCCCCTCCTAGTGCAATTCGGACCAGAGGGGGAGGGGGCGCGCGGCCTGCCCTGGCCTCCTCTCTCTCTCTCTCTCCACTATGGCCCAATAAGGCCCATACATTTACTGGGGGGTTCCGGTAACCTCCCGGTACTCCGGTAAAATCCCGATTTCACCCGGAACCATTCCGATGTCCAAATATAGTCCTCCAATATATCGATCTTTATGTCTCGACCATTTCGAGACTCCTCGTTATGTCCGTGATCATATCCGGGACTCCGAACTACCTTCGGTACATCAAAACACATAAACTCATAATACCGATCGTCACCGAACGTTAAGCGTGCGGACCCTACGGGTTCGAGAACTATGTAGACATGACCGAGACACGTCTCCGGTCAATAACCAATAGCGGAACCTGGATGCTCATATTGGCTCCCACATATTCTACGAAAATATTTATCGGTCAAACCGCATAACAACATACGTTGTTCCCTTTGTCATCGGTATGTTACTTGCCTGAGATTCGATCGTTGGTATCTCAATACCTAGCTCAATCTCGTTACCGACAAGTCTCTATACTCGTTCCGTAATGCATCATCCTGCAACTAACTCATTAGTCACATTGCTTGCAAGGCTTATAGTGATGTGCATTACCGAGAGGGCCCAGAGATACCTCTCCGACAATCGGAGTGACAAATCCTAATCTCGATCTATGCCAACTCAACAAACACCATCGGAGACACCTGTAAAGCACCTTTATAATCACCCAGTTACGTTGTGACGTTTGATAGCACACAAAGTGTTCCTCCGGTATTCGGGAGTTGCATAATCTCATAGTCATAGGAACATGTATAAGTCATGAAGAAAGCAATAGCAACATACTAAACGATCAAGTGCTAAGCTAACGGAATGGGTCAAGTCAATCACCATTCTCTAATGATGTGATCCCGTTAATCAAACGACAACTCATGTCTATGGCTAGGAAACTTAACCATCTTTGATTCAACGAGCTAGTCAAGTAGAGGCATACTAGTGACACACTGTTTTGTCTATGTATTCACACATGTATCAAGTTTCCGGTTAATACAATTCTAGCATGAATAATAAACATTTATCATGAAATAAGGAAATAAATAATAACTTTATTATTGCCTGTAGGGCATATTTCCTTCACTAAAGGCCACCCTTTGGTCCCGGTTTCAGCCACGAACCGGGACCAATGGATATGGGCCAGGAACGAGGCCCATTGGTCCCGGTTCGTGTCTAGAACCGGGACAAAAGGGTCCAGACGAACCGGGACCAATGCCCCACGAGGCCCGGCCGGCCCCCTGGGCGCACGAACCGGGACGTATGCCCCCATGGGTCCCGGTTCGTGACTGAACTGGGACTAATGGGCTGGCCAGGCCTGAACCAAAGCCATGTTTTCTATTAGTGTGTGGGGTCGATTAAGGGCGGAAAAGCAGCATGTTGGGGTATAGATTATTTTCAGCATATGTTTTCCTTTCCTGCATGTCATTCAGGTTTTGTTCTTTGCATACATATCAATATAGTATCATAAAACTTTTAGACTTTGAGCATCTGCAGATATTTATCAGGTTGAAGAAATTCCTCATTTTATGGTGCAACTGTAATATCGCGGAGACTGCGAGCGGATATTCATGGTCAAGTATAGTGTGGGCGCCAACATCGCCCAAAACGTCACTCTCCGCGCCGGGCTCATAGGAGCTTCCCCGTGGCGCGCACCCCTGCCTCCTCTTGAGCCCATGCCCGTGGTCGAGGGCGAGGCTTGATGAGCCGTTGGTGGTCGTGTGCGGCGGCCGCACCACCGGGCTGGACGGCCCATGGGTCAACCCGGTGGCCGATGGGGCCCCGACCCTGCAGTGTCTCGGCAGCGACCGTGTTCTCGCCTGCCTGGAGGACGAGCTGCGGTCCCAGCGGCAAGGCGTACCACGACGGGTTGCTTGGCACTTTGGCAGCGACTGGCCGGAGGACGATGTCCATCTGCTGGAGTGTGTCAGCGTGGATCAGGAATTCTTCCTTCGGGAGCCCTTGAACGCAGAGGCGCTGGTCACGTTCCTAGACGAGATGTGCGCTACCGTAGGCGCGGGCACAAACTCGCAAGTACTCCACTGTCTTGTTTGATGTTTGGAAGTCACTTTGCAACTTCCGATGATTCTTCCTAAAGAGATGAACTTGCTAGGGGCCTTGGAGTGCCCACGAAACCCTCGCCGTCGCCATTGGAACCCAGTCAGTCGCTCACTTTTGTGGAATGTGGAGGTTAGGATGCTACTATAACTCACTCACGTGTGACCGTTGGGCAGGGGGTGTCAGTGGGTGACATGATTGACGAGGAAGGTGCGTTGGCACTTAATTCTGAGGTGCAACTGGAGTGTTTGCCTCTGCCATGTGAGCAACTGCAGGCGTCTGAGTCCATCGTGTTGGTGGTACCCGTGACTGAGGATATCCATGTGGTGGTGTCTGTGAGGGATAAGGCTAATGAGATTCTCTTCGAGATACAGCTTCGCAGCTTGCTCGCGCGTTTAGAGGCGGCCAACCCTGGATCTGGCATGATGACTGTGGAGAAGGCTCTCACCAGCAAAAGCAAAAAGAGGGGCGCCACAAAAAAGGCTTCTGCAGCTGCTTGATGGATGATCATCAGTCTCTTGGGTGGTCCTTATGTCCTAATTGGTGGTGTTTGTGGTCTTCGGCCGAGGTACTTTCGCTAAGTTTTTTTTTACGATGTAGTAGTGTAGGGTTGGTGGCCGTTGTGTGTTGGGTATAGTTTTAGGGTTGATCATGCGCTTCTGTGTTGTATGCTCTGTGAGTAGTCCGCACGTGGTTGGTTTGCATCGGTTTTCGTCTGATTTTTCATTAATTATCAGAGTAATTTTCTTCTTCTTAATTAATCGATGAGGCAAATTTTTTGTCCCGTTTCAAGAAAAAAAAATCTTTGAATGAACGGAGCAGCACGATATTTCGCCAGCAGTCAAAGCGGTGTCAAAACTTGTTGCCCTAATGAAAGCACTCACTCGCACACGCGCGTGAGAAAAATCTTTTTACTACTGAGCACATTAGTTTGTTAGACACCCGATCCTCGTATTTATGCATTACTCTGTTTTAACCTTCAGAGTTGCTTTGCGTGCGATAAAAAGAAGTCCTAAACTGCACAATGATCACCATGAATGATTAACCTGTACTCTCTCCGTCCTGAATTATTTGTTGTAGAAATGAATAAAAATAGATATATCTACAACTAAAATACATCTATATATATTCATTTTTACGACAAGTAATTTCAGACGGAGGGAGTAGTACGGTACATATCTTGGATACAATGTGTCATATGCATAGCAAAACTCTTTAGCCTTTCCTACTCGTAAACCAGAATTATTTCCTTCTTTGAAGCAACTAGATGCATTGCTTCAGTCCTAAAACTATGCACTACCTACATCTAAGCTTATGAGAAAATAAGATGGTGTGAGTGCCATGTAAAAGAAAGTAATACACACGGATCTCGACATAAAATATGGACGGCCTAGATAGAGGTGTACCTGCCATATAGCACATTCAAAACTTTCCCAAATTGTATGCAGAGACTATCCAAAGCCCTCAACTACAGGACAGTCTCAGACTATTATCCTAAATCGTGGTACCTTCCATCCCCAAATAATTTTCTTTCTTGAAATCAAATAGTTGATAGTTCCCACTCATCGCAAACCTAGGATCAACAAGAAAGAGGCAACTGGCTAGACTTTGGAGATTTCAGCTCTAGCGTGTGGATATTTGTCAAGCCTAGCAAGTACGAAAGGAAGAAATCAAGGCCAACGTATATATAGCCAAAGACAGCTAAGATGCTACAAACGTACTATCTGCAACATTTTTATTTATTTCTAAAGGAGGTGCTACGGACAACATGAGCACGCCCCCAACAACCACTTGGCAACATTATCGGTGAACAATCTCCAGGGCAGTTATTGTTGGAAGATCCCATATTAAGTCGCAAAGGAACACATACATTGTAGTTAGAAATCACACAATATGAATGCATTGAAATCCGAGGCGTCCTATTCTTTGGGGAAATGGATAGAGTAGCAATGAGCTATTATTAAATCAAATTGCCAACATAAACATAAACCAAAGAGTAAAGGGCAAGGATCATGAGGCACAAAATTTTACTTCATAGTCTGAAAAATGATATTAACTATAGAGCTAGCTTCCTTTTCGAAAAGCTAGCTTCCTCTTTAGCAGCCTCCGCCGATGAATCTGATTCAAGTTGGGAAGCAAGCTGTTAAGAGAGAGAAACTATATTGGAAACAGAATATTAATTCCAAAGATAAGACTAGCCACAATGGGTAGTAACATAGAGTAGTAACGCTCATGTTACTACTCTATGTTACTACCTCTATAGTGAGAAGTAACATATGTGTGGTAACATGCAATACTTCATTTATTATGCTATAGACTCATCTTGCTTTGGTATGTGTGATGTTACAGTAACTAGCTAAGTTACTAGAACTACCTCTCTCTTCATTAACTCATTGCCACATAGACAAGTTTGCTGAGTTGGACTTGAAGTTACTGCTGAAGTTACTCCCACTGTGGCTAGTCTAATAGAGTAGTAACATGATAGGTTTTAGAAGATGATGTTTATCCTAATATTAAAATATAGAAATGAACTCTATTGAACCATAAGAGAAGAATCTGAGATACAGTCAAGACAAGAATGATAAGTTATATTTTGTAATTCAAGCTACTAGGAAAAACCCTAGTAGTAGCGCGGGTTTAATGCCCACTAATAAGGCGCTACAGCTATTACTTAGCAGTAGCGCGTGCGACACGCGCTACTGCTAAGACACATAGCCTCATCGTTTGTTCTCTCCCGCGCTGCTGCTAATCTAGCTAGTAGCAGCGTGTTTACTATCCATCACTACTAGTATTCTTTTTTTTATTTTTTTATTTTGAGTGTATTTATACGCCGTTACACAAATTTTGTTACAATACCAATTATTAGGTTCAAGTGGAGGCAATATGTGGTGTATGTCAAAAGTATACTACTAATCAAAACTTGATCTAGTTTGGACTAGTAGTACTTTCGATGTGCACCACATGTTGCCTCCACTTGAATCTAATCCGCCAGAACAAGCTATTTAATCATCATCATAGTCATTACCACCAACAGTAGTTATTTAATCATCATAGTCATAGTGTCATCATCTTCAAACTCATTCAAGCTAGCTAATCACCACCAACACTAGCTGCGGTAGCTATCTAATCACCACCAACACTAGCTAATAATATGTTGGGGAACGTAGTAATTTCAAAAAAATTCCTACGCACACGCAAGATCATGGTGATGCATAGCAACGAGAGGGGAGCGTGTTGTCCACGTACCCTCGTAGACCGAAAGCGGAAGCGTTAGCACAACGCGGTTGATGTAGTCGTACATCTTCACGATCCGACCGATCAAGTACCGAACGCACGACACCTCCGAGTTCAGCACACGTTCAACTCGATGACGTCCCTCGAACTCCGATCCAGCCGAGCTTTGAGGGAGAGTTCCGTCAGCACGACGGCGTGGTGACGATGATGATGTTCTACCGACGCAGGGCTTTGCCTAAGCACCGCTACGATATAATCGAGGTGGACTATGGTGGAGGGGGGCACCGCACAGGGCTAAGAGATCCAAAGGATCAGTTGTTGTCTCTAAGGGGTGCCCCCTCCCCGTATATAAAGGAGTGGAGGAGGGGGAGGGCCGGCCCTCTCTATGGCGCGCCCTAGGAGGAGTCCTACTCCCACCGGGAGTAGGATTCCCCCCTTCCAAGTAGTAGGAGTAGGAGTCAAGGAAAGGGGAAAGAGAAGAGAAGGAAGGAGGGGGCGCAGCCCCTCCCCCTAGTCCAATTCGGACTAGGCCTTGGGGGCGCGCGCAGCCTCTCCTCTCTCTTTCCCCTAAAGCCCAATAAGGCCCATATACTCCCCGGCGAATTCCCGTAACTCTCCGGTACTTCGAAAAAATACCCGAATCACTCGGAACCTTTCCGATGTCCGAATATAGTCGTCCAATATATCGATCTTTACGTCTCGACCATTTCGAGACTCCTCGTCATGTCCCCGATCTCATCCGGGACTCCGAACTACCTTCGGTACATCAAAACACATAATCTCATAATATAACCGTCATCGAAATTTAAGCGTGCGGACCCTACGGGTTCGAGAACAATGTAGACATGACCGAGACACGTCTCCGGTCAATAACCAATAGCGGAACCTGGATGCTCATATTGGCTCCCACATATTCTACGAAGATCTTTATCGGTCAAACCGCATAACAACATACGTTGTTCCCTTTGTCATCGGTATGTTACTTGCCCGAGATTCGATCGTCGGTATCTCAATACCTAGTTCAATCTCGTTACCGGCAAGTCTCTTTACTCGTTCCGTAATAAATCATCCCGCAACTAACTCATTAGTTACAATGCTTGCAAGGCTTATAGTGATGTGCATTACTGAGTGGGCCCAGAGATACCTCTCCGACAATCGGAGTGACAAATCCTAATCGTCGAAATACGCCAACCCAACAAGTACCTTCGGAGACACCTGTAGAGCACCTTTATAATCACCCAGTTACGTTGTGACATTTGTTAGCACACAAAGTGTTCCTCCGGTACACGGGAGTTGCATAATCTCATAGTCATAGGAACATGTATAAGTCATGAAGAAAGCAATAGCAACATTCTAAACGATCGTGTGCTAAGCTAACGGAATGGGTCAAGTCAATCACATCATTCTCCTAATGATGTGATCCCGTTAATCAAATGACAACTCATGTCTATGGTTAGGAAACATAACCATCTTTGATTAACGAGCTAGTCAAGTAGAGGCATACTAGTGACACTCTGTTTGTCTATGTATTCACACATGTATTATGTTTCCGGTTAATACAATTCTAGCATGAATAATAAACATTTATCATGATATAAGGAAATAAATAATAACTTTATTATTGCCTCTAGGGCATATTTCCTTCAGTCTCCCACTTGCACTAGAGTCAATAATCTAGTTCACATCGCCATGTGATTTAATACCAATAGTTCACATCACCATGTGATTAACACCCATAGTTCACATCGTCATGTGACCAACACCCAAAGGGTTTACTAGAGTCAATAATCTAGTTCACATCGCTATGTGATTAACACCCAAAAAGTACTAAGGTGTGATCATGTTTTGCTTGTGAGAGAAGTTTAGTCAACAGGTCTGCCATATTCAGATCCGTATGTATTTGCAAATTTCTATGTCTACAATGCTCTGCACGGAGCTACTCTAGCTAATTGCTCCCACTTTTAATATGTATCCAGATTGAGACTTAGAGTCATCTGGATCAGTGTCAAAATTTGCATTGACGTAACCCTTTACGACGAACCTTTTTGTCACCTCCATAATCGAGAAACATATCCTTATTCCACTAAGGATAATTTTGACCGCTGTCTAGTGATCTACTCCTAGATCACTATTGCACTCCCTTGCCAAAATCAGTGTAGGGTATACAATAGATCTGGTACACAGCATGGCATACTTTATAGAACCTATGGCTGAGGCATAGGGAATGACTTTCATTCTCTTTCTATCTTCTGTCGTGGTCGGGCTTTGAGTCTTACTCAATTTCACACCTTGTAACACAGGCAAGAACTCTTTCTTTGACTGTTCCATTTTGAACTACTTCAAAATCTTGTCAAGGTATGTACTCATTGAAAAGCTTATCAAGCGTCTTGATCTATCTCTATAGATCTTGATGCTCAATATGCAAGCAGCTTCACCGAGGTCTTTATTTGAGAAACTCCTTTCAAACACTCATTTATGCTTTGCAGAATAATTCTACATTATTTCCAATCAACAATATGTCATTCACATATACTTATCAGAAATGCTGTAGTGCTCCCACTCACTTTCTTGTAAATACAGGCTTCACCGCAAGTCTGTATAAAACTATATCCTTTGATCAACTTATCAAAGCGTATATTCCAACTCCGAGATGCTTGCACCAGTCCATAGATGGATCGCTGGAGCTTGCATATTTTGTTAGCACCTTTAGGATTGACAAAACCTTCTGGTTGCATCATATACAACTCTTCTTTAATAAATCCATTAAGGAATGCAGTTTTGTTTATCCATTTGCCAGATTTCATAAAATGCGACAATTGCTAACATGATTCGGACAAACTTAAGCATAGATACGAGTGAGACACTCTCATCGTACTCAACACCTTGAACTTGTCGAAAACCTTTTGCGACAATTCTAGCTTTGTAGATAGTAACACTACTATCAGCGTCCGTCTTCCTCTTGAAGATCCATTTAATCTCAATGGCTCGCCAATCATTGGGCAAGTCAATCAAAGTCCATACTTTGTTCTCATACATGGATCTCATCTCAGATTTCATGGCCTCAAGCCATTTCACGGAATCTGGGCTCATCATCGCTTCCTCATAGTTCGTAGGTTTATCACGGTCTAGTAACATGACTTCCAGTACATGATTACCGTACCACTCTGGTGCGGATCGTGCTCTGGTTGATCTACGAAGTTCTGTAGTAACTTGATCCGAAGTTTTATGATCATCATCATTAACTTCCTCACTAATTGGTGTACGCATCACTGGAACTGATTGTTGGAAATATGCCCTAGAGGCAATAATAAATGGTTATTATTATATTTCTTTGTTCATGATAATTGTCTATTGTTCATGCTATAATTGTGTTATCCGGAAATCGTAATACATGTGTGAATATATAGACCACAACGTGTCCCTAGTAAGCCTCTAGTTGACTAGCTCGTTGATCAACAGATAGTCATGGTTTCCTAACTATGGACATTGGATGTCATTGATAACGGGATCACATCATTAGGAGAATGATGTGATGGACAAGACCCAATCCTAAGCATAGCACAAAAGATCGTGTAGTTCGTTTACTAGAGCTTTTCCAATGTCAAGTATCATTTCCTTAGACCATGAGATCGTGCAACTCCCGGATACCGTAGGAGTACTTTGGGTGTGCCAAACGTCACAACGTAACTGGGTGACTAGAAAGGTACACTACGGGTATCTCCGAAAGTGTTTGTTGAGTTGGCACGGATCGAGACTGGGATTTGTCACTCCGTATGACGGAGAGGTATCTCTGGGCCCACTCGGTAATGCATCATCATAATGAGCTCAAGGTGACTAAGGAGTTAGCCACGGGATCATGCATTACGGTACGAGTAAAGAGACTTGCCGGTAACGAGATTGAACAAGGTATTGGGATACCGACGATCGAATCTCGGGCAAGTAACATACCGATTGACAAAGGGAATTGTATACGGGATTGATTGAATCCTCGACATCGTGGTTCATCCGATGAGATCATCGTGGAACATGTGGGAGCCAACATGGGTATCCAGATCCCGCTGGTGGTTATTGACCGGAGAGGCGTCTCGGTCATGTTTGCATGTCTCCCGAACCCGTAGGGTCTACACACTTAAGGTTCGGTGACGCTAGGGTTGTAGAGATATTAGTATGCGGAAACCCGAAAGTTGTTCAGAGTATCGGATGAGATCCCGGACGTGACGAGGAGTTCCAGAATGGTCCAGAGGTGAAGAATTATATATAGGAAGTCCAGTTTCGGCCACCGGGAAAGTTTCGGGGGTTATCGGTATTGTACCGGGACCACCGGAAGGGTCCCAGGGGTCCACCGGGTGGGGCCACCTATCCCGGAGGTCCCCATGGGCTGAAGTAGGAAGGGAACCAGCCCTTAGTGGGCTGGGGCGCCCCCCATGGGCCTCCCCCTGCGCCTAGGGTTGGAAACCCTGGGGGTGGGGGGCGCCCCACTTGACTTGGGGGGGAAGTTTCCCCCCTGGCCGCCGCCCCCCTTGTAGATGGGTTCCAGGGGGCCTATATAAAGGGGGGGAGGGAGGGCTGCTGTACCCTAGCCCTTGGCGCCTCCCTCTTCCCCTGCAACACCCCTCCCTCTCGCAGAAGCTTGGCGAAGCCCTGCCGAGATCCCCGCTACTTCCACCACCACACCGTCGTGCTGCTGGATCTCCATCAACCTCTCCTTCCCCCTTGCTGGATCAAGAAGGAGGAGACGCTGCTGCTCCGTACGTGTGTTGAACGCGGAGGTGCCGTCCGTTCGGCACTCGGTCATCGGTGATTTGGATCACGGCGAGTACGACTCCATCAACCCCGTTCACTTGAACGCTTCCGCTCGCGATCTACAAGGGTATGTAGATGCACTCCTTTCCCCTCGTTGCTAGTATACTCCATAGATGGATCTTGGTGATGCGTAGGAAATTTTAAAATTCTGCTACGATCCCCAACAGTGGTATCAGAGCCAGGCCTATGCGTAGTTACTATGCACGAGTAGAACACAAAGCAGTTGTGGGCATAGATGTTGCCAATTCTTCTTGCCGCTACTAGTCTTATCTTGTTTCGGCGGCATTGTGGGATGAAGCGGCCCGGACCGACCTTACACGTACGCTTACGTGAGACAGGTTCCACCGACTGACATGCACTAGTTGCATAAGGTGGCTAGCGGGTGTCTGTCTCTCCCACTTTAGTCGGAACGGATTCGATGAAAAGGGGTCTTATGAAGGGTTAATAGAAATTGGCATATCACGTTGTGGTTTTACGTAGGTAAGAAACATTCTTGCTAGAAACCTATACAAGCCACGTAAAAACTTGCAACAACAATTAGAGGACGTCGAACTTGTTTTTGCAGCATGTGCCTTGTGATGTGATATGGCCAGAAGATGTGATGAATAATATATGTGATGTATGAGATTGATCATATTCTTGTAATAGGAATCACGACTTGCATGTCGATGAGTATGACAACCGGCAGGAGCCATAGGAGTTGTCTTTATTTTTTGTATGACCTGCGTGTCATTGAAGAACGCCATGTAAATTACTTTACTTTATTGCTAAACGCGTTAGCCATAGAAGTAGAAGTAATCATCGGCGTGACAACTTCATGAAGACACAATGATGGAGATCATGATGATGGAGATCATGGTGTCATGCCGGTGACGAAGATGATCATGACGCCCCGAAGATGGAGATCAAAGGGCAAAATGATAATGGCCATATCATGTCACTATTTGATTGCATGTGATGTTTATCATGTTTTGCATCTTATTTGCTTAGAACGATGGTAGTAAGTAAGATGATCCCTTATAATAATTTCAAGAAAGTGTTCCCCCTAACTGTGCACCGTTGTGAAGGTTCGTTGTTTCGAAGCACCACATGATGATCGGGTGTGATAGATTCTAACGTTCGCATACAACGGGTGTTGACGAGCCTAGCATGTACAGACATGGCCTCGGAACACATGCAATACACTTAGGTTGACTTGAAGAGCCTAGCATGTACAGACATGGCCTCGGAACACGGAAGGCCGAAAGGTCGAGCATGAGTCGTATAGAAGATACGATCAACATGGAGATGTTCACCGATCTTGACTAGTCTGTCTCACGTGATGATCGGACACGGCCTAGTTAACTCGGATCATGTTTCACTTAGATGACTAGAGGGATGTCTATCTGAGTGGGAGTTCATTGAGTAATTTGATTAGATGAACTTAATTATCATGAACTTAGTCTAAAATCTTTACAATATGTCTTGTAGATCAAATGGCCCACGTTGTCCTCAACTTCAACGCGTTCCTAGAGAAAACCAAGCTGAAAGATGATGGCAGCAACTATACGGATTGGGTCCGGAACCTGAGGATCATCCTCATAGCTGCCAAGAAAGATTATGTCCTAGAAGCACCGCTAGGTGAAGCACCAATCCCAGAGAACCAAGACGTTATGAACGCTTGGCAATCACGTGCTGATGATTACTCCCTCGTTCAGTGCGGCATGCTTTACAGCTTAGAACCGGGTCTCCAAAAGCGTTTTGAGAAGCATGGAGCATATGAGATGTTCGAAGAGCTGAAAATGGTTTTCCAAGCTCATGCCCGGGTCGAGAGATATGAAGTCTCCGACAAGTTCTTCAGCTGTAAAATGGAGGAAAATAGTTCTGTTAGTGAGCACATACTCAGAATGTCTGGGTTACACAACCGCTTGTCTCAGCTGGGAGTTAATCTCCCGGATGACGCGGTCATTGACAGAATCCTTCAGTCGCTTCCACCGAGCTACAAGAGCTTTGTGATGAACTTCAATATGCAGGGGATGGAAAAGACCATTCCTGAGGTATATTCAATGCTGAAATCAGCGGAGGTGGAGATCAGAAAGGAACATCAAGTGTTGATGGTGAATAAAACCACTAAGTTCAAGAAAGGCAAGGGTAAGAAGAACTTCAAGAAGGACGGCAAGGGAGTTGCCGCGCCCGGTAAGCCAGTTGCCGGGAAGAAGTCGAAGAATGGACCCAAGCCTGAGACTGAGTGCTTTTATTGCAAGGGAAGTGGTCACTGGAAGCGGAACTGCCCCAAATACTTAGCGGACAAGAAGGCCGGCAACACCAAAGGTATATGTGATATACATGTAATTGATGTGTACCTTACCAGTACTCGTAGTAGCTCCTGGGTATTTGATACCGGTGCGGTTGCTCATATTTGTAACTCAAAACAGGAACTGCGGAATAAGCGGAGACTGGCAAAGGACGAGGTGACGATGCGCGTCGGGAATGGTTCCAAGGTCGATGTGATCGCCGTCGGCACGCTACCTCTGCATTTACCTACGGGATTAGTTTTAAACCTCAATAATTGTTATTTAGTGCCAGCTTTGAGCATGAACATTGTATCTGGATCTCGTTTAATTCGAGATGGCTACTCATTTAAATCCGAGAATAATGGTTGTTCTATTTATATGAGAGATATGTTTTATGGTCATGCCCCGCTGGTCAATGGTTTATTCTTGATGAATCTCGAACGTGATGTTACACATATTCATAGTGTGAATACCAAAAGATGTAAAGTTGATAACGATAGTCCCACATACTTGTGGCACTGCCGCCTTGGTCACATTGGTGTCAAGCGCATGAAGAAGCTCCATGCAGATGGACTTTTGGAGTCTCTTGATTACGAATCATTTGACACGTGCGAACCATGCCTCATGGGTAAGATGACCAAGACTCCGTTCTCCGGAACAATGGAGCGAGCAACCAACTTATTGGAAATCATACATACCGATGTGTGCGGTCCAATGAGTGTTGAGGCTCGCGGAGGATATCGTTATGTTCTCACTCTCACTGATGACTTAAGTAGATATGGGTATGTCTACCTAATGAAACACAAGTCTGAAACCTTTGAAAAGTTCAAGGAATTTCAGAGTGAGGTTGAGAATCAACGTGACAGGAAAATAAAGTTCTTACGATCAGATCGTGGTGGAGAATATTTAAGTCACGAATTTGGTACGCACTTAAGGAAATGTGGAATCGTTTCACAACTCACGCCGCCTGGAACACCTCAGCGAAACGGTGTGTCCGAACGTCGTAATCGCACTCTATTGGATATGGTGCGATCTATGATGTCTCTTACCGATCTACCGCTCTCATTTTGGGGCTATGCTTTAGAGACTGCCGCATTCACTTTAAATAGGGCTCCGTCGAAATCCGTTGAGACGACACCGTATGAATTATGGTTTGGGAAGAAACCTAAGCTGTCGTTTCTAAAAGTTTGGGGATGCGATGCTTATGTCAAGAAACTTCAACCTGAAAAGCTCGAACCCAAGTCGGAAAAATGCGTCTTCATAGGATACCCTAAGGAAACCATTGGGTATACCTTCTACCTCAGATCCGAAGGCAAGATCTTTGTTGCCAAGAATGGGTCCTTTCTGGAGAAAGAGTTTCTCTCGAAAGAATTAAGTGGGAGGAAAGTGGAACTTGATGAGGTGATAGTCACCCCTTCCGAACCGGAAAGTAGCGCAGCGCGGGAAGATGTTCCTGTGGTGCCTACACCGACTGGGGAGGAAGTTAATGATGATGATCATGAAGCTTCGGATCAAGTTACTGCTGAACTTCGTAGGTCCACAAGGACACGTTCCGCACCAGAGTGGTACGGCAACCCTGTCCTGGAAATCATGTTGTTAGACAACGGTGAACCTTCGAACTATGAAGAAGCGATGGCGGGCCCGGATTCCGACAAATGGCTAGAAGCCATGAAATCCGAGATAGGATCCATGTATGAAAACGAAGTATGGACTTTGACTGACTTGCCCGATGATCGGCGAGCCATAGAAAATAAATGGATCTTTAAGAAGAAGACAGACGCGGATGGTAATGTGACCATCTATAAGGCTCGACTTGTCGCTAAGGGTTATCGACAAGTTCAAGGGGTTGACTACGATGAGACTTTCTCACCCGTAGCGAAGCTGAAGTCCGTCCGAATCATGTTAGCAATTGCCGCATTCTATGATTATGAGATATGGCAAATGGACGTCAAAACGGCATTCCTTAACGGTTTCTTAAGGAAGAATTGTATATGATGCAGCCGGAAGGTTTTGTCGATCCTAAGAATGCTAACAAGGTATGCAAGCTCCAGCGCTCCATCTATGGACTGGTGCAAGCATCTCGGAGTTGGAACATTCGTTTTGATGAGATGATCAAAGCGTTTGGGTTTACACAGACTTATGGAGAAGCCTGTGTTTACAAGAAAGTGAGTGGGAGCTCTGTAGCATTTCTCTTATTATATGTGGATGACATACTATTGATGGGAAATGATATAGAATTCTTGGAAAGTATAAAGGCCTATTTGAATAAGTGTTTTTCAATGAAGGACCTTGGAGAAGCTGCTTATATATTAGGCATCAAGATCTATAGAGATAGATCAAGACGCCTCATTGGTCTTTCACAGAGTACGTACCTTGACAAGATATTGAAGAAGTTCAATATGGATCAGTCCAAGAAGGGGTTCTTGCCTGTATTGCAAGGTGTGCAATTGAGCACGGCTCAATGCCCGACCACGGCAGAAGATAGAGAAAAGATGAGTGTCATCCCCTATGCCTCGGCCATAGGGTCTATTATGTATGCCATGCTGTGTACCAGACCTGATGTAAACCTTGCCGTAAGTTTGGTAGGAAGGTACCAAAGTAATCCCGGCATGGAACACTGGACAGCGGTCAAGAATATCCTGAAGTACCTGAAGAGGACTAAGGATATGTTTCTCGTTTATGGAGGTGACGAAGAGCTCGTCGTAAAGGGTTACGTCGACGCTAGCTTCGACACAGATCTGGATGACTCGAAGTCACAAACCGGATACGTGTATATTTTGAATGGAGGAGCAGTAAGCTGGTGCAGTTGCAAGCAAAGCGTCGTGGCGGGATCTACATGTGAAGCGGAGTACATGGTAGCCTCAGAGGCAGCGCAAGAAGCAATCTGGATGAAGGAGTTCATTACCGACCTAGGGTGATTCCCAATGCGTCGGGCCCGATGACTCTCTTCTGTGACAACACTCGAGCTATTGCCCTTGCCAAGGAGCCCAGGTTTCACAGGAAGACCAGGCATATCAAGCGTCGCTTCAACTCCATTCGTGAAAGTGTTCAAAATGGAGACATAGATATTTGTAAAGTACATACGGACCTGAATGTAGCAGATCCGTTGACTAAACCTCTCCCTAGAGCAAAACATGATCAACACCAGAACGCAATGGGTGTTCGATTCATCGCAATGTAACTAGATTATTGACTCTAGTGCAAGTGGGAGACTGTTGGAAATATGCCCTAGAGGCAATAATAAATGGTTATTATTATATTTCTTTGTTCATGATAATTGTCTATTGTTCATGCTATAATTGTGTTATCCGGAAATCGTAATACATGTGTGAATATATAGACCACAACGTGTCCCTAGTAAGCCTCTAGTTGACTAGCTCGTTGATCAACAGATAGTCATGGTTTCCTGACTATGGACATTGGATGTCATTGATAACGGGATCACATCATTAGGAGAATGATGTGATGGACAAGACCCAATCCTAAGCATAGCACAAAAGATCGTGTAGTTCGTTTGCTAGAGCTTTTCCAATGTCAAGTATCATTTCCTTAGACCATGAGATCGTGCAACTCCCGGATACCGTAGGAGTGCTTTGGGTGTGCCAAACGTCACAACGTAACTGGGTGACTATAAAGGTACACTACGGGTATCTCCGAAAGTGTCTGTTGAGTTGGCACGGATCGAGACTGGGATTTGTCACTCCGTATGACGGAGAGGTATCTCTGGGCCCACTCGGTAATGCATCATCATAATGAGCTCAATGTGACTAAGGAGTTAGCCACGGGATCATGCATTACGGTACGAGTAAAGAGACTTGCCGGTAACGAGATTGAACAAGGTATTGGGATACCGACGATCGAATCTCGGGCAAGTAACATACCGATTGACAAAGGGAATTGTATACGGGATTGATTGAATCCTCGACATCGTGGTTCATCCGATGAGATCATCGTGGAACATGTGGGAGCCAACATGGGTATCCAGATCCCGCTGTTGGTTATTGACCGGAGAGGCGTCTCGGTCATGTCTGCATGTCTCCCGAACCCGTAGGGTCTACACACTTAAGGTTCGGTGACGCTAGGGTTGTAGAGATATTAGTATGCGGAAACCCGAAAGTTGTTCGGAGTCCCGGATGAGATCCCGGACGTCACGAGGAGTTCCGGAATGGTCCGGAGGTGAAGAATTATATATAGGAAGTCCAGTTTCGGCCACCGGGAAAGTTTCGGGGGTTATCGGTATTGTACCGGGACCACCGGAAGGGTCCCGGGGGTCCACCGGGTGGGGCCACCTATCCCGGAGGGCCCCATGGGCTGAAGTGGGAAGGGAACCAGCCCTTAGTGGGCTGGGGCGCCCCCCATGGGCCTCCCCCTGCGCCTAGGGTTGGAAACCCTGGGGTGGGGGGCGCCCCACTTGACTTGGGGGGGGGGGGAGTTTCCCCCCTGGCCGCCGCCCCCCCTTGTAGATGGGTTCCAGGGCCGGCGCCCCCCTCTAGGGGGCCTATATAAAGGGGGGGGGAGAGAGGGCTGCTGTACCCTAGCCCTTGGCGCCTGCCTCTCCCCCTGCAACACCTCTCCCTCTCGCAGAAGCTTGGCGAAGCCCTGCCGAGATCCCCGCTACTTCCACCACCACGCCGTCGTGCGGCTGGATCTCCATCAACCTCTCCTTCCCCCTTGCTGGATCAAGAAGGAGGAGACGCCGCTGCTCCGTACGGGTGTTGAACGCGGAGGTGCCGTCCGTTCGGCACTCGGTCATCGGTGATTTGGATCACGGCGAGTACGACTCCATCAACCCCGTTCACTTGAACGCTTCCGCTCGCGATCTACAAGGGTATGTAGATGCACTCCTTTCCCCTTGTTGCTAGTATACTCCATAGATGGATCTTGGTGATGCGTAGGAAATTTTAAAATTCTGCTACGATCCCCAACACTGATTTCTATGATGAACTATTCTCCAATTCGGGAGAAGGTACAATTACCTCATCAAGTTTTACTTTCCTCCCACTCACTTCTTTCGAGAGAAACTCCTTCTCAAGAAAGGTTCCATTCTCAGCAACGAATATCTTGCCTTCGGATCTGTGATAGAAGGTGTACCCAACATTTTCTTTTGGGTATCCTATGAAGACGCACTTCTCCGATTTGGGTTTGAGCTTATCAGGTTGAAACCTTTTTCACATAAGCATTGCAACCTCAAACTTTAAGAAACGACAGCTTAGGTTTCTTGCCAAACCATAGTTCATACGGTGTCGTCTCAACGGATTTAGACGGTGCCCTATTTAACGTGAATGCAGCTGTCTCTAATGCATAACCCCAAAACGATAGTGGTAAATCGGTAACAGACATCATAGATTGCACCATATCTAATAAAGTACGGTTACGATGTTCGGACACACCATTACACTGTGGTGTTCCAGGTGGCGTGAGCAGTGAAACTATTTCACATTTTTTTAACTGAAGACCAAACTCGTAACTCAAATACTCTTCTCCACGATCAGATCGTAGAAACTTTATTTTCTTGTTACGATGATTTTCCACTTCACTCTGAAATTATATGAACTTTTCAAATGTTTCAGACTTCTGTTTCATTAAGTAGATATACCCATATCTGCTCAAATCATCTGTGAAGGTCAGATAATAATGATACCCGCTGCGAGCCTCAATATTCATCGGACCACATATATCAGTATGTATGATTTCCAACAAATCTGTTGCTTGCTCCATTGTTCCGGGGAACGACGTTTTAGTCATCTTGCCCAAGAGGCATGGTTCGCAAGCATCAAGTGATTCATAATCAAGTGATTCCAAAATCCCATCAGCATGGAGTTTCTTCATGCGCTTTACACCAATATGACCTAAACGGCAGTGCCACAAATAAGTTGCACTATCATTATTAACTTTGCATCTTTTGGCTTCAATATTATGAATATGTGTATCACTACGATCGAGATCCAACGAACCATTTTCATTGGGTGTGTAACCATATAAGGTTTTATTCATGTAAACAGAACAACAATTATTCTCTAACTTAAATGAATAACCGTATTGCAATAAACATGATCAAATCATATTCATGCTCAACGCAAACACCAAATAACACTTATTTAGGTTCAACATTAATCCCGAAAGTATAGGGAGTGTGCGATGATGATCATATCAATCTTGGAACCACTTCCAATACACATCGTCACTTCATCCTTAACTAGTTTCTGTTCATTATGCAACTCCCGTTTCGAGTTACTACTCTTTAGCAACTGAACCAGTATCAAATACCGAGGGGTTGCTACGAACACTAGTAAAATACACATCAATAATCTGTATATGAAATATACCTTTGTTCACTTTGCCATCCTTCTTATCCACCAAATACTTGGGGCAGTTCCGCTTCCAGTGACCAGTGCCTTTGCAGTAGAAGCACTTAGTCTCAGGCTTAGGTCCAGACTTGGGCTTCTTCACTTGAGCAGCAACTTGCTTGCCGTTCTTCTTGAAGTTTCCCTTCTATCCCTTTGCCCTTTTCTTGAAACTAGTTGTCTTGTTAACCATCAACACTTGATGCTCTTTCTTGATTTCTACCTTCGTCGATTTCAGCATCGCGAAGAGCTCGGGAATTACTTTTGTCATCCCTTGCATACTATAGTTCATCACGAAGTTCTACTAACTTGGTGATGGTGACTAGAGAATTCTGCCAATCACTATTTTATCTGGAAGATTAACTCCCACTTGATTCAAGCGATTGTAGTACCCAGACAATCTGAGCACATGCTCACTGCTTGAGCTATTCTCCTCCATCTTTTAGCTATAGAACTTGTTGGAGACTTCATATCTCTCAACTCGGGTATTTGCTTGAAATATTAACTTCAACTCCTGGAACATCTCATATGGTCCATGACGTTCAAAACGTCTTTGAAGTCCCGATTCTAAGCCGTTAAGCATGGTGCACTAAACTATCAAGTAGTCATCATATTGAGCTAGCCAAACGTTCATAACGTCTGCATCTGCTCCTGTAATAGGTCTGTCACCTAGCGGTGCATCAAGGACATAATTCTTCTGTGCAGCAATGAGGATAATCCTCAGATCACGGATCCAATCCGCATCATCGCTACTAACATATTTCAACATAAATTTTCTCTAGGAACATATCAAAATAAACATAGGGAAGCAACAATGCGAGCTATTGATCTACAACAACATAATTTGCAAATACTATCAGGACTAAGTTCATGATAAATTTAAGTTCAATTAATCATATTACTTAAGAACTCCCACTTAGATAGACATCCCTCTAATCTTCTAAGTGATCACGTGATCCATATCAACTAAACCATGTCCGATCATCACGTGAGATGGAGTAGTTTCAACGGTGAACATCACTATGTTGATCATATCTACTATATGATTCACGCTCGACCTTTCAGTCTCAGTGTTCCGAGGCCATATCTGTTATATGCTAGGCTCGTCAAGTTTAACCTGAGTATTCCGCGTGTGCAACTGTTTTGCACCCGTTGTATTTGAACGTAGAGCCTATCACACCCGATCATCACGTGGTGTCTCAGCACGAAGAACTTTCGCAACGGTGCATACTCAGGGAGAACACTTATACCTTGAAATTTAGTGAGAGATCATCTTATAAAGCTACCGCCGAACTAAGCAAAACAAGATGTATAAAAGATAAACATCACATGCAATCATAATATGTGACATGATATGGCCATCATCATCTTGTGCCTTTGATCTCCATCTCCAAAGCATCGTCATGATCTCCATCGTCACCGGCATGACACCATGATCTCCATCATCTTGATCTATATCAATGTGTCGTCACATGGTCGTCTCGCCAACTATTGCTCTTGCAACTATTGCTATCGCATAGCGATAAAGTAAAGCAATTATTTGGCGCTTGCATCTTATGCAATAAAGAGACAACCATAAGGCTTTTGCCAGTTGCCAATAACTTCAACAAAACATGATCATCTCATACAACAACTTATATCTCATCACGTCTTGACCATATCACATCACAACATGCCCTGCAAAAACAAGTTAGACGTCCTCTACTTTGTTGTTGCAAGTTTTACGTGGCTGCTACGGGCTGAGCAAGAACCGTTCTTACCTACGCATCAAAACCACAACGATAGTTCGTCAAGTTAGTGCTGTTTTAACCTTCTCAAGGACCGAGCGTAGCCACTCTCGGTTCAACTAAAGTTGGAGAAACTGACACCCGCCAGCCACCTGTGCGCAAAGCACGTCGGTAGAACCAGTCTCGCGTAAGCGTACGCATATTGTCGGTCCGGGCCGCTTCATCCAACAATATCGCCGAACCAAAGTATGACATGCTGGTAAGCAGTATGACTTGTATCGCCCACAACTCACTTGTGTTCTACTCGTGCATATGACATCTACGCATAAAACCAGGCTCGGATGCCACTGTTGGGGAACGTAGTAACTTCAAAAAAATTTCCAACGCACACGCAAGATCATGGTGATGCATAGCAACGAGAGGGGAGAGTGTTGTCCACGTACCCTCGTAGACCGAAAGCGGAAGCATTAGCACAACGCAGTTGATGTAGTCGTACGTCTTCACGATCCGACCGATCAAGTACCGAACGCACGGCACCTCCGAGTTCAGCACACGTTCAACTCGATGACGTCCCTCGAACTCCGATCCAGCCGAGCTTTGAGTGAGAGTTCCGTCAGCACGACGGCGTGGTGACGATGATGATGTTCTACCGACGCAGGGCTTCGCCTAAGCACCGCTACGATATAATCGAGGTGGACTATGGTGGAGGGGGGCACCGCACACGGCTAAGAGATCCAAAGGATCAATTGTTGTCTCTAAGGGGTGCCCCCCTCCCCGTATATAAAGGACTGGAGGAGGGGGAGGGCCGGCCCTCTCTATGGCGCACCCTAGGAGGAGTCCTACTCCCATCGGGAGTAGGATTCCCCCCTTCCAAGTAGTAGGAGTAGGAGTCAAGGAAAGGGGAAAGAGAAGAGAAGGAAGGAGGGGGCGCAGCCCCTCCCCCTAGTCCAATTCGGACTAGGCCTTGGGGGGGCGCGCAGCCTCTCCTCTCTCTTTCCCCTAAAGCCCAATAAGGCCCATATACTCCCCGGCGAATTCCCGTAACTCTCCGGTACTTCGAAAAAATACCCGAATCACTCGGAACCTTTCCGATGTCCCAATATAGTCGTCCAATATATCGATCTTTACGTCTCGACCATTTCGAGACTCCTCGTCATGTCCCCGATCTCATCCGGGACTCCGAACTACCTTCGGTACATCAAAACACATAATCTCATAATATAACCGTCATCGAAATTTAAGCGTGCGGACCCTACGGGTTCCAGAACAATGTAGACATGACCGAGACACGTCTCCGGTCAATAACCAATAGCGGAACCTGGATGCTCATATTGGCTCCCACATATTCTACGAAGATCTTTATCGGTCAAACTGCATAACAATATACGTTGTTCCCTTTGTCATCGGTATGTTACTTGCCCGAGATTCGATCGTCGGTATCTCAATACCTAGTTCAATCTCGTTACCGGCAAGTCTCTTTACTCGTTCCGTAATACATCATCCCGCAACTAACTCATTAGTTACAATGCTTGCAAGGCTTATAGTGATGTGCATTACTGAGTGGGCCTAGAGATACCTCTCCGACAATCGGAGTGACAAATCCCAATGTTGAAATACGCCAACCCAACAAGTACCTTCGGAGACACCTGTAGAGCACCTTTATAATCACCCATTTATGTTGTGACGTTTGGTAGCACACAAAGTGTTCCTCCGGTAAACGGGAGTTGCATATTCTCATAGTCATAGGAACATGTATAAGTCATGAAGAAAGCAATAGCAACATACTAAACGATCTAATGCTAAGCTAACGGAATGGATCAAGTCAATCACATCATTCTCCTAATGACGTGATCCCGTTAATCAAATGACAACTCATGTCTATGGTTAGGAAACATAACCATCTTTAATTAACGAGCTAGTCAAGTAGAGGCATACTAGTGACACTCTGTTTGTCTATGTATTCACACATGTATTATGTTTCCGGTTAATACGATTCTCGCATGAATAATAAACATTTATCATGATATAAGGAAATAAATAATAACTTTATTATTGCCTCTAGGGCATATTTCCTTCATAATAATCATCGTAGTCATTACCACCAACACTAGCTATTTAATCATCATAGTCATAGTGTAGCACATCATCATCTTCAAACTCATTTCTAGCTAGCTAATCACTCCTGCTGCTCTCTCTCAGGTAAAATAACATAAAACATGTGTAGCACTCCTGCTTCATCAAGTTGGAGCATGCAGATAAACATGTGTCCTAATCGTGGGCTACGCTTCTGATTGCTGCCCCCTAGTACTTCTCTGCGATCGTTCACAATTTTGCTCCAGTCTTTCACTATTAAGCATTCCTCGCTATTAGAAATCCTGAATACACTAAAGTGCATTGTAGGATATCTTGGCCGTAAGCTAACAATTCTCATGCGACCTTTAGTCTCGATCCAATGAGGCACAACATTCATTGGGAGTCCCTGTTGAAGAACATCGTATAGTAACATACTTAGCAATGAAGTTTAGCTTAAAAAATAATGTATGCAAAAGATGCACTGAGAACAAATAATAAAAATCTTACCATCTTTCCTAAATAGATGTGACCGTAGTTCAGTACGAACACTATTGGTCGCACGTTTTGAGTACTAAGATTTTTAAGTCCAGAAAAATAATTTGTCTTGACAGTATGAAGATCCTCAAGCCATGAAACATAATGACTTATCTTCTCGCAGTTTAGTTCAGCCCCGGGACAGTAGTAGGTCCTGTCTACCAAGCGCTGGACATATTTGCTTTAATGGAAATAAGCTGTCAATAGAAATTAGTTGTCAACTATTTTTGAATAAACAATATCAAAGACATAAATATGGTTGAGAAACTCACATAATGGTATAACTGGAGGCGTCTGCACATCGACCCAGATGTTGATACTACCTTCAATATCATCTTCCGGACGAATATCAAAGGTGATAACCATATCAGGCTCAAATGCATAAGTCTTGCATAGTGCTTGCCAAGTTTTGCATCCAAAATAGGTGTAGGTGTCTGCGTTGTATAATTTTGCGTGGAAAATACAACCATGCTCGGTCTTCAAGTAAACTCTCTTTACCTCCATAGTAGTTTTCATATGACTGAAACCTATCTTATCCAAGAAAAAACTCTTGCATGGCAGGGGATACGCTAGTAGAATAGTAAAAAAATTAAATTATAAGTTGAAGCAAATGTCATGCTTAATTACGAAAAAAGACTTGTCGTTGTGACTTACTGTATCCACTTCGAAGTTCTCGTCCAGCTTGATGCTGAAGCGGCTATCATCATCTAGGAAGATTCTGTCGCACAGGCCGCGCTCGTCTTCGCAGTATTTGCAAATACCGAAATCCTTTTCGTTGTCAGACATTTCCTATGTTCATAGTTGAAACATTAATTGAAAATTGATCGAAGACAACTACCAGAATACTCAACACACAAATCCGGGGCACACGATATTTCCTACATATTCTCGCACAAGTCATGCCAAAATTCACGGAAAAATCCGGCATGACCTTTGCTAAAATAGGACATATCGAGCGCCTGAAATTTGCCGAAACGGAAATGAATCAACACTCCGGCAAAACATAGGCCACTCGGAGGTGTAACCTGCAAACATGAACGGCCACTTGGGCAAGCACATATCCTATTTGAGCAACACAAGATATACATTTCAAAATATCTTATAGGATTCTTATTGACATGAGCATTCAATAAGCAAAACCAAATCGTAAAATAAATAAGTATTCAAATTAGCATGCATTCAATAAGCAAAAGTAAATCATCTCATGCGTCCGTACATCATCGAATATTATCACTAATACATCCCGAATAGTATCATACATATAACATCACTAATACAACTAAAACCCTAGCGCACGACGGGTATCGGCGCGTGCGGTGGACACCCAAAGAGAAGGAACCATCATAGGATCATAGCACCAGTGAGATCCCTGGAGAACCTGCCAGGTATTGGAAAACCTGTGCTCCAACGCAAACAAGTAGCGACGGACGTGCGCGTCCTCCTCGCTGACATGGTGACGTACCACCTCCGCGGGGTCCTCAAGCCTCTGCACCGTCACTGGCCCACGTGACCGCCACCAAAGAAGGTTTGGGTCAATGATGGGCTGGCTCCTCACCAAGCTGCGCCCCCCGGTAGGTAGTGCCTCCCAGTACCAGCCCGGCGAAGCCCAGTCCCGGACATGGCCCATCTGGTCAAGCAGGTGTCCTCCGCCGAGTCGACGACGAGGATGCGGGATAGACATCGTCGACGTCGATGTGGGAAAAATTGCTTTAACTAAAAAAATAACAACAAATGTGACATGTTCAACTAGTTCTATTAATTCAACTAGTTCTTACTAAAAATAAACTTACTATAAATAAAAATAAACTAGTACCTAATTAGTACCTAGTTCTTACTAACTAATTAGTACCTAGGAACTACTGCCTAATTACCATCTAATTTGATGAACCTAGGGGTGGAAAGTGGTAGCAGATATTCCAATTATCCAACTTAAAAGTGAAATAAGTGGTAAAATTTTACTCGTTTTATTATGCATTACAACAGTGTTTATTCATCATCTAAGAAAACATCCGAGCCGCATCCGTATCGATAACATCCACATCCGATTCGTTTCCACCCATAGATGAACCCTAACTAATTTGATGCAACTAAATTTGAAGAACCCTAGGCAGAGGTAGGGGAGGGGGAGGAGCACGCGTGCTCACCTCGGGTGCCTACGGCGAGGGAGGGGCGGGCGGCGTCGAGGTCGGGGTCGGGGCTCGGGCACGCGGCGGAGGGCGGCGTCGAGGTCGGGGTCGGGGGCGGCGTCGAGGTCGGGGTCGGGGGCAGCGTCGAATCCGGGGTCGGGGGCGGCGTCGAGGGTGTGCGGAGAGTGACGGGAGAGAGCGCGCGGCGGCCGACGGGCGACGGCGGCGGCGACAGCGGAGGAGTTGGATTTGGGGGAAGTGGCCGTGGGGAAGAACGAACCGCGTGGTTAAGTCGGAAGTAGCAGTAGCGCGTTCCAGGAAGTGCGCTACTGCTAAACTAGCTACAGCACGTTCCTCGATATGCGCTACTGCTATTCCTTTCTCTTTTCCCCCTTTTTCATTTATTTTTCTTTACATTTTATTTTTTTCCTTTCACCTTTTTCTATTTCTTTCATTTTTATTTACTTTTCTATTTGCTTTCCATTTAATTTAATTTTCTTTAGCATTAGCGCCTTTCAGCATAAACGCGCTGCTACAAAGCAAGTAGCGGTAGCGCGGTTTGACGTAGATCGCTACTACTATGTGTAGCCTATCGGCTAAGCCGTGAGAATTTTAGTAGTAGCGCTTTTATCTTCAGGTGCGCTACTGCTACAACTGTATCTGTAGCGCCGTTTACAACAGCGCGCTACTGCTACTTAGCACCAGCGTGCTTTTTTAACACGCGGTACTGCTAAAGTTCTATGTATAAGGTTTTCCCTAGTAGTGGTGGTGTGGATACCTCAGGAAATTTGACACATGCAAATTAAATTAAATTTCAATTTCAATTTGATATTTGATATTTTCTTTTTCTTCCTCGATCACACAATGGCGTTATGCATCCCCAAACAATTATTTTGCAATTAATTCTATACCAACACAATTCAATGAAGGCCAAATATTGAAATAAGAATATCCATCATGCATGCTAGCTAGTTGCATATGGGTTCATAGCCAATGTAACATAAGAGCTTTCTTGCATAGAGTATGCACATACACTGGTTAGGAGCATTTTGTTCCATTCACGAAACTATGAATATATACCTCTGTTAAGTACCCGAGAGGGCAACTTTTTCGATCTCACAAACATAAGTTAGATTCCTCACTCGTACTACTACGATCAACATGAACTAGGAGATATTAAATCTTTAGGCCCTAGCTTGTTCGTAGAATGCAAACAAAGAAAACTATTGTCAAAGAGTTAGGCCCAGTGCTTTTGACAGATTCTCCATGAATGCGGGTTGTAGATTTTGGGAGAAGCTGGGGAGGCGGCGGATTCTGGGATAACCGTCCAAAAGAACTAGGCCTTAGCATGTTGCTAGAGCATCTATCTCTGCAATACCTGATCAAACTCGAGATTGGTAGGTACAATTTTGCATACGCTTTGAGGAGAAACTAATATCTCTCTATTTTTTTCTTTTGAGAAACTAGCAAAAAGAAAGCTTGGTGCGAATGCAATAGACTTTCTCATATACTTAACTTTGAGTAGCTGAGAGCGCTAGCTTCTCTCCCTATTGAGAGCGGACTTTCCGCGGCCGACCACTGGGCGGTCGATATCCTGGTCGTTCAGACTCTCGTGATCTGAAATCAGACTGCCCGTCCGCGGGCTATAAAGGTCATACGGGCCTAGATACAGCCTAGCTGTATATATTTTGGTACTGATGTTTGGTCATGTACTCTATCTTGGCCGGTCTGTTTCACCAACTATTATATCAAGACTGATCAAGCTCCATTGATTGCATTTTTTTATCAAGACTGCATCTATAAATCAGTATCATGCCAGCCTACCACATCGTGCCACCGTCTACACTGTCACTCGTTGGCTTGTTTCATCTTCGTGACTCTACCAAGTCTACAGCTCACACGGTGCTGAAAACAAGAACGAAACTAGGAGTATTGCCGAATGTTTAGTGGGCTTGTCTCTATACGGTTG
Source organism: Triticum aestivum (assembly GCF_018294505.1). NCBI lineage: Eukaryota > Viridiplantae > Streptophyta > Magnoliopsida > Poales > Poaceae > Triticum > Triticum aestivum. The sequence goes on from NC_057808.1 coordinate 490,157,251, forward strand.
AGGAGATGACGCTGAGCAATGAGGATGGAAGGCGTTGGGAAATTTTTTACAAGTGCAAATGTCAGATACCGAGCGTGATAACCCAACAGAAGTCTGCTTGGGGCTTGCTTACTTGTTGGGACTTGGGAGCAAACCACTCATGGGCGGAATCTGTCTCCTAGTTTCTATCACCTAACGAGCATCCACCTGATCTAAATCTTTAACGAGCCTTCAGTTTACATGGCATTATCTCCTTCTCCACCTCCATCTCCTGTAATACTGAAAGCACAAGTTGTGTTGGATCCATGTAACATTCGCCGTGCGATTGCCTAATCTAATGGACCACAGTTGTTCAATGTTGTATCACCATTACAAATCCCGCTTAAATCGTGGCCCTTAATAATCTAAATCCAATGATCACGATTAGGCCGATGAATTTTTCGATAAAGGGCATTTTTATTGACTCGAAATGTAGCATCAAGCGGATACAAAACATGATGACCAGCGTCCGGCCTCTGCATAACTAAGATGCACACAGCCAAACAAAAATAAATTAAAAGAAGATAAAAAAAGGCGACATAGCAGCAACAGTAGGATCACATAGGACCGACAGTATGCCTATGTCGAAGGACTTGGTGCGGCTATCCGTAGATTATGCTGCCACCCATGCTGGTGTTGGGGAACGTAGTAATTTAAAAAAAATCCTACGCACACGCAAGATCATGGTGAACCATAGCAACGAGAGGGGAGAGTGTGTCCACGTACCCTCGTAGACCGAAAGCGGAAGCGTTAGCACAACGCGGTTGATGTAGTCGTACGTCTTCACGATCCGACCGATCAAGTACCGAACGCACGACACCTCCGAGTTCTGCACACGTTCAACTCGATGACGTCCCTCGAACTTCGATCCAGCCGAGTGTTGAGGGAGAGTTTCATCAGCACGACGGCGTGGTGACGATGGTGATGTTCTACCGATGCAGGGCTTCGCCTAAGCACGGCTACGATATTATCGAGGTGGATTATGATGGAGGGGGGCATCGCACACGGCTAAGAGATCAAGAGATCAATTGTTGTGTCTCCAAGGGGTGCCCCCCTCCCAGTATATAAAGGAATGGAGGAGGGGGAGGGCCGGCCCTCTCTATGGCGCGCCCTAGGAGGAGTCCTACTCCCACCGGGAGTAGGATTCCCCCCATTCCAAGTAGTAGGAGTAGGAGTCAAGGAAAGGGGAGAGAGAAGAGAAGGAAGGAGGGGGCGCAGCCCCTCCCCCTAGTCCAATTCGGACTAGGCCTTGGGGGGCGCGCAACCTCTCCTCTCTCTTTCCCCTAAAGCTCAATAAGGCTCATATACTCCCCGGCGAATTCCCGTAACTCTCCGGTACTCCGAAAAATACCCGAATCACTCGGAACCTTTCCGATGTCCCAATATAGTCGTCCAATATATCGATCTTTACGTCTCGACCATTTCGAGACTCCTCGTCATGTCCCCGATCTCATCCGGGACTTCAAACTACCTTCTGTACATCAAAACACATAAACTCATAATATAACCGTCATCGAACTTTAAGCGTGCGGACCCTATGGGTTCGAGAACAATGTAGACATGACAGAGACACGTCTCTGGTCAATAACCAATAGCGGAACCTGGATGCTCATATTGGCTCCCACATATTCTACGAAGATCTTTATCGGTCAAACCGCATAACAACATACGTTGTTCCCTTTGTCATCGGTATGTTACTTGCCCGAGATTCGATCGTCGGTATCTCAATACCTAGTTCAATCTCGTTACCGGCAAGTCTCTTTACTCGTTCCGTAATACATCATCCCGTAACTAGCTCATTAGTTACAATGCTTGCAAGGCTTATAGTGATGTGCATTACTGAGTGGGCCCAGAGATACCTCTCCGACAATCGGAGTGACAAATCCTAATCTCGAAATACGCCAACCCAACAAGTACCTTTGGAGACACCTGTCGAGCACCTTTATAATCACCCAGTTACGTTGTGACGTTTGGTAGCACGCAAAGTGTTCCTCTGGTAAACAGGAGTTGCATAATCTCATAGTCATAGGAACATGTATAAGTCATGAAGAAAGCAATAGCAACATTCTAAACGATCAAGTGCTAAGCTAACAGAATGGGTCAAGTCAATCACATCATTCTCCTAATGATGTGATCCCGTTAATCAAATGACAACTCATGTCCATGGCTAGGAAACTCAACCATCTTCGATTAACGAGCTAGTCAAGTAGAGGCATACTAGTGACACTACGTTTGTCTATGTATTCACACATGTACTAAGTTTCCGGTTAATACAATTCTAGCATGAATATAAACATTTATCATGATATAAGGAAATAAATAATAACTTTATTATTGTCTTTAGGGCATATTTTCTTCAGTCTCCCACTTGCACTAGAGTCAATAATCTAGTTCACATCACCATGTGATTTAACACCAATAGTTCACATCACCATGTGATTAACACCCATAGTTCACATCGTCATGTGACCAACACCCAAAGGGTTTACTAGAGTCAATAATCTAGTTCACATCGCTATGTGATTAACACCCAAGGAGTACTATGGTGTGATCATGTTTTGCTTGTGAGAGAAGTTTAGTCAACGGGCCTGCCATATTCAGATCCGTATGGATTTTGCAAATTTCTAAGTCAACAATGCTCTGCACGGAGCTACTCTAGCTAATTGCTCCCACTTTCAATATGTATCCAGATTGAGACTTAGAGTCATCTAGATCAGTGTCAAAACTTGCATCGACGTAACCCTTTACGACGAACCTTTTGTCACCTCCATAATCGAGAAACATATCCTTATTTCACTAAGAATAATTTTGACCACTGTCCAGTGATGTACTCCTAGATCACTATTGTACTCCCTTGCTAAAATCAGTGTAGGGTATACAATAGATCTGGTACACAGCATGGCATACTTTATAGAACCTATGGCTGAGGCATAGCGAATGACTTTCATTCTATTTCTATCTTCTGCCGTTGTCGGGCTTTGAGTCTTACTCAATTTCACACCTTGTAACACAGGCAAGAACTCTTTCTTTGACTGTTCCATTTTGAACTACTTCAAAATCTTGTCAAGGTATGTACTCATTGAAAAAACTTATCAAGCGTCTTGATCTATCTCTATAGATATTGATGCTCAATATATAAGCAGCTTCACCGAGGTCTTTCTTTGGAAAACTCCTTTCAAAAACTCCTTTATGCTTTGCAGAATAATTTTACATTATTTCTGATCAACAATATGTCATTCACATATACTTATCAGAAATGTTGTAGTGCTCCCACTCACTTTCTTGTTAATACAAGCTTCACCGCAAGTCTGTATAAAATTATATGCTATGATCAACTTATCAAAGCGTATATTCCAACTTCGAGATGCTTGCACCAGTCCATAGATGGATCGCTGGAGCTTGCATATTTTGTTAGCACCTTTAGGATTGACAAAACCTTCTGGTTGCATCATATACAACTCTTCTTTAATAAATCCATTAAGGAATGCAGTTTTGTTTATCCATTTGCCAGATTTCATAAAATGCGGCAGTTGCTAACATGATTCGGACAGACTTAAGCATAGATACGAGTGAGAAACTCTCATCGTAGTCAACACCTTGAACTTTGTCAAAAACCTTTTTTGACAAGTCTAGCTTTGTAGATAGTAACACTACTATCAACGTTCGTCTTCCTCTTGAAGATCCATTTATTTTCTATGGGTTGCCGATCATTGGGCAAGTCAACCAAAGTCCATACTTTGTTCTCATACATGGATCCCATCTCAGATTTCATGGCCTCAAGCCATTTTGCGGAATCTGGGCTCATCATCGCTTCCTCATAGTTCGTAGGTTCGTCATGGTCAAGTAACATGACCTCCAGAACAGGATTACCGAACCACTCTGGTGCGGACCTTACTCTGGCTGACCTACGAGGTTTGGTAGTAACTTGATCTGAAGTTACATGATCATCATCATTAGCTTCCTCACTAATTGGTGTAGGAGTCACAGAAACTGATTTCTGTGATGAACTACTTTTCAATAAGGGAGCAGGTACAGTTACCTCATCAAGTTCTACTTTCCTCCCACTCACTTCTTTCGAGAGAAACTCCTTCTCAAGAAAGGTTCCATTCTCAGCAACGAATATCTTGCCTTCGGATCTGTGATAGAAGGTGTACCCAACATTTTCTTTTGGGTATCCTATGAAGACGCACTTCTCCGATTTGGGTTTGAGGTTATCAGGTTGAAACCTTTTTCACATAAGCATTGCAACCTCAAACTTTAAGAAACGACAGCTTAGGTTTCTTGCCAAACCATAGTTCATACGGTGTCGTCTCAACGGATTTAGACGGTGCCCTATTTAACGTGAATGCAGCTGTCTCTAATGCATAACCCCAAAACGATAGTGGTAAATCGGTAACAGACATCATAGATTGCACCATATCTAATAAAGTATGGTTACGATGTTCGGACACACCATTACACTGTGGTGTTCCAGGTGGCGTGAGCAGTGAAACTATTTCACATTTTTTTAACTGAAGACCAAACTCGTAACTCAAATACTCTTCTCCACGATCAGATCGTAGAAACTTTATTTTCTTGTTACGATGATTTTCCACTTCACTCTGAAATTATATGAACTTTTCAAATGTTTCAGACTTCTGTTTCATTAAGTAGATATACCCATATCTGCTCAAATCATCTGTGAAGGTCAGATAATAATGATACCCGCTGCGAGCCTCAATATTCATCGGACCACATACATCAGTATGTATGATTTCCAACAAATCTGTTGCTTGCTCCATTGTTCCGGGGAACGGCGTTTTAGTCATCTTGCCCAAGAGGCATGGTTCGCAAGCATCAAGTGATTCATAATCAAGTGATTCCAAAATCCCATCAGCATGGAGTTTCTTCATGCGCTTTACACCAATATGACCTAAACGGCAGTGCCACAAATAAGTTGCACTATCATTATTAACTTTGCATCTTTTGGCTTCAATATTATGAATATGTGTATCACTACGATCGAGATCCAACAAACCATTTTGATTGGGTGTATGACCATAGAAGGTTTTATTCATGTAAATAGAACAACAATTATTCTCTGTTCTACGTGCGATGATGATCATATCAATCTTGGAACCACTTCCAACACACATCGTCACTTCACCCTTAACTAGTCTCTGTTCATTCTGCAACTCCTGTTTCGAGTTACTACTCTTAGTAACTTAACCAGTATCAAATACCGAGGGGTTGCTACGAACACTAGTAAAATACACATCAATAATCTGTATATCAAATATACCTTTGTTCACTTTGCCATCCTTCTTATCCGCCAAATACTTGGGGCAGTTCCGCTTCCAGTGACCAGTCCCTTTGCAGTAGAAGCACTTAGTCTCAGGCTTAGGACCAGACTTGGGCTTCTTCACTTGAGCAGCAACTTGCTTGCCGTTCTTCTTGAAGTTCCCCTTCTTCCCTTTGCCGTTTTCTTGAAACTAGTGGTCTCGTCAACCATCAACACTTGATGTTTTTCTTGATTTCTACCTTCGTCGATTTCGGCATCACGAAGAGCTTGGGAATTGTTTTCGTTATCCCTTGGTGTTGTTTTAACCTTCGCAAGGACCGGGCGTAGCCACACTCAGTGTTCCGAGGCCATATCTATTATATGCTAGGCTCGTCAAGTTTAACCTGAGTATTCCGCATGTGCAACTGTTTTGCACCCGTTATATTTGAACGTAGAGCCTATCACACCCGATCATCACGTGGTGTCTCAGCACGAAGAACTTTCGCAACGGTGCATACTCAGGGAGAACACTTATACCTTGATGATTTAGTGAGAGATCATCTTATAAAGCTACCGCCGAACTAAGCAAAATAAGATGTATAAAAGATAAACATCACATGCAATCATAGTATGTGACATGATATGGCCATCATCATCTTGTGCCTTTGATCTCCATCTCCAAAGCATCGTCATGATCTCCATCGTCACCGGCATGACACCATGATCTCCATCATCTTGATCTATATAAATGTGTCGTCACATGGTTGTCTCGCCAACTATTGCTCTTGCAACTATTGCTATCGCATAGCGATAAAGTAAAGCAATTATTTGGCACTTGCATCTTATGCAATAAAGAGACAACCATAAGGCTTCTGCCAGTTGCAGATAACTTCAACAAAACATGATGATCTCATACAACAAAATATAGCATCATGTCTTGACCATATCACATCACAACATGCCCTGCAAAAACAAGTTAGACGTCCTCTACTTTGTTGTTGCAAGTTTTACGTGGCTGCTACGGGCTGAGCAAGAACCGTTCTTACCTACGCATCAAAACCACAACGATAGTTTGTCAAGTTGGTGTTGTTTTAACCTTCGCAAGGACCGGGCATAGCCACACTACCAGACTTTGCAGAGTTTCCTCTTTTACCGAGTGTTCTTTACAAATTGTCTCGGTACATGCCTGTGTTTGGCGTGCTGCATCTATTACCAAGCATGACTCTTGGCTTACGTCACTTTGCCGAGTGCCTGTGTTTTGGTTCTCGGCAAAGAGCCGAACACTTAGCGTAGAGTGAAATTCCAGTAGTGCACACAACTGGATGCATGACTTCATTTCTAAAACCATGCATTATGCTTGAATGAAACAAGTGCCATGTAAATGGTATGCGCAAGAGGGCCAAAACTCTCAGCTTCATGTATGTGTTCGCTTGTTCTCATGAATCCTGGTACCTTCCATCCCCACACAAGTTATCTTGTTGGAAATCCAATAGTTGATAGTTCTCACTCATAGAAAGGCTAAGATCAACAAGGAAGAGGGAACTGGCTTGGACTTCAGCCCGTGGATATTGTCAAGCCTAGTACGTGAGAAGGGAGGAAAGCAAGGCCAGTGTATATATAGGCAGAGACAGCTAAGATGCTAGGGTTGTACTAGGGGCAACCCATTTATTTTATTTATTTCCGAAGGACAACATGAGCATGGCCACAACAACCAGTCTGATTAAACACAAGATGATGCGCTGCCGAATTACGACCAAGGATTTACAAATATTTCTTAAATACCCACTAAACAGACTACCGGTGAAGTGGTGAACAATCTCCATATGATAGTTTTATCTTTGGAAGATTCCAAATTCAGTTGCAAAGGAACACATGCATTGTAGTTACGTATTACTGAGTGATTGACAAAAAACTACCACTTTAGGGGTTTGTGGCCCACAGAACTACCACTTTAAAAAAAGTGACCGAAAACTATCAAAATTTTCTAATTTTGTGACTAAAAACTAGCACTTTCAGATATTGACCAGTTTAAACGATTTAAACGTGGTTATGACATGCGGGGCCCATCTGTCAGCATTGACATGGCGTCAAAGTCAACTTCACAGCAGCCGCAAAAAAAGTCAACTTCACAGGAGAGGCAGACGACGAGCGCCGGCGCGTGGAAGCTCGTCGGCGGGAACCTGGCGGGGGTGGCTACGTCGGGAAGGGCTCGAGGTCCGGCGTGAGTTGCCCCACACCGGCGTCCGGCAGGGGCGGCTGCGTCGGGGCCGTTGCAAGGAAGCGGCAGGGCAGCTGCTGTTCCACGGGTGCAGCACCAGGCACGAGCGGCGGGTCCAGCTGCTGCTGCACGGGGCGCGACGCCGGGCACGAGCGGCGGGGCCAGCTGCTGCTGCGCTGGGCGCGATTTCGGGCCCTCTCGGCTGAGCTCGACGACGGAGCAAGCCCGCACGATGCGTCGGAGCCGGGCACAGGCGGTGGGTTCAGCTGCTGCGCGGGGGCGCGATACCGGGCCCTCCTTGCTGAGCCCGGTGGAGGCCGGCGGGTCAGCTGCTGCGCGGGGGCACGACGTCGGGCCCTCCCTGCTGAGCCCGGTGGACGGCGGCGGAGGTGGCATGCAGGTGCACACGAGGTGTTCGTGAAAATGCCACAGAGAGAGGAGGAGGAGGAGGTTGACGCTGATGTGTGGGCCCCACCTGTCATAAACACGTTTAAATCATCTAAAATAGTCATTACCTGAAAGTGGTAGTTTTTAGTCACAAAATTAAAAAAATTGGTGATTTTCGGTCACTTTTTTTAAAGTGGTAGTTCTGTGGAACGCAAACCTCTAAAGTGGTAGTTTTTTGTCAATCACTCCATATTACTCATTCTGAACAGGCCTGAAGTCGGGAAGTCGTATTTCTTTGGGAAAATGGATATAGCAAAGGAGCTATTACATCAAATTTACCAACATAAACATAAACCAAAGTGCGGAGCGGAATCATCAGACGCGGACTTTTACTTTGTAGCCTGGGCAGTGATGTTACTGATGGAGCCTCTTTAATTAGCAGCCTCTACCAATCAATCCTGTGCAAATAGGGAAGCAAACAGTTAATACAACTATGTACTTCTTAAGAGCAGTCCAACACAGGTTGGCCTGTTGTTAGCCGACAGGGTACTGTTGTAAGTCAATTTAGTTCCAATCGGCCACCAGATGGCTGACTATGTATTATTTAAAAAAATCTGCATAATATTTCTGAAAATTAATTAAAAATGTATTGTTTAAAAAAATTAGCACTATTTAGACCGGTCGCGGCCCTCGTGCTTAGGCGAGGTGGGACTAAACCCAGCTCTCACATAGACGGAGAAGTCCAAAATAATCATGCAATGAAACAACGCTTTGACGAGAGCCAAGTCATGGGCTCTCGGCAAAGCCTACCTGATGAGGACATAGACCTGGGGTAGGGTAATAGGCCTGACCTATACCTCCTACCTAAGGTCCTTGTCCTAGAAGCAAAGAGGTTCAGGAGTAAATAGAGGGGACCCAACAAAGGTGTCGAGTGTAATCCACTCGACCTACCATTCACTCGGAGACTCCCCTTTGTTTATGTCACTCGACCACTAAACCACTCGGCGTGCAGAAGACCTAAAGCCACTCCGCGCAGCAACGGTCGGGCATTTACTCTTAGACTTAATAGTCATTTATATTACTTTACTACAGACGTTACCTGTAACGCTCCTTCTTTATGAACATTGAACTCCTTGTAACGTGGGCTGGCTGGGGTCCTGGTGCACTCTATATAAAGCTACCCCCTCCACTGGCACAAGGGTTCGCACCCCCTGTAACACACACGCATATAATCCAGTCGACCGCCTCCGGGCTCCGAGACGTAGGGCTGTTACTTCCTCCGAGAAGGGCCTGAACTCGTAAAACTCGTGCGTACAGCTTCTCCATAGCTAGGACCTTGCCTTTACATCCCTACCCCCCATTCTACTGTCATACTTAGAACCACGACAGTTAGCGCCCACCGTGGGGCTGGTGTTTTAGCGACTTGTTGGAGAAGTTGCAATTTTTCTGATCCCCATTAGCATGGTTTCAGGCGGAGGGTTGACCGAGGGCCGCGAGATCCGTCTCGGCGCGCTCGTGTTCGTCGTCGACGACTCAGCTTGGCTCCAAGAGGCTCCACTCGACGTCGAGGCGCTTCCCGTCTGTAAGGCAACACACTTTCGCGCGTGCGTCCGCGGCGTCCTCCTGCGGCAGCCGTCGACCCAGTATCGGTCGGCTCCTGTGGCGTCTTCACTCCCTGCAGCCCGCCGGCACAAGCGTTCCGGTCGGTCGAGGCTCCAGCGGTGGGTGAGGCACGCGGTGGCTCGCCAGTCGGCCACCCCTCAACTCGCGGGAATCGAGCCCGACGAAACTCTCTACGGCCTGTTCGACCTGTCGACTGGCTCCGTTGAGACCGCATCCGAGTGCGACAGCAGTGACCCTGCGGCGGAAGTCCTGATGGTCAACGGACCGCGCAGTCCTCCTGGCTTCCCTCGCGTCGACGGTGGTGATGGCGGAGGTGATCCGTCGCGTGCCCACGAGGAGTACCGCCCCGAGCCCCTCTCTTCGCAGCAGAGGGAAGAGCTTCGCCGCCGTAACATGGATGCACTTCACACTCCTATCGTTGGAGAAACCTCCGAGGCCCGGGCCTTGGAGGAGGTGCGCCTGGCCAACATGGCTGAGTGCACTCGACTGGAGAATCTCCAGAACGCACTCGACGAGCGTGCTCGGCAGCGAGTTCCTGAATCCAGTCGACGTCAACTCTTTCCGCCTCCAACCCAGGTATATCGAACTCCGATCCAGAATCTCACGGCTGCTGCCCGAATAGCAGAATCGATTCAGCCTTCCTAGTCGGAGGCTGGTAGGGGTTTGATGCAGATCCGAGCTTTGCTCCGGGCAGCGGGGGAGCAGAACATAGCAGTGTCGCAGTCTCGGAATATGATTCATAGTAGATCTGTGATGGCAGACACAGTTCAGTCAGCTCACAGCCCAAGATCGCCTCCAAGGCGTGAGGGACGTGGAGATCGACAGGATCAGTACAGGAACCGTGAGCAGTATGATCGTCGTCGAGTACCCACGCCTCCCCCAAGGAGAGGGTCATACGCGCCTCGGTAACACGATGACAGACGCCCTCACAGTGGTGGGCGAAGGATTCCAGTCGACCCCCGGGAGCCGGGCTTTGACGCGAGATCCATTCTCGTTCAAGGTCTGGTTGACAGGAACAGAGCACACAGAGATGGCCACGATAGAGATTACCCAACCGGCAGCAGGGTGCATGTTTTGGGTCCCGAGTGTTTCAGCAGAGCCATCAGAGCAGCAGTGATTCCTCCCAACTTCAGGTTGGCGACTGGAGTCAGCAAGTTCACTGTTGAGTCCAAGCCTGACACTTGGCTCGAGGACTACCGAGTGGCTGTGCAGATTGGTGGTGGTAATGATGAAGTGGCCATGAAACACCTTCCTCTGATGTTAGAGGGCTCGGCCAGAGCGTGGTTGAATCAGCTAGCACCTGGCAGTATTTATAGCTGGGAAGAGCTCACTCGGGTGTTTGTCAGAACATTTGAAGGTACATGCAAACAACCAGCAGGGCTGACAGAGTTACAGTTTTGTGTACAGAAGTCGAATGAAACTTTGAGAGATTATATCCAGAGATGGACCACGTTGCACCACACGGTGGAGAATGTGTCTGATCACCAAGCAGTTTGTGCCTTCAAGGAAGGCGTCAAGTATCGGGAATTGAATCTGAAGTTCGGTCGGACCGGAGATATGTCTCTGAGTCGAATGATGGAAATTACCACCAAGTATGCTAATGGTGAAGAGGAGGATCGGCTCCGGAGTGGCAAGCACAAAACAGTCGCCCACGAAACCGGGGGAGGGAACTCCAGTCGGAAGCAGAAGCGCAAAGCCGAGCCAGCTGCTCCCGGAGAAGCCTTAGCTGTGACTCAAGGAAAGTTCAAGGGGAAGCCCAAAGGGCCATGGAACCCCAAGAAGGTAAAAGATCAAGATGGAAATGATGTGTTGGATTTACCGTGCCACATTCACACCAAAAAAACGAGGAGGGTAATCTCATTTACCCGAAGCATACCACTCGACAATGATGGCTCCTGATCCAGCAATTCCGAGAGAAACAGCCCAAAGAGAAAGAGAAAGAATCAGACAAAATTGAGGATAAGGAAGAGGACAATGATGGTTACCCCCACGTCAATTCAGCTCAAAGATCGCCGATGCACAAATGGCGGTAGTGGAATTGCAGGAGTATGAAAAGAATGCAGATCCGAGTGATTTGTTGCGAGCTAAGAAACCTGCCACCGATTCAGCATTTCAGTCGTCTGGTGAAACGAAGCCGATTCATATTCACCCGACCGATCCCAATGCTGCTCCGACTCACATTTCGACAACGCTCGACTCCAAATAGGAAGAAGCGCTCATCCAGTTCCTCTGTGAGAACTGGGACATCTTTGCATGGAAACCTTCTGACATGCCAGGTGTTCCCAGGGGGCTGGCTGAGCACCGTTTGCGAGTCGACCCAAAAGTGAAACCAGTCAAAGAACATCTTCGACGCACCGCCGTACAGAAGAGAAAAGCGATCGGTGAAGAAGTAGCTCGGCTCCTAGGATCTGAGTTTATCCGAGAGATTTACCACTCCGAGTGGCTAGCCAATGTTGTCATGGTCCCCAACAAGGACGACTCACTTCGCATGTGCATTGACTTCAAGCATATCAATCGGGCCTGCCCGAAAGATCACTTTCCTCTCCCACGCATCGATCAAATAGTCGACTCGACTGCAGGGTGTGAGCGCTTGTCCTTTTTGGACGCTTATTCCGGGTATCATCAGATCCGACTGTATGGACCCGATGAGATAAAAACAGCTTTCATCACTCCATTTGGGTGCTTCTGTTATGTCACCATGCCATTCGTACTGAAGACTGCTGGAGCCACATTTATGAGGATGATTCAGAAGTGTTTACTCACTCAAATCAGTCGGAATGTGGAAGCATACATGGATGACATTGTGGTCAAGTCACGTAAAGGTTCCAACCTGCTGGCTGACCTTGCTGAAACTTTTGCCAACCTCAGAAGGTATGATATCAAGCTTAATCCATCAAAGTGCACATTCGGAGTTTCGGACGGAAAATTACTCGGTTTTCTCGTTTCCGAACGAGGGATCGACGCTAACCCAGAGAAAGATGGTGCCATTCTCCGAATGAAACGCCCTGTGCGTGTGCACGATGTTCAGAAGCTTACGGGTTGTTTGACCGCCTTAAGTCAATTCTTTCTCGCCTCGGTGAAAAGGCATTGCCTCTTTACTGACTGATGAAGAAGTCTGATAAGTTCGAGTGGACTCCTGAAGCTGATGCAGCATTTGCAAAGCTCAAAGCCCTGCTTTCCACCCAGTCGGTGCTTGCTGCCCCAATCAGCAAAGAGCCTTTACTGCTTTACATTGCAGCCACTGGACAAGTCGTTAGTACAGTACTTACGGTCGAGCGGGAAGAAGAAGGAAAAGCCTATAAAGTTCAGCGCCCAGTATATTATGTTTCTGAAGTTTTGACTCCATCAAAGCAAAGATATCCACATTATCAGAAGCTTGTTTATGGGATTTATATGACCACGAAGAAGGTTGCACATTATTTCTCTGACCACTCCATTACAGTCGTCAGCGATGCTCCATTATCAGAGATTCTGAACAACAGAGATGCAACTGGCCGAGTGGAAAAGTGGGCAATTGAACTTCTTCCCTTGGATATCAAGTTTGAGGCAAAGAAAGCTATCAAGTCCCAAGCAATAGCAGATTTCCTCGCCGAGTGGATTGAACAGCAACTGCGGACTCAAGTCCACTCGGAGCACTGGACCATGTTCTTTGATGGTTCCAAGATGCTGAATGGTTCCGGTGCTGGGGTGGTACTGGTATATCCCCGGGGAGACAAGCTCAGATATGTTCTCCAGATTCACTTTGATTCCTCCAATAACGAAGCAGAATATGAAGCACTCTTATATGGGTTACGTATGGCCATCTCACTCGGCGTCCGTCGCCTCATGGTCTACGGGGACTCAGATTTGGTAGTCAATCAAGTGATGAAGGAGTGGGACGTCAGAAGCCCAGCTATGACTGGTTACTGCAATGCGGTGAGGAAGTTGGAAAAGAAATTTGAGGGGTTAGAGCTCCATCATATACCCCGACTGAAAAATCAAGCAGTCGATGATCTAGCAAAGATAGGTTCCAAGAGGGAAGCCATTCCCAGCAACGTGTTTTTGGAACACATTCATACACCTTCAGTTCAAGAAGATCCTTTCACTGAAGAGCCCCCGCAGCCTAAGAGCGCCACAGATCCGACTGAAGTCGATGTCCCAGCCGTGGTCGACCTGATCATGGAGGTTTTGGTCATCACTCCTGACTGGACAGTGCCATACATTGCGTATATCCTTAGGAAAGAACTCCCAGAGGATGAAGAAGAGGCTCAACAGATCGTCCGTCGATCCAAAGCCTTTACTGTGATAAAAGGACAACTGCTTAGGGAAAGTGTAACCGGAGTCAACCAGAAATGCATCACACCAGAAGAAGGTCGAGTGATCCTCAACGACATCCACTCGGGGACCTGTGGTCACCATGTGTCCTCTCGGACCATTGTGGCCAAAGCATACCGAGCCGGATTTTATTGGCCACGAGCAAATGAAATGGCGAAAGATATAGTCGACAAATGTGAAGGCTGCTAGTTTTACTCCAATATTTCCCACAAGCCTGCGTCAGCCCTGAAGACTATTCCACTCGTCTGGCCCTTTGCTATTTGGGGATTGGATATGGTTGGACCCGTGAGGACTGGTAGGAGTGGCTTCACTCATGTGCTTGTAGCAGTCGACAAGTTTACCAAATGGATTGAAGCCAAGCCTATCAAGAATCTTGAAGCCAGTACTGCCGTCAGCTTCATCAGAGAATTGACATTCAGATATGGAGTTCCGCACAGCATCATCATTGACAACGGATCGAACTTCGATTCTGATGAGTTCAGAGCCTTCTGTGCTTCCCAAGGCACACGAGTCGACTATGCTTCAGTCGCCCACCCCCAGTCGAATGGACAAGCAGAAAGAGCAAATGGCTTGATTCTCAAAGGACTGAAACCCCGACTGATGCGTGATCTCAAGGACGCAGCAGGTGCCTGAGTTGATGAACTTCCATCAGTTCTTTGGGGATTGAGGACAACTCCCAATCGGTCGACTGGCCGAACTCCATTCTTCTTGGTTTATGGAGCTGAAGCTGTCCTACCGAGTGACTTGCTTCACAATGCACCCCGAGTCGAGCTCTTCTCTAAAGATGAAGCAGAACAGGCCCGACAAGACGCGGTCGATCTCCTAGAGGAGGAAAGAGAGATGGCCTTAATCCGGTCGACCATTTATCAGCAAGACTTGCGTCGATTCCACGCCAGAAACGTGAGGGGCCGGGCCTTTCAAGAGGGAGACTTGGTTCTTCAAGTGGATCAGCAGAAACCACACAAGCTCGCCCCTGCTTGGGAAGGTCCCTTCATTGTCACCAGAGTTCTCCACAATGGAGCATACCATCTTTACAATCTCGAGCATCAGAAAGACGAGCCACGGGCTTGGAACGCGGAGCTGCTCCGCCCCTTTTATACTTAAGTACTCATTCGGATGACATGTAATAAGAAATACCTTTGTAGATTGTTTATCAAAGACAAGAGCTTTACAGTCTTCCTAAATGGTTGCTGTTACTTTTGTTTGCGTCTGAAATCCCCCAGTGGGTGACTTTGCCGCGAATCCATTTCGCCTAAGTTTGTAAAATCCTACCGAGTGGTGAGCAAACCTCTCACTCGGGGGCTTAGCCGCGAATCCGTTTCGCCTAAGTGTGTAAAATCCTACCGAGTGATGAGCAAGCCTCTCACTCGAGGGCTTAGCTGCAGTCCAGTACTCGCCTAAGTTTGTAAAATCCTACCGAGTGGTGAGCAACCCTCCCACTCGGGGGCTTAGTTGCAGTCCAGTACTCGCCTAAGTTTGTAAAATCCTACCGAGTGGTGAGCAACCCTCCCACTCGGGGGCTTAGCTGCAGTCCAGTGCTCGCCTAAGTTTGTAAAATCCTACCGAGTGGAGAGCAACCCTCCCACTCGGGGGCTTAGCTGCAGTCCAGTACTCGCCTAAGTTTGTAAAATCCTACCGAGTGGTGAGCAACCCTCCCACTCGGGGGCTTAGCTGCAGTCCAGTACTCGCCTAAGTTTGTAAAATCCTACCGAGTCGAGAGCAACCCTCCCACTCGAGGGCTTAGTTGCAGTCCAGTACTCGCCTAAGTTTGTAAAATCCTACCGAGTGGTGAGAAACCCTCCCACTCGGGGGCTTAGCTGCAGTCCAGTACTCGTCTAAGTTTGTAAAATCCTACCGAGTGGTGAGCAACCCTCCCACTCGGGGGCTTAGCTGCAGTCCAGTACTCGCCTAAGTTTGAAAAATCCTACCGAGTGGTGAGCAACCCTCCCACACTGGGGCTTAGCTGCAGTCCAGTACTCGCCTAAGTTTGTAAAATCCTACCGAGTGGTGAGCAACCCTCCCACTCGGGGGCTTAGCTGCAGTCCAGTACTCGCCTAAGTTTGAAAAATCCTACCGAGTGGTGAGAAACCCTTCCACTCGGGGGCTTAGGTGCAGTCCAGTACTCGCCTAAGTTTGTAAAATCCTACCGAGTGGTGAGCAACCCTCCCACTCAGGGGCTTAGCTGCAGTCCAGTACTCGCCTAAGTTTGTAAAATCCTACCGAGTGGTGAGCAACCCTCCCACTCGGGGGCTTAGCTGTAGTCCAGTACTCGCCTAAGTTTGTAAAATCCTACCGAGTGATGAGCAACCCTCCCACTCGGAGGCTTAGCTACAGTCTAGTACTCGCCTAAGTTCGAAGTCCATCCCCATCCGCAAGGACGACGACGTGCAGGTCGACTGCAACCTTCTCCTTCGGAGTTGCGCCACAAATACAATGTGCGCTCCATCCCTATCCGCAAGGACGACGAGGTGCTGGTCGACCGCAACCTTCTCCTTCGGAGATGCGCCACAAGTACAATGTGCGCTCCATCCCTATCCGCAAGGACGGCGAGGTACATGTCGAATGTAACCTTCTCCTTCGGAGCTGCGCCACAAGTACAATGTGCGCTCCATCCCTATCCGCAAGGACGACGTGGTACAGGTCGACTGTAACCTTCTCCTTCGGAGCTGCGCCACAAGTACAACGTGTGCTCCCTCCCTATCCGCAAGGACGACGAGGCACAGGTCGACTGCGACCTTCTCCTTCGGAGCTGGGCCTTAAGTACAATAGCTGCATCTCAAGTACAAAGATTATTCCAATTGAAGAAGCAAAATCCACTCGAAGGCAAACACAAGCATATTCAGAGATAAACCAAGTTCAAATAAATCCTAAAGTTCCGGACGATAGATCAAAAGTATTCGAGCATCAAGCCCGAAGAAGTTTAACGATTACACAATCACTCGGCATCCCGAGGCAAATAAAGGTGGAGCATAATGTTTTTCGGTCACGCGTCAGGAGAAGGACTGGCCGGGTCGCACAAACTGTCAAGGTCTATGCTGTCTGCAATACGAGTGGCAGCGTCAAGGGAAGTGTCCATGAAGGATTGGAAGGTGTGACTCTTTGTGTTAGCAACCTTGAGCTCCGCCAGCTTGTCTTCTTTGACGTCTTTGCAGTGCACTCGGACCAAGGACAACGCGACATCAGCGCCACAGCGAGCAGATGACTTCTTCCACTCTTGCACTCGGTCAGGTATTTTATTCAGTTGAGCCATCAGAGACTCGAGGTCTTGAGACAGTTCCACCTGAGGCTAGAGTTCAGCATCAACCCGAGTCATCGCTGCCTTCAGGCGAGCAAGATAAGCAACCGCGCTGTCCATGCGAGATTCCAACCGCAGCACATTCATCGCAACATCATCATTGACTGGACAATTTATGGGATCGAGACCCGTCTCGACCCGCCCAGTTTCCGCTTCAAAGTCTTGGCAAAGCTCTACACAGTCGAGTAAATGATGAGTCGACGATATAATCAAGCTGGACTGTCGACCGTAATAAGTCAGTCAATCATCAGCACCTTCAAGTTTTAGGACCAGCTTTGCAGCAAGCTGGCCTAGATAAGACTCCAACTCGCCCTTCTTGGCCTTGAGGCTCCCAAGCTCGTCAGTCAGCCTGTCCTTGTCTTTCTTCAGTCGCTCGACCTCCGGATTGGCGTCAGAGACAGCAGTCTTCAGTTTGGAGTTCTCCTCTTCTAACTTGCCGACTGAAGCTAGCTTCTTGTCAGCAAGTGTCGTTTTCTCTCGCGCTTCCTTCTGTGCAGCAGCAAGATCCAGATCCTTCTTCTCCAAAGCCTGCTTCATTTTCTCTAAAGAAATAACATTCTTCAGATGGGCTTGGAGTTGACGGTTTTCACTACATACATCTGCTCGAGTGGAGTCACTCGGTTCAAAAATGGAAAGGAAAAGGGCCGGCAGTGAGAAAGACAGTTGATGATTGGTTACCTCCCATGGCAGCTACTTCATCACGAGCAGTCTTCAGATTCTTCTGGGCCAATTCCAGATCAAGGTTGAGGCTGATTTGCTGCTTGTTCATTGCGGAAAGCTGAGCCCCAAGATCACAAGATTTCTGCAGTTTAAGCCATATCAGTTGACCGAGATAAAAAGACATCACAGTTTATAGCTACTCTAAGACTACCGCCGAATCAAACATTCAACGGCAATCTCGGGGACTACACCAAGTGGGTGCACTTGGCGTGCCCCCACTGGTTTGAATAAACACTCGACATGGTCTGCCCAGTGCGAGAGTAAAAAAACAGTTCTCAGACCATAGTCGACTGCCCGCAGTCAACCACGGTCTCGGGGACTACACCCATGGGTGCACTTAGCGTGCCCTCACTGGCTCTGGTGTCATTTGACCTGGCCAGTCCAGACCGAGTGACAAAATTCGGCTTCTCAGACCACAGTCGACTGCCCGCAGTCAACTATGGTCTCGGGGACTACACCCAGTGGGTGCACTACGAGTGCCCCACTAGTTTAAAGATTCAATCCAAGACGAGTCAAATTGACTCGCGCAACTTCAAAACAGTCACACCCAGTGGGTGATCGGACAAGAAATATGATCAATCAGAAATCAACTAACCTGGACATTGGTCTGCAGAGCAGCTCCGGCGTTGAAGGCCACCTGACTGGCCTCATGCACCACTTTCATTTGCCCATCACAAGGTTCAACTGAAGAAGAGCTTCCTTGGCGGCAGACGGTGGGTCGTCCGGGGTTTGATACGCAGTAAAAAGCGATGATGGCAGAGCAGTCGAAGCAACCGCTGGGTCTGATGCGTGGGGTGGTATTGGTACAGCAGAAGTCTGAGCAGCTGATCCTGATGGGCAATCAGTCGACAGCGGGATAGCGAAAGTGATATTGGTACGTGCCGGATCTGACGATCGCTCGACTGTCGTCCCAGGCATCTCAGTCGACTGAGGAACCTGGGCCTCAGGCGCTTTCCCGCTCAGTTCCTTGTCCCTCCTCCTCCTTCCCCTCAGCGGTACTTCTTCTTCATCGTCCGGGAGCACAACAACGTCCCGTGGCACTGCAACAAACAGAGAAAGTCAAGGAGATAGCTGACAAACAATCCAGTCGTCCAAATAAACTCGAGTCGGGCAGTCTTACTAGCTTTGGAGGTAGCTGCGTCGTCGGTTTTCTTGTTATCTGGGGTCTTGTCGATATCCATATCAGTCGCGGCCGAGGCCGGGCTGTGAAGGTTCATCATCCACTCGGTCAGTACAAGAGAATCGGTTAGAACAAGAAAATACGGGGAGAACATTTACCCAGAAGCAACAGGAACGTCCATCTTGATTCTAGGCAAGGTCTTCCGAGCCTTCGAAGGATAGATCTTGGGCTGCTTGGTGACCTTCTCAGCCAATTCTGGAGTCGAAGACCGAGCGCGCTTTTGAGATGGAGCACTCGAGGCCACAGCCTTGCCGCACCTGCCCGCGGGATCATGGTGCTGCTTGGATCAATGTTCAGAACGAGGTGGTGAGTCGGCTACCTCCTCATCGTCTGACTCATCATTCTCATCTTCATCATCGTCGGCTGGAGACTCCCACTCGCCGCTCTCCTCCGCGCTGTCCTCGCCTTCATGGTACTGCTCCAGAGCTTGTTCGCCATTGGCAATTGAGTACATTTCTGTATAAATCTACAAAACAAGGCGCCGAGTGGAAATCAGTCGGATCAACAAACAGTGAGAAAACACATCCAAATTCAATCAGTTGTAATGGCCAAACCTTGTCTGGTTGGTTGCTGTCACTGAAAGGTTTGACTCTCCTAGCGCCCCTGGGGTTGTCCTTGTTCCCGGTGATGCCGCTCAGCCACTCGGCCACTGTTTTGGCCGTCACCTCCTCCGGATGAACCCGAGCGGTATCACCAGCCCCGGAGTACATCCACATGGAGTGGTCACGAGCTTGGAGTGGTTGAATGCGCCGACTGAGGAACACCTCCAGCAGATCCATGCGAGTGACACCTTGGTTGTGTTGGGGAACGTAGTAATTTCAAAAAAATTCTACGCACACGCAAGATCATGGTGATGCATAGCAACGAGAGGGGAGAGTGTTGTCCACGTATCCTCGTAGACCGAAAGCGGAAGCGTTAACACAACGCGGTTGATGTAGTCGTACGTCTTCACGATCCGACCGATCAAGTACCGAACGCACGGCACCTCCGAGTTCAGCACACGTTCAGCTCGATGACGTCCCTCGAATTCCGATCCAGCCGAGTGTTGAGGGAGAGTTTCGTCAGCACGACGGCGTGGTGACGATGATGATGTTCTACCGACGCAGGGCTTCGCCTAAGCACCGCTACGATATTATCGAGGTGTAATATGGTGGAGGGGGGCACCGCACACGGCTAAGAGATCAATAGATCAATTGTTGTGTCTGTGGGGTGCCCCCCTGCCCCCGTATATAAACGAGCAAGGGGGAGGCCGGCCGGCCCTTGTTGGCGCGCCAGGGTCCTCCTAGTAGGAGTAGGACTCCCCTCTTTCCTACTCCTACTAGGAGGGGGAAAGGAAGGGGGAGAGGGAGAAGGAAAGGGGGGTGCCGCCCCCCCTCTCCTAGTCCAATTCGGACCAGAGGGGGAGGGGGCGCGCGGCCCCTCCTGGCTGCCCCTCTCTCTCTCTCCAGTAAGGTACATAAGGCCAATTACTTCTCCCGGGGGGGGGGGTTCGGTAACCCTCCGGCACTCCGGTTTTCTCCGAAATCACCCGGAACATTTCCGGTATCCGAATATAGTCGTCCAATATATCGATCTTTACGTCTCCACCATTTCGAGACTCCTCGTCATGTCCCCGATCTCATCCAGGACTCCGAACTCCTTCGGTACATCAAAACTCATAAACTCATAATAAAACTGTCATCGTAACGTTAAGCGTGCGGACCCTACGGGTTCGAGAACTATGTAGACATGACCGAGACACGTCTCCGGTCAATAACCAATAGCGGGACCTGGATGCCCATATTGGCTCCCACATATTCTACGAAGATCTTTATCGGTCAAACCGCATAACAACATACGTTGTTCCCTTTGTCATCGGTATGTTACTTGCCCGAGATTCGATCGTCGGTATCTTAATACCTAGATCAATCTCGTTACCGGCAAGTCTCTTTACTCGTTTCGTAATACATCATCTCGCAACAAACTCATTAGTTGCAATGCTTGCAAGGGTTAAGTGATGTGCATTACCGAGAGGGCCCAGAGATACCTCTCCGACAATCGGAGTGACAAATCCTAATCTCGAAATACGCCAACCCAACAAGTACCTTCGGAGACACCTGTAGAGCACCTTTAGAATCACCCAGTTATGTTGTGACGTTTGGTAGCACACAAAGTGTTCCTCCGGTAAACGGGAGTTGCATAATCTCATAGTCATAGGAACATGTATAAGTCATGAAGAAAGCAATAGCAACATACTAAACGATCGAGTGCTAAGCTAGCGGAATGGGTCAAGTCAATCACATCATTCTCCTAATGATGTGATCCCGTTAATCAAATGACAACTCATGTCTATGGCTAGGAAACATAACCATCTTTGATCAACGAGCTAGTCAAGTAGAGGCATACTAGTGACACTCTGTTTGTCTATGTATTCACACATGTATCATGTTTCCGGTTAATACAATTCTAGCATGAATAATAAACATGTATCATGATATAAGGAAATAAATAATAACTTTATTATTGCCTCTAGGGCATATTTCCTTCAGTCTCCCACTTGCACTAGAGTCAATAATCTAGTTCACATCGCCATGTGATTTAACATCAATAGTTCACATCACCATGTGATTAACACCCATAGTTCACATCGTCATGTGACCAACACCCAAAGGGTTTACTAGAGTCAGTAATCTAGTTGACATCGCTATGTGATTAACACTCAAAGAGTACTAAGGTGTGATCATGTTTTGCTTGTGAGATAATTTTAGTCAACGGGTCTGTCACATTCAGATTCGTAAGTATTTTGCAAATTTCTATGTCTACAATGCTCTGCACGGAGCTACTCTAGCTAATTGCTCCCACTTTCAATATGTATCTAGACCGAGACTTAGAGTCATCTAGATTAGTGTCAAAACTTGCATCGACGTAACCCTTTACGACGAACCTTTTGTCACTTCCATAATCGAGAAACATATCCATGTTCCACTAAGGATAATTTTGACCGTTGTCCAGTGATCTACTCCTAGATCACTATTGTACTCCCTTGCCAAAATCAGTGTAGGGTATACAATAGATGTGGTGCACAGCATGGCATACTTTATAGAACCTATGGCCGAGGCATAGGGAATGACTTTCATTCTCTTTCTATCTTCTGCCGTGGTAGGGCTTTGAGTCTTACTCAATTTCACACCTTGTAATACAGGGAAGAACTCTTTCTTTGACTGTTCCATTTTGAACTACTTCAAAATCTTGTCAAGGTATGTACTCATTGAAAAAACTTATCAAGCGTTTTTGATCTATCCCTATAGATCTTGATGCTCAATATGTAAGCAGCTTCACCGAGGTCTTTCTTTGAAAAACTCCTTTCAAACACTCCTTTATGCTTTGCAGAATAATTCTACATTATTTCCGATCAAAAATATGTCATTCACATATACTTATCAGAAATGTTGTAGTGCTCCCACTCACTTTCTTGTAAATACAGGCTTCACCGCAAGTCTGTATAAAACTATATCCTTTGATCAACTTATCAAAGCGTATATTCCAACTCCGAGATACTTGCACCAGTCCATAGATGGATCGCTGGAGCTTGCATATTTTGTTAGCACCTTTAGGATTGACAAAACCTTCTGGTTGCATCATATACAACTCTTCTTTAATAAATCCATTAAGGAATGCAGTTTTGTTTATCCATTTGCCAGATTTCATAAAATGCGGCAATTGCTAACATGATTCGGACAGACTTAAGCATAGATACGAGTGAGAAACTCTCATCGTAATCAACACCTTAAACTTGTCGAAAACCTTTTGCGACAATTCTAGCTTTGTAGATAGTAACACTACTATCAGCGTCCGTCTTCCTCTTGAAGATCCATTTAATCTCAATGGCTCGCCGATCATTGGGCAAGTCAATCAAAGTCCATACTTTGTTCTCATACATGGATCTCATCTCAGATTTCATGGCCTCAAGCCATTTTGCGGAATCTGGGCTCACCATTGCTTCTTCATAGTTTGTAGGTTCGTCATGGTCTAGTAACATAACCTCCAGAACAGGATTACCGTACCACTCTGGTGCGGATCTTACTCTGGTTGACCTACGAGGTTCAGTAATAACTTGATCTGAAGTTCCATGATCATCATCATTAACTTCCTCACTAATTGGTATAGGCGTCACAGAAACTGGTTTCTGCGATGAACTACTTTGCAATAAGGGAGCAGGTACAATTACCTCATCAAGTTCTACTTTCCTCCCACTCACTTCTTTCGAGAGAAACTCCTCCTCTAGAAAGGATCCATACTTAGCAACGACTGTCTTGCCTTCGGATCTGTGATGGAAGGTGTACCCAACTGTCTCCTTTGGGTATCCTATGAAGACACATTTCTCCGATTTGGGTTTGAGCTTATCAGGATGAAACTTTTTCACATAAGCATCGCAACCCCAAACTTTAAGAAACGACAACTTTGGTTTCTTGCCAAACCACAGTTCATAAGATGTCGTCTCAACGGATTTAGATGGTACCCTATTTAACGTGAATGTAGCTGTCTCTAATGCATAACCCCAAAATGATAGTGGTAGATTGGTAAGAGACATCATATATTGCACCATATATAATAAAGTACGGTTACGATGTTCGGACACACCATTACACTGTGGTGTTCCAGGTGGCGTGAGTAGTGAAACTATTTCACATTGTTTTTACTGAAGGCCAAACTCGTAACTCAAATACTCTTCTCCACGATCAGATCGTAGAAACTTTATTTTCTTGTTACGATGATTTTCCACTTCACTCTGAAATTATATGAACTTTTCAAATGTTTCAGACTTCTGTTTCATTAAGTAGATATACCCATATCTGCTCAAATCATCTGTGAAGGTCAGAAATTAATGATACCTGCTACCAGCCTCAATATTCATCGGACCACATACATCTGTATGTATGATTTCCAACAAATCTGTTGCTCTCTCCATAGTTCCAGAGAACGGTGTATTAGTCATCTTGCCCATGAGGCATGGTTTGCAAGCATCAAGTGATTCATAATCAAGTGATTCCAAAATCCCATCAGTATGGAGTTTCTTCATGCGCTTTACACCAATATGACCCGCCATGGGCTCACCCGCCATGAGATCCAGACCCGGACCAGGTCGATTCCGTTCAGACCGTTGCCCAGGAGGGCCTTGATTTTATTAATAGTCGGAAGCAGAGGCTGGCGCTCCGTTGCAGTCAGCTTGTCCGACAGCGGGTGAGTCGGTTCTAGACGTGTGGGGCGAAAGCCGGGCAGCGGGTTTTTGTCAGCCGGGGATGTATCTTGGCAGTAGAACCAGGTCATATTCCAGTCCTTGGGGTGGCTCGGCGGCTCTGCGTAAGGGAAAAGACAGTCCCTACGCCGCTGGATGGAGATGCCACCTAACTCCAGACTTGGCCCGTTGGCGCACTCATTTTGGCGGTTTAAGTAAAACAGCTCTCGGAAGAGCAGCAGACTCGGCTCTTCTCCAAGGTACACTTCGCAAAAGACTTGGAAATTGCAGATGTTGGATACGGAGTTGGGTCCTATATCTTGAGGACGCAAGTCGAAGAAGTTGAGCACATCCCTAAAAAACTTTGAGCCGGGCGGTGCGAAGCCCCGGCTCATATGATCTGCGAAGATCACTATCTCCCCGTCCCTTGGCTGTGGTCTCTCTTCCGATGGGTCAGGGGCACGGTAGGACATGATTTCCTTCTTAGGCAAATATCCGGACTTAACAAAATTGGCCAGGGTCTCGTTGGTGACGTTGGACCTCATCCAATTGCAAGTGATGGGAGCCTTGGGAGGCATGGTGAAAGTTGGTGGTCTATGACAAAAAGGAAAAATATCCGGGTTAATTATAAGCCGGAGATCTACAGTTCAAAGCTACGGTGTCGGCTTATGAAGGGGACTAATGGTATGTATTCAGGTACAGTGGGTTGCTTAAACCGCAGGGGCGTTCAGAATAAGTTGATTGTCTACGGCCTCATCACAGTTAAGCCGGAGGAATCTACGATGCATGGTTTTCTTTAAACCGGAGGATTCTACAGCGTGTGGTTTCTTTAACCCGGAATCGTAAGCCGTCGAGATTCAATGGTTGCAGTTTTTACTAAGTGTGGTAAAACAGGTTTCCCACATTGCAGTAACTTTTTTGGATCAAAATGGTCGGGTGAGATGAAAATTTTCTAGACCTAGAAACAGACGAGCGGATGTTCTTGAGCTCGAGTGAAGCATATATACAGTGGAAAGAGATCTACTGGCACTTGAAATGAGGCCTAAACAACTACCGCACCAGTTCTATAAAAGGTTAAAGATCAAACAAGGGCAGCACTACGAGAACTATTGAAGCTTGCGGACAATGGCGAAGAACATGGACGAGCTATTTTGAACCCTACCGCAGATCTATTCTAGCAGGGCAGGAGAGACTCACCGGAGTTGGAGAAGAGCGGAGGCTGTCGCCGTTTATCTGGTCCGAATCAGGGTGATGCAGCGGCCAAGTTGACGAAGACTAGGGGCGCGACGGCGGCGGCAGTAGCAGAGCTCGGGCAGAGGAACGACGGCGCGAGGAGGAAGAAGAGAGCGTGAAAAGAGCCCGTCGGGCCGGCCTATTTATAAGGCAAGGTCATAAGTGGGCGCGAGATTTAAGGAGACCACGGCGTGGTTATCTCCCCCCCCCCCCCCCACGACGCCTCGATTTTTGGAATGACAGTAAAAGCAAAAATCCGTTGCGGATCTGGCGGAGTAAAAACGGACTTAATGGAGGATGACGTCACGGCGGATTATCCGGAGTCCAGAGGATGACGTCACTCCGGGTTATGGCCTTCATGTGAATAGAAAGCCGGAGATTTTTTCTGTCGGAAGAGTGGAAGATTGATGTGAGCCGGCTCAAATCAATCTGGGGCCTAATGTTGAGGATATAGACCTTAGAGTCACCCGCCAGGAGGGGCCGGGTTACTCGCGTGGTTATTACCAGAAGCCCGGAGCCAAGTTTGAAGACGATGGGCCAGAGATGGGCTGAGACCCGAGTATGGCTTAAAGCCCGTAGTTATAATCATTATTATAGTGGAACTTGTAGTATAAGGCAAGTATAGTTTAGAGTCCGAGTCGGACACTCTTATAAGCCGGCCGGGACTCTGAGGGCTGCTGGGCGTCAGCCTCCCTATATAAAGGGACGACCCGGCAGCGGTTTGGGGAGAGGGAGATCTGATCGAGAGCCGGGCATAGCTGTTTAGCTCCCTGGTAACCGTAACCCTAATCAATATCACCTCAAACTGGACGTAGGCTTTTACCTTCACCGTAAGGGGCCGAACCAGTATAAACCCTCGTGTTCCTTGACCATCCTGATAAGCTCAAACCCAAATCGGAGAAATGTGTCTTCATAGGATACCCAAAGGAGACAGTTGGGTACACCTTCCATCACAGATCCGAAGGCAAGACATTCGTTGCTAAGTATGGATCCTTTCTAGAGGAGGAGTTTCTCTCGAAAGAAGTGAGTGGGAGGAAAGTAGAACTTGATGAGGTAATTGTACCTGCTCCCTTATTGGAAAGTAGTTCATCGCAGAAACCAGTTTCTGTGACACCTCGTGTTCGCAAGCATCAAGTGATTCATAATCAAGTGATTCCAAAATCCCATCAGTATGGAGTTTCTTCATGCGCTTTACACCAATATGACCTAAACGGCAGTGCAACAAATAAGTTGCACTATCATTATTAACTTTGCATCTTTTGGCTTCATTATTATGAATATGTGTATCACTACGATCGAGATCCAACAAACCATTTTATTGGGTGTATGACCATAGAAGGTTTTATTCATGTAAACAGAACAACAATTATTCTCTAATTTAAATGAATAACTGTATTGCAACAAACATGATCAAATCATATTCATGCTCAACGCAAACACCAAATAACACTTATTTAGTTCAACACTAATCCCGAAAGTATAGGGAGTGTGCGATGATGATCATATCAATCTTGGAACCACTTCCAATACACATCGTCACTTCATCCTTAACTAGTTTATGTTCATGCAACTCCCGTTTCGAGTTACTACTCTTTAGCAACTAAACCAGTATCAAATACTGAGGGGTTGCTATAAACACTAGTAAGTACACATCAATAACATGTATATCCAATATACCTTTGTTCACTTTGCCATCCTTCTTATCCACCAAATACTTGGGGCAGTTCCGCTTCCAGTGACCAGTCCCTTTGCAGGAGAAGCACTTAGTCTCAGGCTTAGGTACAGACTTGGGCTTCTTCACTTGAGTAGCAACTTGCTTGCCGTTCTTTTTGAAGTTCTCCTTCTATCCCTTTGCCCTTTTCTTGAAACTAGTGGTCTTGTTAACCATCAACACTTGATGCTCTTTCTTGATTTCTACCTTCGTCGATTTCAGCATCGTGAAGAGCTCGGGAATTACTTTCGTCATCCCTTACATACTATAGTTCATCACGAAGTTCTACTAACTTGGGTGATGGTGACTAGAGAATTCTGCCAATCACTATTTTATCTGGAAGATTAACTCCCACTTGATTCAAGCGATTGTAGTACCCAGACAATCTGAGCACATGCTCACTGCTTGAGCTATTCTCCTCCATCTTTTAGCTATAGAACTTGTTGGAGACTTCATATCTCTCAACTCGGGTTTTTGCTTGAAATATTAACTTCAACTCCTGGAACATCTCATATGGTCCATGTCGTTCAAAACGTCTTTGAAGTCCCGATTCTAAGCCGTTAAGCATGGTGCACTAAACTATCAAGTAGTCATCATATTGAGCTAGCCAAACATTCATAACGTCTGCATCTGCTCCTGCAATAGGCCTGTCACCTAGCGGTGCATCAAGGACATAATTCTTCTGTGCAGCAATGAGGATAAACCTCATATCACAGACCCTGTCCGCATCTTTGCTACTAACATCTTTCAACATAATTTTTCTCTAGGAACATATCAAAAATAAACACAGGGAAGCAACAACGCGAGCTATTGATCTACAACATAATTTGCAAAATACTATCAGGACTAAGTTCATGATAAATTTAAGTTCAATTAATCATATTACTTAAGAACTCCCACTTAGATAGACATCCCTCTAATCCTCTAAGTGATCAGGTGATCCATATCAACTAAACCATGTCCGATCATCACGTGAGATGGAGTAGTTTCAACGGTGAACATCACTATGTTGATCATATCTACTATATGATTCACGCTCGACCTTTCGGTCTCCGTGTTCCGAGGCCATATCTGTTATATGCTAGGCTCGTCAAGTTTAACCTGAGTATTCCGCGTGTGCAACTGTTTTGCACCCGTTGTATTTGAACGTAGAGCCTATCACACCCGATCATCACGTGGTGTCTCAGCACGAAGAACTTTCGCAACGGTGCATACTCAGGGAGAACACTTATACTTTGATAATTTAGTGAGGGATCATCTTATAATGCTACCATCAATCAAAGCAAGATAAGATGCATAAAAGATAAACATCACATGCAATCAATATAAGTGATATGATATGGCCATCATCATCTTGTGCTTGTGATCTCCATCTCCGAAGCACCATCATGATCACCATCGTCACCGGCGCGACACCTTGATCTCCATCGTAGCATCATTGTCGTCTCGCCAATCTTATGCTTCTACGACTATGGCTACCGCTTAGTGATAAAGTAAAGCATTACAGGGCGATTGCATTGCATACAATAAAGCGACAACCATATGGCTCATGCCAGTTGCCGATAACTCGGTTACAAAACTTGATCATCTCATACAATAAATTTAGCATCATGCTTTGACCATATCACATCACAACATGCCCTGCAAAACAAGTTAGACGTCCTCTACTTTGTTGTTGCAAGTTTTACGTGGCTGCTACGGGCTTAGCAAGAACCGTTCTTACCTACGCATCAAAACCACAACGATAGTTTGTCAAGTTGGTGCTGTTTTAACCTTCGCAAGGACCGGGCGTAGCCACACTCGGTTCAACTAAAGTGAGAGAGACAGACACCCGCCAGTCACCTTTAAGCAACGAGTGCTCGAACGGTGAAACCAGTCTCGCGTAAGCGTACGCGTAATGTCGGTCCGGGCCGCTTCATCTCACAATACCGCTGAACCAAAGTATGACATGCTGGTAAGCAGTATGACTTATATCGCCCACAACTCACTTGTGTTCTACTCGTGCATAGCATCAACGCATAAAACCAGGCTCGGATGCCACTGTTGGGGAACGTAGTAATTTCAAAAAAATTCTACGCACACGCAAGATCATGGTGATGCATAGCAACGAGAGGGGAGAGTGTTGTCCACGTACCCTCGTAGACCGAAAGCGGAAGCGTTAACACAACGCGGTTGATCTAGTCGTACGTCTTCACGATCCGACCGATCTAGTACCAAACGCACGGCACCTCCGAGTTCAGCACACGTTCAGCTCGATGACGTCCCTCGAACTCCGATCCAGCCGAGTGTTGAGGGAGAGTTTCGTCAGCACGATGGCGTGGTGACGATGATGATGTTCTACCGACGCAGGGCTTCGCCTAAGCACCGCTACGATATTATTGAGGTGTAATATGGTGGAGGGGGGCACCGCACACGGCTAAGAGATCAATAGATCAATTGTTATGTCTGTGGGGTCCCCCCTGCCCCCGTATATAAAGGAGCAAGGGGGAGGCCGGCCGGCCCTTGTTGGCGCGCCAGGAGGAGGAGTCCTCCTCCTAGTAGGAGTAGGACTCCCCTCTTTCCTACTCCTACTAGGAGGGGGAAAGGAAGGGGGAGAGGGAGAAGGAAAGGGGGGCGCCCCCCCACTCTCCTAGTCCAATTCGGACCAGAGGGGGAGGGGGCGCGCGGCCCCTCCTGGCTGCCCCTCTCTCTCTCCACTAAGGCCCATAAGGCCCATTACTTCTCCCGAGGGGGTTTCGGTAACCCTCCGGCACTCCGGTTTTCTCCGAAATCACCCGGAACATTTCTGGTGTCCGAATATAGTCGTCCAATATATCGATCTTTACGTCTCGACCATTTTGAGACTCCTCGTCATGTCCCCGATCTCATCCGGGACTCCGAACTCCTTCGGTACATCAAAACTCATAAACTCATAATAAAACTATCATCGTAACGTTAAGCGTGCGGACCCTACGGGTTCGAGAACTATGTAGACATGACCGAGACACGTCTCCGGTCAATAACCAATAGCGGGACCTGGATGCCCATATTGGCTCCCACATATTCTACGAAGATCTTTATCGGTCAAACCGCATAACAACATACGTTGTTCCCTTTGTCATCGGTATGTTACTTGCCCGAGATTCGATCGTCGGTATCTTAATACCTAGATCAATCTCGTTACCGGCAAGTCTCTTTACTCGTTCCGTAATACATCATCTCGCAACAAACTCATTAGTTGCAATGCTTGCAAGGGTTAAGTGATGTGCATTACCGAGAGGGCCCAGAGATACCTCTCCGACAATCGGAGTGACAAATCCTAATCTCAAAATACGCCAACCCAACAAGTACCTTTGGAGACACCTGTAGAGCACCTTTAGAATCACCCAGTTTCGTTGTGACGTTTGGTAGCACACAAAGTGTTCCTCCGGTAAACGGGAGTTGCATAATCTCATAGTCATAGGAACATGTATAAGTCATGAAGAAAGCAATAGCAACATACTAAACGATCGAGTGCTAAGCTAACGGAATGGGTCAAGTCAATCACATCATTCTCCTAATGATGTGATCCCGTTAATCAAATGACAACTCATGTCTATGGCTAGGAAACATAACCATCTTTGATCAACGAGCTAGTCAAGTAGAGGCATACTAGTGACACTCTGTTTGTCTATGTATTCACACATGTATCATGTTTCCGGTTAATACAATTCTAGCATGAATAATAAACATTTATCATGATATAAGGAAATAAATAATAACTTTATTATTGCCTCTAGGGCATATTTCCTTCAGGTTGATCAGTTGAACTACCCTCTCGACCAACATGCCCGTCTCCGCCTTCTCCGTGGCGGTCACTTTCAACGAAGATGGAGTCTGAACACGATCAAAAGAGAAAGGGGGAAGTCCAGTCGAGTGGCCTGGGGTCGCGATATCCTGGCAATAGAACCAGGTCGACTGCCAGCCCCTGACCGACTCTGGAAGAGTCATCGAAGGGAAGGAACTCCTCTTCCTCTTCTGAATACCCAGACCCCCACACATCTGGATAACATGGGTTTTCTCGTCGTTCGAGTTCGCTTTCTTCACTGTTTGGGAGCGGATAGTGAAAATGTGCTTGAAAAGACCCAGTGCGGTCGACATCCCAGGAAATTCTCGCACATGAACACGAATGCGGCAAGATATGTGATGGTGTTGGGAGTGAAATGGTGGAGTTGAGCCCCGAAGAAATTCAAGAAACATCGAAAGAAGGGGTGTGGAGGAAGCGAGAAGCCGCGGTCGACATGAGTGGCGAGCAGAACACACTCACCCGGTCGCGGCTGTGGCTCCGTTTCCCCCTCCGGCAGTCGTGCAGACTCATGGACGATCAGCCCTAGCTAGGCCATATCATCCAAGTCTTCCTGCTGAAGTGAGGATCGGATCCAATCTCCCTGGATCCAACCCGACGGCAACCCCGAGCGCGATGAAGATCCCCGATTCGGCTTCTTGCTTTTCGCCGCCCCCGTCGCCTTCTTCGCGCGTTCCAGCGCCGCCGTTTTCTCCTTCCCCATGGCAGCGGAGCGGCGGCGTCGAGGGTGGAGAAGCCGAGCAAGGTAAAGGAGCAAGAGGAAGAAGAAGGAGAATGGGCACACACGGTGCGGACGCCTCGGCCTCGCCGCTTTTAAGGGCCTACTTCCGAGTGGCTGACGCGTGGGTCCGGGCGATCCTGTCAAATCCCTTAACAGTCGCACACGGGATACGTGGCGAAAAAGGTGGCGCGGAAATCGAAACGCCCTACTTATCTACTCCGCTTTCCACGGCGCGCTCCGCCTGGCGCGCTTCCACCAAAATTTCGAATCCCGCGAAATCCGGGATCCTCTACAACCGATCATGCCAAAGATTCCATGTCAGAGATAACACTCGACGGATGACGTTATAAAACCAGTCGGTCATTTCTGAATCGATCAAGGCGACTGAAACGAAGCCGAAGTTCCAACAACTGGCACCCATTTGGATATGAAAGCAAGAGCCAAGAGCAAGGTCAACTTCAACCTTCTTTTCACTCGAACCTCAATCCATTCGGGGGCTAATGTTGAGGACATAAACCTGGGGTAGGGTAATAGGCCTGACCTATACCTCCTACCTAAGGTCCTTGTCCTAGAAGCAAAGAGGTTTAGGAGTAAATAGAGGGGACCCAACAAAGGTGTCGAGTGTAATCCACTCGACCTACCATTCACTCGGAGACCCCCCTTTGTTTATGTCACTCGACCACTAAACCACTCGACGTGCAGAAGACCTAAAGCCACTCCGCGCAGCAACGGTCGGGCATTTACTCTTAGACTTAATAGTCATTTATATTACTTTACTACAGACATTACCTGTAACGCTCCTTCTTTATGAACATTGAACTCCTTGTAACGTGGCTGGCTGGGGTCCTGGCGCACTCTATATAAGCCACCCCCCTCCACTGGCACAAGGGTTCGCACCCCCTGTAACACACACGCATATAATCCAGTCGACCGCCTCCGGGCTCCGAGACGTAGGGCTGTTACTTCCTCCGAGAAGGGCCTGAACTCGTAAAACTCATGCGTACAGCTTCTCCATAGCTAGGACCTTGCCTTTACATCCCTACCCCCATTCTACTGTCAGACTTAGAACCACGACACTACCCACCGTCACTGAGCCGTTAACCGCTACCGGACTTGCCACGTGGCACCTCTTTGCCGTGGGTTCATTATTTGGTTCTCGGCGTACAGAGCGATTGCCAAGTTGCCTCCTTTTACCGAGTGTTCTTTACAAATTGTCTCGGTACATGCATGTGTTTGTCGTGCTGCATCTATTGCCGAGCATGACTTTTGGCTTACGTCGCTTTGCCGAGTGCCTGTGTTTTTGTTGAGGATATAGACCTTAGAGTCACCCGCCAGGAGGGGCCGGGTTACTCGCGTGGTTATTACCAGAAGCCCGGAGCCAAGTTTGAAGATGATGGGCCAGAGATGGGCTGAGACCCGGGTATGGCTTAAAGCCCGTAGTTATAATCATTATTATAGTGGAACTTGTAGTATAAGGCAAGTATAGTTTAGAGTCCGAGCCGGACACTCTTATAAGCCGGCCGGGACTCTGAGGGCTGCTGGGCGTCAGCCTCCCTATATAAAGGGACGACCCGCCAGCGGTTTGGGGAGAGGGAGATCTGATCGAGAGCCGGGCATAACTGTTTAGCTCCCTGGTAACCGTAACCCTAATCAATATCACCTCAAACTGGACGTAGGCTTTTACCTTCACCGTAAGGGGCCGAACCAGTATAAACCCTCGTGTTCCTTGTCCCGCATAACCCCTTCAAGCTTTCTAGTTGCGATGGCTCCACGACTAAGTCCTAGCTCGAGGACATCTGCCGTGACAAATCCACGACAGTTGGCGCCCACCGTGGGGCCAGCGCATGGTGGATTTGAGTTCTTGAAGGGCAGCTTCGAAGGGCTCAAGGGATACGCTGTGGGCCGGATGACCAAGAGTCGTCGCGGCAAGCTCTACATCGACGATACAAACTGGGGCCCCGACGCCGGCTCAATTGAGTACGGGTACCGGGTCCCCTTCGGCGGAATTCATGTTTTCATTGGCGAAATCGGTGAGCCGGGCCCCGAGCCGGGTCTCTATGCCGATCTCATCGAAATGGCTCAGCGCGCACGACCCGCCCGGGCCCGGCCTGCCTTAAGGCGCGCTTCTGTGGGATGCATCCATGGAGGGCCCTCTGAGCCATCTGGGTCTGGTGATGAGGCGGCCGCCGGCTCTGACGGCGAGTCGGCCACCGATGAGTCAAGCTCGTTGTACCAACTTCAAGATGGCAGGCTCATGGGTTGTTCCGATGGCGACAGTATTCCGGACCTTTTTGAGCCGCCAAGTCAGGTTGGAGTTTTTATGGCTGGTGCACAGCTTGTTCAGAACCCCACTGCCGGATCGGGAAACCCGGTGCCTTCTTCGGCTCAGGTGCTGATGGATCTCACGGACAAGATGACGGCCCTGTTAACCGCCACGGTTGACCCGGCGGATCAAGCCCAGCATGATGCGGAGGTGGCACAGTTGAAATTGGATCTGATAAAGGCTAAGGAGGATCTTGCAGCGGAAGGAATCAGGCTGGCTGCGGAGCGGGCGGCTATCGACGCCCAGACTCAACTGATTCAGGCACAGTCCTTCCAACTCACGATGGAGCAGAACGCGGCCAATGAGGTCATGAGAAGGAGGCATCAAAAGGCCCAGTCCCGACTCCCGTCGGTTTACGATCCACGCAACCTCTTCAACACGCCGGGTGCAGGGTCTAGTAACCCGCCAGGGGTCATAGCACCCGGGTCTGGACCCCTTATTCAGCCACGGGTGATGGGGCCTCCCCAGGTGCCCCCTGCCCCGCCTCAGTATGTGCCAATACCCCCGGGTCATTATAATAACCCACTGGAGAACATGGTCGCTGCGGCAGCACGGCTGGCGGCCCTCCCCGTTGACGGCGACTCTCCGACGGCTATTGAGACCCGCCGGGTCAGGGAACTCCTTCAGACAGCACTGGCGCAGCAAGAGGCATATTGTTACAGCCGGGACAGGATCCACTCGACCCCTCGTCCAGGCCAGAGCCCGAGTTACAGCCGGCACATGGTCTCAGCAACCGGCTCAAGTAATGTCCGACGCCATGACCCGCCCCCTGGCCATGGCCCGGCTCATAATGGAGCCTTTTATGCAGCGGACCAAGCGCGGCAAGAGGCGGAGCAAGTGCCTCCATTGACGGCTTACCAGACCCCCCCGGCTTATCCCACGACTTCCGTTGATGTGGGTATCCCTACCAGGACCCTTGTTTGGTGCCAGCTATCCGTAATGAACGTCTACCTAAAGACTTCAAAGGCCCTAGGAAGGTGCCTAACTACACAGCTGACTTACAGCCTGCGGCCTGGATTGAGAGTTATGAGATGGCTATGGAATTGCTGGAGGTCAGTGAGGCGGCCATGGCCAAGTATTTCACCATGATGTTAGATGGAACTGCCCGCACATGGTTGAAAGGGCTACCACCGAATTCCATTGGGTCTTGGGCCGAGCTGAAAGCCCGGTTCATCCAAAACTTCAAGGATACCTGTAGGCAGTCTATGTCAATCGTGGATTTGACTAACTGTAAGCAGCAGGAGGGTGAGTCCACGACCCATTGGGTTCGCCGGGTCAAGGAGATCATACATTCATCAGATAAGATGGATGCCGGCTCTGCAGTCTTAATGTTGGAACAAAACTGTCGCTTTGTGCCCCTAAAAATGAAACTCGGGCGGCTCAAACGCGACTGCACCGATATGGGTACACTAATGGCGGCTCTTGTCAAGTACGCCGATTCCGATGGTACCAAGGATCCCCCTTCAGATGATGAAAGGGCAGGGAAGGGAAAGAAGAATGGCAATGGCAAGGGTCCTCAGCATAACCCGGGGAACCAAGGAGGAGGCAAACGCAAGGCCGATGGCAGCCTAGAGTTTGTAGCCAACGCCAGCTCACAAGGTAATAACCAGCGACGCAAGGGGAGGCCCCCTCCCCGAGGCGGCGGGTCAGGCCCTACACTGGAGCAACTGTTGAATGAGCCTTGTCCAAGGCATGGCTCCAGAGAGAAGCCAGCGACTCATCTATGGAAGGATTGTGCAATCATGAAGGCCTTTAAGA
Organism: Triticum aestivum; assembly: GCF_018294505.1. Classification (NCBI taxonomy): domain Eukaryota; kingdom Viridiplantae; phylum Streptophyta; class Magnoliopsida; order Poales; family Poaceae; genus Triticum; species Triticum aestivum. Next base: position 490,193,050 of record NC_057808.1, read on the forward strand.
ATTACAATGGCCCGGGCGGCGGCTCAGGCGCCGGCGGCTTTCATGGCCCGGGCGGCGGCTCAAATTCCGGTCCTCAGAATGGTCAAGGGGGCTTTAATCAACAGGCTGGCCAGGGTCATCAACAGCAGCAGGGGGGTTATCAGACCAACCCAAAGCAGCTAAGCGGTGGACAGTATCATGTATTTACCACTAGTCTGTGCAAGCGAGATCAGAAGCTTCACAAGAGGGCTGTGAATGCTGTTGAGCCGGCAGTCCCACGCTACTTACGATGGTCTGAGCAGCCCATAGTGTGGAGTAGGGAGGATCACCCTCCTCGGGTGGATAACCCGGGCCACTTGGCCTTAGTGGTGGCTCCTCAAGTGGGAGGATATAAGTTCACAAAGGTGCTCATGGATGGAGGTAGCAGCATCAACATCCTCTATTATGAGACTTTTCGTCGTATGGGGTTGGTTGATAAGAACCTCAGCCAGTCCAACACTATCTTTCATGGTGTAGTACCTGGTAAGTCGGCTTATCCAGTGGGCAAGATCAAATTGGAAGTGGCTTTTGGTGATGAGAATAACTACAGGGTGGAGAAATTGACCTTTGAAGTGGTCAAGATAAGAAGTCCATACCATGCTATATTTGGACGGCCGGCTTATGCCAAGTTCATGGCACGGCCATGTTATGTGTACTTACAGCTCAAGATGCCGGGTCACAACGGGACCATTACGGTTCACGGTAGCCGGAAAGTGGCTCTAGAGTGTGAGGAAGGTGATGCGGCTTATGCAGAATCTGTTTGTGCTACAGAGGAGTTGAAGTTTTACAAGGACAATGTTGACCCAACAGATATGACCTCTCTGAAAAAGCCGACGACGGAGAACGAGCCGGCGATGAAATTTAAGTCGGCTGATGAAACTAAGCCTGTTGATTTTGTTCCAGGAGATTCATCTCAGCAGTTTAGCATCAGTGCCAATTTGGACCCAAAATAGGAAAGCGCGCTCATCGAGTTCATCCGTGAGAATAGGGACATCTTCGCATGGAAACCTTCTGACATGCCAGGTGTACCCAGAGAACTCGCTGAGCATACTCTCAACGTTGATCCGAAATTTAAACCGGTCAGGCAGTTCCTTCGGCGGTTTAATGAGGAAAGGCGGAAAGCTATTGGTGAAGAAGTAGCCCGGCTCTTGGCGGCCGGGTTTATCGTTGAAGTTTTTCACCCAGAGTGGTTGGCTAACCCGGTGCTTGTACTCAAGAAGAACGGCACCTGGCGTATGTGTGTGGACTACACGGACTTGAACAAGGCGTGTCCGGCTGATCCTTTTGCCCTCCCCCGTATTGATCAAATCATTGATGCTACGGCAGGTTGTGCACGTTTAAGTTTCTTGGATGCTTATTCTGGTTATCATCAGATCAAGATGGCAGTTAAGGACCAGGAGAAGACGGTGTTTATTACTCCCTTTGGAGCCTTCTGCTATGTGTCTATGCCCTTTGGACTCAAGTGTGCACAGGCGACTTACCAGCGTTGTGTACAGAACTGTCTTCATAAACAGATTGGGCGCAATGTTCACGCTTATGTGGACGACATTGTGGTTAAATCCATCAAGGAGGAAACCCTGATAGATGATTTAAGGGAAACCTTTGATAATCTCCTGGTCTATAAGATGATGCTTAACCCGGCCAAGTGTGTCTTTGGTGTTCCTCCAGGCAAACTCTTGGGTTTCTTGGTTTCTGACAGAGGCATTGAGGCTAACCCGGAGAAGATCAAGGCCATCACCTCCCTGGCTAAGCCGGCATGTATAAATGACGTTCAGCGCTTGGCGGGTCGCATCGCTGCTTTAAGCCGATTTATAAGCCGTTTGGGTGAGAAGGCCATGCCCCTATATCAGTTAATGAAGAAAACTGATACCTTTGTCTGGAATGATGCAGCTAATACCGCCTTTGAGGATTTAAAGAAGCAGCTGGCAGAGCCCCCAGTCCTTGTTGCTCTGGTTGATAAGGAGCCCTTGCTACTGTATGTGGCGGCAAACGCATGAGCCGTCAGTGTGGCTATTGTGGTGGAACGCAAGGAGGAGGGTAAGGAGCATCCGGTTCAGCGGCCGGTTTATTATGCCAGTGAAGTGCTCATTGAGTCCAAGCAGCGGTACCCGCATTGGCAGAAGCTGGTGTATGGTGTGTTCATGGCGAGCCGGAAGCTTAAGCATTATTTTCAGGGTCATCCCATCACTGTGGTCAGTTCTGCCCCTCTTGGTGATATTATTCAGAACAGAGAGGCCACAAGGAGGATTGCTAAGTGGGCTATAGAACTTGGACCTCATGGCCTCAAATATGTGCCACGCACTGCTATTAAATCTCAGGCCTTGGTGGATTTCATCAACGATTGGACAGAATCACAAGTGCCTGAGCAGAAGCCGGATAACACATATTGGACTATTCACTTTGACGGGTCCAGGCAGTTGGAGGGCTCGGGGGCTGGCGTTGTATTGGCTTCCCCTAAGGGGACAAGTTCCATTATGTGCTACAGTTGATGTTTCCTTGCACTAACAATGCGGCTGAATACGAGGCTTTGCTCCACGGTCTTCGGGTGGCTAAGGAGATGAGCTTAAGCCGGGTAAGGTGCTTTGGTGACTCAGACTTGGTGGCTCAACAAGTATCAGGCACGTGGGATTCTAAGGATCCTCTCATGGCGGCTTATCGCCGCGAGGTTGATGCCATTGCCGGGCACTTTCAGGGCTACCAAGTGGAGCACATTGATCGCAGGAAGAACGAGGCGGCTGATGCTCTAAGCCGGCTGGGCTCTCAGCGAAAGCCGGTGCCGCCTAACACTTTCCTGGACGTCCTGTACAACCCTTCGGTTAAGTTGCCTACAGAGGAAGACTTGGCTATCCCTGACCCGGAGGCACGACTGGTGGCGGCTCTTCATATCATACCAGACTGGACAAGGCCATATCTGGCTTATAAAACCCGGGGAGAATTGCCTGCGGATGAACCTTTGGCCAGGCAAATAACCCGGCGGGCTAAGTCAATGATCGTCATCGATGGCGAGTTACATCATCGCAGTGTTTCAAGGTCAAGAGATCTTGCGTGAGATCCATGAAGGGGATTGTGGCCATCATGCCGGTTCAAAATCCCTTGTGGCTAAGGCTTTCCGTCATGGTTTTTATTGGCTGACGGCTCATGCTGATGCAGAGGACTTGGTCAGTAAGTGTGATGGTTGCCAAAGGTTCTCACGACGGGCTCATGTGCCCGCTCAGGAGTTGAGGATGATCCCAATCACTTGGCCCTTTGCGGTCTGGGGGCTTGATATGGTTGGGCCTTTTAAACGGTCCAAGGATAAGAAGACCCACCTCTTGGTGGCAGTTGACAAATTCACCAAGTGGGTGGAAGCTAAGCCAGTTAGCAAGTGCGATGCAGCCACGGCGGTTCAATTTATGAAAAAGGTGATTTTCCGTTTTGGCTTTCCGCACAGCATTATAACTGACAATGGCACCAATCTTTCCAAAGGTGCCATGGAAGAGTTTTGTCAACGAGAGCATATCCGACTTGATGTTTCTTCAGTGGCTCATCCTCAATCCAATGGTCAAGCTGAGAGAGCTAACCAGGAAATTCTGAAGGGTATCAAGCCCCGGCTTTTGGTCCCTTTGCAACGGACGCCGGGTTGTTGGGTGGAGGAGTTGCCCTCCGTCTTATGGAGCATCAATACTACTCCTAACAGATCTACAGGCTTCACGCCTTTCTTCATGGTTTATGGAGCAGAAGCAGTCCTCCTCAGCGACATTCGTCACGACTCACCTCGCGTGGCGGCTTATGTTGAGACGGATAATGAACAGGCGCGCCAGGATGCTCTTGACTTGTTGGATGAGCAGCGTGATGTGGCAGCAGCCCGGTCAGCGATTTACCAACAAGACTTGCGCCGATATCATAGCCGCCGGGTCAAATCCCGGGTCTTCCAGGAAGGCGACCTTGTGCTCCGGCTCATCCAGGATCAAACAGATGCACACAAGTTATCCCCACCTTGGGAAGGGCCCTTTGTGGTCAGCAAGAACTTGCACAACGGGTCATATTACCTCATTGATATTCGGGAGCATAAAGATTCACGAAAGTCTGAGGAAGAGACCCGTCGGCCGTGGAACATAGCTCAGCTTCGGCCTTACTACACTTGAGCCACCGGCTATCGTGGTGTACATATTTGTCTCAGCCATGTATATATTATGATAAGCAATAAAGCAGGACCTCTGTCCTTTTTTCTCCTCCAAATATGCGCGTGTTGTTTTTATTACAAAGATTACATGATGGTTTAAAGGAGGATCCGGCGTATGATCGTATTCGAATCTAGTCGTCAGCAGTAAAGTCACTTGGGGGCTTCCTGTTCAAACATGGGTCGTATTCGAACCAAAGAGAACATAGCTGTCGATACCCATTTGATTGGCAAAGTGCCGAGCTCATTAGGAGGTTACCTTTGGTCATATTTGAATCATAGCTTAACCCCTCTAAGAACCGACGTGGATCGTATCCGAATCAACGTCGTTAAACAATTTTAAGAATCACTTGGGGGCTTCCTGTTCAAACATGGGTCGTATTCGAACCAAAGAGAACATAGCTGTCGATACCCTCTTGATTGGCATCGCCACACCCACTGGGGGCTATATGATCGTATTCGAATCTTGGCTTAACCCCTTTGGGCCGGGTCTCTGGTCATATTCGAACCGGAAGCCCCTAAAGTTCCTCTGCTTTATCACAAGTTTGCTCTGATCATGTCACGGTGTGTACGGCCGGGTCTCACTTTACCGGCTTAACTTTGGTTTACAGTGTTCATTGAACGCCATGGGTGTCATTATGACCGGTAAGGCGGAGTTAAGATACCAACCCTGTTGCCCGGGTTATTTAAACCGGAAGTATGCTTACTGGCTGCTAAGTGTTATTACGGCTATGTCAAGCAGATAATTGCGGACCGGTCTCTTTTTGATTCATATTTCGGGTTATCTATCCAAGACACCTGATTCTCCGGGCGGTAAGCCGCCTTGAGACTTGTGATTTGCCTTTTTATGCAGGATACTTAAAGGTACCTCTTTAAGGTTGAGAAAAACAAAGGGATGATTATGACCCGGAGAAATATTAAGGAGACAACTTCAAAAGACCTTGGCGTTCAGCACGTGCACGATGGCACGGCAGAGATGAACTGTTGCACCTGCTCTATTACAATAACTCTTCAAGTCTAAAAGGTGGAACATTGTTTGATAAACCGCCGGCCAACTTATGCTACTCGCTGAGTTGAAGTCCCGGGCTCATTCCTATCTTCTCCTCTGGCTGATCCCAAGACCTCGAAGGTTGATGACTTCCAGTTGATGCCACTGAGAGCTTCGAATTGGGCTTCTTCGTCAATTAACCCGGCCGGGTCAATCTCCGGGGCGAAGGTGTGCTGACGAGCCGGCAGGATCAGGTTGAGGGCTTCATAACGAGGGGTTGGAATCCTCTGATTCTCCGCATCATAACCCGGCTGGTACTTGGTCAGATCGGTGTCGTTCCCGATGAGGGTGGCCACCGGGCGTATAGCCTTCACACACGCCGCGAAGTCCTTCTGATCGAAAGCTGAGCCGTCTTCCTTTAGGCTTGGATAACCCAGGGCGATGTCTGCCGGGTCTAGCTCCGGCAGGAATGCCTTGGCCCGGCTTAGCGCGGCGATTGCTCCGGCTCTCGCAGAAGCCCGTAGCGGCTCTTGGATCCGCTGAGGCAGAACGGCGAGCCGGCGCAGGACTTCGGCCAGATGAGTTGGCACCTTGTTGGATAGGGCCACCACAGCTAAGGCACGCTGTGACCCGGTGTAAGCTGTTCCACCAGGGTATACACGGACTTTAACTTGGTGACCACGCTCTGGTTGAGGTTGGCACTCCTGGGACCTGTTTAACAGAATCAGATAAGCCGGTGACAAGGATGATTCATGACATATACAAATTTGATGAAAGCCGGTGAGGCGACTTACCGAAGATAGTGGCCACCATTTGGGAAACCTGGCGCTTTAGGCCGGAGAGCTCGGCGGTCTTCTCAGCGAGAGCCTTCTCCGCCTGTTCAGCCCGGGTCACCAGTGCGGTTTCTCTTCGACCCAGGCTTTTCTCTCAGCATCAAACTCGGTCTTCAATTTTTCTTGAGTGGCGATGCTGGATACAAACTTGGCGTTTGCCTTCCGGGTCTCCATCTCCTGCATCTTCAGCCGGCTCTTGAGATCCGCAAGGTCCGCCTCTAGTTTTTGCCAACAGCCTGCATATATTTCCGGGTTATTAACAGTCATTATATAAGTCCCAAGCGTTTTCCAAGCAAAGACACTTGGCACTTGGGGCTAATGCATATTGAACGTATCTATCTACATACTGCCGGCTTAGTTGAGTAAGCCGGAACCTAAGTCTACAACATATTCAAGCATAAGTCGTCGACTTGGGGGCTAGCATGGCAAAGGTAACTATGCAGTAAGTAAGAAAACAGCAGAGGAATACCTCAGATTTTTGTTGGATCTGGTTGACCATGGCGACCTCGGCGTCCCGGCTCTTGTGTACTTGGCTGATGTAGCCAGAGACAAGCTCTCCAATGCTTAAGTCGGTGTAGCCGGAGAGGTCCAGGTTCACCCGGTGGGGCTGCAGCAACTCCCCCTTCGCGGAGCATTTGGCCAACACGGTTGGTCTCCCCGGCTCAACGAACTCCGTCCGGGTGATTACCACGTCCGGGTCATCTGCTGGTGGAGCTGAGCCGGAGGCCTCTGGGTTAACCGAAGTTTCGGTCGTTGCCTTGGTAGTCGGGGCAGAGGCCTCAGGTGCTGTGTCCATTGGAGTGGTAGCTTCGGGGGCGGAAGCAGCTGGCGGCTCTTGAGCCGTCACCTCCGGTTCAGGAACGTCCGGCACTCCGGCTGACCTGGTCTTCTTTGCTCTTTTGGTGAGCTTTGCCTGGGCACTAAAAAAACAGAAGTGTTAGGCACACAAAGAGTAAGTACAGATAAAGATACTGTAAGATGATTGTTGTTACCCGGGTGCAGTCTTGAAGGCCGGTAGACTTGACTGCATGGAGTCACCCGAAGAGGGGGAGGTCTCCTGATAATTGGAGTCAGAAGAGTTGAGTGGCTGACGGATAACACCCGCCAACGGATGAAAAGGGTACAAGTGCGAAAAAACCTCAGTGCGACGCTTCCTTGTTGCGTCGGGTAACCCAGCGGAGAGATCGGTGTCCTTGTTGGTCCGGGTGTGACGCCGGTTTTCGTGAACCTGTCGCTTCAAAAGAAATTGAGGGTCTCGATGAGCTAAAGGATGTGAGAAGCTTACTTTCCGGGTTACCCTTCGGACTTTCAGCTGTAGCAAGGGCTCCGAGTCGGAGGAAAGTGACATTACCTCTTCAACCACCGGGTTACTGGCGCCGGTGTCATCCTGTCAATGAGCAAGTATTGATAAGGCGGACAGCAACAAACCACAAGTACAGCAAGAATTTAAAGGCTTAGGGGTTACCTCTGACTCGGAGCTGTCACTTAGTTGCATCAGCTCCGAAGCAGTAGGTCTGCTTCCTTTTTGCGAGGGGCGGCTTTCTTGGCGGCTTTCTTCGCCTTCCTGGCCTTCTTGGCCGCCTCATGGTCATACTTGACCCGCCAGAACTTGTCATCAGCCTGAAGAATACAATGGTGAATTCTTACAACGGTTCAGATGAAGATTATATACAGAAAGGGATAATAAGTTAAAGTCAGCGGCTTACCGCTGGGGCTGGGTTGGTCTTACAGAAGGGGGCTAACCCGGTCCTTCCACAGTCTGCCAGACTCTCGTTTAACAGAGCCTTGGTCTCTTCCTCAGCAACGTCTTCTGGAAGATCGTTGCGACTGTGCCTCTGAGGGTCATCCTTTCGCCCGGTGTACTCACACATTAAGCCGGGGCGGCGGCTCAATGGGATCACCCGCCATGAGATCCAGACCCGGACCAGGTCGATTCCGTTCAGACCGTTGCCCAGGAGGGCCTTGATTTTATTAATAGTCGGAAGCAGAGGCTGGCGCTCCGTTGCAGTCAGCTTGTCCGACAGCGGGTGAGTCGGTTCTAGACGTGTGGGGCGAAAGCCGGGCAGCGGGTTTTTGTCAGCCGGGGATGTATCTTGGCAGTAGAACCAGGTCATATTCCAGTCCTTGGGGTGGCTCGGCGGCTCTGCGTAAGGGAAAAGACAGTCCCTACGCCGCTGGATGGAGATGCCACCTAACTCCAGACTTGGCCCGTTGGCGCACTCATTTTGGCGGTTTAAGTAAAACAGCTCTCGGAAGAGCAGCAGACTCGGCTCTTCTCCAAGGTACACTTCGCAAAAGACTTGGAAATTGCAGATGTTGGATACGGAGTTGGGTCCTATATCTTGAGGACGCAAGTCGAAGAAGTTGAGCACATCCCTAAAAAACTTTGAGCCGGGCGGTGCGAAGCCCCGGCTCATATGATCTGCGAAGATCACTACCTCCCCGTCCCTTGGCTGTGGTCTCTCTTCCGATGGGTCAGGGGCACGGTAGGACATGATTTCCTTCTTAGGCAAATATCCGGACTTAACAAAATTGGCCAGGGTCTCGTTGGTGACGTTGGACCTCATCCAATTGCAAGTGATGGGAGCCTTGGGAGGCATGGTGAAAGTTGGTGGTCTATGACAAAAAGGAAAAATATCCGGGTTAATTATAAGCCGGAGATCTACAGTTCAAAGCTACGGTGTCGGCTTATGAAGGGGACTAATGGTATGTATTCAGGTACAGTGGGTTGCTTAAACCGCAGGGGCGTTCAGAATAAGTTGATTGTCTACGGCCTCATCACAGTTAAGCCGGAGGAATCTACGATGCATGGTTTTCTTTAAACCGGAGGATTCTACAGCGTGTGGTTTCTTTAACCCGGAATCGTAAGCCGTCGAGATTCAATGGTTGCAGTTTTTACTAAGTGTGGTAAAACAGGTTTCCCACATTGCAGTAACTTTTTTGGATCAAAATGGTCGGGTGAGATGAAAATTTTCTAGACCTAGAAACAGACGAGCGGATGTTCTTGAGCTCGAGTGAAGCATATATACAGTGGAAAGAGATCTACTGGCACTTGAAATGAGGCCTAAACAACTACCGCACCAGTTCTATAAAAGGTTAAAGATCAAACAAGGGCAGCACTACGAGAACTATTGAAGCTTGCGGACAATGGCGAAGAACATGGACGAGCTATTTTGAACCCTACCGCAGATCTATTCTAGCAGGGCAGGAGAGACTCACCGGAGTTGGAGAAGAGCGGAGGCTGTCGCCGTTTATCTGGTCCGAATCAGGGTGATGCAGCGGCCAAGTTGACGAAGACTAGGGGCGCGACGGCGGCGGCAGTAGCAGAGCTCGGGCAGAGGAACGACGGCGCGAGGAGGAAGAAGAGAGCGTGAAAAGAGCCCGTCGGGCCGGCCTATTTATAAGGCAAGGTCATAAGTGGGCGCGAGATTTAAGGAGACCACGGCGTGGTTATCTCCCCCCCCCCCACGACGCCTCGATTTTTGGAATGACAGTAAAAGCAAAAATCCGTTGCGGATCTGGCGGAGTAAAAACGGACTTAATGGAGGATGACGTCACGGCGGATTATCCGGAGTCCAGAGGATGACGTCACTCCGGGTTATGGCCTTCATGTGAATAGAAAGCCGGAGATTTTTTCTGTCGGAAGAGTGGAAGATTGATGTGAGCCGGCTCAAATCAATCTGGGGCCTAATGTTGAGGATATAGACCTTAGAGTCACCCGCCAGGAGGGGCCGGGTTACTCGCGTGGTTATTACCAGAAGCCCGGAGCCAAGTTTGAAGACGATGGGCCAGAGATGGGCTGAGACCCGAGTATGGCTTAAAGCCCGTAGTTATAATCATTATTATAGTGGAACTTGTAGTATAAGGCAAGTATAGTTTAGAGTCCGAGTCGGACACTCTTATAAGCCGGCCGGGACTCTGAGGGCTGCTGGGCGTCAGCCTCCCTATATAAAGGGACGACCCGGCAGCGGTTTGGGGAGAGGGAGATCTGATCGAGAGCCGGGCATAGCTGTTTAGCTCCCTGGTAACCGTAACCCTAATCAATATCACCTCAAACTGGACGTAGGCTTTTACCTTCACCGTAAGGGGCCGAACCAGTATAAACCCTCGTGTTCCTCGACCATCCTGATAAGCTCAAACCCAAATCGGAGAAATGTGTCTTCATAGGATACCCAAAGGAGACAGTTGGGTACACCTTCCATCACAGATCCGAAGGCAAGACATTCGTTGCTAAGTATGGATCCTTTCTAGAGGAGGAGTTTCTCTCGAAAGAAGTGAGTGGGAGGAAAGTAGAACTTGATGAGGTAATTGTACCTGCTCCCTTATTGGAAAGTAGTTCATCGCAGAAACCAGTTTCTGTGACACCTCGTGTTCGCAAGCATCAAGTGATTCATAATCAAGTGATTCCAAAATCCCATCAGTATGGAGTTTCTTCATGCGCTTTACACCAATATGACCTAAACGGCAGTGCAACAAATAAGTTGCACTATCATTATTAACTTTGCATCTTTTGGCTTCATTATTATGAATATGTGTATCACTACGATCGAGATCCAACAAACCATTTTATTGGGTGTATGACCATAGAAGGTTTTATTCATGTAAACAGAACAACAATTATTCTCTAATTTAAATGAATAACTGTATTGCAACAAACATGATCAAATCATATTCATGCTCAACGCAAACACCAAATAACACTTATTTAGTTCAACACTAATCCCGAAAGTATAGGGAGTGTGCGATGATGATCATATCAATCTTGGAACCACTTCCAATACACATCGTCACTTCATCCTTAACTAGTTTATGTTCATGCAACTCCCGTTTCGAGTTACTACTCTTTAGCAACTAAACCAGTATCAAATACTGAGGGGTTGCTATAAACACTAGTAAGTACACATCAATAACATGTATATCCAATATACCTTTGTTCACTTTGCCATCCTTCTTATCCACCAAATACTTGGGGCAGTTCCGCTTCCAGTGACCAGTCCCTTTGCAGGAGAAGCACTTAGTCTCAGGCTTAGGTACAGACTTGGGCTTCTTCACTTGAGTAGCAACTTGCTTGCCGTTCTTTTTGAAGTTCTCCTTCTATCCCTTTGCCCTTTTCTTGAAACTAGTGGTCTTGTTAACCATCAACACTTGATGCTCTTTCTTGATTTCTACCTTCGTCGATTTCAGCATCGTGAAGAGCTCGGGAATTACTTTCGTCATCCCTTACATACTATAGTTCATCACGAAGTTCTACTAACTTGGGTGATGGTGACTAGAGAATTCTGCCAATCACTATTTTATCTGGAAGATTAACTCCCACTTGATTCAAGCGATTGTAGTACCCAGACAATCTGAGCACATGCTCACTGCTTGAGCTATTCTCCTCCATCTTTTAGCTATAGAACTTGTTGGAGACTTCATATCTCTCAACTCGGGTTTTTGCTTGAAATATTAACTTCAACTCCTGGAACATCTCATATGGTCCATGTCGTTCAAAACGTCTTTGAAGTCCCGATTCTAAGCCGTTAAGCATGGTGCACTAAACTATCAAGTAGTCATCATATTGAGCTAGCCAAACATTCATAACGTCTGCATCTGCTCCTGCAATAGGCCTGTCACCTAGCGGTGCATCAAGGACATAATTCTTCTGTGCAGCAATGAGGATAAACCTCATATCACAGACCCTGTCCGCATCTTTGCTACTAACATCTTTCAACATAATTTTTCTCTAGGAACATATCAAAAATAAACACAGGGAAGCAACAACGCGAGCTATTGATCTACAACATAATTTGCAAAATACTATCAGGACTAAGTTCATGATAAATTTAAGTTCAATTAATCATATTACTTAAGAACTCCCACTTAGATAGACATCCCTCTAATCCTCTAAGTGATCAGGTGATCCATATCAACTAAACCATGTCCGATCATCACGTGAGATGGAGTAGTTTCAACGGTGAACATCACTATGTTGATCATATCTACTATATGATTCACGCTCGACCTTTCGGTCTCCGTGTTCCGAGGCCATATCTGTTATATGCTAGGCTCGTCAAGTTTAACCTGAGTATTCCGCGTGTGCAACTGTTTTGCACCCGTTGTATTTGAACGTAGAGCCTATCACACCCGATCATCACGTGGTGTCTCAGCACGAAGAACTTTCGCAACGGTGCATACTCAGGGAGAACACTTATACTTTGATAATTTAGTGAGGGATCATCTTATAATGCTACCATCAATCAAAGCAAGATAAGATGCATAAAAGATAAACATCACATGCAATCAATATAAGTGATATGATATGGCCATCATCATCTTGTGCTTGTGATCTCCATCTCCGAAGCACCATCATGATCACCATCGTCACCGGCGCGACACCTTGATCTCCATCGTAGCATCATTGTCGTCTCGCCAATCTTATGCTTCTACGACTATGGCTACCGCTTAGTGATAAAGTAAAGCATTACAGGGCGATTGCATTGCATACAATAAAGCGACAACCATATGGCTCATGCCAGTTGCCGATAACTCGGTTACAAAACTTGATCATCTCATACAATAAATTTAGCATCATGCTTTGACCATATCACATCACAACATGCCCTGCAAAAACAAGTTAGACGTCCTCTACTTTGTTGTTGCAAGTTTTACGTGGCTGCTATGGGCTTAGCAAGAACTGTTCTTACCTACGCATCAAAACCACAACGATAGTTTGTCAAGTTGGTGCTGTTTTAACCTTCGCAAGGACCGGGCGTAGCCACACTCGGTTCAACTAAAGTTAGAGAAACTGACACCCGCTAGCCACCTCTGTGCAAAGCACGTCGGAAGAACCAGTCTCGCATAAATAAAAATTGAACTTCAAAAAAGGAATTCTTTTGATTCAACCATCTCTTTCTCAACTCAGCAACTTGAAGTATTAATCTTATATTTAGGATACCAAGAAAGAAAGCGTACGCGTAATGTCGGTCCGGGCCGCTTCATCCAACAATACCGCCGAACCAAAGTATGACATGCTGGTAAGCAGTATGACTTATATCGCCCACAACTCACTTGTGTTCTACTCGTGCATATGACATCTACGCATAAAACCAGGCTCTGATACCACTGTTGGGGAACGTAGTAATTTCAAAAAAATTCTACGCACACGCAAGATCATGGTGATGCATAGCAACGAGAGGGGAGAGTGTTGTCCACGTACCCTCGTAGACCGAAAGCGGAAGCGTTAACACAACGCGGTTGATCTAGTCGTACGTCTTCACGATCCGACCGATCTAGTACCAAACGCACGGCACCTCCGAGTTCAGCACACGTTCAGCTCGATGACGTCCCTCGAACTCCGATCCAGCCGAGTGTTGAGGGAGAGTTTCGTCAGCACGATGGCGTGGTGACGATGATGATGTTCTACCGACGCAGGGCTTCGCCTAAGCACCGCTACGATATTATTGAGGTGTAATATGGTGGAGGGGGGCACCGCACACGGCTAAGAGATCAATAGATCAATTGTTATGTCTGTGGGGTGCCCCCTGCCCCCGTATATAAAGGAGCAAGGGGGAGGCCGGCCGGCCCTTGTTGGCGCGCCAGGAGGAGGAGTCCTCCTCCTAGTAGGAGTAGGACTCCCCTCTTTCCTACTCCTACTAGGAGGGGGAAAGGAAGGGGGAGAGGGAGAAGGAAAGGGGGCGCCGCCCCCCCCCCCCTCTCCTAGTCCAATTCGGACCAGAGGGGGAGGGGGCGCGCGGCCCCTCCTGGCTGCCCCTCTCTCTCTCTCCACTAAGGCCCATAAGGGCCATTACTTCTCCCGAGGGGGTTTCGGTAACCCTCCGGCACTCCGGTTTTCTCCGAAATCACCTGGAACATTTCTGGTGTCCGAATATAGTCGTCCAATATATCGATCTTTACGTCTCGACCATTTTGAGACTCCTCGTCATGTCCCCGATCTCATCCGGGACTCCGAACTCCTTCGGTACATCAAAACTCATAAACTCATAATACAACTATCATCGTAACGTTAAGCGTGCGGACCCTACGGGTTCGAGAACTATGTAGACATGACCGAGACACGTCTCCGGTCAATAACCAATAGCGGGACCTGGATGCCCATATTGGCTCCCACATATTCTACGAAGATCTTTATCGGTCAAACCGCATGACAACATACGTTGTTCCCTTTGTCATCGGTATGTTACTTGCCCGAGATTCGATCGTCGGTATCTTAATACCTAGATCAATCTCGTTACCGGCAAGTCTCTTTACTCGTTCCGTAATACATCATCTCGCAACAAACTCATTAGTTGCAATGCTTGCAAGGGTTAAGTGATGTGCATTACCGAGAGGGCCCAGAGATACCTCTCCGACAATCGGAGTGACAAATCCTAATCTCAAAATACGCCAACCCAACAAGTACCTTCGGAGACACCTGTAGAGCACCTTTAGAATCACCCAGTTACGTTGTGACGTTTGGTAGCACACAAAGTGTTCCTCCGGTAAACGGGAGTTGCATAATCTCATAGTCATAGGAACATGTATAAGTCATGAAGAAAGCAATAGCAACATACTAAACGATCGAGTGCTAAGCTAACGGAATGGGTCAAGTCAATCACATCATTCTCCTAATGATGTGATCCCGTTAATCAAATGACAACTCATGTCTATGGCTAGGAAACATAACCATCTTTGATCAACGAGCTAGTCAAGTAGAGGCATACTAGTGACACTCTGTTTGTCTATGTATTCACACATGTATCATGTTTCCGGTTAATACAATTCTAGCATGAATAATAAACATTTATCATGATATAAGGAAATAAATAATAACTTTATTATTGCCTCTAGGGCATATTTCCTTCAGGTTGATCAGTTGAACTACCCTCTCGACCAACATGCCCGTCTCCGCCTTCTCCGTGGCGGTCACTTTCAACGAAGATGGAGTCTGAACACGATCAAAAGAGAAAGGGGGAAGTCCAGTCGAGTGGCCTGGGGTCGCGATATCCTGGCAATAGAACCAGGTCGACTGCCAGCCCCTGACCGACTCTGGAAGAGTCATCGAAGGGAAGGAACTCCTCTTCCTCTTCTGAATACCCAGACCCCCACACATCTGGATAACATGGGTTTTCTCGTCGTTCGAGTTCGCTTTCTTCACTGTTTGGGAGCGGATAGTGAAAATGTGCTTGAAAAGACCCCAGTGCGGTCGACATCCCAGGAAATTCTCGCACATGAACACGAATGCGGCAAGATATGTGATGGTGTTGGGAGTGAAATGGTGGAGTTGAGCCCCGAAGAAATTCAAGAAACATCGAAAGAAGGGGTGTGGAGGAAGCGAGAAGCCGCGGTCGACATGAGTGGCGAGCAGAACACACTCACCCGGTCGCGGCTGTGGCTCCGTTTCCCCCTCCGGCAGTCGTGCAGACTCATGGACGATCAGCCCTAGCTAGGCCATATCATCCAAGTCTTCCTGCTGAAGTGAGGATCGGATCCAATCTCCCTGGATCCAACCCGACGGCAACCCCGAGCGCGATGAAGATCCCCGATTCGTCTTCTTGCTTTTCGCCGCCCCCGTCGCCTTCTTCGCGCGTTCCAGCGCCGCCGTTTTCTCCTTCCCCATGGCAGCGGAGCGGCAGCGTCGAGGGTGGAGAAGCCGAGCGAGGTAAAGGAGCAAGAGGAAGAAGGAGAATGGGCACACACGGTGCGGACGCCTCGGCCTCGCCGCTTTTAAGGGCCTACTTCCGAGTGGCTGACGCGTGGGTCCGGGCGATCCTGTCAAATCCCTTAACAGTCGCACACGGGATACGTGGCGAAAAAGGTGGCGCGGAAATCGAAACGCCCTACTTATCTACTCCGCTTTCCACGGCGCGCTCCGCCTGGCGCGCTTCCACCAAAATTTCGAATCCCGCGAAATCCGGGATCCTCTACAACCGATCACGCAAAAGATTCCATGTCAGAGATAACACTCGACGGATGACGTTATAAAACCAGTCGGTCATTTCTGAATCGATCAAGGCGACTGAAACGAAGCCGAAGTTCCAACAACTGGCACCCATTTGGAGATGAAAGCAAGAGCCAAGAGCAAGGTCAACTTCAACCTTCTTTTCACTCGGACCTCAATCCATTCGGGGGCTAATGTTGAGGACATAAACCTGGGGTAGGGTAATAGGCCTGACCTATACCTCCTACCTAAGGTCCTTGTCCTAGAAGCAAAGAGGTTTAGGAGTAAATAGAGGGGACCCAACAAAGGTGTCGAGTGTAATCCACTCGACCTACCATTCACTCGGAGACCCCCCTTTGTTTATGTCACTCGACCACTAAACCACTCGACGTGCAGAAGACCTAAAGCCACTCCGCGCAGCAACGGTCGGGCATTTACTCTTAGACTTAATAGTCATTTATATTACTTTACTACAGACATTACCTGTAACGCTCCTTCTTTATGAACATTGAACTCCTTGTAACATGGGCTGGCTGGGGTCCTGGCGCACTCTATATAAGCCACCCCCCTCCACTGGCACAAGGGTTCGCACCCCCTGTAACACACACGCATATAATCCAGTCGACCGCCTCCGGGCTCCGAGACGTAGGGCTGTTACTTCCTCCGAGAAGGGCCTGAACTCGTAAAACTCATGCGTACAGCTTCTCCATAGCTAGGACCTTGCCTTTACATCCCTACCCCCATTCTACTGTCAGACTTAGAACCACGACACTACCCACCGTCACTGAGCCGTTAACCGCTACCGGACTTGCCACGTGGCACCTCTTTGCCGTGGGTTCATTATTTGGTTCTCAGCGTACAGAGCGATTGCCAAGTTGCCTCCTTTTACCAAGTGTTCTTTACAAATTGTCTCGGTACATGCCTGTGTTTGTCGTGCTGCATCTATTGCCGAGCATGACTTTTGGCTTACGTCGCTTTGCCGAGTGCCTGTGTTTTTGTTGAGGATATAGACCTTAGAGTCACCCGCCAGGAGGGGCCGGGTTACTCGCGTGGTTATTACCAGAAGCCCGGAGCCAAGTTTGAAGATGATGGGCCAGAGATGGGCTGAGACCCGGGTATGGCTTAAAGCCCGTAGTTATAATCATTATTATAGTGGAACTTGTAGTATAAGGCAAGTATAGTTTAGAGTCCGAGCCGGACACTCTTATAAGCCGGCCGGGACTCTGAGGGCTGCTGGGCGTCAGCCTCCCTATATAAAGGGACGACCCGCCAGCGGTTTGGGGAGAGGGAGATCTGATCGAGAGCCGGGCATAGCTGTTTAGCTCCCTGGTAACCGTAACCCTAATCAATATCACCTCAAACTGGACGTAGGCTTTTACCTTCACCGTAAGGGGCCGAACCAGTATAAACCCTCGTGTTCCTTGTCCCGCATAACCCCTTCAAGCTTTCTAGTTGCGATGGCTCCACGACTAAGTCCTAGCTCGAGGACATCTGCCGTGACAAATCCACGACAGTTTTGGTTCTCGGCGAAGAGCCGAACACTCTGCGTACAGTGAAATTCCAGTAGTGCACACAACTGGATGCATGACTTCATTTCTAAAACTATGCATTAAGCTTGAATGAAACGAGTGTTATGTAAATGGTATGCGCAAGAGGGCCAAAACTCTCAGCATGATGTCTGTGTGCGCTTGTTCTCATGAATCCTGGTACCTTCCATCCCAAACAAGTTATCTTGTTGGAAATCCAATAGTTGATAGTTCTCACTCATAGAAAGGCTAAGATCAACAAGGAAGAGGGAACTGGCTTGGACTTCAGCCCGTGGATATATATTGTCAAGCCTAGTACGTGAGAAGGGAGGAAAGCAAGGCCGGTGTATATATAGGCAGAGACAGCTAAGATGCTAGGGTTGTACTGGGGGCAACCCATTTATTTTATTTATTTCCGAAGGACAACATGAGCACGGCCACAACAACCAGTCTGATTAAACACAAGATGATGCGCTGCCGAATTACGACCAAGAATTTACAAATATTTCTTAAATACCCACTAAACAGACTACCGGTGAAGTGGTGAACAGTCCCATATGATAGTTTTATCTTTGGAAGATTCCAAATTCAGTTGCAAAGGAACACATGCATTGTAGCCATTACTGAGTGATTGACAAAAAACTACCACTTTAGGGGTTTGCGTCTCACAGAACTACCACTTTAAAACAAGTGACCGAAAACTATCAAAATTTTCTAATTGTGTGACTAAAAACTATCACTTTCAGATAATGACCAGTTTAAACGATTTAAACGTCTTTATGACAGGCGGGGCCCATCTGTCAGCGTTGACGTGGCGTCAAAGTCAACTTCACAACACTCGCAAAAAAAAGTCAACTTCACAGGAGAGGCGGACGACGAGCGCCGGTGCGTGGAAGCTCGTCGGCGGGAACCTGGCAGGCGTGGCTACGTCGGGAAGGGCTCGAGGTCCGGCGCGAGTTCCCCCACGCCGGCGTCCGGCAGGGGCGGCTGCGGGGCCGGTGCGAGGAAGCGGCAGGGCAGCTGCTGTTCCACGGGCGCGGCACCGGGCACGAGCGGCGGGTCCAGCTGCTGCTGCATGGGGCGCGACGCCGGGCACGAGCGGCGGGGCCAGCTGCTGCTGCGCGGGCCGCGATTTTGGGCCCTCTCTGCTGAGCTCGACGACGGAGCGAGCCCGCACGATGCGTCGGAGCCGGGCACAGGCGGCGGGTTCAGCTGCTGCGAGGGGGCGCGATACCGGGCCCTCCATGCTGAGCCCGGTGGAGGGCGGCGGGTTCAGCTGCTGCGTGGGGGCACGACGTCGGGCCCTCCCTGCTGAGCCCGGTGGACGGTGGCGGAGGTGGCGTGCAGGTGCACACGAGGTGTTCGGGAAAATGCCACAGAGAGAGGAGGAAGAAGGAGGAGGTTGAAGCTGTCGTGTGGGTCCCGCCTGTCATAAACACGTTTAAATCATCTAAAATAGTCATTACCTGAAAGTGGTAGTTTTTAGTCACAAAATTAAAAAAAATTGATAGTTTCGATCACTTTTCTTAAAGTGGTAGTTCTGTGGGACGCAAACCTCTGGTAGTTTTTTGTCAATCACTCCATGTTACTCATTCTGAACAGGCCTGAAGCCGGGAAGTCGTATTTCTTTGGGAAAATGGATACAGCAAAGGAGCTATTACATCAAATTTACCAACATAAACATAAACCAAAGTGCGGAGGGGCATCATCAGACGTGGACTTTTACTTTGTAGCCTGGGCAGTGATGTTGCTGATGGAGCCAGCTTCCTTTTAGCAGCCTCTACCAATGAATCCCGTGCAAATAGGGAAGCAAACAGTTAATACAACTATGTACTTCTTAAGAGCAGTCCAACACAGGTTGGTCTGTTGTTAGCCGACAGGGTACTAATCGGCCTGCTGTAAGTTAATTAGTTCCAATTGGCCACCAGATGACTGACTGTATTATTTCAAAAAAACTGCGTAATATTTCTGAAAATTAATTAAAAATGTATAGTTTAAAAAAATTAGCACTATTTAGACCGGTCGAGCCCTTGTGCTTAGGCGAGGTGGGACTAAACCCAGCTCTCACACAAACGGAGAAGTTCAAAATAATCATGCAATGAAACAACGCTTTGCCGAGAGCCAAGTCACGGGCTCCCGGCAAAGCCTAGCCACTGTCACCGAGCCGTCAACCACTACTGGACTTGCCACAGGCACCTCTTTGCCGTGGGTACACTGTTTGGTTCTCGGCGTACAGAGCGATTGCCGAGTTGCCTCCTTTTACCGAGTGTTCTTTACAAATTGTCTTGGTACATGCCTGTGTTTGCCGTGCAGCATCTAATGCCGAGCAAGACTCGCGGCTTACGTCGTTTTGCCGAGCGCTTGTGTCTTGGTTCTCGGCAAAGAGCCGAACACTTGGCGTAGAGTGAAATTCCAGTAGTGCACACAACTGGATGCATGACTTCATTTCTAAAACTATGCATTATCCTTGAATGAAACGAGTGTCATGTAAATGGTATGCACAAGAAGGCCAGAACTCTCAGCATCATGTCTGTGTGCGATTGTTCTCATGAATCCTGGTACCTTCCATCCCTAAACCAGTTATCTTGTTGGAAATCCAGTAGTTGATAGTTCTCACTCATAGAAAGCCTAAGATCAACAAGGAAGAGGGAACTGGATTGGACTTTAGCCCGTGGATATTGTAAGCCTAGTACAGTACGTACTACGTACGTAAGAAGGGAGGAAAGCAAGGCCGGTGTATATATAGGCAGAGACAGCTAAGATGCTAGGGTTGTACTAGGGGCAACACATTTATTTTATTTATTTCTGAAGGACAACATGAGCACGGCCACAACAACCAGTCTGATTAAACACAAGATAATGCGCTGCCGAATTACGACCAAGAATTTACAAATACTTCTTAAATACCCACTAAACAGACTACTGGTGAACAATCTCCATGACAGTTTTATCTTTGGAAGATTCCAAATTCAGTTTTTTTTACGTGAAGAGCTCTGCCTTTGCATTATAGGAGAAAAGAAGTCACAAGTCATACAATAACGGGTGGACAACCCAGGGCAAATAACAGGTCATACACCCACTCGACCACACAGCCTAAAAAAGATGCTACGGGTGGACTACATCACTCGCCCAGAATGGTTGCCCCTCTCGTGGCCTCATTGAAACACCGGATGTCGTCGTTGATAAGCCTTGTCAGCGCAAGCGCCGTCAGCTCCTTGCGCTCGAAAACTCTCCGGTCCTCTCCTTCCACAGGTTCCATACGATGTATGCTCCCAGTGTGATCTCCTCCTTGCTTTTTTCTCTCGTTTCCCTGACAATGCACAACTGATCCCACCATTCTGTAATGGATTGCGCCGCAGCGGCCGCAAATTCAGTTTCAAAGGAAGACATGCATTGTAGTTACATATCACTCATTCTGAACAGGTCTGAATCCGGGAAGTCGTATTTCTTTGGGAAAATGGATATAGCAAAGGAGCTATTACATCAAATTTATCAACATAAACATAAACCGAAGAGCAGAGGGGCATCATCAGACGCAGACTTTTACTTCGTAGCCTGGGCAATGATGTTACTGATGGAGCCACCTTCCTCTTTAGCAGCCTCTACCAACGAATCCTGTGGAAGTAGGGAAGCGAATTGTTAAGAGAAGTGAATTGTTAAGAGGAAAAAAAACTATGGACTTCTTGAGAGCAGTCCAACACAGGTTCTGCAATTTTCTATTGTACACGTGTTTTTATACCTGTACAAACTATATTGGAAGCACAAACTCATTCAAGAGGTAACAGAATAGATTTTAGAAGATGATGCTACTCCTAATATTTAAGCAAAGAAATGAACTCTACTTAACCATAGGGGAAAAGTGAGGTACAGTCAAGACATGAATGAAGAGAAAGATTTTAATACCCGGGTCAAAGGATCAGAAAAAAGACTCTTCAGGCAGCTGGTCAACACGATCGGCGGACGGACCCTAGGTACGGGTGGCGCGGCCCCCGGTGACGATCATGGAGATCGACCGCCCCGGGGGCGGCACGGTGTGAAAGCGGCGGCTAGGGTTTGGATAGGAGTTAGGCTGATACCATGTATAGAAGGAATAGAGGGGAGATTGGTGGAATTATTGCTTGTATTGCTTGAGCCTCGTGGGAGTATATATAAAAATACTTGACCATTTTGAAGTACAAGACAAGCTAGAACAAATTCTAGTCTATTCTTTCTTTCCTAATAATCATGATACACTCAACAATAGTGTAGAGTTTTGTAGCTGGCATCACGCATGAAAGAAGGACATCGATCATGCATCACACTTCCGGATGGTTAGGCTTTCACAGTGTACGGGTATGCGAGATATTCCAACTGGATGCCTCACTCTTCAGAATTATTGCCCTTTATACGTTTTGTGTGGGGGTTGTACCGAAGCGGGACTCATTTCCTTATTATCCACAACTGGATGCATAGCTTCATTCCTAGAACTATGCATTATCTTGGCCTAAGCACACTACTCATTCCAAATGTGCAAGTGCCATGTAAACTGAGTGCACAAGATAGGTAAAACACTAAACCTCTTGTTGTCTTCGGCCTGTTCTCCTGAATCCTGGCACCTTCCATCCCCAAACAAGTTATCTTGTTTGAAACTAAACACTCCTACTTGATAGTTCTCTAGGATCATCTAGGATCAACAAGGAAGAGGGAACTGTCTTCGACTTTAGCCAATGGATATGGTCAAGCCTTGTACATGAGAAGGGAAGAAAGAAAGGCCAGTGTATATATAGCCAAGAGACAGATGAGTTGCTAGAGTTGTACTAAGGCCATTATTTTATTTATTTCCGAAGGACAAGATGAGCATGCCCGCAACAACCAGTGTGAAGATTAAACACAAATAATGCGCTGCCGAATCATGCCCATGAATTTACAAATATTTCTTAAATGCCACTAAACAGACTACTGGTGAACAATATCCATGACAGTTGTATCTTTGGAAGATTCCAAATTCAGTTGCAAAGGAACACATGCATTGTAGTTACATATCACTCATTCTGAACAGGCCCAAATCCGGGAAGTCGTGTTTCTTTGGGAAAATGGATACAGCAAATTAGCTATTACATCAAATCTACCAACATAAACATAAACCAAAAAGCGGAGGGCCAGGGATCATAAGACGCAGATTTTTTACTTCGTAGCCTGGGCAATGATGTTACTAATGGAGCCAGCTTCCTCTTTAGCAGCCTCTACCAACTGAATCCTGTACAAGCAGGGAAGCAAATTATTAAGAGGAAACTATGAACTTCTCAAGAGCAGTCCAACACAGGTTTTGCAATTTCTATTGTACAGCGTTTTTCTTTTTGTACAAACTATATTGGAAGCACAAAGTAATTCAAGAGGTAACAGAATAGGTTTTAGAAGACGATGTTGTTTATCCTAATATTTAAGCACAGAAATGAGCTATACTGAACCATAGGAGAGAAGGTGAGGTGCAGTCAGGACATGAATGAACAGAATGATTTTAATACCCAAAGTTATACGCCCTTAACTAATCATGGAAAGTACTCCCTCCGTCCCACTAGTGTCAAAAACGTTCTTATATCATGGGACGGAGGGAGTAGAATTTATGTTAGCCGGTGGTGAGGATACCTGAGCTCAACAGAAATGAGAATCTCATCCAGTACGTAGTAGGCCTGCAAATTTCACCATGTACTCATGAAAATGAGCCCATGACTCACAAAATTGGCATAAGTCTGGCAAGATATTGCATATAACTCCAGTCCTGGATCTTCAGTGTCAACATTTCAACATATGTGACAGAGGTTACCTTGTGGAAATTCAATATCAAATCCAGCTCGCATACCTAAAGAAATATCTTGGCCCAGATGGGCTTGGCGGGCCACAGCCTAGTGTGGCCTCCGGTGCAGCGCAGTGGTGCCGGTCTGCCACGGCGACGGATGCGCTGGCCCGGCGGCGGCGCCGGCGGTGCGGTGGCTCGGTTCCTCGGGCCGGCGGGCTTGTGGAGCATGGTTTGCTGCGGCGTGCGTTGGATCTGGAGGTGGCCGGCTTGTCAGCATGACGGGAGGTCCAGCGTGGTTGACCAGGTGGCGGCGCGCGAGGGATTCAGGCCCTTGTGCCCGGATCTGATGCTCGTGGCGGTGGTTGCCGTTGTATGGGCGACGACAGCGGCTGGCGCGGCGATGGGTTCTCCCTATAGAGCCCGAAATCGGGGCGGCGGCCCCTCTTCTTCGACGGCGGCGGACTTCGTGGATGTGTGGGAATCTCGGAGACTGGATCTTGAGATGGTGACGGCCTTCCTGAGGCTGGCGGTGATATGGGACGTCCCCTCCATCAACAGATCGGATTTGATACGGCTCGGCAAGTGATGCATGTGCCTCTTCCGGAGGGGTCGAGTAATGCCTGTCGCCGGCAGGTGAAGCCACCGGCGGATGCGCCGCCGGTGGATGCTACGCACGGCGTGTTATGCGGAGACGTCAAGTCATGCCTGCTACAACCAGGTGCTGCACTGTGGCTCTGCCGGAGGTGACATGTTTACCCTGTTGCTGCTGGATCGAAGGTGGTGTTACAGTAGCGGGAGGCGGTATGGGACATCTTTTATCTTCCGTTGTCTTCGCCAGAGGTATCCGGTTATCGAGGCATCGGTGGCAGGATAAGGGCGGATGGTACAGACGGCTTCAACGACGAGTTTATGTGCTCGAGTGGGAACACAGGATCTCTGATCGGGTTATGTCAACGCGCGCCTGCGTCGTATCCTTGCTGAAGGTGGTGGACTGAAGCTTGGCTTTGAGGATGAGAATTCAAAGTTCAACCTTGTGGTGGACGCGCCATCATTGGCGCGCGTGCTTTGATGATGAGAATTCAGAGTTTAACCTTGCGGTGGACTCGTCATCATCGGCGCACGTGCGGCGATTCCTTCTTGAAGGTATAGCCTAGGAGTTTTGTATTTTTCATTTTGACGTCGTCTTGTAACATAGGGTTAGTGGCTATCTGGTGGAGCTATTGTCGCAAGGCATGCGGCCTCGGGTTTTTTTTTTTGCTTTTTTTTCGGGTCAATTTTATTCGGCCGCTGAATTTTGCATTTTTAATAATATGACTGTGTGCATCAAGAGATGCAGAGACCGGGGTATTCTTTTTTCGTAAAAACCTAAAGAAATTATAAAAAAACAGTCAAAACAATACTAGTACATTCTAGAAATAATGCTAATCCATAAGAGAAATCACAGGGAAGCACACTTACGCTGCTGAAACAGCGGTCGAGTATCTCAACAAAATGATGGATAATTTCCAGCATCGTACGAATGCTTCGATCAGGCATGCCACCCAGGTAATTTCTCTCCCTCGTGTGCAAAAGGCATACGCACTCGCAAAGACATCATATAGGATTTTCCACGATAAATTGGACGCATTTCAAGGATGTGAACAAAAAATGCTTTCACACTGATGAAAAAGTCAAAAATAATTTAACCAAATTAATAAAAAGAGCCAACAGCCATCATTGCTTCCATTGTGGGGAATGTGGACAATCACTATGGACTTACACTGCCCGGAACAGGTGAAGATTCATAGTGACAGTCCATATACTCCCTCCGTTTTAAAATAGATGACCCGACAAAGTTAGTACAAAGTCGAGTCATCTATTTTGAAACGGAGGGAGTACTTAACAAGAGTTTAATGAAGACCGAAGCTTACTGCTTCTGGACTACTCGACTATTTAGACCGGTCGCGGCGCTCGTGCTTAGGCGTGGTGGGACCAAACCCAGCTCTCACACAGATGGAGAAGTCCAAAATAATCATGCAATGAAACAGCGCTTTGCCGAGAGCCAAGTCATGGGCTCTCGACAAAGCCTACCCACCGTCACCGAGCCGTTAACCACTACCAAACTTGCCACGTGGAACCTCTTTGCCATGGGTTCATTGTTTGGTTCTCGGCGTACAGAGCGATTGCTGAGTTGCCTCCTTTCACCGGGCGATTGCTGGGTCTCAGTACATGTATGTGTTTGCGGTGCTGCATCTATTGCCGAGCATGACTCTTGGCTTACGTCGCTTTGCCGAGTGCCTGTGTTTTGGTTCTCGGCGAAGAGCCGAACACTCTGCGTAGAGTGAAATTCCAGTAGTGCACACAACTGGATGCATGACTTCATTTCTAAAACTATGCATTAAGCTTGAATGAAACGAGTGTCATGGAAATGGTATGCGCAAGAGGGCCAAAACTCTCAGCATGATGTCTGTGTGCGCTTGTTCTCATGAATCCTGGTACCTTCCATCCCCAAACAAGTTATCTTGTTGGAAATCCAATAGTTGATCGTTCTCACTCATAGAAAGCCAAAGATGAACAAGGAAGAGGGAACTGGCTTGGACTTTAGCCGGTGGATATTGTCAAGCCTAGTGCGTACTACGTAAGAAGGGAGGAAAGCAAGGCCGGTGTATATATAGGCAGAGACAGCTAAGATGCTAGGGTTGTACTGGGGGCAATCCATTTATTTTAGGGTCCTGATAACGCTCACACGTGTGGTATATTAGACATTTGCCCCCACACACCGTGTGTGGCGTCGTAGGAGGCAGCCCACACGGGTTGTGTGTGGGCGAATATTAGAATTGCTCACACGAATGGGCGCAGCTACTTCATGCCACATGGCCAATAAGTACTACTCATCCCCACCCCGCGCGTGTGGCACGAAGCAAATATGTCCACACGTCCTGACGCAGCTACGTTAGATACCCGCGGTGTCGTGGATTTGTCACGGCAGATGTCCTAGGGTGAGGACTTAGTCGTGAGGCCAGCGCATCTATGTAGTAGCTTGAGAGGGGTTGAGCGGAATGGAGAGACGCAACACAAGACAAGGATTTAGACAGCTTCGGGCCCCGGGAAACATCATCCGGTAATAACCCTACATGATGTTTGAGGCTAGATCTCATTACGCTCATGAGGGAGTCGCCGGTAAACCGGCTCTTGTGTCTAGCCCTAGAGATTGTTGATTGTTGCCTGTCCCTCTTTGGGGAGCCCTGCCCCTCCTTATATATGTTGAAGGGGCGGGTTACATGTGGAGTCCTATTAGGATTAGGACTAGTCTATCTCTAATACAAACCGGATACAAGTCCAGGTCTTAACTCCTAGTAAGGTAAATATTCCTGATACCTTTCCTTGTAAACCGGACAACCATAGTATGAACCGGCCTTCATGAACCGCCCGTTGGGCCACCGGGTCTTGTCGCTCCTCTGACCAGCCTGCCGGATTACCAATGAATCGTAAAACGCCAGTTCCAAATGGGTCGCCAGTGAACCGTCAAGTCTCAGCCGGGTCTCAAGCAAACCGCTAAGTCCGGCCGGGTTATACTTCCGGCCGGTTTACGCCGCGGGGTATATCCCCGACATTAGCCCCCAGTTTAATTTGGATTTATCCATGTTAAACTGATCCTGCAAAATAACTCAAGAACAAACTTGATAGGTTGTGCTCCGGGTTAAATATTTTCCTGAACCGGGACCTGATTATCCTTAAGTCCAATTGTCATTTCCTTCATCTAGAAAATCCGGGTTAACAAGCCAGCTTCATACTCAGCTTCATACTCAATTTGCGGACATTGGTTTCTCACAGAGAAATATTGTGAAGAATAATCCACTTGAGTCGGCTTCCAAAGCGCCGGTTTTAAGAAATATGGGTCTTGAAATACTTATCTGATATTCAGCCGGTTTGAAGATGTAAAATTTGTCGGTTTAATATTACCAAAATTGCCGGTTTATAAATATTGATGGCACCGAGTCATAATTGTTGTCGACACCGGGTCATGTAATTGATCTTCCTGATTTGCTCAAAACTGATAAACTGAAGACGTTCCTCCTTTATATGCATAATACCTGTAGCCCCCAAGTCTTAAGAGGAGAACATACTGGTAACTTAAGACTTGCTCCAATAAGTGTTTCAACCTTGAAGAAATCCGGTTTGTTCATCTCAATCATATAAACTGAATACTCCATATATGTAGCCCCCAAGTGCCGGGTTGTCATGCTTGCAACAACCTGGGACTTGTAATTGCTTATAAAAACTTCAATCAGTGTAGCCCCCAAAGGCCGGGTCATTATGCAATAATGAGCAGGGACTTTGTAAATATAATCATGTAGACTTGAGCAGTTATGTGTAGCCCCCAAGGACCGGCTCCTTACAATGTGATGAGTCGGGTCTTCAATAAGACTAGTAAAAATGACTTTGCATTAGCCCCCAAGTGTCATGGTGCATGCTTGCAGCGACATGAGACTTGCATGTAATCTCAATTTGAATAATGTAGCCCCCAAGTGCCGGGTTGTAAGCCTGCAACGACTCGGGACTATTCCTTCCATTGTAGACTAAATCATATTCTTTCATAAAATAATAGCCATTGCGCTAAAGCGACTTTGAAAACCTCAATAATACCGGATATTAATAACCATAAAAATCCAGTCATGTTGGCTATTCAAGATAATATAATCCGGTATGAAAACCTTATTCATTCAATATCATAATGAAAATTCAGCCAAGTTTGGCTATTTGAATAATATAACCCAATGATTTATAAGCCCATGATTCCAATGGCGCAATCCAAATATATACTGACGACTTATAGTCCAAAGCCAGGCCGGTTTAGTAAACACCGGATAATTTATCATCATGCTTTATTCAACCTGTTTCTGTGACATTGAATCACATTGTTGGTTTTACCAACTTTTTGTAGTAAGGGTGATAATCCCAATCTTGAGTACTGATAACTCCTTCCATATCGTGCCGGTTTATGATAAAACTGTTCCGGGTTGTGATAAACACCGGATTAACTATATATAATACTGGTGACTTTGAGTCAAAACCAGACCGGGCTGATAGTCTCCGGATTCTAATTTGATTGTATACTGTCAACTTGTAGTTGACGGCCTAACCGGGTTGATAAACACCGGTTTAAAAACGTCAAAAATCTTATGAAAACAAAGAAAACTCAGCAAAAGGCAAATAAAGGTCCGTTGTAGTCGAGGCTTTTCACGGGCTGCCAGACCCCAAATTTGATCAAGAGGTGTTGCTATGGT
Organism: Triticum aestivum; assembly: GCF_018294505.1. NCBI lineage: Eukaryota > Viridiplantae > Streptophyta > Magnoliopsida > Poales > Poaceae > Triticum > Triticum aestivum. The sequence goes on from NC_057808.1 coordinate 490,221,536, forward strand.
TCGGGTTCGACCAAGCCCCCAAGTGATGCTGTGGCATTACGCCGATCAAGAGGTGTTGCTATGGTTCGGGTTCGACCAAGCCCCCAAGTGATGCTGTGGCATTACCCAATCAAGAGGCGTTGCTATGATTCGGGTTCGACCAAGCCCCCAAGTGATGCTATCGCATTACGCCGATCAAGAGGCGTAGCTATGGTTCGGATACGACCAAGCCCCCAAGTGATGCTGTGGCATTGCGCCGATCAAGAGGTGTAGCTATGGTTCGGATACGACCAAGCCCCCAAGTGATGCTGTGGCATTACGCCGATCAAGAGGTGTAGCTATGGTTCGGATACGACCAAGCCCCCAAGTGATCAATAATATGACAGGCCAATAAGGCGGGATACCCATGTTTGAACCACGCATCATGGCAACAGGTCCTCTTCGGCTACCTTCAACTTTTTGCAAGAGATAAATTCTTCTTGAACCGGGATTTTGAACCGGATATTGAGAGCTTCAATGTTTTATGGGAGACATCTTTCCCTTGAACCGGATTTTAAACCGAAACCTTCATTTCAGCCAGAAATTTTCTGACGGCCTTTCAGCTCGAACTTGCGAGAGATTAATTCCTCTTGAACAGGAAATTCTTAAACCGGATTGGAGAGCTTCAGAGCTTTGTGGGAGAACATATTTCCCTTGAACCGGATTGTAAATCGTATATTTGAGAGCTTCGGTGAGACTGACTTCCCTTGAGCCGGATTTTAAACCGGAATCCTTTCTGATGACCCGGAACTTCTTCATTGAGCCGGGATTTTGTAACTGTCATATACTTTCTAAGCCGGAAATTTTCTGACGGCCTTTAAATTTTCATCAATATAACAGTAGCCTCCGGGACCGGGTTATCTTTCCCTCCATCGTCCTGGGGTTCTTAAATTTGCTGAAACTAGCAAGATTTGCTGAGTCATGTCATCGTAGCCCCCGAGTCTTAAGGTGACTCGAGGAGTTGGCTTGAGATTCTCTATATTTGACCGTGATATAAACCGGCATAAATTGTATATCATTGGTGTTGATAGCACGATGTGAATCCATAGAAGGTTGAGGTGACTGCGGCGGGTTATAAATGATCCCGTATGAGCCGTGTCAGCAACTCGGCCAATGGTTCCTTCCAACTGGTGATTTGAAGTTAACCAAACTGTAGTGGCGACGACTTGTGCGCCTGCCCATTGAGCCACCCAGTGCAGACGGCGGTTGATAGTATATGATAATTTGCCTCCATTTTGTTGAAAGAAAAAACCGGGCTACCCAATCTGTGACTTGCTCATACTCAATAAACAGCTCATGCAAACAGGTGCAGCCCGGTGTGTTGATGTAGACCAGGCCGCGAGAGACGGACGGAAAATACGACCACAACATCAGAGGCGGGACAGACGGATGAGTCGGCCGCGGCGTTGTAAACCGGCGCGGGCGGGAGAATCGGCCGCGGCGTTGTAAACCGGCACGGACGGGCGAGTCGGCCACAGGGACGATCCCGGTGAGTTGAAGTAGTCCGGGCCGTCAGGGCGGCGTCTTGCGCACATATTCTTTGATCATTATGGCATGGTCATATGCTAGCGCATGACATTAATTGTGCGATTTATATATCCATGATCCGCCCATAGTGACCAATTGTCCTGCATATAAAATACAAAGACCAAAGTAATTGTTCTTTGATGAAAACAATATGTGTTAATAAAATATAGTTAGAGGGATATCACCTGATTCATCCAGACGATAAATGACCCGTTCAACACCGCAGACCGGAGATCGCTGTAGCGGCTCAGGCAGACCGACGACTCAATATAACCCGGGCGGCTCAACACAGCAGATGCGGCTTAACGCGGCCCCGGCGCCTCAACACAGCAGCGAAGCGGCAGCGCGGTTGAGACGGCAGAAGCGGCGACTTGAACAGCTTGAAACGGGCGCGAGTCGACCCGGGGTAGGCGGCGGCTCATCGTGTGACGGTGGCTCTCCAATGGCGGATTAACACGGGAGGATTCTCCGGTGGTAGAGGTAAGCGGGCCCGCGGGGATAGCTTCAGCAATTCAGAGCAGCGGCGGAGCAAGGCGGGTCACAGCATGGCGATTTGGAAGATGAACCTCAGCGGTGGAAAAAGATTGCCACGAAGACTTAAAAACAACAGCTCAAAGGCAGCTCTGCTTCATGGAAACGAGCGACGGACACTCAAGCGGGGTAGCAGCACGTGAGAAATACTGTTTGAACTAGTACTTTGATTGTTGTGTGATCGACGACACGCAATCTGACTGCGGCATAATGAAAAATCATATTGGTCCGGGCTGACATGCTCAGCATAGTACTCCGTTCATTCTGCTGCTCCATACTCAGAAGCGGCCTCATGCAGGAGCGAATCGGACCGGGTCACAAGCGGCAGAAGGCGGTGTCCTTGCAGTGACTCGGGACCGGCCACAGCGGAGGCGTCGGCTCAAGGCGCCGCGGAAGCAGAGGAAAAACGGGGCGGCGACTTAGCGTGTTGGAGGCGACGCAGCGCGTGTTGACAAGTTTCTGTATACCGGAGATGACGCGTAAGACCCGGACGGTGGCTCCATGCAACGGTGCATTTGTTTTACGCGGCAATCTGCAAGTACTACTTCATGGAGGCACCTTTCTGATGGATTTGACGTTGACCCGGAGTACTAGTATTGTTTGACCAATCAATTGGCTGGTGTACGTAAAGACCATGTCCAACTCATATTCTGATTAGCCTACGCATCACGTCACTGATTAGGAAAATGAGATCAATTGACCCGCAGGTGACAGATAGACGATTTTCAAACGGATTTTTTTGGAAGCCGGTGCGGACGTGGTTGCTGGCACGACCCGGTTCCAAATCCTGGCATAACCGTGCGGTTTGTTGGAGTTTGCACGGGGCGGTGCACACCGGTGCACTGTTGATCTGATTCTTCCTCCATGGATTCTGTCCCAGTTGGGATCTCTGGATCTCATAACTCCACGCTGTAGTATTTTCTTGTCTCCACTAATAATAGTCCACCGATATGGTGTGGAGGTTGTACGAGAAAAAGCAACCAAAACACGCGGAGTCACCCGGCGTCCGCAACAAAAACACACGGGTTGTCACGCGCCGGGAAACATCATCCGATAATAACCCTACATGCTGTTTGAGGCTAGATCTCATTACGCTCATGAGGGAGTCGTCGGTAAACCGGCTCTTGTGTCTAGCCCTAGAGATTGTTGATTGTTGCCTGTCCCTCTTTGGGGAGCCCTGCCCCTCCTTATATATGTTGCAGGGGCGGGTTACATGTGGAGTCCTATTAGGATTAGGACTAGTCTATCTCTAATACAAACCGGATACAAGTCCAGGTCTTAACTCCTTATAAGGTAAATATTCCTTATACCTTTCCTTGTAAACCGGACCACCATAGTATGAACCGGCCTTCATGAACCGCCCGTTGGGCCACCGGGTCTTGTCGCTCCTCTGACCAGCCTGCCGGATTACCAATGAATCGTAAACCGCCAGTTCCAAACGGGTCGCCAGTGAACCGTCAAGTCTCAGCCGGGTCTCAAGCAAACCGCTAAGTCCGGCCGGGTTATACTTCCGGCCGGTTTATGCCGCGGGGTATATCCCCGACACGCGGGGTGACGATTTAGTTGTCATTCGGGATGGCAGATTTAGTTATCCGGGACAACAAATGTAGTTGTAAAAGCATGTCAACTCTCTCTGGTTTGGTTAACTATAGTTGACATGTCTAATTTATGATAGTTGTCGCGTGTAATCAAACTATAGTTGTCGTGTGTGATTAACTACTTGTCATATATGGTCAAACAATAGTTGCCATGTGTGTTTACCTAGTTGTCACTTGTGGTCCAACCATAGTTGCCATGTATGGTTAATCACAGTTGTCATGTGTGTTTATCTGGTTGCCACATACGTGCAACTGCAGTTGCCGTCTAGCAACGGATCATAGTTGCCATGTGTGTTTACCTAGTTGCCATGTACACGCAACTGCAGTTGCCATCCAACAACATACGAGTGTCGTGTGGGCGAAAAGCGGTTCGCCCACACACGCGTGGACTAGGTGATGGTTGTGTGGGCAGAAACTAGCTCGCCCACACAGCGCAACTGGCAAACCGCGTGTTGCGGGGCGTGTGGTCGAACTCTCCAACGCCCACACACATGATGATGCTCACATGGCACTCAAATTCTAACAAATTTCATTAGGATTCATGCAAAACAAAATCAACGTGGATCAAGGCATGTGGGCAATGTGCAAACATGCCACACGCGTGGGCGTTATCATTTGGGTTATTTTATTTATTTCCGAAGGACAACATGAGCACGGCCACAACAACCAATCTGATTAAACACAAGATAATGCTCTGCCGAATTAAGACCAAGAATTTACAAATATTTCTTAAATACCCACTAAACAGACTACTGGTGAACAATCTCCATGACAGTTTTATCTTTGGAAGATTCCAAATTCAGTTGCAAAGGAACACATGCATTGTAATTACATATCACTCATTCTGAACAGGCCTGAATCCAGGGAGTCGTATTTCTTTGGGAAAATGGATACAGCAAAGGAGCTATTACATCAAATTTACCAACATAAGCATAAACCAAAGAGCAGAGGGGCATCATCAGACGCGGACTTTTACTTCGTAGCCTGGGCGATGATGTTACTGATGGAGCCAGCTTCCTCTTTAGCAGCCTCTACCAATGAATCCTGTGCAAATAGGGAAGCAAACAGTTAATACAACTATGTACTTCTCAAGAGCAGTCCAAGACAGGTTTTGCAATTTCTTGTGTACATGTGTTCTTATTTTTGTACAAACGTATATTGGAAGCGCAAAGTAATTCAGGGGATAAGCAAACAGAATTTAGAAGACGATGTTGCTAATCCTAATATATAAGCACATAAATGAACTCCACTGAATCATAGGAGAAAACGTGAGGTACAGTCAAGACATGAATGAACAGAAAGATTTTAATACCCAAAGCCATACGCTCTTAACTAGTCATGGAAATGTAAATACCTGTGCAGCAATAAGTCTTGCAACATTCTTCTTGCTAGACTCCTGAAGCTCACCAGAAATGAGAATCTCATCCAGTACGTAGTAAGCCTGCAAATTTCACCATTGGTACTCATGAAATGAGTCCATGACTCAGAAAAATGGCATAACTCAGGCAAGAAAAATTTGCATATAACTCCAGTCCTGGGTCTTCAGCATCAACATTTCAACATATGTGAAAGAGATTACCTTGTGGAAATTGAATATCAAATCCAGCTCGCATACCTGAAGAAATTATGAAAAAGAAAGTCAAAACAATAGTATATTCTAGAAAATAATGCTAATCCATAAGAGAAATAACTTACACTGCCGAAATAGCGGTCGAGTATCTCAACAAAATGATGGATAATTTCAAGGACTTCAAGCTCATTGTCATCAGCATCAATACACATGCAGAAATAGAGGCTGGCATACCTGTATATAATTATAAGCAGATTTATAACTAGCTAACAAGCATATCTTGCAAACAGAATAGACTCAACGGCATTCCTTATTACTAAAGCATACCTTCTGTACACAACCTTGTAACCTCTCCACTCGACAAAGTTGCAGAGTTTTGGCCCTCGAGTAAGAATGAGCCCACTAAGCTCACGGATGACCTTTCAAAATGAGCAGGGTGTGAAAAAATTAGCTAACCATTACAAACCTCCTAGCCAACAAAAAACATGTAGTTGGCAGTAGCGATTTAAGAGGATTAAATGTAAAATCTCTGTCATTGTATGAGCAACTACAATGCTTAGCCATCCTCCATAGAAAACAAATACACTGAATGGGAACCCAAGAGGCCAGGAAAATACCCGAAACGTGCAATAAAGCGTTAAAGAGCTAGAATCATAAATCACCAACACTGGGCAGCAACACAAATGCTAGCTTAAGATGGAGCCTGGAACAGGTCATAGAGAGTTACAGACAGTACAATAGCTGAAATTTATCGTTACAAGAAGCATCTGTCACAATCTACTCATAATAATAAGCATACACTAGCACAAACACACATGACAGCAAACTCTGCTTTGACACATAATTTGCATCAACTTGCAAGTTGTTTAATTAGCACACAGACAAACAGACATAAAAGCTGTCGACAGAAAGCAGTATAAGATGCTGACCTTAGTCCTCTCCTTCTGGGTGTAAGGCGAGTACCACTTGGTGAGCCTCACCTTACCCTGGCGGCTGATTAGGAGCACGAAATTAATCTGTGAAGACGCAGAGAAGAAAAGGAAAATTAAGTGACAGTGAACCTGAAACAAGATCCAGTGCTAGTGGCAACAAGCAGCCACCTCTTGCACAGAGCACAGAGACAGACAAATATTTGATTTTTCAAACAACTGCGACAGAAAAACACTGAAATATAATGTATAATCCATTAAATCTTAACGGTGCACTTCAGCTTGACAAACTATCGAGTACACCTATTCTGCATCACTTTTTTTTAGAAAACCACACTTTTCATGATATTCAGTAAAACATGTGGGCATCGCCCGCTCGACTCATCCAATATACTCCCTCCGTTCCTAAATATAAGTCATTCTAGAGATTTGAATATGGACTACATAGGGATGAATATAGATGTATTCTAGTGTGTAGATTCACTCATTTTGCTCCGTATGTAGTCCATATTAGAATCTCTAAAAAGACCTATATTTAGGAACGGAGGGAGTACAATAATTAACAGGACAAGTACAACTACATAACAGGGCCATTCATGGTTGTATCACTAAAGAGTTTGTCCTATCAGTCAATTCCGTTGAAATCCTAAAACCTGTAGTGTTCTGAAACCATGATACAGGAAACAGTTAATCAAGAAGTTTATTTTCTACATGTTCATTCTACGCTCGAATAATATAAGCTGGAAACATGGAAATGTGCCTTAAATATGATCACCAGCAGCCATCAATGTGGTACTGAAAAACGTAGCATTTTAAAAGGAGATTCAGTCTACACTCTACAGACTATAAACTTCTCCAAACTACAACAGAACAACCGTGGCGTTCCAAAGGGGGTTTGGCCTAGTCACAGAATCGGTGGGCAACGGCTGCCCAATTCATATATCGTACAGAAACAGAAAAGATCATGGCTGCAATTCCTTCTTGAAGTGGGATCAGAACTCTCTCCATAACACCGTTGAGCAAATCCACTAGCTCGAGAAATTCCGCTAAATTGGCTGTGCCTGGCTTGCAAATTCCAAATTGATAGCAAACTGGTGGGTATTCTCTCCTATTCTCCGAGATCCGGATCCGAACGATAAACGAGATCCCACGACCTCTGGCGTAGCCCGGGGGATCTACAGGAAAGGGGAGGACGAGGAACTCACCATGGCTAGGGAGGGTCGCCGCCCGCGTAGATCTGCCGAGGCCCGAGAGGAGGAGCGAGGCCGGGTGGGCGTGGCCGCGCGGATCTGGCGGCGAGGGCGGACGGGGTGACAGCCGGTCGCCAGAGAAGGGAGGATCGCCGAGAGACGGGAGTGCCAGCGGCGTGGGTCGGCGTCTGTGCTGGGCGGTCTGGATCGCGTCGGGTGCGCGATCTGCTTACCAGCGTTGAGCCAAACCGGTCTATTTGCTGGTTTTCGTTGTTCTGGGATCCTTGTTGCATACGTGCGTTGCAACGGGGCCACATTAACTTTAAAAGTTTAATATTAATATTCTCATACATATCAAGTGACATTGGCGTTTTTTTTACCATCAAATCTTCATATACACACTCTCTCCCTCCCTCTTCCTCACTCTCTCCCTCTCTTCCCCTCTCTCTCTAACACACACATATACACCTTATTGGGTACGGGACCATAATCCATCTATTTCACACATACACGCTAGTGCATAACAATATGAATTATGTGTATTATATTTGCCACCACAACTAAGGGAATTAATTTCATGTAAATCGGCCAGCCACAGCTCCAAGAATACGCGGAGGAGGTGGCCCGGGTCGGCGTCGGCACCGTCCGGCGCGGGCCACGGGCTCCAAGTGCGTCTGCGCGCCGGCCACCCACGCCGGGTCCTTCAAGTGCCGCTTTCACCGCACCAACTCCTAGGGCAACGGCCACGGCCAGGGCCAGGGAAGCCGCCCTTCACCGGCCGCGGCCAACGCGGTGCCGCGGCACCCGGCCTCGCTGTCCTCGTCCTCCGGCACCGTCGTGACCCAGTGATGCAGCCCAAGCATCGGCCTCGAGAATCAAGAACGCTCGACAACAGTGAGGGAAGGGAAGATCATATACATGTCATAAGAAAGGGAGTTTATTTACTGCTCCCTCGATGTATTGATTTTTTTGTTTGAAGATTGATTACCATCCGTGAGTTAAGGTAAGGTTAATGTGATTGAGCAATTTTTCTAAAAATCAATTATTTGTTTTCTAATTAATGTGATTGAGTGATTTAAGATAAGGTTAATTAATTTAGATTTGATCTTTAGAGATTGTTCGTGATTGATTCTATATTACTAAATAACTTGCGCCAGTATGGAAAGTTCTGATCTGCTCATATTTCTTTCGTTGTGTGAGAGGGTGACGCGAAAATAAACCGATGAAGTGGGGGGAGGGGACGAAAAAATCTACGAAAAAAACCCAGCAAAGGTGGGAGGAGGTACCAAAAAAACCATGAGAGGTGGGACGAAAAAAAAAACCTGGAAGCGAGATTACCAACTGCTCCATTAAAAGTAGAGATTGCATCTTTTTTTAACATCACTACAGACACAAGCGCTCATATATATATATATCAGAGCTGGTCAAACGGGCCGGCCCGGCCCGCCGTAAACCGGCCCACGTGCTGCAGGCAGCAACCCAAGCACGGCACGGGAGTTAAGTGGGCGGCCCGTGTCGGTTAGAATTTTTTTCCTGCGAAATACCTTCAAAAAACAGGGGGAAAGGCCAAAAAATATAAAAAATACGGTGAAGTATTACAAAAAGATTAAAAAAAAGACATATTAGAGCGCTACAAATGTACGCATGCACTACAAAATTATTGAACATATTAGAGTACTAGGTATTTATATATGACATATATATTTATATATTTCAAAAAAAGTTAAACGGACCATGCCGTGCCGGCCCGTGTGCCCAGCCTTCAGGCCCAGGCATGGCCCATGGCGTACCGCGTGCCGTGCTTGGCTCGTTTAGCCCGGGCCATGCCATTCCGGCGTGCTACCGGGCCGACCTAGTTAGCACGACCTGTTTGCCCAACTATAATATATACGCGCATACACTCACCTTATGAATGCACACACGCACACCCTACCCTTGTGTGCACCTTCGATAGACTGAGCCGGCATATCATCTTGAGATTTTACGAAGTCACCGTAAGCGCCTCGTAGTCAACAGGAACGTCTCCTTCCACTGAAAGTGTTTCGCCGAAAATCCTGAAATAAATTCAAGATAAATGCGAGCACCAGGACTTGAACCCTGATGGATTGGGATATACTATACACCTAACCATCCAACCACAAGTTGGTTCGCTTGCATATTGCAGCCTTGCAGGCAACTTTGTGTGTATTTTGTGTGTGTGTGTGTGTGTGTGTGTGTGTGTGTGTTCTTTGTGTGTATTCTTTTTTAGACCGGGCCGGGCCGGCAAAATTCGGGGCCATGTACAACACTCTAAAACGGGCCCCTATCTCATATGAAAAAATAAACTAATAAACAATTTTAATGTATATGACATAATGTTTTACATAACTTTTCTCTTACGCATCCGAGAACCAGAATGATGTTTTCCCATGATGTTTCAAATATGTATTCTTGAAACACAAGACACCCAGATGAATAAAATAAAATTGAACTATTGAAGATTAACAAAATTGCTAGTTCTAACTCACGTAGTCTTCATGTTATCTTCCAATGCAAAAATAAAATAAAAATCAATGTTATATTTATATAAAATTTCTCCTTTTTGTTCCTTCCAAACAAGAGACAATTTAGCCTTGAAACTTTGCATGTCGGCTATACACAAGTGCCACTATGTGCGTAACAAGTTTTTGATTTTTTTATGAAACATAAATTTGCTAAATTACAAATTTTGGATAAGTTGCATCATTTTAAAATATTATCGTTGTGCCAAAAAATCCAAAAATATTTCTGCACATGGTAGTACCTGTGTGATGTTGATCTGCAATGTTTCGAGTTCAAAAGTTGTTTTAGTTTTTTCTTTGCGGAATCAAAAGGTGTTTTAGTTGAAACAAAAAATGTGGACAAAAAATAAGTGCCTAATTATCAAGGGGCTTTCTTCCAAATGCCAGGGGCTTTCTTCTTGGAAGAACAAAAGTGCCTATTTTTGGTGCGAATTAGGCCAAATGCATAGGGGCTTTCTTCTTGAGAAACATCTCTCACGAGGCAACTTTTGTTTTCTTAGGAAGAACATAAGTGCCTAATTAGGGATCAGATACAACGACATCACACCTAACAATGGTAGGCTTGGAGCTTTAGACCCTACGAAACGATAAAACAAGCAAAAACGGTTCATGTGATTACTAAACCACATGTATAGATCCATCTGCTATGCATAACCGATAAATTATGTTGACTTTTATACAGTAAACAATAGATAATCATTTCACCTAAAATGTCTCGGACACTCGAAGGTTATTCCATTTTTTTATTTTGTCAAGTTACATCAGTTATGTACGATGATGATTGCAAGGACCCGTAACCTCGTAGTATAAATGTCGCCTCTTTTCTTGAGAGGAAAATATATATGTTATCTCTACTACAAAGTGGGTGCAAATGCTTAGAGTAGTTTTTGGACAACTTTTTGTTTCTTTTTATCTCTTAAGTGAAGCAAAGTATAAGGAAATAAATACTTAAGAAGGAACATGTATTTTTTTGAGGATCAAGAACATGTGAAACATTCTTCCTTCATACTATCCAAATCTCTCTTGAGACGGGAAGTTAATATATTTTAAGCAAACATAATAAATGTTTTCAAGACATTGTTTAGCTGTGTGAAAAGAAGAGATCAAGTCCAATTTACATGTAAGAAAATATCATGTGAAAGGGGTGTATGGCATGGTGATAGACTTGAGAATATGTTGTCTTTGTGAACGTTCATGTATCAACTATGGATTACTAAGAGCTAGAAAAACAAGAGGATAAACTACTAGTAGTGCTTCCAATAGAAGAGATGAATTCTACAAGAACGAGTATATATCATTGATTTCCTCGGCTAAACTATGTGTGTGTGTGGCATGCATGTGCTTCAGTAATATGGAACTTACACCGTCTTCACATGGTCACACCTACCCTCACCACCAACTAGCATCCAACTCCATTAATCCTGGCCAACTTAGATATTTGAAACATCTCAACAGCTGCGAACTTGCATCTATATTTACTCCTTTTCATCATGATATTTTTCAGGATTGCACATGTGTGCCGAGTGGCAGAAACTTCCATGATAAGTACACCAACTAAAAATCGAAAAAAAGTGTGAACAAGGTCGAGGTCGAACCGTCGAATAGTGCAGAATTGTTCGTTAACTGACAAGTGTTTCATTATTATAGGGCATAAGGATATTGACTATAGAGAGTTCCAGGAATGGATGACATTGGGATTGCATTCCAAAGAAGCAAAGAGCCTCTATGCACAGAAATGATATGTTGCACAATATTTATTGCTAGACCTCTCTCTTCACCTTTCTCGTGATTAATACGAAAGTGATTGTCTCTCTTGGTGACCTATAACTTAGAACTGTTAGTAGTTGCAAAATCTAGATGACATGATGTTGTATTGCATCGCTCGGATGGTGCAATTAGTGACCATGAAACCGGCTAGCAGAGAGAACCCATCTGAACCAAACCCATGTCCATGAGAGCCATCGGCATGCCCCTACTCTTATTTGAAATTCCTCCTTGTCATCTCACGCACCCCAGGACAGTCCTAATATACTACTTCATCCGTCCGGAATTACTTGTCGTATACATCCGTTTGGAGGAATTAGATTAGAGAGAACAATAAGGTGCCCCTATTACATTGCAAAAGAAAAGTATTTTCGCCTGCAGGAGCCTACACCATCGATATGATTTATGAAGGGAAGTCAGAGTACCAATAGTAGTAACCTAATTTTCCTTCCCTACAGATTCATGAATAATGCTCCAACACAATGGTTGATCAACCGTGATTTTTTTTTAGAAAAGGAGGAATACCCCCGGCCTCTGCATCTGGACGATGCATATGGCCAATTTATTAATAATTAGTAAACAATGCACAATGGTTGATCAACCGTGATTTATATACAACATTCTGTAATCTACAGTAATTAGTAAACAATGCCATATCTCTGACTTGCCTTCGTATGTTATTTTACACTATAGAAGCATATGCCTCGATATTTGATCTTTCACAACCGTTTCTCGCAATCAAGTTTACTTGCCAAGTTGGCTTCTCATAACATTTTCTCTCGATGTCTTCTGTTTCACAATTTTATAGACATCATTGGTAGTTTGGCGGCGACCGTGGTAATATTCATCTATGAACAATGTCAACTCGTCACGGATTTGTAGTCCGTGGGGAAGGGCTGAAGGTTACGGTCATAGGAAATGAACGGAAATATTCCCTAAAGAAAAAGAAAAAGGAAATGAACGGAAATAAGTATAACGCGGCACAATTAGAGAATCCACAGAGGAGGATTTTTTTCCATTATTTAATGTTGGATGATCTGATACCGTCCGTAAACCCAACCAACCATACGTGCATCAAAAAGGTTTCAATTGCAACAAATGATCCTCATAAGAAAACATTTACAAAAAGAAGTAGTAAGAATGGAATTACTAGAATGAAACTCGTTATTCGGTTATATTTCGAAGGTCGTTCGCATGGTTGGCACACATTTCCCAAATACTAAAATCTTAGCACGGGTCGGTGGAAAGCAACGTGCACGCAGGCCATGCCCGGTCTAGAACCCAGTGATCGGCACCTTGTAGTCGTAGTCGGGCCCCTGGAAGTACGACGCCATGGGGCTGTCTGCCGCCGCCGGTCCATCAGTCCTCGGGAGGAGCCTGAGGAGCGCCGCGATGTCCTCCACCAATGGCGAGGGTGGCTCGGCCACCCCCAAGACGACGGGCACGTTCACGCGGCTCACGCTGGCCGCGGCCTTCAGAGTGCGGCCGCCGTGCGTAGACGTGATGGTCGCGGCGGCCACGAGGAAGAGAATGGCGAGAATTGTGAGCCGAGCCATGGCTGAGCTTTGGGAGATTTTGGTCGTGTGTCTGCGTGAGCGGTGCCGGTGAGCTCTTGTACGCCGTAACACCGCCGGGAATGTATATATGGTCCCGTGGCGCTGTGGAGGATGGAACCATCAAGCATGGTTGGCTTTTAAGGTAGCGAGTTTAATTTCAGTAACTACGGTATGGAATTAACTGCAGTGATTAACGTAAGGAGGTCGTTTCTCAACAAAACAAAACGTACTGAGGTGTTTCTTTGTGAACTGGCAATTAACATGGGAAGTTTATTTTCGAGCTTCCGTCTAGCCTAATACACTAGCTCCCAGTTTATTTATTTTTGTAATGAATTGATGGTTTCCGTTTAATTTTCTTCCATGCAGTCTTTTTACTACCGCAGCCTATGTGAGATTTGTTGATTTTTTTTTCTTCTTTTTACTCCTTTTCGTTTCCATTGCATAATTAGATCACCATTTTTTTCCGTAAATTTGAAAAATGTTTGCTAAAACGAAATATTCATGATTCGAAAAACATTCATGTATTTTCAAAATAATCATGAATGTGAAAATTGTTTGTGAATCTAAAAACTGTTCCAGAATTTTAATTTTTTCATGAACTTAACAAATATTGATGAATTTGAATGAATATATGCAAATTTAGAAAATGTTTCAGAATTCAAAAAAGTTTGTCAATACGAAAAAGTTCTTGACTTTAAAATGATTATGAATTTGAAAAAATTGCAAATACAAAAAATGCCCGCTAATTCAAAAATTATTTGGCAATTTGGAAAATGCTTGAAAATTCAAAAATGTTTTGTCAATTAAAAAAATGTTCATGAATTCGAAAACTATCTATGGATTCAAAAAAATATTTTTTTTTATTTTTTATTAATTAGATAAATATTCAGAAATTTGAATAATATTTGTAAATTTGTAAAATACTTTGGTATAAGAATAACTTAATTAACAAATTGTTCATGTATTTGAATAGTGTTCATGAACTAAAGAATGCTCATAAATTTGAAAGTTTTCTTCATTTTGAAGAGGGCATGAATTTGAATTTTTTTCATAAATTTAAAAAAGGTTCGTGATATGAAGATACTTACCTATTCCAAAGCTCTTTGTGAATTGGAAAATTACGAATTCAAAAGATTTCATGAGGTCTAAAAAAGTTTGTAAATTCAATTTTTTATGAGTTTGAGAAATATTCATTAATTTGAATAAAATTTACTTGAATTCAGAAAAGGTGCATGGATTCAAAAATGTTTCATGATTTGAAAAGTATTCATTAATTCAAAAAATGTCAACAAATTTAAAAAAACTACATGAATTTGAAAATTTATTCCAAATTTGGAAAAGGTTTGCGATTCAAAAAATGTTCCAGAAGAAAAAACAGGAAAAAGCGCAAGAAAAAAGAGAGTGAAGAAGATTCGTAAAATAATGAGAACAAAAATAACTAGAAGTAGAGAAGGAAAAAAGGCAAGCTTCCCAAATATGGATGGAAGGTTCCAAAACTAGTGCAAAACCACCCGTCTCTCTTCATAGTCTGCCCTCATGATGATACATTTCGTAATAAACGATATACTTATCATTGGTTACACTTCTAGTGGTCATGGCAGCTAGCCCAAATCGGATCGATGGGCCTATGACCTATGGGTTGTGAATAGTGGCGTAGCCAGTGGGTGTGCCGGATGTGCCATGGCACACCCAGAAATTTGAGGTATTTTTTGCCATATAGGAATTTGGCCCAGTTAATCCTTTTAAACAGCCCCAAGCACAATAGGCAATAGCCCGGTCAACTTTTTTGGAGTGTGCACACCCACCATTTTATCTCTCGCTACGGCACCGGTTGTGAAGTGAAGTGCTAGGAAAATTCAGGGCTCCGTGCGGTTGCACGGGCTGTGCACCCCTGGGCCCGAGCTTGAGCCGTGGGTGGCTAGAACCGGTCAATGTTGCCTACTTTTTCTTGATACCGACTCTTTCCAAAATTGATGTCCTTTTAGAGTTAGGCATAGTATGAACTAAGCGTCGAGAGAGACTAAAGAGTGTTGGCCATCTATTATTCTATGTCGTTAATTATTTCATTTTCCTCGTCAAAGTAAAGCACACAAGTACATGAGTTAATTAGCTGCCTTTCTTAATGGTATTGAATAAGGTGTATTGGGAACATGTAGTGTAAAGGATGAGTGTTATATAAAATAATAGAGAGGCTAAAATGACATTTATGTGAAAGGAGAGAGAGAGAGTATATATGGGTTGTTTCTTTGAATCAGATGACTTTTACTTGTTTCGAATTCGGCCAAATATTACCTTTTGCTCGATGTTACATTCCCTTGTGGCCTCAAGTTGGGCTTTGTTGACCCTTGGTACTAACCTTTTCAATCCTCTTTGCTTTGCTTTGTAGCTTTTTAGTTTCTCATATTGTCCATTAAAATTTGTGCATGGTAAAGAGCTTCATCCAGAAAGTCAAGAGGAACAGGAAGTTGTATAATAGAAAATGCGAGAGAAAAATGACATCTAGCTTCTTGGGCCGGGCCTCCGGTTAATAGGTTAGTCCCAAAAATAATATAAAATTGTATAATAAAGCCCAATAATGTCCAAAATAGAATATAATATAGCATGGAACAATAAAAAATTATAGATACGTTGGAAATGTATCAAGCATCCCCAAGCTTAATTCCTGCTCATCCTCGAGTAGGTAAATGATAAAAACAGAATGTTTGATGTGGAATGCTACTTGGCATAATTTCAATGTAATTCTCCTAATTGTGGTATGAATATTCAGATCCGAAAGATTCAAGATAAAGGTTTAATATTGACATAAAAGTAATAATACTTCAAGCATACTAACTAAGCAATTATGTCCTCTCAAAATAACATGGCCAAAGAAAGTTCATCCCTACAAAATCATATAGTTTAGTCATGCTCCATTTCCGTCACACAAGAATGCTCTCATCATGCACAACCCCGATGACAAGCCAAGCAATTGTTTCATACTTTAGTAATCTCAAACTTTTTTCAACCTTCACGCAATACATGAGCACTATGGGTGGAATAAAATATAATGATGAGGGTTATGTGGAGAAGACAAAAAAAGAGAAAGTCTCACATCAACGAGGCTAATCAATGAGCTATGGAGATGCCCATCGATTGATGTTAATGCAAGGAGTAGGGATTGCCATGCAACGGATGCACCAGAGCTATAAATGCATGAAAGCTCAACAAAAGAAAGTAAGTGGGTGTGCATCCAACTTGCTTGCTCACGAAGACCTAGGGCATTTGAGGAAGCCCATTGTTGGAATATACAAGCCAAGTTCTATAATGAAAAATTCCCACTAGTATATGAAAGTGACAAAACAAGAGACTTTCTGTCATGAAGATCATGATGCTACTTTGAAGCACAAGTGTGGAAAAAAAGGATAGTAGCATTGTCCCTTTTTTTCGGGCCTTCTTTTTTTTTGGCCTTTTTTTGGGACAATGCTCTATGAATGATGATCATCACACTTCTATTTAAACTCAATGATTACAACTCGATACTAGAACAAGTATGACTCTATATGAATGCCTCCGGCGGTATACCGGGATAACAATGAATCAAGAGTGACATGTATGAAAAATTATGAACGGTGGCTTTGCCACAAATACGATGTCAACTACATGATCATGCAAAGCAATATGACAATGATGAGTGTGTCATAATAAACGGAACGGTGGAAAGTTGCATGGCAATATATCTCGGAATGGCTATGGAAATGCCATAATAGGTAGTTATGGTGGCTGTTTTGAGGAAGATATAAGGAGGTTTATGTGTGAAAGAGCGTATCATATCGCGGGGTTTGGATGCACCGGCGAAGTTTGCACCAACTCTCAATGTGAGAAAGGGCAATGCACGGTACCGAAGAGGCTAGCAATGATGAAAGGGTAAGAGTGCGTATAATCCATGGACTCAATATTAGTCATAAAGAACTCACATACTTATTGCAAAAATCTACAAGTCATCAAAAACCAAGCACTACGCGCATGCTACTAGGGGGATAGATTGATAGGAAAATACCATCGCTCGTCCACGACCGCCACTCATAAGGAGGACAATCAAAGAACACCTCATGTTTCAAATTTGTTACATAACGTTTACCATACGTGCATGCTACGGGACTTGCAAACTTCAACACAAGTATTTCTCAAATTCACAACTACTCAACTAGCACAACTTTAATATCACTACCTCCATATCTCAAAACAATCATCAAGCATCAAACTTCTCTTAGTATTCAACACACTCATAAGAAAGTTTTTTTTACTAGTCTTGAATACCTAGCATATTAGGATTATTAAAGCAAATTACCATGCTGTTTAAGACTCTCAAAATAATATAAGTGAAGTATGAGAGAATAATAGTTTCTATAAAACAAAACCACCACCGTGCTCTAAAAGATATAAGTGAAGCACTACAGCAAAAACTATATAGCTCAAAAGATATAAGTGAAGCACATAGAGTATTCTAATAAATTCCGAATCATGTGTCTCTCTCTCAAAAGGTGTGTCCAGCAAAGATGATTGTGGTAAACTAAAAAGCAAAGACTCAAATCATATAAGACGCTCCAAGCAAAACACATATCATGTGGTGAATAAAAATATAGCTCCAAGTAAAGTTACCCATGGAAGTAGACAAAAGAGGGGATGCCTTCCGGGGCATCCCCAAGCTTTGGCTTTTTGGTGTCCTTAGATTATCTTGGGGTGCCATGGGCATCCCCAAGCTTAGGCTCTTGCCACTCCTTGTTCCATAATTCATCAAATCTTTTACCCAAAACTTGAAAACTTCACAACACAAAACTAAACAAAAAATCTCGTGAGCTCCGTTAGCGAAAGAAAACAAAACACCACTTCAAGGTACTGTAATGAAATCATTCTTTATTTATATTGGTGTTAAACCTACTGTATTCCAACTTCTCTATGGTTTATAAACTATTTTACTGGCCATAGATTCATCAAAATAAGCAAACAACACACGAAAAACAGAATCTGTCAAAAACAGAACAGTCTGTAGTAATCTGTAACTAACGCAAACTTCTGGAACTCCAAAAATTCAGCCAAAATAGGACGACCTATACAAATTGTTTATTGATCAGAAGCAATTGGAATCAATATTTTATCACGTTCTGGTGATTTTTAACAATTATTTTCGTGAACAGAAAGTTTCTGCAATTTTCAGCAAGATCAAATAACTATCATCCAAGAAGATCCTATAGGTTTAACTTGGCACAAACACTAATTAAAACATAAAAACACATCTAACCAAAGGATAGATCAAATATTTATTCCTAAACAGAAGCGAAAAGCAAAAAACTAAAAATAAAATTGGGTTGCCTCCCAACAATCGCTATCGTTTAACGCCCCTAGCTAGGCATAAAAGCAAGAATAGATCTAGGTATTGCCATAATAATAGGATAGATCATTAAAACTCATTTCATATTCTCTACGTTCAGCAGCAAGTTTCCTTTGGGGCAAGCAAAAGTAATCAAAAGGGCTAAATTTAATGGGACAAAAGTTCCCAAGATCAACTTTAGGAGGTATAGGTTCCTCCTTCGGCCCTTCGTATTGCACAACCAATTCATCATTATAAGCATTCTTTTGACAGAACTTTGTGAGCCTATACTCGAGAGAATATCCTAGCTCATTATTTCGAATAGCCAAATCATTATTAAGTTCAGAAATTCTATCAACTAGAACATTGGTAGGAACCCTTTTTCTAAGATTTTCATTGAAAGCAACATAGTCTAGAGATTGAAAACACATTATTTCTTCTTGATCAAAGAGGATAGCCTCTATGGGAGGACGGCCAGCGTCCACCCTATAATGCGCAAATATTTCTTTGGCCTCTTTTATTATAAATCTAAACTCATGAGCCAAAAAGATAGTAGCGGCACGCTTAACAGAAGAATGCTCAATATTAGAAAATTCTAGGAAAATCCTTTGTATGCAAGGATGCAAGTGCATAAATTGTTTTTCAAGTTCAACTACAAGCATGGCGATAGCGTCCGCAAGACTACAAGTTCTATGAAGAATAGAACTACCCATAGAAGGCAAAGCACCGGCACAAGTAAAGAAATCTTGGATAACTCCTTTTCCAATAATATTACCACTACCAATTCGGAATTTTTTTGTATGTAAGATAGGGGGTTCTTCACCAGGAGCATCAGAATTTTCCATGATATTATTATTGTCCATATCGACAATAATTTCCCCAATTTCAGACATAACGGCAGAAAGAGCAAGGGGCAAAAAGAGAGAGGAAGGCAGACGAGAAAGAGAGGGCGAATAAAACGGCAAGGGTGAAGTGGGGGAGAGGAAAACGAGAGGCAAATGGCAAATAATGTAATGCGGGAGATAAGGGTTTGTGATGGGTACTTGGTATGTTGACTTTTGCGTAGACTCCCCGACAACGGCGCCAGAAATCCTTCTTGCTACCTCTTGAGCACTGCATTGGTTTTCCCTTCAAGAGGAAAGGGTGATGCAGCAAAGTAGCGTAAGTATTTCCCTCAGTTTTTGAGAACCACAGTATCAATCCAGTAGGAGGCCACGCACGAGTCCCTCGCACCTACCATTGCTCTTCCTTTCGTGGTTGAGTGCGCTGTGATGTGGACGGCACACGGTATCTTGCGACAGGGATGCCGGGGCGATGGCCCCGGATGGCGCTCCACATGGTCGCTCTTCGGCATGCATCATTGCGGTGGTGGTGGCTTCCCTCTCAAGTAGTGTGGGCAACAAGAGATGTTATGATGGGTTGCTCGAACGTGCCCTCTCTCTCGTTGGGGTGGCATCCTGATCCGGATCTAGGGATCTGACATCGTCGCGCTCTTCCTGGTGGCCTTGTGGTGACACAGATGAGTTGCCGAGCGAAATCTCAGTTCCTTGGCACCGATGACGGTGACACCCGAGGGTGCCGCACTCTTCTTGAAGATGTCGTTGTGGTTCTTCTCTCCGTGTCCGAGCTCCGGGTGAAGACCTTTCTCAGATGTGGACTCGGCAGCGGCGATGCTCGGCGCCGTTCTCCCTATTGGGGCGTTGTCGTGGAGCTTAGGTGTGCTAGGTTGTAGTGAGGGGTGTTCAGTTCTTGAAGTGCTCGTTGCTGGTAGTGTAGTCCCGTGCATTCTGCCTTTGCCAGATATCTTAGGATCGGCTTTGTAAGAGGGCAACCTCACCATCTAGTATTGTTCGGTCTTCGGTTGTTGGTTTATGTATAAAACTAGGCGAAAGTCTGTTTGGACGAGCATCATATCGGCATCTTCCTCGGAGGCGGTGGTGAGGTGGGAGGAGTGGTCTCTCACCGTATTCTGGATATGGCGAGGGCGAGTGCCAGGGCGGCGTTGTTGGCCACTTGTGGGCTTGTGGCGGAGCAGACGGACTCCTGGCGGTTTGTGCTCGTGAATCTGTTTATTCCGCGAGCTGGCGTGCTCCTGGTGCGGTCGCCATGGTGGAGGCTACGACTGGAACTGGTAGGAGCGAGCGATAATCTCTCTCGGCTGCGCTCCAGTGTCGCTTGCATGTAGTGGCATCCGTGTGGATCGATTCCTCAACCACGCATGTGTGTCGAGACGAGAGACAAAGATGAAAGGCGGTTTGGGAGGAAGCAAGGCAACCGTCCACTAGCAAGCTCTAGGAGGCACGGGGGAAGGAAATTCAACCACTACCTCGCTGTTGCTGGTGCGACCGCCATCTTTGCTTTGCCGCCACCTCGCCACAGGAGCTTAGTAGTAGGGCTTTTTATAAGGAAGCGCTGCTGCTAAATAACGGTAGCGGTTGTCACTTAAAAGCGCTGCTACTATTCATGTAGTAGTAGCGCTTGTGTTATAAAAAACGCTACTACTATAGATGCCAACGGTTGCATGGGTGTAGGTATACTAGTAGCGCTCGTATTTAAAAAGCACTACTGCTATTGCACATAGCAATAGCGCTGTCTTCTGACAAGCGCTACTGCATCTAGCAGTAGCGCTTATCTTTAAAAAGCGCTACGACTATGCTTACCTTATCCACACCCGGTGTCCCGCACGCGTCCCTCACTCTCCCTCACACACTCACTCGTCGCACACCCGTCGCCGCCGTCGCCGCCAACTCCCCCAAGGTATCTCCCTCCTCTCGCCGCCCTCCCCTCCCTCCCTCCCTCCTCCTCCTCTCGCCGCCCTCCTCTCTCCCTCTTCCCACGGCCCTCCTCTCTCCTCCCTCTCCGCCGGCGGCCCCCTTCGATCCTCCTCCTCCCTCTCCGGCGGCCCCCTCCTCCTCCTCCTCCTCCCTCCTCCCTCTCCTGCTCTCTCCTCCTCCTCCCTCCTCCTCCCTCCTCCTTCCCCTCCTCCTCCCTCCTCCTCCTCCTTCCTGCTCCCACATCCTCCTCCTTTCTGTAAATAGGTTTTAGTTTTTGTTAAATGTAGGTTTTTAGCATATTTTGTTTTTAGAAAATTTGAATAAGTAATTTGAAAAGAATAAGTAAATGTAGGTCTTTTGAATAGAATAGGAAATTTTTAGAAATTTTGAATAAGTAAATTTGAATAGAATAAAATATGAAATTGAAAAAAATAAGTAAATGTAGGTCTTTTGAATAGAATAGGAAATTTTTAGAAAATTTGAATAAGTAAATTTGAAAAGAATAGGAAATTATAAGTAAATTTGAATACAATAATTAAATGTAGCTTATGGACTTTCACTAAGTCCTAAGATGACGATAATAATGTTTTTGTTTATATTTTGTTTTTGCAGAAATCAAGGAGCCCCTGCATCATCCCCGCCGTCATCCCCATCACCGACCCCCTCCGACCTCGATCGAGGTGAGACCAACCACCCCATGTTGTTAATTTAATTTAGGTATTTTAGGTGTTTAATCTTATAATAATGTAGTATGAACCCTAGTTATGATCGAATCATGTACAAAATGTATGTTTTTAATTAGGTGTAGTTAATAGAATTTATGTGTTTTAGGTGTCACATTTGTTGTTATTTTTTTCATTAAAGCAGTTATTTCCGCATCGACGTCGACGATGCCTATCCCGCATCCTCATCGTCGACTCGGCGGAGGAGGCCTGCTTGATCAGAGGGGCCATGTCCGGGACTGGGCTCCGTCGGGCTGGTACTGGGAGGTGCTACCTTCCGGGGGGTGCAGCTTGGTGAGGAGCCAGCCCGTCGTTGACCCGAACCTTGTTTGGTGGCGGTCGCTTGGGCCAGTGACGGTGCCGAGGCTTCTGGACACCGCGGAGGTGGTACGTCACCGTGTCAGCGAGGAGGACGAGCACGTCTGTCGCTACATGGTTGCATTGGAGGGCAGGTTCGACAATACCTGGCAGGTTCTTCAGGGATCTCACTGGAGCTATGATCCTGTGATGGTTCCTTCTCTTTGGGTGTCCACCGCCCGCGCCGATACCCGTCGGGCGCTACGGTTCTAGCTGTATTAGCGATGCTATATGTATGATACTATTCGAGGTGTAGTTTAGTGATAATATTCGACGATGTACGGACGCAAGAGATGATGTAGTTTTGCTTATTGAATGCATGCTAATTTGAATACTAATTTATTTTACGATTTGGTTTTGCTTATTGAATGCTCAAATTGGAAAACTACTCCTACTTTGAATGCTAAAACTGGAGAGCACTATGCAAGGCGTATGCATTTGATTAGTTGATAGCTTATAGGTTTTTTTGCAGAAATCTCCATGTCAATATGAGTCCTATAAGACATTTTCAAATGTTTTTGCTCATATTTTCAACCATTGAAATGCAATGACCATCAAGTTTGAATGCTCATATGATGTAGATAAAAACATGTATATCTTGTGTTGCTCAAATAGGATATGTGCTTGCCCAAGTGGCGGGTCATGTTTGCAGATTACACCTTCGAGAGGCCTATGTTTTGCCGGAATGTTGATTAATTTCTGTTTCGGCAAATTTCAGGCGCTCGATATGTCCTTTTTTAGCAAAGGTCATGCCGGATTTTTCCGTAAATTTTGGCATGACTTGTGCTAGAATATGTAGGAAATATCGAGTGGCCTGGATTTTCTACAAAGATAATTAAACGATATTTTGGGTTTACTTTAAGTCTGTCGAGGCTCCACCATATATGAGAGGACGAAGAATCCCGACTGTTGTCGTGGGGGTCGTTTCTCCTTGTGCTAGACCTTTGTTATGCACTAGGGGAAGGAGGAGTAACGACCATCACCGACGGTCGCAAATGTCAGAGAGGAATCAGTGAGGGAGAGTCTCCACCATATATGAGAGGACGAAGAATCCCGACTGTTGTCATGGGGGTAGCTTCTCCTTCGTTCCCGTGTGCTAGACAATTTGGTGTAATGCACTCAGGAACGAAAGGAGGAGCTACCACCACCGACGGTCGAATATATACACCACGTGAGCTGAGAGTTTTCAAGAAAAGACTCGACAGATCGATGGTCAACCCGTGATGAATAATAATGATCTAATTTAGTTTTTGTAGTACATATATTTAATTGTACAAGTTTAATCTTTGAATTATGAACATAGGAAATGTCGTACTCGGACGACAAAAGTCTCCCGGGGGAGTGCGACTGGTGCAACAACGACCGAGGTCTGTGCGACAGGCCTCACCTAGACGAAGATCGGCGCTTCAGCATTAAGCTCCAGGAGACCTTCGATGTTGAAACGGTACGCAACAACGACAAGCGTTTTTTTGTAATTAAGCATGACTTCAACTATTTCAACGTGTAATTTTCATCTTTTACAATTTGACTAGCTTATCCGATGCCATGCAAGATGCTATGTCTTGAAGAGGATGGGTTTTGAAGACCATGAAAGTTTCGAAACAAAGAAAATTCACCTAAGGACCCATCATGGTATGGATTTTGAAGTAAATCTGTACAATTCTTAGAGCGTAACCCATTTTGGTTGCCCAAAGACGTATGGTTTTTATGAGGATATGCTTGTCACCATGGATCTTGGTGATCCTGACATCGAGCAAGACAATATGGACATTTGGGTCCTTGTTGATACGTCCAATTCTACCACTATGTGAGTTTCTCAAACATAGTTATTAACTAATTTATATTGTTTATTTCAAAATAGTTGACAGCTTATTTCCATTGACAGCTTATTTTCATTCTTCAAACAATGTGCGGAAGATGGTAGACAAAACCCACTACACCGATGGCTCCGAATTAACTTATCAGGAGAAAAATCATCTGATCGCATTTTGTACCGACCTTGAGAATTACAATACCTATTATCATACTCCTCCAAATTATGGTCAATACGTGCCACTAGTGCACGTGTTGAACAACAATAACTTCCATGGAGATGCCGTGATAAGATTTTTTACTATTACGACATCCATGCATCTTTTGCGTACTTCTAAAACTGAACTACATTGCTAACTACGAAGTTATTACTATGTTTTTCAACAGAAAATCACGATGGATTGTGTGCCTCATTTGATCTATTAGAATGGTCGCCTTGATGTTTTGAACATACAACCAGGTCATCCTACGAGTCTCACCTGTCCATATCGGATTTCCAAAACCGGTGAACACATGGTGATCAAAGAATGGAAAAAATGTATGGACAGTCATAAGGAGGTTCTTGGAAGCAAGATTTTGCGAAAGGAAAGAATTGGAGAAAGGATAATCTCCATTCTCCATAATGGAGAGTCAGGGGCTATCTTGTTTTATGCTATTTTACCTAGGAGAAGGTAGTAGGTCCTTGTTAATACTCATGATCATGTGCTAAGAATAACTAAGTAGGATTGGTTAGATGACTATGATGATGATGTGGTATCGAGTAGAAGTTGTATGATCGATGATGATGAGTACGACTTGTTACTATGATACCAATGATGAGTTATTTATTATTATGATCGATGATGCATGATGCTAAGTTGTTATATGAGCATGATGAGTTATTATATATATCAGTAGGTGAAATGAACATGGATTAGATACAAGTGGAGGCAACATGTGGTGCACATCGAAAGTAATACTAATTCAAACTAGATCAAGTTTGGATTAGTAGTACTTTTGACATGCACCACATGTTGCCTCCACTTGAATCTACTCCACGTTTATTTCACCCACTGTTATATATAATAACTAATCATGGTCATAAAATCATATGATGAAAGTACTATATATAAAACCACAACGAAAATAAGCTGTATTTTTAAAAATATAGAAAAAGTTAGCAGCAACGCTTTTCAGAAGAAGCGCTACTGCTACTTAGTACTATCAGTAGCACTTACTATAGAAAAGCGCTACTGCTAACTAGGTATAGCAGTAGTGCTTCCTTTCCAGCGCTACTACTACTAGTTAGCTGTAGCGCCTTAGTGGTAGCGCTTGCACAAGCGCTACTACTAGCTTAAAAACAAGCGCTACTATTAAGGTTTTCCCTAGTAGTGCGCTACCGTGCTGCAGAGAGGAAGCGAGTGAGGAGAGCTCCTCACATGCCGCCGTGTTGGCTCCACGGGCGATTAGGAGGAGCCGGAGTAGGAACACTGTTCATGAGCACAACGGTGCGGCCGCCGCATCTCCGTTATTGTGTGCTTTTCTCTGTTCTTGTTTGCTTCGTCTTTCTTATTATTCTTCGTGTTTTGTTACATTTTGTCCGTTCACGTTGGGGAGGACGTTAGGTGCTGGGTAGTGCTCCACCCAATATATAGGACTCCGAATTAGATGTAGGTGTTTTCAATCGAAGGACATGAAACTGATTTTCGTGGGTTCGTTCTTGTGTACCATGCTGCTCTATTATGTTCTTATAGATTTTCCCTCCCTCCTGCCCTCTCCATCCTCTATCTACTACTGGATTCGGGCTGTTATTGGTGCTGAGTTTTTTCCTCCAAAATTGACAGAACCGCTTGCGTCGCCTCCAGGTGGGCGACTCGGGCGCCCTAGCCACCGCTGCACTTGACCTCCCTCCTACCCTACTTCCCCGAGGGACGATGGGCCCTCCTGCTTTCTTCACGAGGGGATCCTCTGGCTGAGATGTGACGGCGCTCCTAGGCGTACGGCATGGAGGCGGAGTTGGTGCGCTCAAGCGGCGACCCGATTGGATCCTGGCGGTGCTGCGGGGGCTGGCGGCAGCAGATATGGGGTTTCCCACCACAGGTCGGTTCTCCTCTGGGTGGTCGGGCTTGGGTGCCGTCCAGCGGCACTAAGCGGTGGTGGGCACGCGTGTTGGCTGTCCTCCCTCACCGATGTGATTGGGCGCGGCTAAAGGCGTTGGCGTGGTGCTGGATCCGAACGCGGTGGTGGCAACATCCCCTTCGTCAGGGATGATGGCCAGGTGGTGGGTTCTTGTGGCGGCAGCAGTGGCGGCGGATCTTGGGATCCTGCTCTCGGGGAAGTCGCAGGACGCGGCGGCGCATGCACGAGAGATGGAGTTTCTTCGAACGGATCTGGGTGAAAACTTGCTTTCGGCTACTGCCAAGGCGGGCGGTGTGATACATCTCCAATGCATCTATAATTTTTGATTGTTTCATGCTGTTATATTATCAATCTTGGATGTTTTGTAATTATTTTATATTATTTTTTGGTACTAACCTATTGACATAGTGCCAAGTGCCAGTTGATGTTTTCTGCATGTTTTTTACATCGCAGGAAATCAATACCAAACGGAGTCCAAATGCAATGAAACTTCACGGAGAATTTTTATGGACCAGAAGACACCTAACGGGCCACGGCTGCGCCTGGGGGGTGCTCCGAGGAGAGCACAACCCACCAGGGCGCGCCAGGAGGCCTAGGCGCGCCCTGGTGGGTTGTGCCCACCTCGGGTGCCCCCCGGACCGCCTCTTTGCTCTATAAATACCCCAATATTCCAGAAACCCTAGGGGAGTCGACGAAAATCAATTACAGCCGCCGCAGAGTCCAGAACCACCAGATCCAATCTAGACACCATCACAGAGGGGTTCACCACTTTCATTGGTGCCTCTTCGATGATGCGTGAGTAGTTCTTTGTAGACCTTCGGGTCCGTAGTTAGTAGCTATATGGCTTCCTCTCTCTCGCTAAATTCTCAATACAATGGTCTCTTGGAGATCCATATGATGTAACTCTTTTTGCGGTGTGTTTGTTGAGATCGGATGAACTTTGAGTTTATGATCAGATCTATCTTTTTATATCCATGAAAGTTATTTGAGTTCCTTTGATCTCTTATATGCATGATCTCTTATAGCCTCGTATTTCTTCTTCGATATTTGGGTTTTGTTTGGCCAACTTGATCTATTTATCTTGCAATGGGAAGAGGTGCTTTGTAGTGGGTTCGATCTTACGGTGCTTGATCCCAGTGACAGAAGGGAAACTGTCACGTATGTATCGTTGCTACTAAGGATAAAACGATGGGGTCTATCTCTACATAGATAGATCTTGTCTACATCATGTCATCGTTCTTATTGCATTACTTCGTTTCTCCATGAACTTAATACACTAGATGCATGCTGGATAGCGGTCGATGTGTGGAGTAATAGTAGTATATGCAGGCAGGAGTCGGTCTACTAATCTTGGACGTGATGCCTATATAATGATCATTGCCTAGATATCGTCATGATTATTTGAAGTTCTATCAATTTCCCAACAGTAATTTGTTCACCCACCGTTTGCTATTTTTCTCGAGAGAAGCCACTAGTGAAACCTACACCCCCGGGTCTCTTTCTCATATTATTTGCCTTTGCGATCTATTTTCCTTTGCTTTTATTTTTCAGATCTACTAAACTAAAAATACAAAAATACCTTGCTATGTTTTATTCTTATTTATTTTATTTGGCATTCGATCTATCAATCTACTACAATTTATTTCCTGTCCACGCACCATCTCTGGCGCCGTTACCCGAAAGGGATTGACAACCCCTTTAACACGTCGGGTTGCGAGTGGTTGTTATTTGTGTGCAGGGGCGGTTTACATTGTGTTGCTTGGTTCTCCTACTGGTTCGATAACCTTGGTTTCATCACTGAGGGAAATACCTACCGCTGCTGTGCTGCATCATCCCTTCCTCTTTGGGAAAATACCGACGTAGTCCTAGCAGACATCAAAAGGAATTTCTGGCGCCGTTGCCGGGGAGGATCTTCAACATATACCAGGTTCCTAATCACAAATCTCATTTCCTCGCAATTTACATTATTTGTCATTTGCCCCTCGTTTTCCTCTCCCCCACTTCACAAAAATCTGTCGTTTTATTCGCCCATCTTTTTCTTTCACCGCTTTCTCGCCGGATCTATCCATGTTCTTGCTTCCTAGTCATAATGGCTAGTGTGCCTACTCCTCCTTTGTCACCAGATTTTGAAGTTCTTTACTTCAAGCAAAAACAAGGAGAAAATTTGAAAGATGCTTGGTATAGGCTTATGGAATCTTATCATATTTGCAATTTAAAGGGGGACACTAAGATTTTGCTCCGTAATTTTTACATAGGATTGGCTTTGCATCATAGACAACTTCTAGATTTTGTCGCTAAAGGGAATTTTATTGAGCTTGATGCCAATGCTGCCTATGGAATTTTAGAAGGAATTTTGGGGGTTCCACCTCAAAAGAAGGGTTTTCTTTCACCCTTGAGGGATTTCAAATGTTGGACAAACTTGGTGATTTGTATAAACATATGGTTGAAATACAAAAATATAATGAACCCCTCAAACATCTCAATGGTAGTATTAATCGCAGGAAAACCTTGATTACTCTTTGCAACAAGCGATTAGATATTTTGGATCTAAAGATGGTTTCTTTTCCGGAGAATTTAGGGAAGCGTAAAGAGCCTCCCGGGTTTGAGAAAACCCTTACAAAAGTTGCCAAAACTTCGCATAACAAAACTTGGATGCTTGATTTATGCCTAGCTAAGGGCGTAAAACTATAGCGCTTGTTGGGAGGCAACCCAATGAATAAAATTTATTTTTGCTTTTTTTTCTGTTCTTGAGTGTTTGCGCAATTATGCTACTATTATGATTGTGTTTTTTGTGTTTTAGTTAGTGTTTGTGCCAAGTAAATCCTTTAGGATCTTCTTGGGTGATAGTTGTTTGATCTTGCTGAAAAACAGAAACTTTTGCGCTGACAAAAACAATTGTTAAAAATCACCAGAGCGTGCTAAAATGCCAATTCCTTTTGCAGAAGATTAATATACAAATTTCTCAGGTCGTCCTAATTTTTCAGAATTTTTGGTGTTATAGAAGTATTCGAAATAGTTAGATTGCTACAGACTGTTCTGTTTTGATAGATTCTGTTTTCTTTGCGTTGTGTGCTTGTTTTGATGGCTCTATGGTTTTCTTTGATGAGTTTTTGCCATAGAAAAGTTGGAATACAGTAGATATAATGCAAAAAAAAAATGAATTGGTTTGATACAGTACTTATAGTAGTGATTTGCTTTCTTGTACTAACGGATCTCACAAAGGTTTTGTTGAGTTTTGTGTGAATGAAGTTTTCATGTTTTGGGTTATCTTACGATGGATGAAGGAATAAGGAGTAACAAGAGCCTAAGCTTGGGGATGCCCCGGCATCCCAAGTTATTATCCAAAAGAGAGCAAACAACTAAGCTTGGGGATGCCCCCGAGTGGCATCCCCTTTTTCTTCTAACGACCATCGGTATTTTACTCGAAGCTATATTTTTATTCGTCACATACTATGTGTTTGGCTTGGAGCGTCTTGTATGATATGAGTCTTTGCTTGTTTTATTTTGTGTTCTAATTCTTGATTCCTTGCTAGACACACCTATTTGAGAGAGCCAAAATTATGTCATGACTTGTTAGAATTGCTCTCTATGCTTCACTTAAATTTTTTATGAGCTATGGACTAGCTCTAGTGCTTCACTTATATCTTTTTGAGCACGGTGTGCTTTAGTATTTTTGAAGAAATGCTCTATTGCTTCACTTAGATGTATTTGAGAGTTAGTAAAATTTTCAAGAAATTCTCTCTTGCTTCACTTAAATTATTTTGAGAGAAAGAAAAAATATGCTCATGATCTTCACTTATAATTGTTTGAGCTTATCAAAAGCAACACAAGAAAATTAGTTCCAAAGTGATAGATATCCAAGAAGGATATAATAATAACTTTCATGAAGATCATTGGACAAAATAAACTTGATTCCTTGTAGTAGTTTTGAGATATGATGATGTGATATGTTAGACATGTTGATGAATAATTATGCTTTAGTAAGAATATTGGTGTTAAGGTTTGTGATTTCCTATGCAAGCAGGAAAGTCAATAGTCATGCAATGAAATTATATCCTACTTGTGGTGCATTATTTGGTGTTAGTTATGCTTAATTCTTGCTTATGAGATTATTCGTTTCTTGGTTGGTCGCTTCTCAATCTTTTGCCAGCCTTCATTTTGCACTAAGTATGATCTCGACTTGTGGATCCAAAAACCTTAAACCAGTTTTGCCACATGAGTCCACTATATCTACCTATATGCGGTATTCTTTTGCCGTTCTAAGCAAATTTGTATGTGCCATCTCTAATTTTCAAAATAAACTTCTCTTTTGTGTGTTCGTACTGCTCGCGGAGTGGTGAGGGGTGGATAATATTTTCCATGCTACATGTGTTATTCTCACGATGAGTGTTTATTCACTTGTCATTGCATGAGAGTAAGGCAAAGGTATTAGGGATGCCCAGTCCCGAAATGAAAAATGAATTTACTTTATGTTGTCAAATAATAAATTTCTTGGAAAGTGTTGGTATGGAAGGCACCCGTGGATACGGTTAGCCATGGAAAGTGAAAGTATGGTGGAAAAAGGAATGAACTTTATTTTCTGTTTGGGAACCGCCTATGATATATCTAGCATGGAAAGTGTTGGGAACTTTAAGTCGTTTTCGTTGGTGGGAAAGACACACCTCCCAAAATGTTTTTATCTCTAAGTTTTTCGATTTGAGCTCTGGCACCTCTACAAATCCCTACTTCCCTCTACGAAGGGTCTTTCTTTTACTTTATGCAATTTTTATTTTGAATTTGAGTCTCCATCTTCTCTTATAAAAGCACCAACTAGGAGGCAGTATGATCGTACTTGAGTATTGGGTGTAGCTAATATGCGAGTGTGTTTCATGAATGGATCAATGATTCAGCATGATGGGCTAGGGATAACTTATTCCAGCGTTGATATTTTGAAAGATATGGTTGCCTGTTGATATGCTTGAGTATTTATGTTGTCATGTCAAAACTAGACTATTGCTTTGAATCACATAAAAGTCAAAAGGTCCATGCTATAAAGAAAAGAATATGATATGACATGTTAGGCAGCATTCCACATCAAAAATTCTGTTTTTATCACTTACCTACTCAAGACGAACAGGAGTTAAGCTTGCGGATGCTGGTACGTCTCCAACGTATCTATAAATTTTTATTGTTCCACGCTGTTATATTATCAATCTTGGATGTTTTATAATCATTTTATAGTCATTTTATATCATTTTTGGTACTAACCTATTGACATAGTGCCGATTGCCAGTTGCTGTTTTCTGCATGTTTTTTACATCACAGGAAATCAATACAAAACGGAGTCCAAATGCAACAAAACTTCACAGATAATTTTTATGGACCAGAAGACACCTAATGGGCCACGGCTGCGCCTGGGGGTGCTCCGAGGAGAGCACAACCCACCAGGGCGCGCCAGGAGGCCCAGGCGCGCCCTGGTGGGTTGTGCCCACCTCGGGTGCCCCCTAGACCACCTCTTTGCTCTATAAATTCCCCAATATTCCAGAAACCCTAGGGGAGTCGACGAAAATCAATTCCAGCAGCCGCAGAGTCCAGAACCACCAGATCCAGTCTAGACACCATCATGGAGGGGTTCACCACTTCCATTGGTGCCTCTCCGATGATGCGTGAGTAGTTCTTTGTAGACCTTCGGGTCCGTAGTTAGTAGCTAGATGGCTTCCTCTCTCTCGCTGAATTCTCAATACAATGGTCTCTTGGAGATCCATATGATGTAACTCTTTTTGCGGTGTGTTTGTTGGGATCGGATGAACTTTGAGTTTATGATCAGATCTATCTTTTTATATCCATGAAAGTTATTTGAGTTTCTTTGATCTCTTATATGCATGATCTCTTATAGCCTCGTATTTCTTCTTCGATATTTGGGTTTTGTTTGGCCAACTTGATCTATTTATCTTGCAATGGGAAGAGGTGCTTTGTAGTGGGTTCGATCTTACGGTGCTTGATCCCAGTGACAGAAGGGGAACTGTCACGTATGTATCGTTGCTACTAAGGATAAAACGATGGGGTCTATCTCTACATAGATAGATCTTGTCAACATCATGTCATTGTTCTTATTGCATTACTTCGTTTCTCCATGAACTTAATACACTAGATGCATGCTGGATAGCGGTCGATGTGTGGAGTAATAGTAGTATATGCAGGCAGGAGTCGGTCTACTAATCTTGGACGTGATGCCTATATAATGATCATTGCCTGGATATCATCATGATTATTTAAAATTCTATCAATTGCTCAATAGTAATTTGTTCACCCACCGTTTGCTATTTTTCTCGAGAGAAGCCACTAGTGAAACCTACGACCCCCGGGTCTCTTTCTCATATTATTTGCTTTTGCGATCTATTTTCCTTTGCTTTTATTTTCAGATCTACTAAACTAAAAATACAAAAATACCTTGCTGCGTTTTATTCTTATTTATTTTATTTGGCATTTGATCTATCAATCTACTACAATTTATTTTCCCGTCCATGCACCATCTTTGGCGCCGTTACCCGAAAGGGATTGACAACCCCTTTAACACGTCGGGTTGCGAGTGGTTGTTATTTGTTTGTAGGGGCTGTTTACGTTGTGTTGCTTGGTTCTCCTACTGGTTCGATAACCTTGGTTTCATCACTAAGGGAAATACCTACCGCTGCTGTGCTGCATCATCCCTTCCTCTTTGGGGAAATACCGACGTAGTCCTAGCAGACATCACGGTGGCAGCGGTGTCTGCATCGTTCCCTTATTGAAGGCATCGCCGTGGAGAATTTCAAGGCCACTCTCTGCTACCTACGGGGGAAACCCTAGACTAGTAGATCGAATGACGGCGATGCTCTGGTGTCGTTTCCTCCTTGGGGGCATCATTCATGGAGGTATGCACAGGCTCGGGAACAGAGGACGGCTTCTTTGGTGGAGCGGTACTTCATCTTACACATTGATGGCGGTGGATCTCGGTGGCGTGGCGCTGTGGAGACTCGGAGTCCGATGCACGGAGATTGACTCGTGCAAGGGGAGGATACTGTCTGGCGTCATGGCGGCGTCGATGGCAGATTGGCCTGGCAAGGTCGATGCATTAGTTTCTGCTTTGAAGATGGATTGGTGGAAGATGGCGGCGACGACACAGAGAGTGCGTCAGGCCAGTTTTCCCCAAACCCAGTATGTAGCTTGGTTGGGGCCTCTGTCTTTAGATGTTAGGCATTTATGCGACGTCTGTTTTGTATTAGGCTCGGACTATCGACACCCCTTCATCAGGTGGATCGGAGTATCGACAGTTGTTGCTAAGCTGGTGGCTTCAGACTACCTAATGTACTACTTTATAAGGTCTTTGTGAATAATTAATAAAATGGCTGCATGCATCGTCTAGATGCAGAGGCCGGGGGTAATCCTCCTTTTCTTAAAGAATGATATGTTCGTATGTGTTGGTCTGGGAAATCTGCGGCGGGTGGCGGCGCAGGCCTTTCATCGCCCCCGCGGCAGGATCTCCGATTGTTGCAGATCAGCGGATGTCGAGGTGCACGCGGCGGAGGCAGACGCCGGGGCGACGGCCCCGGTCTTCTTCGACGAACTTGGTGACAGCTGTGGCCGCGAGGGCGGCACGGCGCCTGGTTTAGGGGACACAGTGCATCTATGCCCCTCATCTCCGTGTGGTGCGCGTGGTGATGTCCGTGTCCACTTAGATCTTCGGCCTGCTGTTGGGAACTGGCGGACGACGTTGTGGGGGCCGTCGTTCTACCTAATAAAGACGACAGTCCTAGGGTTTCTCTCGCCCTAAGATGTCCTCCTTGATCTGGCCGGAGTGTCAAGTTTTGGAAGGCTCCGCCGGCGAACTCCCTTGGGCACCTCATGCCTGGAGATTGCTGGATCGGATGGGATTCAGTCATGCGCACCGATGTTTTTTCCAACCATTTGGTTTCTGGAAGGAGCATCGCGAAGCTCTGCTATTTTTTGCCATCACGGGACATGTTTTTTTGGTTCCATGGTGAAGTCAGAGGCAGCGAATGTCATGGAAGTTGTTATCTGAGGACTAGTAATGGTGGTTCGAGTCTTTGCGGTGATGAAGAATTTGCTTGGTGTTTTGGGACTTGTAGTAGCGGCATGCACGTGGGGCGACAACACAGGAGAAGTTCAAGGTCTTACCTTTCAGGGTGAAAATTCAAGGTTTGGCCTTAATTGGTTGTGCTTGGCAATGACCTTTTTAAAGGCATTGTTTTGAGAACGTGGACTTTCTTCAGGTGAAATCCTATGATCTATGAGCGTCAGCGCTTGTGCACTGTTTTCTTCTTGGAGACGTCGCTTTTGGAGAATTTGAACTTCAGGTGTTGTCTTGGTGGTGTTTATACTGCTGCTTCAAGGGCTACATCACTATAGTGGAAATTTTTCTTTTTTAGCTTTTTTTTGGCTGTGTACATCCATAGTGTCATTAGGATACTGCGTTGTTGCAGAGACTGGGTCCAATTGATATCTCCGTGATATTAATATATGCCCTTTTTTAGAAAAAAACTGAAAGCTCACAATTTGCAATGGCCACCGACCAGGTTCAGGTTAGTCTATGTGTACACTCATGTCTCATCTTACTATCCACGTATGTGCGTTCATGATTTAATAAAAGATCATGATTTTGTGCAGTCTTCCCCAATCATCACCATGGTCCTTTTTTGTTTTTTGTTCAGCGGCTCCCTCTTATATGGTTTATTATGCTATTTTTTGGTATTAGTGTTATTTGTGTAGACACTCGAAAAGTCGACAAGTGTTGTCTTAAAATTTGACGTCGGTTGTTCTTTCTAGAGCACTGCAGTGCACAAGCTGGTGTCAGCCTGATGCCTAGCTGCAACACAAGATTTCCCCCAAAACCGTATGAGCTGACCTGCTGTCATTTGGTCAGTGCCCAGAGCTAATATACGATGGCTACCTATATCGTAGGTGACTGTAGCAAATCCTATGATGCATGAAGCTTCTCAATAATTGGATAATAAAGGTGGTTATTCCAATCCTAATTGTGTTTTCTTTTGCTACGGAGATATGTAGAATATCACAATTTTATCTTACCTAATTGTGGCTTACACTGTCAGAATTCCTTAATAATCTACTCTTGCATGTTATTCTTCTGTTATCAGTGGTCTACTTTGAGATGTTCACCAAATTATCATTTGTGCTATCAAAGTGCCTCTCTAAGAGCATCTACAACCGGGCGCTCTAAACTCGCCTCATATGCCCGGACGGATGGCCCGTCACTGAATGGTCATGAAAATGCAGCCCAGACGGGCTCCTTAAACGGGCCTCAAACGCCCGGCTGACCGGCACCCTCATATCCAGCCTAAATATGAGGCGGGTATGTGGGTGCCCAGGCGCGTCCACCACGTCAGACCCGACAGCCTTACCCCACCACAATTTGCATCAAATCCACCGAACCTTTCGTCTTCTAGCCGCCTTCCTCGTCCCTTTCCCGTGTCCGAGCCCTCGTCGTCCGACACCCTTGCTCCACATCCTCACCGCCGGGCCTAATCTGCCGCCCTAGATGTCGTCTAGCCCACCCCCGGCCGCCACGACAGAGGCTGCGCCCGCCTCGTCCGCCGGCGTCTCATCCTCGGCTTCGTTGTGCAAGCTGGAGAACATCGCCCAGAGGAACCGGCGCCGCCGGCAGCGAGAGAGCGAAGTGGTAGCAGCGTCGCAGGGAGCGGATGCGGACATGGACGAGTAGCTGTCCCCCGCCGGGAACCCCCGCACCCCATCCATCCCGCCACCAACAAGGATTGTGCCGTCGGACCAGGTTGGGACAGAGGAGGATCCGACGGCCTGTTGGGGCATTCCGGACAACTTTTTGCCCATGTAGATGCCGCTAGTGGACAACTGTCACTCTCCGCAACTCGCTCGGGTTCGGACAAGCACTGGCACCGATGGCGCTCGAGCTGCCCACGACCTGTTCGACGGAATGACACGACAACACTCAATATGTTTTTGTTGCTCCTGCCCGATCAAATGTGCATCCGGTTGTGATCTTTTAGTGAACGGATTGTGCAGTTGTTTGTTCGTTTCTATGTCCACTCATGATCTATGTAGTTTTTGTCGACGTTGCATGCTTTAGTATGGATATAGGGGATCGGATATGATATACATGGATGTGCACGACCGAATTTGAGGACTGACCGGTCAGTGCCCGCGACGCGTCCATTGACTTTTGAGGTGCCGGATTTGTCATGTCCAGTTGTAGATGCTTTAAGTGCTTTGATTGCAAATTTGTTTTCTGGTAGCTCTACTGTCTGTAGTTTCCAAATTTTACTTATGTTTCAAATTAAACCGGTAGAAATCCTTTCTAATTGAAGTTTCATGATACGCAAGACTCAGGCTAACGAGGAAACCTTGTTCTTTCAAAACAAAACATAAAGATACAAAGTTTTGGTGAGTGCTTGCTACAATAACCAAGCCGAGGAACATTGTGAGTTAAGAATTAGAGATCACAAGAGACAATAGTATTTACATATCCTTCTATATTTTTTTGCGGGGGCATTGTTTACTAGCTTGCGCAAGTATCATGCTAATTTGAGTAGATGTCATCATGCGAATATGTCATGCGTTAAACCCTATATGGATGTTGGCATGTTGCTGCCATGTAGTAGTGAACATAAACTTGCTACCTTGATTTATTGATATCATAGATATTAGAGTAGATACAACCGAAGACAGCAAATCCGGTCTCTCAAATGCCCGCGGACGCGTCCGGGCGTGTCCGCTGTAGAATTGTATTGAATAATTGTTGATGCAATATTGTGCCACTACAAGAGGTATATATAAGAGCCAAGCCGCACCTGACCTAGTCCTATTACAAACCGAGTAGGAGTCCTAATCCTATTACAAGTTGTATTCTAACATCCCCGCAGTGTCAACGGTAGGCTCGACGACGTTGAGACTGAAACAAATGTCTTGAAACAGAGTAGTCGCCAGGCCTTTAGTAAAGACATCAGCAAACTGAGCAGAAGTAGGCACGTGGAGGACGCGAACTTGACCGAGAGCCACCTTCTCTCAAACAAAATGAATGTCGATCTCAATATGCTTGGTGCGACGGTGTTGAACCGGATTCCCTGACATGTAGACAGCTGAAATATTATCACAGTAAACAATGGTAGCTTGCTCAATAGGACGGTGCAGCTCTGACAGCAACTGGCGCAGCCAAACCGTCTCAGCAACTGCATGAGCCATAGCGTGGTACTCAGCTTCAGCAGACGAGCGGGAGACCGTAACCTGCCTTTTTGAAGACCAAGAAACCAAATTGTTACCAAGAAAAACACAAAATTCGGATGTGGACCTACGAGTATCTGGACAACCAGCCCAGTCTGCATCAGAGTAAGCTGTCAAGGAGGTAGGAGATGAGTTGTTGATATGAAGACCTAAGTCTAGTGTGACTTTAAGATACCGAAGAATACGTTTGACATCATTGTAGTGTGGAATACGAGGATCATGCATGTATAAACAAGCTTGTTTGACAGCAAAAGAAATTTCAGGACGAGTGAGAGTAAGATATATACTGAAGTGCACCGGTAAGACTACGATAAAGAGAATGATCAGAGAAAGGATCACCGTCGGCAGAGAGTTTTGGAACCTGTATCAACAGGGGTACGAGAAGTTTGACAATCAAGCATACCAGCACGAGAAAGAAGATCCAGAGTGTACTGACGTTGAGACAAGAAAAGACCAGAGGAGTCACGGATAACAGCAATACCTAAGAAGTGGTGAAGAAGACCTAAATCTGTCATAGAGAATTCATGGCGAAGAAGAGAGATAATATGATCTAAAAATTGTTGTGAGGAAGCTGTGAGGATAATATCATCAACATATAAAAGAAGGTAAGCAGTGTTGTTGTTGTGATGAAAGGTGAAGAGTGAAGTATCAGAACGGGAAGGGGTAAAACCGATGGTTTGAGCATAAGTAGAAAAGCGTTGGAACCAGGCACGTGGTGTGCATGGTATGATCGTTAGTAGGAGCTAGAACGGGAATAGCATGACCAGGAGGGGTGGGGAAAGATGTGGTGGACGCGTCTGGCGCAGCGGAGGAAGCGGACGCGGGAGATGGCGGTGAAGACTGCGGCGGCAGGAGGTCTACCGCGACAGAGTGTAATGGGTTTGCCTCTGCCGGAACAGAGGTGATGACAGAAGTGGTCGCGGCAGGATCTGCTACCGCGGCAGAGGATTCGGCTGGTTTCGCTGGATAGGTCGGCGGGTGAAAGAAGGGAAGATGATGGCGACGAGAGGGACTAGTGGACGACGTGGGTGAGTTGGGATCTAATTGTTGACGCTCGGAGAAGGGGAAAATGTTTCAGCGAATGTTACATGACGAGACACATGAACACGACCACTAACAAGATCTAGACAACGATACCCCTTGTGCTCGTCAGAAAAACCTAGAAGGAAACACGGGGTAGAGCGCAGGGAAAGTTTGTTAGGAGAAGTGGAGTAGGAGTTTGGGAAACAAAGACAACCGAAGACGCGAACGTCGGAGTAATTTGGATGAGAGAGAAATAAAGAGAAGTAAGGAGTAGTTTGTGGGTTAACTTTGGATGGACGAATATTGAGTAAATATGTGGCCGTGTGGAGGGCCTTAGCCCAGAACTTCGGAGGCATAGAAGATTGAACAAGCAGAGTTTGAATGATGTCATTAAGAGTACGCAGAGAACGCTCGGCTTTGCCGTTTTGAGGGGAGGTATAAGGACAAGAGAAACGCAAGAGAATTCCATATTTTAGAAAGAAAAAAAATCGATTTTTAAAGTTGTCAAATTCACGACAATTATCACATTGGATGAATCTTATAGGGAGGAAAAAGTGGCCGAGACATAGCGCTGAAAGTTATGAAATATATTATGAACGTCAGATTTGTTGCGTAAAGGAAAAGTCCAAACATAATAAGTAAAATCATCAAGAATCACGAGATAATACTTAAAACCAGATACACTTTCTATTGGTGATGTCCAAAGATCACAATGAAGTAATTCAAAAGGAAAAGTACTAGAGGATTGAGAGGAACTAAAGGGAAGGCGAACATGTTTTCCTAATTGACATGATTGACACATAGAAGAATTATGAGAGTCTCTATTACAAGGTATTGAAAATTCACTAAGAAGTATGGATAACACATTTTTATTGGGATGGCCGAGACGTTGGTGCCACAGATCAACAAAGGCCACCATAGATGTTGGAGGGGCAGTGACCGGAACACCATGGAGAGAATATAAATCACCGGAGCTATTGAATCGAGCGATCTCGGCCTTGGTCGGGTAGTCCTTCACGGACAAACCAAAGGGGGTCAAACTCAACAGAAACATGATTATCAGTGGTGATTTGGCGAACAGAAATCAGATTTTTAATAAGAGCAGGAGCTACAAGAACATCACGAAGAAGCAAAGGCTTAGTTGGGGATTGGATTTGAGCCTGACCGACACATTAAATAGGAATAAAAGATCCATCACCGAGAGTAATAGAGGGAAAAGACGAAGGTGTGCAAGAAAAAGCAAATTACTCGATGCAGACATATTGCGAGAAGCACCAGAATCGAAAATCCAATCCGTACCTGAGTTCCCTTGTGCAGCAAAGTTGTTCATGGCTGGTAGAAAAACAGCTTGGTCCCAGCTCGCAGTCGAAGTAGAGGCCGGTGTAGTCATGGGAGCTTGCGGGTGTGGTGGCGTCGGCAGTAGGACCGGCATCGGCGTAAAGAGAGAGACACCATCATTGTACTGCTGCATGTAAGGGGACGATGGAGCGCCATAGGATGCATAAGGACTGGTGTTGTAGATCGGTGGCACGTAGGACGGAGCAGGGTGGTACGCAGCCGTCGGCTGTCGGGGCGCGAGGACAGGCGCGCCGGTGTGAGGGCGAGCACCGGGCTGCCAGCCACCGGTACAGGCAGGCGGGGCACCATATGACGTAGGGGCGGACTAGGACATAGGCCACGCCGGGACTAGCCCTGTCCATGGATCAGGAGATGGGCGCCATCCGGGCGGTTATGAAGCCGGGGGCGATGGAGGTGCCGTTGGTGGAGCCGGGGGCAGAGCAGGAGCGGGCGCCGTGCGGAACTGCGGCGGCTTAGGGTTTTTGCCCCGGTAGTTTGGACTTGGACGCCAGCCGGATGGTTGAGGAGGTGCTGTTGGTGGAGGTGACGGTGGCGGCGTTGACGCAGGCGGGTGAGGAGAAGCAGCGCGCCGCTCGAGGTACCGGGCGGTGGTAGCGGTAGCGGGGCTGGCGGTTTAGCCATACCCTAGGATCGAAAGTTTGATACCATGTAGAATTGTATTGAATTGTATTGAATAATTGTTGATGCAATATTGTGCCAGTACAAGAGGTATATATAAGAGCCAAGCCG
Organism: Triticum aestivum; assembly: GCF_018294505.1. Taxonomy (NCBI): domain Eukaryota; kingdom Viridiplantae; phylum Streptophyta; class Magnoliopsida; order Poales; family Poaceae; genus Triticum; species Triticum aestivum. The sequence goes on from NC_057808.1 coordinate 490,262,247, forward strand.
CACCTGACCTAGTCCTATTACAAACCGAGTAGGAGTCCTAATCCTATTACAAGTTGTATTCTAACATCCGTGGGCACTAGCCGGACACTTCCCATTTTGGTGCGTCCGCACCCGTGTACCTCAAATCCGGCCCCTCATATCCATGCAACACATGCACCTATGTAACTAAACTTCCGTAGGTCAACAAAGTAGCACCAAATCTAGTTAAATCGGACATAATTCTAGCATAAACGATCAGCGGACAACCAAAAGATGCAGTTTCAATCGGAAGTACCCTAACATACGATAAAAAACTTCATTAAACAGGAAAAGGAGAAGGAAATCACCATTCCTCGCCGCCCCCTTCCCCTTGCGGTTGGCGGTGCTGCTTTGGCCTTCGGTGTAGGCATCGGCCGCCGAAGGGTCGTCGTCGTTGTCATCGGAGCTTGATCCGTCGTGCAGTCATCTGATAGCTCCATGTGATCACCGGCAAGCCTACGGAGCAAGCGCTCCTTCTCCTGGGCGTGCCTCCTCACCTTCGCCTTCGCCGCCGACTCGCACTCTGACAACTCGATTGCGAGCCGGAGCGCTTTGGCGTTCTTCCGCTGCAGCGGCCGCGCATCCGTCTCCGCCTTTGTCAGGGACCGCCGGAGGACGGACGCAATGAGCACGTCCTCGGGATCGTCCGGCGCGCTAGTGCCTGGCATCTCTCCACCGCGTCGCCCACCGCCATGGCCTCCCGCGGCGTCGGCGAGGCACAAGCACCCAACGGTGCCCGTGGACGCCCTCCGGAGGTACAATGGATGTGGTGGCGGCAGGATGACGTAGCTGGAGTGGGGCGGAGTAGGTGGCGCTCTCACCGGTGCTGCGCGCCGGATGGGAGGGCCTGGCAACGTCGCCCGCACTGCAACGGCGGCTGATCTAGATGTCTCCGCTGCTGTGAGCTGTCTCCGCCGCTGCCACCCTGATCTAGCTAGATGCGAGCGGCGCAAAGCAACGCGGAGAGCGAACCCGTCGACGTCGCTCTCGTCGCCGCCGGAGTCGGGCCCGCTGCGATCATCCACCGTGGATCGGAAGCGGAGAGGAAAAGACGGATTGGGAAGAGGAGAGGATAGAGAGTGGAGTGGATTGAGGGGACTGGGTCTAGCGTTCATCGGAGGGGATATTTGTGGGGTCGGGGTGGGCCGGGCTGACGGTGGCGGACGCGCCCTGGGCGTCCCATATCCGCCTTATATTTGGGCTGGATAATGAAGGGCTCTGGACAGCCCGGACGTTTGAGAATGGTTTGAGGCGCCCGGATGGGTCGGTCTTTTGTGACTAGCACTGACCGGTCATTCCGTCCGGTCGTTTGAGAGGGTTTACCTGATCTTGACTTTACTGTCATCACAGCACACAGGACACGAATATTCAGTGCATAAAACACATGACTCGCTGATGAATATGTTTCTGATTTTTCATCCAACCAAGCTATCGTTTCCTTTGTCAGTATGATAGAGCGGCCGCAGCAAAGCGCGGCTTTTACTTCTCGCTTGAATGATTCGGTAGGCTTACAGTATTTTGGACAGTAAAACTTCTGTAATCAGAAGTCTTGATATAATTAGTAGTATAGACTTCGTTCCGACTGCAAGTCTGCAAGGTCACACGTATATCACTAGGTTTGGCTTCAACAGGACATGGAGATCCAGATGCCTGGTAGCTATTCCCGAAAATTGAAGCACGTACACTTACTACTACGACAACACAGCCAACCGTACCTGAAACCTAACTCGCTTTCATGTTGGTTGGAGTGTCAGCGGCGTACCCAGGCCCCCGGCAACTGGGCCTTGGCCCGGGGCGTGGTAGCCATTCTCTTTGGTCACTGACTGTAGCCACAGTAAACACTTTCTACTACAGTGCATCACTGTGGCATGAGGTTGGCATGTGCCCTTTAGGAGTGTCGACGTGGACTAGCTTACCGTCGTGCACCAAAGCTACTCGCCCAATTTATAAGAGCCAGTGGTGCACGTGCTTACTGCGCCGTACATGCACCTACAACTACAGATAGGATAGGATAGCAGCAGGCCAGCCAGCAGCAACTTGGAACGTCTCATCCTCTTCACTTGTCTCTGTTCTCACCTCTGCTTCCTTCCCTAGCTTTGCCATGTTTCACTGTCAAGATTCCTTAGAGCAACTCCAACGGGCCAACCCAAACGGACGGCGATTTCATCCGTTTTTTGTTTGTTTGGGTCGGCCGCCCGTCCGGCGTCCGCCCTGTTTTTAATATAGGTCGGCAGCGCGCCCAACGCGCCGACCCATATATGCAGGCGTGGCCGGCTGGCCGCCCAATTTTACATGATTTGGATTCAACATATTGTCAAATAAAAATGTTAACAAGCCAAATAGTCTGGCCGCCCAAATAAATAGTATAGTTTTACAAGCCAAATACAAATAAAAACGGAGATGCTAAAAATCAGTCGACTGAGACTTCCAGTCGACAGTCTGGCCGTTCGATGTTTGTCGCTTCAAGATTCACGTAATATAATGTCTTGTATCAATTCGGCCTGTTAAGACGCGACCAGCCCACTTCCTTTTTGTTTTTTTTGCTGGCAAAGGCTACGCGCGGCTGGCCAGCGGCTGGATGGCCTTTTCCGTTGTTTTGCTTTTGTCTACAACAAGCAGGAAACTTGCTAGCGCAGCCCACTCTCGTATATACCTGTACTTTCTTTTTTATTTTTTATTTCCCTTTTCTATTTTAGTGTATATAATCATCAATTTATTTTTATTAAAATGGTTTACTTGTAATTTATTTTTATCTTTTGGCAATACGGAACATCTAAATTTTGTAGAACAGACTTTTTTTTACATGCATGAAGGATTTTTACGCTCGCTTGTTGATGTCTTTTGTACATGGATTTTTGTTTATTTGTGTGTTGCCTGTTATTTTTTGTACATGGATTTTTTTGTTTATTTGTGTGTTGCCTGCTCTTTTTTGTAATTTTTTTGTTTCATTCATGTATTACCCAGGAATATATTTTTTGTAATGTTGATATGCCCTATTTTTCCTACATCAGGTTGATAGAAAAACTGTTGCCTTTTCTTTTCTTTTTTTTGTCACAAAAACTCTTGTTCCCCTTACGTATAACTAGAATTATCGGAATCCATGCAACTACGAGGATGCAACATGTATGCAATTGCATGCATCCAAACATACGTGCAACTCAATGGGTAAAATGCGTCCGCAACTGTGACAAGACTTGTGTCGCGATGAGATCAAAACACGCATAATGTGGTGAATTTTATTATTTAGCTTTATTTTATTTTATTGTTTTTGTACTTTCTTTTTCCCATCCACATGGAAGTCGACATCCAGTGGGATATTCAATTTTCTTTTGTTTTTCATGCAATTTGTCCCGTCGATGAGGTGTTTCTTTCTTTCTTTCTTTTTATTGCTCTTTTCAAACCTTTTTCTTGCTACCTTTTTTATTTTTCATTTTTTATTAAATAATCGTTTAAATAATCGTTTCACTTTTGAAAATTGGAAATGTTGCCATCTGGTTGCATAATCGGCCCCAACTGCAACTACATATCTTCAACATGATCGTAACTCAGTGGTGTTTTTGTTGGGGAGGGAGTAGCTAGCAAGGGTCACCCCTAAGTACAGCTGCACATCTTCAACGCGATTGCAACTCTTTGGTGTTTTATCGGAAGATGTGGTAGTTGCATGTCTATCACTAGGCACACAACTCCAAGTGCCCGCCAACTACAACTCTATGATGTTTCATCAGGAGGACAGTTGCATGCTTGGAACTAGCATGCAATTGCAAATGTCTCGTCCCGACTGCAACTGCAAGTCTTCAACGCAATTGCAACTTTGTATTATTTTGTCGGGGAGGGACAATTTGCATGTCTGATACTAACCATGCAACTGTAGGTATCACCTCGTAATGCAACTATGTGTTGTTTGTGTGTGTGTGGGGGGGGTGTGGGGGGGGGGGTTGAGTGTGGAGTTGCATGTATGCAACCAGGCACGCAACTCTGATTGTCGGGCCCCATCTGCAACTACATGTCTTGTAACCCGACCACAAGTGGACTTTTTTGTTCTGTCGGAGGGGGCGGGCCAGTTGCAAGTCCAACAACAGCTCCGCAACTGCAAGCGCCGCACCCGATCACAAATGCATGTCCCCCAGCATGGTTGCAACTGGACCTTTGTTTTGACGGCAGGGGCGGGCCAGTTGCATGTCCGACACTAGACATGCAACTGCAAGTGTCGCACCCGACTGCAACTGCATGTCTTCTAGCCCGACCGCAACTGGACCTTTTTGTTCTGTCGGAGGGGGCGCCGGTAGAGGGGGCAGACCAGTTGCAAGCATGGCAACATCCCCGCAACCGCAAGCACCGCACCCGACCAAATTTGCATGTCCCACAACGTGGTTGCAACTAGACCTTTGTTTTGTCGGTGGGGTGGGAGGGGGGGGAAGGGGGCGGTCCAGTTGCATGTCCGACACTAGGAATGCAACTGCAAGTGTCGCACCCGACCGCAACTGCATATCTTGTAACCCGACCGCAACTAGATTTTTTTGTTCTCTCGGAGGGGCGCCGCTAGAGGGGGCGGGCCAGTTGCAAGCCCGACAACAGCCCCGCAACTGCAAGCGCCGCACCTGACCGCAACTGCATGTCCCCGAACATGGTTGCAACTGGACCTTTGTTTTGTCGGAGGGGGCGACGGGAGAGGGGGCGGGCCAGTTGTATGTCCGACACTAGGCATGCAACTGCAAGCGCCGCACCTGACCGCAACTGCATGTCCCTTAACATAGTTGCAAATGGACCTTTGTTTTGCCGGAGGGGGCAGCGGGAGAGGGGGCGGGCCAATTGCATGTCCAACACTAGTTGCATGTCCTCCCATGCGCAACCATATATGTTGTAGTCTGCATGCAATTGCAAGTGACACCACCCGAGCAAAACTAGTGTGTGTGTGGGGCGGGCGGTTGGTTGCTTTGGCAGACCGATATGATGGGTTTATTTTTAACTTTTTCATTTTCTACTTTCTATTTTTTTTTGTTTTTTCCTTTTCTTATTAGTGATGTCTAGGATTTTTATTTTAAATAACGCCACACGACTTGCACATGACACCCATGGGCTCGTCTGTACTCTGGCCATGCCCATCCATGTACATTTAATATATTTTTATTTTTATAAGATAGTGCCACTGGTTATGCACGTGCCAGCCGCATGTCAATCGTCCACGCGCAATTGCATGCTCGTCATTTCTATGCAATCTTCTTTCTCAAAATATTGTCATCTGATCGCTCACACGTTGATCACACACAATTGCATGTCCGTCATACATGTGTAACTTATTATTTTATTTAAAATATATTTTATTTTCCCACGGATCACCTAAAACTAGTGATATACACTAAGAAAGAAGTAGATGGTCCCAGACTAGGCATATGCAACATTAGTATTGTTCCAAATTACATTTTTGTTGATCAGAGAGTGACCTTTAATTTTCTACTACCCGCTTCCCCTTTTTTAGCAGTTTTTACGACATGCACCAGGAAGCTCATTTTTAGTTCAACCAGAGATGTTCTCTAATTTATTTTTCTATTTCTTGAGTCAAAATTATGTGCTCAAGTAATACAAACACACTTTTTTATGCATTATGTTATGTTTCATGGAGACACACTCCAGGCCTGGCAGCGTTGACACAAACACTGATATATTTGCCAGGCCAAATACAAAATAAAAGTAACCAACCAAGTACCGGAAAAGAAGACAGCCCCGCACGAGACAAGCTTTTGGGAGGACAAAACAAAGGGAAAGCAGCCCACTTAAGAAAAGCGTCGTACACACAGCCCACATGAACGAAGAGGAAAATCAATCGATTGGGGAAGGCCTATACGTACGATGCTGACGTCAGTTGACTGAGACTTTGCGAAGTCTCAGTCGACTGAGTCCTAGCTAAACCCAAATAAAAATGTTTCACATAGTTTGCAAACGAATAAAAGAAGATACATCTATTGGTTGCCAACATGAGCCCACATATGCTCAACCAAATCATTTTGCAGTTGCACGTGAGTTTCCCAATCACGCATGTCTTCATGAAATTGAGTGAACTGCTCAAATATTGCTGCTACTCCATGCTCAGGCACAACATTCTCACCCTGAAACTGAAAGCCTTGATTGTACAGACGTTCCGGGCGCTCGTCTTCTACGATCATATTGTGCATGATCACACAAGCAGTCATCACCTCCCATAGTTTCTGCGTGCTCCAAGTATTAGCACGATACCGAACGATGCCCCATCGAGATTGCAAAACACCAAAGGCACGCTCGACATCCTTTCTAGCACTCTCTTGCTCTTGGGAAAATCTTTTCCTTTTCTCTCCGACAGGGTTGGGTATTGTCTTGACAATAGTGGTCCACTAAGGGTAGATACCGTCACCTAGATAGTACCTTTGTCGTAGTTGTAGCCGTTGACAGTAATGTTCACCGGTGGGCTGTTGCCTTCTGCAAGCCTAGCAAACACCGGCGAGCGCTGAAGTACGTTGATATCATTGTGTGATCCAGCCATGCCAAAGAAAGAGTGCCAGATCCAGAGATCTTGAGACGCCACGGCCTCTAGTATGACAGTGCAAGCCCTGACATGCCCTTATACTGCCCTTGCCAAGCAGAAGGGCAGTTCTTCCACTCCCAGTGCATGCAGTCTATGCTGCCAAGCATCCCCGGGAAGCCCATGCTGTCATTCATCGCCAACAAACAGGCTGTATCTTCAGCTGTCGGCTCTCTCAAGTACTCAGGGCCAAACACAGCAATAACAGCCTTGCAGAACTTATACAGGGACTCTAGGCATGTAGACTCACTCATACGGACGTACTCGTCAATGAGATCACCGGGCACTCCGTATGCAAGCATTCGGATGGCGGCAGTGCATTTATGATAAGAGGAGAAACCAATCTTGCCGACGGCATCCTCTTTGCACTCGAAGTAGTCATCATAGCCGACCACTCCCTATCTAATACGGTTGAGAACATGCCTACTCATACGGAACCGGCGGCGGAATTTGTGATGTTTGAACAACGAGTTTGTTGTATCAAAGTAGTCCTTCCAGAGAAGGAAATGCCCGCTCTCTCGGTTAAGATTCAACGAGGAAGGTGGCCCGGAATGAAGCCATGGAACAACGGCCGCTGGCTGTTGAGGTGGTGATGGACCAACACGGCAGCCAATATCTCTTCCTCGTCGTCGGACGACGAATCGTCGGAGTCGCAAAGGAAATTATGGAAAAAGAACTCGTCGGCGGAGTCCATTCGTACCTTGGCAAACTGTCGAACAGCTTGCGCGCGTCGACGTTGGAGACGGCCGGCGAGGGGAGTCGCGGCGCCCACAGACAAGCTAGCTGCCCTGCTGACGTCCTACGAGTGTGACGGCGTCCGACGAGCATGCCGGTCGGATGTGGCAGGGGCGGCGAGGCGGCTTCTTGGACGCGGGCGGCTGTGCGGTGGGGGAAGCGGCGGTGGGAAGCAGTTTGCTCCCCGGCAGCAAAACGGCGGCGGAGGGCGACGGGGGGGAGGGGCGGCGTTGCTGGGCGGATGTGGAGGCGGCGGCAGCTGGAAGAGTCGCCAAAAAAAATGGGCGGCGGCGTCGGCGACGGAGGAGGCGGGAGGGTTGCTTGTTGGCCGCAGGGTGAGACGGGAGGCCAATGTGCCACAGACCAGCGGGGCCGGGGAGAGGAGTAGGCGAGCGCGCGCGCGTCCGTCGCGTGTCCGCGCCGACGCAAATCCGGCTCAAAAGTGGGCCGGGAATGGGTCGCCCGCGGAGGAAAAACGGACGCGCGTCCGTTTGGGTCGGCGCGTTGGGCCGCCTTTTGTGCCCGCGCCGACCTAAACGGACGGCCGCAGACGAAATGGGTCGCCCCATTGGAGTTGCTCTTAGAGCACCGACCCAAACAGACGGTGTTTTTGTCCGCTTGGGTCGGCCAGGCGGACACGAACGTCCGCTTCCGCATTTGGGTTGGCGGGTATGCCCCGGCCCGACCCATTTTGACGGCGCTAGAAAAAAAAGAATGCATGCATATTTAAAATAAAAACAACATTAATTAAACATTAAAGCCGGCCACGAAGGCCGGCGGGAGTCCACGTGTCCACATTTGCATTTAAGAAAAATAAAAACAAACTAAACTACGAGGCGGCGCGATGCCCTAGGCGTCTTCGTCGTCGTCCTCGGGGTCCGTGATGTCGATGAGCGTCGGCGCCGGGCCGGCCTAGGGGAACACCGTGTTCCAGAGGGCGTTCATGTCGGGCACGGGCTGTGCCGACGCGGGCTGTGCCGACGCGGGCTGTGCCGCCACGGGTTGTGCCGCCACCGGGAGAAACTCGGGGGGGGGGGGGGAGGAATGGCGGGAGAAACTCGGGAGGGGGGGAGGAATGGCGGGCGACTTGCCCTTGGCCTTGCTGCTGCCGGCGCCGGAGAAGAGCCCCATGTGTGGTGGATGGGGTGGCTAGGGTTTGCCGGCGACGGGCGAGCGAGTGTGGCTAGATGGGGATAGGAGCTGGCTGGAAGTGGATGAGGACGGCCCCGTCGCACGGCCGGCTTAAAAAAGGACGACCGCCGTCGCTGACGCGTGGGCCCGAGGTCATAAATTAAGCCGACTAGGTAGGCAGCAGGTAGTTGGACGACCGCCAGGTGGGGACGCGGCAGACACCGAGAAGGCGCGCGTGGCGTCCGTTCCACGTACGTGCCGACGCATTTGGAGCGCAAATTTGGGCCGCAAACGCGTCAGCGCGGACGCAAAGCGGACTAGATTTGGGTTTGGGTCGGCGCGTTGGGCCTCCTCTTTTGTCAGCGCCAACCCAAACGGACGGCGGCGGACGAAATGGGTCGCCCCCTTGGAGTTGCTCTTAATATTCAACTCTTGCATAGTATTTTTCGTTATCAGTGGTCTACTTTGTGATGCTCATCAAATTATCATTTGTGTTATCAAACCACCTCTCTCGTAGTATCTATAGCTAGGCGCCCCAAACTCGCTTCATATGCCTGGACGGACTGCCATGTCACTGATCGGTCACGAAAATGCGACCCAGATGAACTCCTTAAACGGGGCTCAAACGCCAGGATTGACTGGCACCCCTCATATCCAACCCAAATATGGGGCGGGTATGGGGCGCCCGAGCGCGTCCACCACAACAGACCCAACAGCCCTACCCCACCACAATTTGCATAAAATTCACCAAACCCTTCCTCTTCCTGCCACCTTCCTTCCCCCTTTCCCGCGCCCGAGCCCTCATTGTCCGCCACCCTTACTCCCCATCCTCAATGCCGGTCCCGATCCACCATCCTAGATGTTGTCCAGACCATCCTCGACCACGGCAAAAAATGTTGCGTCCGTGTCGTCCGCCGGCGTCCTGTCCTCGACTTCAGTGTGCAGGCCGGAGAACATCGCCCGAAGGAACCGGCATCGCCGGCAGCGAGAGAAGGAAGCGGTAGCGGCGTTGCAGGGAGCGGAAACGGACACGGACGAGCAACTGTCCCCCTGTCCCCCGCCCCGCCCAGAACCCCGAACCCCATCCATCGCGCCGCCGACAAGGATAGCACCGTCGGACCAGGTTGGGACAGAGTAGGATCCGATGACCTATTGGTGCATTCGAGACAACTTTCCGCCCACGCAGATGCCGCCAGTGGACGTCTGTCACTCTCTGCAGCTCGTTTGGTGGCGGACGACCACTGGCACCGGCGGCGGCCGAGCTGCCCACTACCTGTTTGACGGAATGACACGACAAGACTCGGTATGTTTTTATTGCTCCTGTCCGATTAAATTTGTATCCAGCTGTGACCTTTTGGTGAACGGATTGTGCATTTGTATGTCTGTTTCTATATCCGGTCATAATCTATGTAATTTTTGTCAACATTGCATGGTTTATTATAGATAAGAGGATCGGATATGAGATACGTGGATGTGGATGACGAAGGCGAAATTTAAGGACTGACCGGTTAGTGCCCGTGGACGTGCCCGTGGACGTGCCCGCATGCGTCCGCTGGTATTTGAGGTGCCGGATTTGCCATGTCCGATTGTAGACGCTCTAAGTGCTTTGCATGCAAATTTGTTTTTTTCACTGTGCAATTTTGTTTGCTCTACTATCTGTAGTTTCCAAATTTTACTTATGTTTTGAATTAAACCGGCAGAAGTCCTTGCTAATTGAAGTTTCATGATACGCAACACACAGGCTGGTCAGGAAACCTTGTCCTGTCAAAATAGAACATAAAAAATACAAAGTTCTGGTGAGTGCTTGCTACAGTAACCAAGCCGAGCAACATTGTGAGTTAAGAATTAGATATCACAAGAGACAATAGTATTTACATATCTTTTGCATTTTTTACTAGCCTACGTAAGTACCATGCTCTAATTTACATATGTCATGCGTTGAACCCTATATGGATGTTGGCATGTTGCTGCCATGTAGTGTACGTAAGCTTCCTACCTTGATTTACTGATATAGTAGATATCACAGTATCTACAGCCGAAGACAGTCGGTCCCTCAAACGCGTCCGGGTGTGTCCGCGGCAACTAACCGGATACTTCCCATTTTGGTGCGTCCGCAGCGGTGTACCTCTAATCCGGCTCCTCATATCCATGCAAGACATGCACCTATGTAAATAAACTTACGTAGATCAATGAACTCGCAGCAAATCTAGTTATATCGGGCATACACTACTAGGAAAAGGGCTATAGATGAAATGACCACTAATGGCGCACCAGACATGTGGTGCGCCACTACTATATAGCAGTGGCGCACCATGTGCTGGTGCGCCATTAGTGTGAAAGACACTAATGGCGCACCAGAGACACGGTGCGCCATTAGTAACAATTTTTTTATTTTTCCAAACATACTAATGGCGCACCAGGGCACCGTGCGCCATTACTAGTTCTAACTAGTAATGGCGCACCAGCCACCCAGTGCGCCATTACTATATTTTTTTATTTTTTATTTTTTTGCAAAACTACTAATGGCGCACCAGGTAACGGTGCGCCATTACTAGTTTAAACTAGTAATGGCGCACTTTTACACGGTGCGCCATTAGTGTATATTTCATGGACACTTGATCTCGATCCCCCTCCATCTCGATCGCTATCCCACCTCGCCAGATCCGGTCCCCCTCGCCGCCGAGCACCCCCGCACCCTCTACCCCGCTCCATCGGCCGCCGCCGCCGACCCCCCGCACCCTCCCCCGCTCCACCGCCGCCGACGACCCACCGCACCCTCCCCCACTCCACCGCCGCCGACGACCCACCGCACCCTAGCTCCCCTACTCCACCGCCGCCGATGACCCACCGCACCCTCCCCGGCCCGCTCCACCGCCGCCGCCGACCCCCCGCACCCTCCCCGGCCCGCTCCACCATCACAAATGAATGCAACTAAAATTGCAAAAAAAAACAAATTTGATTATATTTTCAAATAACAAATTTGATGATATTTTCAAATAATAAATTTGATGATATTTTTTCATTTTCATAAATATTTTCAAATAACAAATTTGATGATATTTTTTAAAAAATTATTACTGTTTTTGTAAAAAATATTACTGTTTCATATTCATATTCATTTTCTAAAAAATTATTAGATGCAACAAAAAATAATAATAATAAAAATTACTTATGGCGCACCTCTAGCTGGTGCGCCATTGCTATATAATTTTTTTTACTAATGGCGCACCCATCGTGGGTGCGCCATTAGTAAGTTTCCCCCCTTAGCTAATTCCTCCCTCTCCCTCGCCAATCCACCCGCGCGCTCACTGGCCTGACCCACGACGCCGCCGCCCCGACCCCCGCCGCCCCCGCGCCCCCCCACCACTGCATCTCCCCCGCGCCGCCGCCCCCGCGCCCCCACCACTGCAGCTCCCCCGCGCCGCCGCCCCCGCGTCTACCCGCCGCCCCACCTCGTCTTCCACGCGCCAAATCGAGCGGCGGCCAGGTAAATCCCTCCTAACCCGCCGGCGTCCACCTCGACCTCCCTCCTCCCCTCCATTCCCTCCTGACTCCTCCACCTTCCCTTCTCTCTGCAGGATCGGACGAACTCCATCATCGAGAAGAACCGGGGCGAGCTCCAGCCCTACCCACCTGCGTCCAGCGCAGGTATGCTCATCCCCTTCCCGCCCCTCTGGCTGCCGGCGGCCGCCCTCCCTCTCCCCTGTCCCCCATCTCTGATTGGCAGTGGTTATGTTGATGAATATAAGTGGTGGTTATTTCAGTGTTTATTTCAGTGAATATAAGTGGTTATGTTGCAAAACCTTCTACTTTGTAATAAAGCTCAAGTGTTTCCAACACATATTTTATATGAGGTTGCATCTATGTCAACTGTCAAGTTCAGCACTTTCATATTGTATCTCAAGCAAGTCTCATTTCTCATTATCATAAGGAGTATAGGCAATATTTACTGTCCGAATCAGAACCTATAATGCCCACATCAATTTGTTAGTTTATGTTCCAGCTTGACAGTTTGTTTGTTGAAAGCAGTGATGTTGTTAGTTTAAAGGGAGCAAGCTTTGCTGCCCATGAAATCTGTTACTCTTTAGGTCCTGGCCATGTTTGGCATGAATAACCTCCAGATAATTAATTATTGTTCGAGTAATAATAAAAAGTAGAAGTGTGATTTAGAGACGAAACCTTCGAGGAGTGACAAACCTTCGAGGTCCCTGCCAAGACCTGCCAAGACACTCAGCAACATAGCATTTAACACCATACAAAACCTTCGAGGAGTGACAAACATGGCTTGCACTGTTGCACAAGGTGGCAAACACCACTTACTAAAAATATATGAAGCAGAAAATAGTACATAGTAAAATTCATGTAGCTCCATTCAACCAAGACCCTCACTCAAAAAAGTTTCAAATGCAGCCTCTCAGGTTTGCTGCATTTGTGGCATCGGTTTGGGACACTTCATGGAGTTGTGCTGCACAATTAACTTCATGGAGAACATTAGAATTTGTGTTTAGTGAAGTAGTTAGTGTACTGTACTTGCAATAGTTTGCTTGGTCTTTCTTTGGTTTCAGTTAAGTTATTGTCAGATTTTTCTCTCCATTGCTCTGAGTGGTGCTTGTGTTTCTACTTGCAGAAATGTACCATGAGTGGTACAATCTAATTTACTACTGCTGCTATATACATCAATGCTTTACTACTAGCCCATGAGTGGTGCTTGTGTTTCTACTTGCAGAAATGTACTACTTGGGAATTTTGTCAACTTGTGATGCTACTGCTGTACCCCGAGAGGCCCTTGAGTTTGCCGAAATGTCGATTAACTTCCGTTCCAGCAAATTCAGGTACTCCATATGTCCTATTTTCAGCAAAGGTCATGCTGAAATTTTCCGTGAATTTTAGCATGACTTTGCTAAAAATAGGACATATGGGGCACTTGCGACTAATGCATGGGCCGGGGTATCTTAGTACTTAATTAAGTAGGATCAACTGCCCCTTTATTCTTGCTGCATTAAACCATAGGTGGCAATAGAGCCAAGTGATTAGGCCCAACTTAGAATTCTCCTTCCCTTTTCTTGATAGGGTGTATTATTAGAAGATACCCGTATATATTAGTCAACCTAGGGTCCCTCGGCATCGATAAACCCTAAATGATGAAAACTTAACTTAGCATTTAGGGTGCCTCAGCGTCGACAAACCCTAAATGATAAAACCAGTTCGAAGGGCGTGTTTTCACCACACTGTGGATTATCTTATTGGACCCAACAGAGATGATGTAGTTTTGAATTATGAACATAGGAAATGTCGTCATCGGACGACGAAAGTCTCCCGGGGGAGTGCGACTGGTGCCACGACGGTCGAGGTCTGTGCGACAGGCCTCACCTGGACGATGATCGGCGCTTCAGCATTAAGCTCGAGGAGACCTTCGAAGTTGAAACGGTACGCAACGACGACAAGTGTTTTTTTCATAATTAAGCATGACTTCAACTATTTCAACGTGTAATTTCATCTTTTACAATTCGAGTATAGTTTATCCCATGCCATGCAAGACGCTATGTCTTGGAGAGGATGGATTTTGAAGATCATGAAAATTTTGAAACGAAGAAAATTCACCTAAGGACACATCATGATGTGGATTTTGAAGTAAATCTGTATAATGCTGAGAGCGTAACCCATTTTGGTTGCAAAAATTGGGAAGCATTTTGCAAGATGTATGGTTTTGATGAGGGTATGCTTGTCACCATGGATCTTGGTGATCCTGACATCGACCAAGACAATATGGACATTTGGGTCCTTGTTGATACGCCTCCAGTTCTACCGCTATGTGAGTTTCTCAAACATAGTTAATTATTAACTAATTTATATTGTTTATTTCAAAATAGTTGACAACTTATTTCCATTGACAGCTTATTTTGATTGTTCAAAAAATGTGCGGAACATGGTAGACAAAACCCACTACACCGATGGCTCCGAGTTAACTTATCAGGAGAAAAATCATCTGGTCGGATTTTGTACTGATCTTGAGAATTACAATATCTACAATCAAACTCCTCAACATTATGGTCAATACGTGCCACTAGTGCACGTGTTGAACTACGGTAACTACCATGGAGATACCCTGGTAAGATTTTTTACTATTACGACATCCGTGCATCTTTTGCATACTTCTAAAACTAGTACATCATTGCTAACTATGAAGTTATTACTATGTTTTTCAACAGAGAATCCCAGAGGATTGTGTGCCTCATTTGATGTATCGGAATGGCAGCCTTCATGTTTTGAACTTATATCCAGGTCATCCTACGAATCTCAACTGTCCATACCGGATTTCTAGAAGAAGTGGAGACATGCTAATCAGAGAATGGAAAAAATGTATGGACAGTCGTAAGGAGGTTCTTGGAAGCAAAAGGAAGCGCCGTGCAAGAATTGGAGACAGGATGATCTCCATTCTCCATAATGGAGAGTCAGGGTCTATATTGTTTTATGCTATTTTGCCTTAAATAGGGTATTTAGGTCCTGCCTAATACTGATGATCATGTGCTAAGAACAATTAAGTAGGGTTGGTTCGATGACTATCAGGATGATGATCGTATGACTTGTTATTAATAACGAGTAGAAGTTGTATGATGATGATTAGTAGGACTTGTTAGGATTAGTATTACTTTCGACAAACTCGCTACTCGCGGTCTCGAGACTTGTAATGTTCTATCTTTGTTCGGTCTTTTGAATTCGGAGACTAATATGATGAATTGTATTCGGAGACTAATCTTCTATTGTATTCGATGAATCTGCTGTTGCTGTGTGGTGCTGTTTATATTCTGTCAAATAATATATTTTGTAATCTGTGCAAATATCAGAAAAGAAAAAATCCCTAATATACATACTAATGGCGCATCACCCCAACGTGCGCCATTAGTATGCCAAAGGATACTAATGACGCATCACCCAGCAGTGCGCCATTAGTATGGCAAAGCACATGGGTAAATACGGCCCCCTGGGAGGCATACTAATGGCGCACCGTGGCCTATACAAATGGCGCACTGCCTGGTGCGCCATTAGTATACCAGATACTAATGGCGCACCAGTGGTGCGCCATTAGTAAAAAATACTAGTGGCGTGGTACTAGTGGCGCACCAGTAGTGCGCCATTAGTAGGCAAAACTGGTGCGCCACTAGTAGGCCTTTTTCTAGTTGTGATAATTCTAGCATAACCGATCAACGGACAACCAAAAGATACAGTTTCAATCAGACAGTACCGTAACATATGATTAAAAAACTTAATTAAACGGAAAAAGGCGGAGGAAATCACCATTTCCTCGCCGCCCCCTTCCCCTTGCGGTTGGCGTTGCTGCTTTGGCCTTAGGTGTAGGCATGGGCCGCCGGAGGGTCATCGTCTTTGTCATCGGAGGTTGATCCATCGTGGAGTCGTCCGACGGCTTCATGTGACCTCTGGCAAGCCTCGGAGCAAGCGCTCGTGCTCCTGGGCGTGCCTCCTCGACTTCACCGATGCCACGCGCTCCGGCAACTCGATTGCGAGCCGGAGCGCTTTGGCGTTCTTCCGCCGCAGCAGCCACACATCCGTCTCCGCCTTTGTAGGGACCACCGGAGGACTGACACGATTAGCACGTCCTCGGGATCGACCGGCGTGCTAGTGCCTGGCGTCTCGTCGCCGCGTTGCGCGCCGCCATGGCCTTCCTCGGCGCCGGCGAGGCACAAGCACCTAACGGTGCTCGTGGACGCCCTCCGGAGATATAATGGATGTGGTGGCGGCGGGACGGCGTACCTGGAGTGGAGCGGAGCGGGTGGCGCTCCCACCGGTGCTGCGCGCCGGACGGGAGGGCCCAGCAATGTCGCCGACACTGCGACGGCGGGCGAAGGGGGACGACGCGTCGCTCGTGAGCTGTCTTCGCCTGCTACCGCCCTGATCTAGATGGGAGCGGCGCAAAGCAATGCGGAGAGCGACCCCATCGACGTTGCTCTCGTCGCCGCTGTAGCCGGCCCACTGTGATCATCCGCCATGGATTGGAAGCGGAGAGGAAAAGACAGACTGGGAAGAGGAGAGGACGGATAGAGTGGAGTGTACTGAGCAGACTGCAGTCTAGGGTTCATTGGAGGGGATATTTGTGGGGTCGGGGGTGGATCACTGACGATGGGTGATGCGCCCGGGCCGCCCCATATCCGCCTCATATTTGGGCTAGATATGAGGGGCGCCGGACAGCCAGCTCATTTGAGAATGGTTTGAGGCGCCCAGATGGGTCGGCTCTTTGTGACCGGTCAGCCCGGCCAGGCGTTTGAGATAGGTTTAAGGCCCCCGGCTGTAGATCCTCTTACATGATCTTGACTGTCCCGCCATCACAGGACAGGAATATGCATTGCATAAAGTACATGACTGACTGATGAATATGTTTCTGATTTTTTCATCCAACGAAACCTTCGTTTTCTTTGTCAGTACGATAGAGCGGCCGTAGCAAAGCACGGCTTTCACTTCTAGTTTGAATGATTCGGTAGGCTTAGAGTATTTTGGACAGATAAACTTCTCTAATCGAAAATATGCTCGCTGTCACTTGTCCAGCGTCACACCGCTTTTGAAATTGCTCTTAAAACGTGAGGAATCTAAAAAATTGTTCAATATGATGAAGTTGCCCCTAATCGATAGCTTTCCAACGACACATCATGGTCAGACGAACGGTTAAACAAACTGGATAAAAAACAGTAAAAAAAGGCGTACAGTTTTTTCCGACGAGAAGTTCACTCGTCTCAGTATTGCAGTGCTCTTGCTTAAAAATGTCGGTAGGCTTGGAGTATTTTGGACAGTAAAACTTCTCTAACCAGAAGTCTTGACATAAGTAGTATCAACTTGGTAGACAACGTCACACGTACATCAAAACGAGGTTTGGCTTCAACAGGACATGGAGATGAGATGCGTGTGGTAGCTATTCCCGAAAACTGAAGCCTGTGCAAGTAGGACTACAGTGATACCCGAAAACCGACAAAGGTGCACATAGGACCACAGGCACCTTTGGGAGTGTCCACGTGCACCAACTTACCGCCGTTCACCCAAGCTACCCCGCCCAATCTATAAAAGCCGGCGGTGCCCGTGCTCTAGTGCACCATACATGCATACACCTAAACCTACGGATAGCATGCAGCAGGCCAGCCAGCAGCAGCTTGGTACGTCTCGTCCTCTTCACTTCACTTGTCTCTCTTCTCAGCTCTGCTTCCTTCCCTAGCTTTGCCATGTTTCACTTGGCTGAAGAATGCATCGCTAGCTAGGCTCTATCTATCTCTTCAAGTATTTATTCTGCCGGGTTCAGCCTAAGAATGGCGTGCTTATGAGTTATGATTGCCTCGTCAGTACGTATTATTAATTTCAGTTGTCTTAATCATTTGTACTTTCAACTGTCAGCAACAGCAGCAGTAGGTGACAAGATGAAGACGAGCATGCTCCTGTGCATTGTCACACTAGTCTCGTCAGCAGCTGCCGCTTTCCTTCCGACGACGGAAGCGGCCAACGTGCTGAAGACGCAGACGTTCCTGTCCCCGCCCTTCTTCCTCCGCCCCGGCGGCGTCGCCAACAAGTGGTACTACGACGTGGACTTCCCCCGCGGCCACGTGGCGATCAAGAGCTTCAACGGCGACGTCGTCGACGAGGCCGGCGCCCCGGTCCCGCTCCACGAGACCTACCTCCACCACTGGCTCGTCTCGCCCTACTACGGCGGCCCAAGCACGATGCCCATCACCAACTCCGGCCCCTGCAAGGACTTGCTGGGCCAGTACTTCGGGCTGGGCTCCGAGACCCGGCGAACGGCCACGTGGGTGCCCGACCCGTACGGCATCGAGATCGGCGCCGGCGCCCCGGCCGGGTACGAGGAGCGCTGGCTCATCAACGTGCACGCCATCGACACGCGCGGCGCCGCCGACAAGCTCGCCTGCACCGAGTGCAGGTGCGATGCGTACAACGTCACCGTCGACGAGACCGGCAACCGCATCGGGAACGGCTACGTCGGCGGGATACACTGCTGCTACGACAGCTTACGGTGCAGGGTGGAGGACGCGTTCGCCAACAATGGCGAGCCGCCGCGGAAGCTGTTCCTCCGGTACACCGTGTCGTGGCTTGACTGGAGCGACGCCGTCGTTGTGCCGGTGAGGATCTACATTCTTGATGTCACCGATACGGCTCTCTTCGATGGAAGCCCCAAGCCTTATTGCAAGGTTTGTATATGTCTACTCTCTCTCTTCCTAGTCTCTATATCTCATATTAGCTACTACGTACTTAAATATAGGTCTTTTCAGTGATTTTAACACGGACTACTTACGAAGTAGGCTGTTCAAGCATTAACAATTGTTGAAAAATGGCTGGCTTTACAGATAGAGTATCGTGTGGACGAATGCAACTCAAATGACCGAGCGAGTAACAACTGCGTCGACATGAAGACGACCAAAGAAATGGTGTCCCATGGAGGCGACGTCGTCTACGCCGTCGCTCACCTGCATAGAGGTGGCCTCGGTTCCTCATTGCACGGCCAGGTATATATGTCACCTATTCATAAATGAGTGAATTGTAGAATTCATCGACATTAAAGGTTCAGCTGCACCGGCCACACACTGGGAGGGAGTGGTCGCCGGCGTCCACCACCGGACTAGAGGAGCTGATTGCTTTTTTAGGGGTTTTTTTTGCAAAATAAAAATGTATCAGGATGTATTAGTCTTTATTTTTTTGCCACACCATCCTGTTCAGACGGAACCATCTGTCATAATCACGCTCAAAACAGCCTAAGCCACGGACTAGTGTTTTTGCAAAAAAATATAGCCTTAGAATTAGTGATTTT
Organism: Triticum aestivum; assembly: GCF_018294505.1. Lineage (NCBI taxonomy): Eukaryota > Viridiplantae > Streptophyta > Magnoliopsida > Poales > Poaceae > Triticum > Triticum aestivum. The sequence continues at coordinate 490,281,500 of NC_057808.1, forward strand.
TGGCACAATTCCGTTACAATTCACTCATTCATACAACCATACTCTATTTCTAGCTTTGGAATGGATCGAGTGCATGAATTCTCATCTGAAAGAAATTAAACGCAAGAAAGACTCAAATCTTATTATCAGGACGGCCGCCTGCTCTGCAAGTCCATGCCAATCTACGGCACGGGGCAGGAAGCCGGGAACGAGGAGGGATACGTCGTCGGCATGTCGACGTGCTATCCGGAGCCGGGTACGGTGAAGGTAAGCGACGGGGAGGTGCTGACCATGGTCTCCAACTACAGCAGCGAGCGGCAGCATACGGGGGTCATGGGCCACTTCTACATCCTTGTGGCAGATCATCAGGAGCAGGCTCTCAACAAACCGACCCTTTGCTTCAGCTTCCCATACTCATGTGAGCTAATAGCTAATTTTTTTGATTTGGTTCTATCTCATCTTGCAATTTGAAATAAGCCGCATGTCTTTTGCACTGACATGGTTTCCTTGCTCGTTGTTTTCTTCTTCTTCCGAATACTATTGCAGGGTGCCTCCCGGCATGGATGTGGAGCAACCAGATGTGAGAGAAGCGCATATATGCTTACAGCGAGTTATACAAATCGTTTCCGTATAAGAAAATAAGGCATGCTTATTAGAGCATGAATCCGCTATGTCACTATGTGTGTGTAATTTGCATGGATGTGGAGTAATGTTGTGTTGTGTGAGGTCCGGGGTGGTAGCTCCAATGCCACTAGTAGCAGGCCGCAGCTAGCTGAGATAATAGCATTTGTATGTATGGCTAAATTCGAATAGCCCTTTCGGCCGGATTGAAGGTGTGTGACTATAAATGATACCGCTAAGTAGTAAGGTTTGCTGGTCTCGTCCGTCTCTCTACACTTTCTGTTTTTCTTTTTGTGGCCTTGTAGGCACGTTGGCACAGCCGTTTCCATTTGTCTTTTACAGGCTTAATTAATACTCCATTCGTTTCAAAATAAGTGTTCTCAATTTTGTACTACTAACTTTAGCTTGTGTTAATAGCCCTAGCTTGTTATTAGTCGTACTGCCCGATGAATGCATGCTGATACGACGGAGAAAGTGGCAACATTAGTTTTGGCTATTCGTGTTTTCCTGTCAATGAACAGGAACAAATTAAATGGTCAACAGTTCTTTTCTAGATCAATCTCACTATCTCAGGATGTGATACAGTTGTACGAGGGATAGCAATAGAGGTAAATACACTAGAAGTCACAGAACTTGCATGCAACGTTCAGTTTAGTGCATAAATTTGTAAAATACGTGTTTCTGGTCATCTAACTTGTCATCTCGTTCATATACGGTGCTTCCAACCGTATCCCTACGGGTACCAACGTGGCAGGGCCACCGTCAGTGGCTGAGGCTGTTTTTTTTTGTAAGAAAGGACCCATACATTCTATTTATTTTTACACAAAAAATCCTCAAAGAAAATGAAAGAAGTTGCAGCGCATGATGGGATTCAAACCGAGGAGCTAGCACGATCCGCCTAGCATAGAGAGCCACTAGACCAACTAACAGTTGACGCTTCCTCAAAAAAAATCTAACAGTTGACGCTAAAATGCACAGTTAAAGCTATTTAACACGTACTGCATAAATAAAAATAGAAATTAAAACGACAAAAGGGCTTGCTGAAAAGGGAAAGCCCCAGTTTGATACTATGGCATCGTGTACAAGTGCCAACCATCAGGCCACAACGACACTTAGTAACATAAACAAATTTTATCTTGTGTATTGTTTTTTCTATGTAAGATAGATTTGATTTTAGTTTATCAGTGATAAATAGAGATAAAAATGATAAAAGTGCTATGTATTGTATAGTATAAAATTTATGTATTCCAATGGCAGCGAGCTATGTTTAATTTTTTTACGCAAAGATAGATCTATTTTTGAACATAGTACCTAACTTTAAATATATATTCCCGCAAAAATAGTGCAGAATGAATGAATGCAAATTCTTTTGGACAAACCAACGAAATTTTTGGTTGATTTTTTAAAATTCTAAAATCTGGATAAAGGAAATAAAATGTAGAATGAATATACGTAAATTCTTTTGGACAAATCAACAAAAAATTTGTTTGAATTCGAATAATTCTAAATTTAAATATTTATGTAAAAGGAAATATAGAGCACAGTGAGTGTACGTATGTTTTCGGATAAATAAACTCAATTTATGTTTGAACTCGAATAAATGTAAATTTAAAAATCTAGATAAAAGAACATACAGTGCAGAATGGATGTACATAAATTATTCTGGACAAATCAAATATTTTTTGTTTGAATTCGAAAAAATTTAAATTTAAATCTAGATAAAAGGAAATATAGTGTAGAATGAATGTACGTCCTCGAGCCGGAGGTCTGAACTTTTTCATAATAGTAGTCCAGGTAACTTTGGTTTTAGTAATGAAAAAATTCGGACAAATCAATGGAAATTTTGTCTGAATTCAAATAATTTTAAATTAATAATCTAGATAAGAGAAAATATAGTTCAGAATGTGTACTTTTACACTTTGATATATGTGTTAGTAGTCTCAAATAAACGTGAAGTAACATTAGGTGGTTGGTTAGGACGCCCGCTTTAGTGCAACAGGTCGCCGGTTTGAAGTGGGGTTTCCCTTTTTCCTGGTTTGATTTTTACTTTAATTTGTATGGTCTATGTTATATAAAGCAAATTGTATACATTTAATGTAAAACTTCAGCTGGTCGAGTGGCTGTCTATCCTGGGCGAATCACAGCAGGTCGTGGGTTTCAAATCCCACAAACGTTCCAACGTTTTCCATTTATTTCAGAATTTTTTACGTAAATAAATAAAATACAAGGGCGAAATCTAAAAAGTGCATGCAGATTACCACCATCTCAGCCACTGACAGTGGGCCCCTCCATGTGGCATGCATAGGGATACGACTGGATACCGTAGAAAGCACCGTATATAAACAAGAGGACAAGTCAGATGACCAGAAACACGTATTTTACAAATTTATGCACTAAACTGAACGTTGCGTGCAAGTTATGTGACTTCTAGTGTATTTACCTCAATAGCAGCGCTCCACTCTATTATTACGGATTTCGAGTAGGTCATGCGCACTAGCTATATACCGACATTAAATTATGTTGGACTGTGATAACGTCCGTGATTGTATCGAACGATTCATTCACTAGTACTGACTACGATCGTTTTTTTAATACAAAACCGAACGCCTTGAGCTGATTCTTTCTTAATTCTTGCATGCATGCATATAGGATGAAAATGATGATGTTAGCGAAGGTTCCACTAAATTCAAAAATTCAAAATGTTTTATAGCTCAAACCATCACTCTGATTCAAAAACCATTTTCACATAAAAGAATCATCACAACGACACATTCGAAACTAGATCTCATGTCAATATGTTTCGAAGACTTTTTTTCGGGTCAAAAGTTACCAGACCTAGGAAAAGTAAGTTACTTCCTTCTTCTAGGAGTATCACATCTGTGGTTCATAAGTTATCATCCTTTTTTACATAGCAATGATCGGGACATAAAAATGGTCCATCCAACCTTTTCCTCACATGCATGCAAGTGCTCGAGAGGATGAAAAAACTGATGTCATCATAGATTCTCCATATTTTAGAATTTCAAAATATTTTGTAGCTCACACCATTGTTTTGATTGAAACACCATTTTCATATAAAATTCCGTTGCGATGAGACCTTTGAAACTAGATCCATGTTTGGTATATTTTGACGATATATAGTTTTGGGCCAAAAGTTACCATGTTAAGTATATTGCCATATTATTAGCTATGTTATGCATATATTGCCATACTATTTACACAGAAATTATCAGGGTACGTTTTTCAATAACTTTTTCCACCGATCAAAAAGTTACCGAGGTGCTCATAGTAAGTTATCAGGTCTGTGGTTTGTATATCAATATGTTGTTTACACAAGTTAGCCGGGTACGTTTTCAACAACTTTTTCAACGTGTCAAAAGTTTACCATGGTGTTTGGACTAAGTTATCAGGTCTGCCGTGCGCATTTAGCTGAGATACGAGGAGGCCTCCAGCGTTGTTGACGCTGGGTTAGTGCCGGCGATGGGCGTCGTGAGGTAGTTCAGGGCATATCTTGTCACATGTGGTAGTGTAGACCCCGTATTTTAGAGTGCCGCTGAAGCCTGCTGGCGAGCTTGCCGGGAGGCCCGTGCTGACCTGTCCTGGTGTGTCATTACGGGGTTGGTGTATAGCTGTGTCGTGGCGGCCACTGGCCCTCACACTGGAGGCTCGCAAGTGGCGGCCTCTGTCGTGGCTGTCGTACGCAGCACATTCGTGGTCTGCTCAATCATTATGATCTGATGAAGGAAAATCGCATGCGAGGACTCCGACTAGGACGCCCCCCTGGTTGGTGGAGTCATTGGCCTCTAAGCTTGGAGAAGATCCCAATTCTCCACAGAGATCGGAGTAGGATACCTCGCGAATGGGCTGGAGGCCAGCGTTTTCATCCTCGTTTGTGAGGCAAAGTGGTGTCATGTCGCCCTCTTCGCTGTCCAAGGCCGAGGTGATGCTGATTGCGTCGGCACCTTCGTGAGTTTTGGGGTCGGTGCCGAGGCAATCCTCCGGCGTTTGGACAAGGAGACAAATGCCGCAGACCATCACGACCAACTGGATCATCGGTGCGAACTCTGACCGGTGAGTAGGACGGAGGAAATTCGTGGGTCCCGTCAAGCCTGAGGTCGGTGCACGTCTCCCTGATCGAGCATGACGATCACACCTCTGGAGAACCTGAGATGACGGGGCTGGTTGGTCGGCTGATGTCGACCCGGCCTGCCTCGTCAACGACGAACATCAATGAGTCAAAGGTCAGGCTCTCTCCCGGTGGTAGGCCGCCGAAAGCAAAAAAAAAAGATCTGATCCAAGATCAGTGTCCAGTCGGTGGCCCGTTCACACGAGGGGTTTATCTAGGTTCGGGCCTCCGGAGAGTAATACCCTACATCATGCTGGTTTTCATTACTCATGGTAGAGGGATACCTCGTGCAAGGGGTTACAATTGTGTATGAGATTGCTACCAAGAATTTGCTATTTGTGTGTCAATGATGAATGAGGACCCTAGGCCTCCCATTATATACGCATTGATAACCCACAAGTATAGGGGGTCGCAACAGTTTTCAAGGATAGAGTATTTAACCCAAATTTATAGATTCTACACAAGGGGAGCCAAAGAATATTTGCAAGTATTAGCAGTTGAGTTGTCAATTCAACCACACCTGGAGATTAAGTATCTGCAGCAAAGTGATCAATAGCACAGTAATATGATAATTTTGATAGCAGTGGTAACAGTAACAGTAACGGTAACAGTGATAGCAATGATTTTATAGCAAGCGTAACAGTAACATCAACAGTAGTAACTTTGCAACAACAATATGTGGAAAACTCGTAGGCATTGGATTGGTGGATTCGTTAGATGATATTCATCATATAACAGTCATAACCTAGGGCGATACAAAACTAGCTCCAGTTCATAAATATATTGTAGGCATGTATTCCGTAAATAGTCATACGTGCTTATGGAAAAGAACTTGCATGACATATTTTGTCCTACCCTCCCGTGACAGCGGGGTCCATAAGGAAACTAAGGGATATTCAGTTCTCCTTTTAATAGAGAATCAGAACAAAGCATTAACATATGGTCAATGCATGGACTCCTCAAACTCCGGTCATCACCAGAAAGTATCCCAATTACTGTCACATCGGGGCTTACGGATCATAACACTTAATAGGTGAATACAACTTACAAGATCAGATCTAGATCATAGATATAATGGTGAAAACTTAAACGGTTCAGATCTGAAATAATGGCACTCGGGCCCTAGTGACAAACATTAAGCAGAGCAAAGTCATAACAACATCAATCTCAGAACATAGTGGATACTAGGGATCGAGCCCTAACAAAACTAACTCGATTATATGATGAATCTCATCCAACTCCTCGCCGACCAGCGATCCTATGAAGGAATTACTCACTCTCGGTGGGGAGCATCATGAATTGGTGATGAAGGAGGGTTGGTAACGACGAAGATCGAAGATTCCCCTCTCAGGAGCCCCGAACGGGCTCCAGATATGGCCTCCCGATGAAGAACAGGAGGCGGCAGCGGCTCCGTATCGTGAAACGTGATGAAACTTCCTCTCCCATTTTTTCCCTCCGAAAATAGGAATTTATAGTGTTGGAATTAGGGTCTGCAGGGCCACGAGGTGGGCACAAGCCACCATGGTGCGCTAGAGGGGGGCGCCCTGGTGACTTGTGCCCAGCCAGGGGCCCCCTCCGGTGGTTCTTGGCTCAAGTATTTTTATATATTCTGAAATAATTCTCTAAAAAGTTTCGTCGAATTCCGAGAACTTTTATTTCTGCACAAAAACAACACCAAGGTAGTTCTGCTGAAAACAGCGTCAGTCCGGGTTAGTTTCATCAAAATCATGCAAATTAGAGTCCAAAACAAGGGCAAAAGCGTTAGCATGAAAAGTAGATACGACGGAGACGTATCACGCATCACAGGTCTAGGTTTTACACGGTGCATGCAATCTAGAGCGTTGCCGCCTCCTAGTCTTGGAGACCACGAAGGTCGTCTTCGCCTCCTAGGGTTAGATCCTCGCATTCGGCCTAGCGAGCCCCTTGTAGTCTGATGAGGCCAGACTCCCTACCGGTAGCTACCCTTGGTATAGGACCCCGTCAGACACGTGAGTGCGTCCTTGGGATCGACCAACGCGCGCTAGTGACCGGCGCCTCGTCGGCGCGTCAGCCACCGCCATGGCCTCGCTCGCATGTTGCCGCTCGTGCCATCCGGCGCACGCGTCCATCTCGGGCGCCCTCGATCGGCCCGGTGCCGGCGAGGGCACAAGCACCCAACGGTGCCTTTGGACGTCCTCCGGAGGTACAATGGATGTGGTGTCGGCAGGACGACGTACCTGGAGTGGGGCGGAGCGGGCCGCGCACCCTCCGGTGTAGTGGGTCGGGCGGGAGGGCCCGACAACATTGTCCGCATTACGACGGCGGGCGAAGGGGGACAACACGTCGCTCCATGAGCTGCCTCCTCTGTTGTCGCCCTGATCTAGACGGTGGTAGCGCCAAAAAACGTGGAGAGCGACCGGATCGACGTTGCTCGCGTCGCCGCTGGAGCCAGACCCGCTGCGATCATCCGCCATGGAAGCGGAGAGAAAAAATAGATTGGGAAGAGGAGAGGACGGAAAGAGTGGAGTGGACTTACCAGACTATAGTCTAGGGTTCATCAGAGGGGATTTTTTTGGGTCGGGGTGGGCCAGGCTGACGTGGCGGATGCGGCCGGGCGTGCCCTGGACGCCCCATATTTGGGTTGTATATGAGAGGCGTCGGACACCCAGGGTGTTTGAGGACGGTTTGAGGCGCCAGGGTGGGTTGGTTTTTCTTGGCCGGTGAGCCCACTTGGGCACTGAGGCGGGTTTAAGGCCCCCGGGTGTAGATGCTCTTACACGATCTTGACTGTACTGCCATCACAGGACAGGGATATGCAGTGCATAAAGTACATGACTCGCTGATGAATAACTCGATGATGTATATGTTTATGAGTTTTCTATCAACCAAACCTTAGTTTTTTTTGTCAGTGTGATGGAGCGGCCATAGCAAAGCTCGGCTTCCCCTTCTAGTTTTAATGAATAGCAGGCGGAACACACGGCGGCAAGCTGCCCGGTGGCTCCTGCCGCGCGTGCATGTATGTTATTTTCTATTTTAAGATGAGAAAAGGAATGTCAATGGGTTTGATGTCAAGCAGGTTGCAATGATTTATATAGAAGAATCCTTTTCATACAGCCAGTAATCATTTAATCACTGTGTTGACACCAGATTTTGGCATGGTACAAAATGCAATCAAGATGGCTTCAAATGAAGAAAGGATCTACATGAAAAAGTTCCGTATTGTCGGCATGAACATCTTTGAAGTTTGGCCATCGCTATTTGATCTCATCTCGAGGGCCGAAACTATACTCAAAGTACTCAGATTTTGTATTCAGAGTAGTATTCGGCTAATTAAGCATTCAAGATGGCCTCATATGAAAAAACGTCCTACACGAGTTGTCTTGGTCTCATTGAAACTGTCGATTTTGATATAAAATCGTTCCAATCCGAGCTCGTATGCAAAAGTTAGAGCCATCCGAATAGAGCCCTGTCACGAGCCAAAAGTGGCGCGCCCCATCAGCCACTGTGTCTGATAGGTAGCGCGAATAGTAGTTTGTTTTGCGCGAGCGATTTGACCCTCGGGATGACCTCTGCTAAAAAAACGTTCAACATGAGAGTTTTTTGCCTCGTCGAAACGGTCAAGATTGCTTTTGGGCTCGTTTCCATCCGAGGTCGTTTACCACCTCAAAAAAGACCCGCAAGTTGCAGCCAGTTTTAGACCGAACGGTTTTGGAAAGTTCGGACAAAACCAATCCGAATTTGACTAGGGTTTTGGACGTGAATCCAAACCTTTTCCTTGCACGGAAAGTCCAGCCGCCTCTTATATACCTAAGGGGTGACGGCCGATTGAACAACACACAATCGATCAAATCATCTATCACTTTTTATCTTTTATCTTTTCTCCTTAACCCTAGTTCTTCTTCCTCATTCTTCATCTGTTCTTCTTGTTGTAGGGCGGCGAACCTCGAGGCCCTAGGGACTATCAGGTCGACCTAGGGCAGCCATAACCGCCGCACGCCCAGACGGGGTCCCTCCCGGGTGTGTGGAGCTTTGGGTCAACAAAAGCGCCCGCCGGATTGCTTTCGTACCGCGCTTCCGGACGGGTCTCCTTCGACGTGAGCTGCGGTGCATCACCCTCGGCGTTGGAGGTACACGGTGACGTGTTCGTGTGCGAACACATTTTTTGGCAACTCCGCTGGGGACGAAGCTTTGAACGGTCTCTAGCCCGTTCTTGCTACGAAGCGATCGTCATCTAGGGTTTGCAATCTACAAAGGTAATATGAATACGCAATTCCCTACTGTAGACGCAAATAAGTCATATGGTGTTACTAGGTCGTCCAATGAGTATGCTCTATCGGCCAGCCCTAGTTTGTTCAATCATGCATCTAATTACGTGCATAGGCCGATTCAATGTAATTTACATGCTTCAACTTATTATGATACTAGTAGCTTGCACCATATGTATCACAACTCTCATGCATCGGCAACCCCACAAATCGTTATGCCGATGAACAACATGGTGAGTTCGGTTGATAATTTGAAACACCTCATGTTAGAATTTCCAATGCCATGCAAGAAAGTGTTTCACCCTTTTATTCATCGGCAAGTAATGTGCAATACACTAATCCAACCATGCCGATGAATGGGAGAATGCTACTACCAGTTACTCGGCCAGTTATTCTCAACCGTCATATGCTACACCTCATGTCAGTAATTTTTCAGCACCATACACAACTGTAGATGTTCTTAATTCGGCTTCACACCTTCCTGGTCATAGCCGAATAAATGTAAATTTTACAGGAGCGGTTGTGCCCAATATTGTAGAAGATGAGGTAGTATTGGCTGCATTGAAGAGTTTAGCCCAAAATAAGAGGATTAGTGCTCTTTGCCTTGAACAACATGAAAATGGGCTATTTCCTGATTATGCCGCAATAAAAGCTAGAGTTTTGCAAGAAGATGAATCTTTGCCAATTGATAAAATTGGCGAGCAAAGATATGGTTTTACAATAATGCATATGCCTTCACCTAGTACTACATCATATTATACACCCCCTACACAATTGCAAAGTTTCGGCAACACCCATGTGTCATCGCCGAAAGAATCTAAAAGTATTGGGGGGCAATCATATCCGGAGTGGGCTGAAGTTGAGAAAAAGCTTAAAGCCAATTTTTCCGCTCACCGCCAGAAACAAATAGAAAAAAATTGGCTCGGATAAAAGAAGCACTGCCAATTGGTAGTATCAATGAAAAGAAGGATGATTCAGAACATGAAAGTGCTTCGGTTGAAAAAGCCGAATCAAGTAGTATATATTTTGAATCCATAAAATCCGAAGAGGCAGGTAGTATTGAGAAAGGGCATGGAAAGCATGGCAATACGGCCAAGCTTGATTTTTCTAAAGTTAATGGAACCTACTTCCTGCCCTAAGAGTTTCGTGCCATAAAAATTGATGAACTTCAAGGACAAGAACAATTAGCTGAACAATGTTCGGCCGACAAAAATCATCAATATAATGATGCACGGAATCAAGAAAAAAATGATGAAGAGGCGTTGGGGAGCCATCCAAAGGCGGAGCAAGATATTATTCAAGTCACACCACCATCATGCTCTCCCAACATATTTGAAGAGGTATGTTTATCAAGTAATTTACCTATTTTCAGATTTGGTCAGAACTTTATTGTTGATGCATCTATTAGAAAAATCCTCATAAGTAATTTTGAAAGACCAATGAAGAAGGGTAGTTTACTTGTTAGCAATAAAATTGTTATAGAACATATCGGTCAACCCATTGCGCCATTTATAAAGACCGATACTGACTTATTGTTGCAATCAAGGCTTTCCTCATTGCTTTATTTAAAGTTTGTATCTACATGGGTAGCTTTGCTTGTTTCATACTTGGCTTACTCTTGGTCTCAATTGAGGCATGCATGTTCTAACTATTTTTGTTTCAGAAACATAAAGCCAAGGTTAGATTCTTTTCAGAAAACCGATGCAGTATAATATCTTATCCAATGACATTGGTAAAAGAATGCAAAATGAAAATCATAGCCGAATGGGGCGATAAAAATCTGAACCATTCGTTTGCTTAACTCCAAAGCCCTTTTCACAACAAGATCGGCTAGAAAATAAAAAATTACCTTCAATTCAAACATGTGTGATCAAATCTTTGATTTGTTGTTGAGAAATAATTATATTAGAATTCTTGATCACCATGTTGAGCCATCTGTCCAGGGACGAATGTATTGTAAGTTGCATGATTTGTCCAAGCATAATTTTGAGGGTTGCAACATGTTTTGTCAAATAGTTAAATCGGCCATTGAAAAAGGACGATTGAAATTTGTTGAAACACCAAGAGATGACCAGTCTATTCCGATTGGTCCTGATGGCAAAAAGTTTTTGCATCGGCTGCTTCAAGTCGATCTATTTAAAAAGAAGGTAAAAGCTGCATGTGACGGGATCAAGCTTTCAAGTAAAGAACTTGTTGAAGAGCATAATGAACATAATCTTGAGGGTGAGAATTCCATCGAGGCTATAATGAAGACGCCAAGGACTAGGGAGCAACAAGCAAATCCAATGTTCAATGAAAACAAACCAAAAGAAAATAAAGGCCGAAATAAGCGCAAGTGTAAGAGATCAAAAATCACCTTCGCTGAACTACTGGATAAATATCAAAATAAGAGTGAAGAGAAGAATGCTTATCAGCCAAATCATGCAAAGAAACCAAGATTACCCCCTCGGCGCAAATATGAGGATCAGTATTGGCAAAGTGAGAATTTTAATGCAACATATTCATATCCTTATTTTGGGCCGCCAATGCCAATACCGTGGATGCCTCTCTATGCTCATATAGATCCATATCCATCATGGGACAGGTATGATACAAGGGCACATTATCTATCTTATTTTAGACCATCTCACCAATATTATGCAGCTCCGAGAAGATCTACATTTGAAAAATCACATGTCAACGACCGTTTCAATTATAAGGAATCGGTCCGGAGCTGAAGGAAGAAGAAAGAGATGGTTGAGCAAGTCTACCGCGTCAAAAGAGATGGTCGTAAGAGTGCCACTTCAGATATGATCTCAAATGAAAAAGAGCCAATTAAAGGGTTGACATTGGCTACAAAAGGCAACGAGGTAAGTCAATCAAGTGCCAAATCTGAAGAGAAGAAGTTGAGAGTGCACAAGGTAAAACAAGAATTGCCATTGCTTCAAACAAAATCGCAGCCAAGGTGCCCACTCGGCTTATCATATTGGCAAAAGAAGAAATTACAAAAACTTAGTCCATAAGAACTTGAGGAAAGGAATATGGCATGGGTTCCCAAAGGAAGTACTCAAAATAAGAATTATGTGCAAGCTTCCATTACAAGAAGTGCGGCAAAGGTGAAGAAGGAAAAGAGTGAAAACTATGAAGGACCAAGCCGAAGGTTTCAACATCTTCGGTCCACACATTATCCATATTCTCCAACTATGCCATTAATGCCTATGCCATGGAATTCATCATCAGGTATGATTGGTTATCCTCAATGGGCTTATAATGATCCATGGTTGCAATATAACTTCTTACATCATGAAAGGGTATTACCAAATCACTATACATTTGATTAGCTACAAGTTTGTTGCTGATCCAAAGGGCCGAAATACTTGATTTGTGACTTCCTTTGTTTATTTCAGCTACATGTGCTTTGAATGAAGTTTACATGGTAATGGGCAATATTTATCTATCGTCCTAAAAGTATGTCAATGCATGGCCGGTGTAGTATTCTAACATCGTCCTTAGTTTGATTGGAGAGCGAGACAAGGTACGTGCTCATGGAAATTTATATGTATGCATATATTATGATTGAATGGAGTTGAGACATCATGACCGATGCCATTGAATACATGTTGCATAGACCAATTCATAGTTACAGAATTGGCTAGTGGGCTTATACTTTGTTTGGATATAATTTGGGTTATGCATCTTTGAGATCTATAATAGGCCAAATCATAATTGATATTATTACTAAACATTGGATTAATGACATGCATAATATTGATATTAGCATCGTCTCTCTAGTACTATGGAGATTATGTTTTGATAGTTGAATTCATAACAATGGCCACGGTGTTGGTGTTGTTTATATATCTCCATATAGTGCTGTTCTGTGAAGCCTCATGCCTATTAAAATATTTATTGCACAATAATCAAAGCCAAATATGTAATGTTATTTGGTTTGGAAATTTTGCCATATGTGCTAAACATATTGAGGCTTTCGGTGATTCGGTATGTGTAGTGCAACAAATACCCAAGGGTTATCAATGTTTTGACGAATCACTTATAGTTTATCTTGGGGTATGTCTAGATGCAAAATTTACCTTGGGTTGCTTTAAAATTGTTCATATATCTAGACATGATAATTCGTAAGAGTTGGCACAGCAACATCCGGCTACTATGTTAATCATGCTGTATTGCCTTTCTATCAATAGCCGATGCTTAGTCTCATCAACATAGGTAAGGCCGAACCGAAGTTCATCGCTTCGGCCACTAATGAAACTTTTATGCAGGCCAAGCAAGGATAGGAAGAAGTTTATTCGTGATTATCTGCAAAATCCTAACAAAAGGGTGAACAATATGGTTCAGAGGATGGTTTTGGGATACATATCTATGAAACTTTATCACCGGATTGTTATAGAAGTTGAGAAGTTTTCACCCAAGTTTGTATCAAGAGGTTCAAACAAGAAATGGCCGATACATAATTATCGCCCTAAGAGTACAAATAGACGATGGAGTGTTGACATCGTCCTTAGAATAAACACAGTGCAAATTATTTTTCGGCATTCAAGCTTTGCCGAAAAACAGGGGGGCATGTGTTGACACCAGATTTTGGCATGGTACAAAATGCAATAAGATGGCTTCAAATGAAGAAAGGATCTACATGAAAAAGTTCCGTATTGTCGGCATGAACATCTTTGAAGTTCGGGCCATCGCTATCCGATCTCATCTCGAGGGCCGAAACGATACTCAAAGTACTCAGATTTTGTATACGGAGTAGTATTCGGCCAATTAAGCCTTTAAGATGGCCTCATATGAAAAAACGTCCTACACGAGTTGTCTCCGTCTCATCGAAACGGTCGATTTCGATATAACAATCGTTCCAATCCAAGCTCGTATGCAAAAGTTAGAGCCATCCGAATACAGCCCTGTCACGAGCCAAAAGTGGCGCGTCCCATCAGCCACTGTGTCTGATGGGTAGCGCGAATAGTAGTTTGTTTTGCGCGAGCGATTTGACCCTCGGGATGACCTCTGATAAAAAACGTTCGACATGAGAGTTGCTCGTCTCGTCGAAACGGTCAAGATTGCTTTTGGGCTCGTTTCCATCCGAGGTCGTTTACCACCTCAAAAAGGACCCGCAAGTTGCAGCCAGTTTTAGACCGGACGGTTTTGAAAAGTTGGGAGAAACCAATCCGAATTTGACTAGGGTTTTGGTCGTGAATCCAAACCTTTTCCTTGCACGGGAAGTCCAGCCGCCTCTTATATACCTAAGGGGTGACGGCCGATTGAACAACACACAATCGATCAAATCATCTACCACTTTTTATCTTTTATCTTTTCTCCTTAACCCTAGTTCTTCTTCTTCCTCATTCTTCGTCTGTTCTTCTTGTTGTAGGGCGGCGAACCTCGAGGCCCTAGGGGCGATCAGGTCGACCTAGGGCAGCCATAGCCGCCGCATGCCCAGACGGGGTCCCTCCCGGAGCGTGTGGAGCTTCGGGTCAACAAAAGCGCCCGCCGGATTGCTTGCGTACCGCGCTTCCGGACAGGTCTCCTTCGACGTGAGCTGCGGTGCATCACCCTCGGCGTTGGAGGTACACGGTGACGTGTTCGTGTGCGAACACACTGTGTACCGTTATTAGATTTGACTACAAAAGACCAATTGTGAAGCGAATGCCACACCGTTCACATAAGGAGTGTCTCCTTTATATAAATATCTGGATGCTTGTATGGCTTCCCAGTGATCAGCGAAAGAGAGAACCACCTTTTCCACGCTCATCTTGTGGATGATTGGCTGAATCTCTATGTCAATCTTCGATTTATAGCAGTGATTATTGCTTCAGGAGAGAGGTTGAACAATGAATGTATAGTGCCACATGGCACATAGTCTTGTGTAGAGTTGCTCATCACTCATGAACACATCTTTGAAAAAATTGCCGTTGGGGTTCATTATAGCACTGTATCTACGGAAAATCAATTGATAGTGAGTGTTTCAGTAATGCAAGTAGTTCAAAGGAAACTTTGGTATTGATTACGAGAGTGAACTAATTTACGATCTAGACTTGAATAAACTTTATCTAAAAGTTGTTCACTTTGTTCTATATGCCTTTTTCTGTCATAAAATGGAAAAATTTAGAATAAAATGCAGAAAGAATAATTTTAAATAGGGACGGTTAAATTTGTTGTATAGAGCTTGAATATGCAAGGGGGGATTTTGTTGAGTTGAAAATTAGGCCTAGCCCACATGGCCACGGAATGCTAAGTTGGTTTACTTGCATATGCTCAGGTAGTCAGGCTAAACATGTAGAAAACTTTAGCATTTATGTAGAGAGTGGCTTAATTTTTGATCTCCACCTATGTAAAATTTAACGTAAGATTTGCCAATCTTGTCGCGTATTTTTTTTCACATTATTGAGTAGCTAAGAGTCCGTATACCATAGGGATCTTCTTGATGGCTGCGTTGATCGGCCTTTAAGTGCTATACTTGTGTTTACTGTGCACAACCTGTGGAAACAAAAATATATAAATAGTGTTTATCAGAATAGAAACAAAGAAGATAATTTGTTCTTCTTTTTGAGCTCGTGGAATAGCCTCTTAGCATAAAAAATTGTATAAACTTAAACTGGTCTCTCATATTTAATGTAATATTGTTTTCAAATATATATTCATGCGTGATTACTGTTTTCCTGATGCACTATTCATTGTATAATTTTTTTATTAGAGCCCCGGCCACAACGGCGGATGCACCTGGTGCGCAGGTATCAACTTTGTATAAATTGTATGTATTGGGTAGGCTTAGAGTATTTTGGACAGTAAAACTCCTCTAATCAGAAGTCTTGATATAAGTAGCAGTAGCAACTGGGGAGACTTTGTTCCGACTGCAAGTCTGCAAGGTCACACGTACATCACGATGCTTGGCTTCCACAGGACATGGAGATGATCTATTCCCGAAAAGTGAAGCACGTGCACGTACGACAACGCAGCCGACCGTAACTGAAACCTAACTCGCTTCCATGTTGGAGTGTCAGCGGCGTTGCCAGGCCCCGGGCAACTGGGCCTTGGCCCGGGGCGTGGTAGCCATTCTCTTTGGTGACTGTAGCCACAGTAAACACTTTTCACACATGTAATATTAGGCATGAATTTCGTAGCTCGAACTTCAAGGCTCACAAGCTTGCAAAGCCCGCTTTATCCCTGGGTGCTGGCTGCCATGTGTGGTTAGGCCAGCCCAATGGACTTGGTTTCGTCTCTGTAAACATTTTGACGGAATAATAAAGCTTTGCAGTTTGTTTAAAAAAATAAACACTTTTCACTGATGCTCAAAAAGAAAAAGCAAACGCTTTTTACTACTGAAGTTGGCCAGGGCCCTTTGGGAGTGTCGACGTGGACTAGCTTACCATCGTGCACCAAAGCTACCGCCCAATTTATAAGAGCCAGTGGTGCTCGTGCTCTAGTGCACCATACACACACCTACACCTACGGATAGGATAGCAGCAGCTTGGTACGTCTCGTCCTCTTCACTTCACTTGTCTCTCTTCTCACCTCTGCTTCGTTCCCTAGCTTTGCCATGTTTCACGAGGCCTGTTCAAGTTGATGACTGAGGGAGTACTGGATTGGGAAGTCCTCGGACAGCTGGACTATATCCTCCGGACTGTTGGACTATGAAGATACAAGATTGAAGACTTCGTTCCGTGTCCGGATAGAACTCTCCTTGGCATGGAAGGCAAGCTTGGCAATACGGATATGTAGATCTCCTCCCTTGTAACCGACTCTGTGTAACCCTAGCCCCCTCCGGTGTCTATATAAACCGGAGGGTTTAGTCCGTAGAACAACAACAATCATACCATAGGCTAGCTTCTAGGGTTTTAGCCTCTACGATCTCATGGTAGATCAACTCTTGTAATACTCATATCATCAAGATCAATCAAGCAGGAAGTAGGGTATTACCTCCATCGAGAGGGCCCGAACCTAGGTAAACATCGTGTCCCCCGCCTCCTGTTACCATCCGCCTTAGACGCACAGTTCGGGACCCCCTACCCGAGATCCGCCGGTTTTGACACCGACATTGGTGCTTTCATTGAGAGTTCCACTGTGTCGTCACCGTAAGGCTTGATGGCTCCTTCAATCATCGGCAACGATGCGATCCAGGGTGAGGTTTTTCTCCCCGGACAGATCTTCGTATTCGGCGGCTTCGCACTACGGGCCAAATCGCTTGGCCACCTGGAGCAGATCGAGAGCTACGCCCCTGGCCATCAGGTCAGGTTTGGAAACTTGAACTATACTGCCGACATACGCGGAGACTTGATCTTCGACGGATTCGAACCCATGTCGGGTGCGCCGCACAATCACGACGAGCATGACGGGTGGATCACACCTGCAACTACTCCGGCCCTCAATCCGGAACAAATTGCGCCATCCGAGGACGGGTGGATAGACCCCGCCATGGAGGCCGCACTCTCAGTGGCGATAGAGCCGAATACTGACTTCACCCCTTACGAGAGCCGTGTTGCCGAACCATTGGATTCGTCCCCGGCCACGGGCTCCGAGCCGCCTGCCTCCGTGCCTATCGAATCCGATTGGGCACCGATCATGGAGTTACCTCCGCGGATATCCTTCAGCACTCGCCTTTTGGCGATGTGCTAAACTCATTAAGGTCTCTCTCCTTGTCAGGAGAACCTTGGCCGAACTATGTCCGACTAGAATGGGATGCGGACGACGAAGAAATTCGCTCCCCACCCACCACCCACTTAGTAGCCACTGTCAACGATTTAACCGACATGCTTGACTTCGACTCCGACGACATCAATGGTATGGACGACGATGCAGGAGACGAATAGGAACCACCGCCCACAGGGCGCTGGATCGCCACCTCATCACACGATATATATATGGTGGATACACCCAAAGAAAACAATGACGAGGAACGGAAGGATGCAGCGAAGGATGGCTCCCTCGAGAAGCAACCAAAGCGACGGCGTAGGCGCCGCTCCAAATCCCGCCTCGGCAAAAACAGCGATAACAGCGCAAGAGAAAATAACACCCAAGTCGACTCCAGAGGAGACGACAACATTGACCCAGCGGTAGAGCAGGATGAACCAGCAAACGGCGAACATAGTACGGATCCGCTATCCGAACACGGCGACGGCGAGGATAAAGCTCATCAACCTCCCTCCGGAGAGGAAAACAGTCCGGACGAAGATGCACACATCATCCCGGAAAGGCACTTGGAATAAGAGAACCTCCGCATAAGGCTTATTGCCACCGCGAGGAGTCTGAAGAAGCAGAAGCAAAGGCTTAAGGCCGCACAGAATACGCTCAACAGTAGATGGAACAAAGTGCTCGACAATGAAGAAAAGTATGGTGGTAGTTACCACACAAGGAGCTATCCAAAGCGCAAGTTGTTGCCTGAATTTGATGATGAGGCCTTAGAGCCCACACAGTTGAAAAATAAGACGGCCGACCGGTCGGATCAACCACCTTGTGGCCCCGATAGAGCGGCTAACAAGGCCGCACATAAGTCAGCACACGATTCACGTGAGGACTTGCATCAAAAGACCGGCGCGACCAGATCCATCTACGGATGAAGGAAACGTGCTCCAGCGCACAACCAAAACCGAACACTACAACCGTCAAAACGCCACGACACATCCAAATACAGGGGTGTCGCACACCCCCTATGTTTTACCGATGAGGTGCTGGACCACGAATTTCCAGAAGGATTCAAACTAGTGAACATAGAGGCGTACGACGGAACCACAGACCCAGCGGGTCTGGATTGAGGACTTTATCCTCCATATCCATATGGTTCGCGGAGACGATCTTCACGCCATCAAGTACTTGCCCCTCAAGCTGAAAGGACCAGCTCGGCACTGGCTGAAAAGCCTCCCCGAAAACTCAATTGGAAGTTGGGAGGAGCTTGAGGATGCTTTTCGGGCTAATTTTCAAGGGACCTATGTCCGACCTCCGGATGCAGACGATTTAAGTCACATAATTCAACAGCCCAGAGAGTCAGCCCGAAAGCTTTGGAACAGATTTCTCACTAAGAAGAACCAAATCGTCGACTGCCCGGACGCCGAAGCCTTAGCAGCTTTCAAACACAGCATCCGAGACGAATGGCTCGCCAGACACCTCGGCCAAGAAAAACCCAGAACAATGGCAGCCCTGACAAGCCTTATGATTCACTTTTGCGCGGGCGAAGATAGTTGGCTAGCCCATTGTAGCACCAGCGACCCAGGCACATCCGAAGTCAGGGATGGCAATGGAAAACCACGACGCAGTAAAAGCAAGCGTCGAAATAACGAAGACAGCTCAGATAACACGGCGGTAAACGCCGGATTCAGGGGCTCTCGACCGGGTCAGCGGTAGAAGCCTTTCAAAGGCAACAGAGATGGACCGTCCAGCCTCAACAAGATTCTAGACAAATTATGTCAGATTCACGGCACCTCCGACAAACCTGCGAATCACACCCACAGAGAATGCTGGGTCTTCAAGTAGGCCGGTAAGCTAAACGCCGAACACAAGGGGAGGGAGACACCAAGTGAAGACGAGGACGAGCCTCGCCAGCAAAGCACTGGGGAACAGAAAAAATTCCCACCAGAGGTCAAAATAGTGAACATGATTCACGTAACAGAAAGAAAGGGCAAACATGCACTCCAAGACACATGTGCCGTAGAGCCCATCACCCCCAAGTTCAACCCTTGGTCGGCCCGCCCAATCACCCTTGATGGCAGGGATCACCCGACAAGTATCCGGCATGGAGGATTGGCTGCCTTGGTGCTAGACCCAATTATCGACGGATACCATCTCACCCAAGTCCTCATGGATGGCGGCAGTAGCCTGAATCTGATTTATCAGGACACAGTCCGCAAAATGGGGATAGACCCGACCAAAATCTGCCAAAGTACTACTACCTTTAAGGGAGTAATACCAGGCCCTGAGGCCCGCTACACGGGCTCTCTAACACTAGAGGTTGTATTCGGTTCTCCCAACAACTTCCGAAGCGAAAAGTTAACCTTCGACATTGCTCCATTCCGAAGTGGCTATCAAGCACTATTCGGAAGAGCAGCTTTTGCTCGTTTTAATGCAGTACCGCATTACGCTTCTCTCAAGCTTAAGATGCCAGGTCCACGTGGCATCATCACAATTAGCAGAAATATTGAACATTCCTTACGCACGGAAGAATGTGCGACGGCTTTAACAGCCGAACACTAAACGGCCCCTCCAACCAGAATAAATGATCGGTCGTCAAGACCGCGGACACGGCTAGACGAGTCCGGCACATTACTAGCTATAACAGCTTAGATAAACCCGAGATTGGTTTGATGGTTATACCCTCATAGAAGGTACTAGGGGCTTCCTGCGTGTAAACAGGGCTAGTTCGGCTCAAGTTTACTTATCTTGAATTTTAATGGTTTATTGAGAATAACCAATTTTTCGCACGACAACTTTCACCTAAGTTCTTCTCTTTTACAGATGACAATCGTGCTACACCCTTCCAGGATACGGCACAACAGAGACACAGGCGCAGACGTGCAGCAGGGACCCGCTCAAAGGTTTCTTTTTAGATTAAGACCCTGTGTAAACCTTTTTTACTGTCTCTTGTTGTTCACATCCTCCGGATACTCAGTACAACCGAGAAGGATGCTGACGTTATTGGCATTTCGCCACGTCAGATCATTGCACGTATCTGGACACTCGGGGTTCATTATCAAGGGCATTGCTCAGCCCGGCATATGTTATAAAGACCGAATACCTTAAGGAGTGTTCGGCGTCGCGAGTTTGGCCTTATATGCATCAGCTCCGAATCATGTCTTTGGTCAAATGTTGGGTTTGCCCGGCTCCCGTGTTTTGCTACCTTACGTTCTGCTCTATCGGCTAAGGTGGCACCGGGAGAACTACTGCGATTGTGCCCTGGTTCATCCAGATGAGCACCTGAGTAGAGAAAGCCGAAAACTAACTGTCATGATAAAGCGCGAGACTAGTCAACCACTCGATGACTTAACGGAATCTTCGGGATTCCTCCGCATTAACAAAGGGTCGTTTCCCGGTCATGTACGTACGCGCCCCGTATTCGGACGAGCGCGGAGGTACCAGGGGCTATATAGTAGTCCCACCGTCAAACTCATATGGCTAAGTGAAAGTGTTAAAGCAATATAGTCCGATTGCCTCGTTCGCTGCGCTATCACCTCCTTAATGGACCAAGACGTTGGATCAAGTGTGAATATGCGTTTTTTGCAAACACCCCCGCATTATATGCGTGGGGGCTGAAGCCGATGACTGCAAACTTTCAGGTTATATACATATATACATAAACGGCCGCACAGGAGGCATCATAATACTTTCAGGCAAAAGTATAAAGACAGCCTTTATAATTTAATAAACATTGTTCTTACAATGGGAATACATGTCACTAGAACATAATATTCTTCGAGCACTGAGCCTCTATTAAACGAGCGCTTTCAAGGACTTCTTCAAAGTAGTGCTCGGCCGATACTCGTCCCACGGCCGAACTCTGGGTTGCAATAGCGGTGGCCTCCATCTCTGCCCAGTATGTCTTGACACGGGCAAGAGCCATCCGTGCACCCTCTATGCCCGCCGACCTCTTCATAGCATCGATGCGCGGCACAGCATGAAGGAACTGTTGCACTAAACTAAAATAACTATTCGGCCTTGGCCCTTCCGGCCACAGATGATCCACAACAGACCTCATGGCAAGCCCGGACAACCTATGGAGCTCGACCCACTCGGCCATTCGCTCATTCAACAGCAGCGGACGCACTGGAACATTGAACTGCGACCAGAACAGCTTTTCCACTTCACGATCTTTTTGATCTTTGAAAAACTCGGCCGCATCAGCAGCACTCGCTGCCAAATCCACGTATGCGTCCGCGGAACTCCATAATTGATCGAGAAGGGCATACTTTGGATCTTCGAACTTCGTCCGCAACAAAAAGGGCTTCCCAGCCGCTATATCTCTCAGCTCCTCCTTCGCTGCTCTGATTTTAGAGCGTGCTTCCTTGGCTGCTACCATGGCCTTCTCCAGGTCCGTCGCCTTCGCTCGGTTTTTTTTCAAGAAGCTCGTAACGGTCGGCGGCATCTTTCAACTCAACGGCCATCTTGGCTATTTTATCCTTGTTTTGGCAATGCGCAGCCTGTTCGGCTCTCAGCTCTTCGACCGCCTTTAGAGCGGCCGCATCACTATTCCTGGCTTGTTCCTTGGCTCGGGCAAGTTCCGCCCGAAGGGTCTCCACGGCGGCAGCTCCATCTGCAGTCACAACATATTAAGGATACTAGCATCATGCTCATCTTACTATGTGTTGATCACCGGAGAAATCACATACCCTGTGCCTCGTCGAGCCTCTTGTTGACAAGCACGATGTCGGCATCTGCCGCATCAAATCGCCGCTTCAGCTCGGCAAATTCACCAGTCCGGCTATCCACCGGACCTTCAGCCACCTGCACATGAAGGCGGCATGATTATTACCTGGGACTATGATCCTCTGTTTGCCGCCGTTGTCGACAGCAACCAGAGTCTCAGGGGCTACTATCTGCATATGGCACACCTAGCATGTGCGGTACCATCAAAAACATACACTATTTCACGTACCTCAAAGCCTTTCAGCAGACTCATAAAAGCTTCATGCAACCCGCTTTTAGCGGATGAAATCCTCTCAACCACCGTGCCCATTAGAGCACGATGCGTTTCCGAGACAGCCGCTTGCTCCAGAAGATTCATCAGTGCGTCCGATCGCACACCGGACGGTTCCGGACTCTTTCTGTGGCTCTCCTTAGGAGCCGAATACTCCGGACTTCGGGGGGCCGAAGGGTTACCCTCTGGCCTTGGCGGATCAGGAGAAATCCTCCGTGACGACACCTTAGGGTCGCCCGCCTCATGAGGCGGGGAGGCATGGGGAGGTGTTTCGCTCTCCATCATCTCCAGAAGAAGATCCCCCGAAGACGAACTCTGTCGAGAAGGGCTACGATCCAAACTACAAGATATATGCTTCGGTTATTGTCCTCAGAAGTAAAGCAGGATATTTTTACTATTAAGTACTTTTGTTTACTTACAGCTCGGTGGAGGGCTGATCCCCTTGCGGGCATTGTGCGGCAAGGGTACCCTCAGAGGCAGGACCCTCTGGCGAAGATTTCTTCCCTCGTTTGGAAACCATTGTTTCCGGGTCTTCAGAGGCGGTCCTCTTCCTTCCCTGGGGAGAGGGAATTTCATATTCTTCTCCCCGGTTATCCTCCTTCGCGGAGGCGCTAATTCCCCCGGTTTGGATGAATAATGAGCGAGGCCCGCTTTCAGCCTCTTTATTCCCCCCTTTATCTTCCCCTGTGGGCGCCTGATAAAGCGCCAGCTCAAGCATTCTGGCCAGTACTGGATCTGCTGAGCCTTCGGGAAGGGGGGCCGAACACCTGATCATCTTCGCCTTTTTTACCCAGTCCTGGTCAAAGAGCTACTTTGCAAAATGATGTTGTGATAAATAAAGAGACAACGTGTTCGGCCGAAGGACTACTTACTTGGGTATCTGGACGATTGCAGCTCAGACCCGCATCCTCGGTGGTGTCCGGACACCTTATTTGTGGTCCGAAGAACAATTTGTGCATCTCTTCGAGCGTCATGCCGAGGAAGTGCTGAATAGCTCGCGGTCCTTCCGGGTTGAACTCCCACATACGGAGGGTTCG
Organism: Triticum aestivum; assembly: GCF_018294505.1. NCBI lineage: Eukaryota > Viridiplantae > Streptophyta > Magnoliopsida > Poales > Poaceae > Triticum > Triticum aestivum. Next base: position 490,305,116 of record NC_057808.1, read on the forward strand.
ACATTTGCAAGGCGGGACTCGACGAACTAGCATGACTTGCATTACCATGACCAGGCTGACATCTCTCTCGAGGAGATCGCGGATGCGACTCTGCAATATCGGCACATCATTTACTGGCCCCTAGTCCGGCCCCTTGTTGATCCATGACGTCAGTTGTGGCGGGGGACCTGAGCGAAAGGCAAGGGCGGCCACCCACTTAGTACCGCGGGGAGCTGTGATGTAAAACCACTCCCGTTGCCATAAGCTGGATACCTCCGGGAAGGAACCCTTTGGCCATGGAACATCGGCGCCTTTGCTTATTACGGCTCCTCCGCATTCTGCGTGTCGCCCATTAATCGTCTTCGGCTCTACATTAAAGGTCTTGAGCCACAAGCCGAAGTGCGCGGTGACGTGGAGGAAGGCCTCACACACGACGATGAACGGCGAAATGTGAAGGATGGAATTCGGGGCCAGGTCATGGAAATCCAGCCCGTAATAGAACATGAGCCCCCTAACAAAGGGATCTAGAACAAGGCCTAGCCCTCGGAGGAAGTGAGAGATGAATACGACGCTCTCGCCAGGTTCTGGAGTGGGAATGACCTGCCCTCGAGCAGACAGCCTGTGCGAGATTTCGCCAGTCAAATACCTAGCCTCTCTTAGCTTCTTGTTGTCTTCCTCTGTGACAGAGGAGGGCATCCATCGACCTTGAAGGTTGGATCCGGACATGGTTGAAGGTCCGAAGCGCCCGACCTGAGCCTTGAGTGTTGGAACTCGAGGTGGGGGAAGGATTCGATTGAGTGCGAGAAGAAAAAGGACAGGCATTGGCCTCTTTATAACGAGGGAGAATATCAAGCGTCCTCCGCGTGGCCGTTTGGGACTTGCCTAAAATCGAGCAGTCATACCAACGGGCACGATTGGGTTACCCACATCCGCATTGATGAGAATCCCGTAATAAGGGGTACACGATCTCTGCTTCGACAAGACGTGCCAATAAAATCGCCTCGCAAAACGTGTAGTGGCAGGCTGATTGAGAAAAACGGTTCGAATAATGATCAGGCCGTGGTGTGATGTCACGTTATGAAAAGTCATCAGCAGATTAGATTTGCGGAAATATTATTCTCTCTACGGTAGTATGTGGAACTTGTTTTGCAGAGCCAGACACTATCCTTGTGTTCAAAATCTTCTATGGAGTATTCGGAGGAGGAACCCGCCTTGCAATGTCGAAGACAATCTGCGCGCCGGACTCATCGTCATTGAAGCCTGGTTCAGGGGCTACTGAGGGAGTCCTGGATTGGGGGGTCCTCGGACAGCCGGACTATATCCTTTGGCCGGACTGTTGGACTATGAAGATACAAGATTGAAGACTTCGTCCCGTGTCCGGATGGGACTCTTCTTGGGGTGGAAGGCAAGCTTGGCAATACGGATATGTAGATCTCCTCCCTTGTAACCGACTCTGTGTAACCCTAGCCCCCTCCGGTGTCTATATAAACCGGAGGGTTTAGTCCGTAGGACAACAACAATCATACCATGGGCTAGCTTCTAGGGTTTTAGCCTCTACGATCTCGTGGTAGATCAACTCTTGTAATACTCATATCATCAAGATCAATCAAGCAGGAAGTAGGGTATTACCTCCATCGAGAGGGCCCGAACCTGGGTAAACATCGTGTCCCGCGCCTCCTGTTACCATCCGCCTTAGACGAACAGTTTGGGACCCCCTACCCGAGATCCGCCGGTTTTGACACCGACAATGACCTGCGCTTGTAATATTGTGTTGTGTGTGGTCCGGGGTGGTAGCTCCAATGTCACTAGTAGCAGGACACAGCTGAGATAATAACATTTGTATGTATGGCTAAATTTGAATAGGCCTTTCGGCCGGAGTGAAGGTGTGTGACTATATATGAATGAATGGTACCGCTACGTATCAAGGTTTGCTGGTCTCGTGTCCCTCCCTCTGCACTTTCTGTTTTTCCTTTTGTAGCCTTGTAGGCACACGCTGGCACAGCCGTTTTCATTTGTCTCTTACAGGCTTAATTAGTATTTCATCCATTTTAAAATAAATGTCTCAATTTTGTATTATACGGATTCCGAGCGGGTTCTGCGCACCAACTATATACCAACATAAAATTATGATGGACTGTGATAACGTCCAATCGTTATATTTTTAAGCGACCGTACCAAACGATTCATCCACTAGTACAGGCTGCAGTCGTTGTTTCTTTTCCTAATACAAAACCGAACGCATTGAGCCGATTCTTTCTTAGTTCTTGCATGCTTTATCAGTGTCTTACATGTTCACTTAAGAGGCTTGACGCCCAAATTATTGGGGCCAAAGAGAGTTGGCTACACAGCACAGCTCAAACATAGGTCCCTGACGAGCATAACTCATAAAATATCACGTGGGGGCTTAGTGTTCAAACATAGGTGTATTCACCAAAGAGAACATAGCATTACTATCCTTTTGACATTTTTTATTTTTCGGTCATTGCTATGTAAACAGGATGATAACTTACTTATCCTAGGCCTCATAATTTTTGACCCGAAAAAAAGTCGTCAGAACATACCAACATGGGATCTAGTTTCAAAAGTCTTGTCATGACGATTATTTTATGTGAAAACGGTTATTGAATCGGAGCGACGGTTTGAGGTATAAAACATTTTGAACTTTTGAATTCGATAGAATCCTCGCTAACATCATCATTTTCATCCTATATGCATCCATCCAACCTTCTCCCCACATACAAATACACGAGAGGACGAGAAAGTTGATGTCATCGTAGATTTCCGTATTTCAGAACTTCAAAATATTTTATAGCTCACACTGTTTGTTCGATTGAAACACCATTTCACATAAACGATGAGACCTTTGAAACTAGATCCTTGTTAGGTGTGTTTTGACGATATATTCTTTCGGGTCAAAAGTTGCGTGTATTGCCATGTTATTTACACGGGAATTATTGAGGTACATTTTTCAATAGCTTTTTTCACCGAGTCAAAAATTTATCGAGGTGTTTATAGTAACTTATCAGGTTTGTGGTTCATATATCAATATGCTATTTACACAAAAGTTAGCCCGGTACTTTTTCAACAACTTTTCCAACGGGTCAAAAAGTTACCATGGTGTTTGTACTAAGTTATCAGGTCTGCGGTGGGTATATCACCATGTTATTTACACAAAAGTTAACGGGTACATTGTCAACAGTTTTTTTCTTCTGGTCAAAGTTACAGTGGTGTTTATACCTAAGTTATCAGGTCTGCGGGGTGTATGTTACACATAAGTTACCGAGTATGTTTTCATTAGCTTTTATTTTCACGGTCAAAAGTTAGTGAGATGATTGTACGTAAGTTACCAGGTCTATACTTAGAGGGGTGCATTTGAGCATTTTTTTTCCTTGAATCAAGTTACCGCGGTATTTGTAACTAAGTTACCAAGTCAGCATTTTGTATGTTACCATGCTATTTACACAGAAGTTATCAGACGTGTGTATTGAACAACAATTTTTTTCACGTAAAACTTACCGCGGTGTTCGGTTCTAAATTATCAGGCATGCAGTGCTTATATTACCATGATATTTGCACAAGTAATTGAGGTTATGTTTTTCAATAATTTTTCCTCCGAGTCTTAAGTTATCACGGTGTTTGTATCTAAATTATCAAGTCTGTGGTGCGTATATTATCATGCTAATATACAGAAGTTATCAGGGGTGTGCATTCAACAAAAAATTTCTCCGGGTCAAAGTTATCGCGGTGTTGGTACCTAAGTTACTATGTGTGTGGTGTATATATTGTTATGCTATTTATACAGAAGTTACCGGCACGTGGTCACCGGTGTGCACTTAAACAAGTAAACATGTTGGTAATTTAACATGCTTGGTCTGCTAATTATGGCATGTACTGCCTGGTACAAATATCACCGTTGCGTTAATAACTTTTGAAGTTGATTGGAGTTCTTCAAGTTGATAACTATGATGGCGGACATCAGATTTAGACACAGCCCATGTGTAAGAAGGATCTCTGCTTAATTAATAATCATAATGATTTATTAGTGTAAATATCTATTAGGACGTTGATAGTTCATGACTTCACTTCTCATGTCTTTTATCACTTGGTCATTTAGCGTGCGTGCTGTTCAAAAAAGTATAAACGCTTTCTTCTAGAATTGCACAAAAACGAGGCAAGGAGGAGTTGGTTAGCAGGCGTCCCTTACAACTCAAGGGTGTTGAGTTCGATTGCTGGCCTCTGTGTAACTTTTTTGGCCTAATATGACGGCGCGGTGCAGAACCTGGTCATCAGCCATTAACCCGGGTATTATACCTCGCACAAATCACGCGTTTAGTCCGCCCCGCGAATCGCGAGCGCCCAATTAAATGGCGAATGAGACTAGCGGGAACTACCGATTGGACGGTATCCAAACTGTTCGGATCTGTTGCAGAAAATAGGTGGTTCGGAAATTAAAATTTTCAAATTATGTTTGGCGAAATTTCTCATAGCCACGTGCATCCCACTTTATTCCATGTTAACTGCATGCCAATGTGGACGGGTGAAGACAAGGGTTGCCAAGGGTAAAATATCCCATTTACCGATGGTAGCAGAATGATGCACGGGGTCATCCTGCCACTTAGCATGACAAGGGTGCAGATGCGGGAGGTAGTAGTGACGGGCTTCGAATCTTGGTCGTTGCCTTACCCCCCTGAAGATGGCGTCACTATGTTATGGCAAGTGACCCCGAGCCACCTCCTTAAGTGGCCAATGAATGATATCCTCTATAACACTAAGCTCCCTAGTTTTAAAGAGCTCACATTCAATTGAGGTCTTCAATTAAGATTGGGTCACCCGATTTTGACTGGTTCAACAATTTCTCAAAGCCTTCTCATTCAATTATTTTATACTATACACTATGCTCCTTAATTATAAATTCCTCGAAATTAATTGATGTTTTCAATTTAGAATTGGTTCAACTTGATTTTGACCGGGTCAACAGTACAAAACTCCGTAATTTTTAAGTCCCCACAATCAATTGAGGTCTCCAATTAGAATTGGGTCACCCAATTTTGACCAGGTCAACTATATCCTCAAAGCTCTCTCATTCAATTCTTTTATACTATACACTATGCTTCCTTTTAGGCCTCTCAGTTAATTGAGGTATTCAATTTAGAATTAGGTCATTTGATTTTGACGGGATCAACACTTTCTCAAGCTCTCTCACTCATTTCTTTTAATTCATTATGTTTCCTAATTTTGAAGCTCTTTCATTCAATTGAGACATTCAATTTTAGATTTCGTTTACTATTTTGACTGGGCAAACAATTTTTCCAATCAATCAGCAACAACCGACCTATAAAAACATATCAATCCCGCACACTCTCCTACCACCTAGAAAAAGAAGCGCCACCATGTGATATTGTAGCACCAATATAGTAGTACATGCGATCACCGACACCAAAATTTTCCCACATAAATATACGTTAAATATAGGTTGGTTAGCAGATAACTTAGAATCACACCACGAAGGACCCATCAAATCACCGCATTATAAATAAAAATAAAACACACTCTATCATCTCCATCACCCGCCAAACTAAATATTCCATCAGTTCCAAAATATAAGGGATATTAGTTTTGTAAAAAGTCAAATTTCTCCAACTTTGACCAAGTTCAGAGCAAAAATATCGACATCCACAATATTAAGAAAAAGTATGGAAATTCATTTGTTGATGAATTTACAAATATCAATTTCATATTATAGGTTTTGATATATTAGTCTACAAAATTTATTGAACTTTAAAGGCTTGACTTTTCAAAAAAGTAATGCATCATCATATTGAAACAGAGTGGTTATTTTTTGAAAAACCTAACAACACCAACGGCGCAGCAAGGCGCGCCCAACTCTTCTAGTTATACAATATACTTCCTAATTTTTATGGCATCACAATTAATTGATGTCTTCAATTTAGAATTGGGTCACTCGATTTTGACCGGGTCAATAATTGCTCGATGAGCTTTTCCATTCAATTATTTTAATACACTATGTTTCCTAATTTTGAGACTCTTTCATTCGATTGAGGTATTCAATTTTAGATTTGATTTAATATTTTGATTGGGCCAATGATTTTTCAAGTCAATCAGCAGAAACCGCTATATAGAAACATATCAATCTCGTGCATCCTCCTACCACATAGAAAAAAAACGCCACCATCTGATACTATAGCACCAATATAGTACATGCAGCTACCGACGCAGAAATTTCCCCACATAAATATGGGTTTACTAGCGGATAACATAGAATCATACCGTGAAAGAGGCCACCAAATCACTGTGTTATAAAAAACCACTCCATCATCTCCCTGCCCCGCCGAACTAAATATTCCATCAATTCTAAAATATAAGGGGTATTAGGTTTCTGAAAAGTTAAATCATTTAACTTTGACCAAGTTCAGAGGCAAAAATATCGACATCCACAATATTAAATAAAATAATATGAAAATTCATTTCATGATGAATTTAATTATATCAATTTGATATTATGGATTTTGATATATTTATCTACAAATTTTGAAAGATAGTGGATATTTAAGATACCCGACAACATCAACGGCGCAACAAAGTGCGCCTAACTCTTCTAGTAGAGGAGATTCCCCAAGGATATACCGGCACCGGAGACGTAGTGCCAGATAATCCGCATTCGGGGGAGAAGAATGCATGTGACAGTTGCGGACCATCCGCGGACAAACCACATATTCCTGTTGTTATCCCCGAAGGGCGGAAAGTGAACATGTATAAGCCCGGGGAACCACTTCTACCGGACTCTATGTTGAAGACCCTCTCGATTGACCTTCAAATTCTACACTCCCATGTGGTAGATAAATAAAAAAAAGGTCAACATGGATACACGGCCAAGGTGATAGAAGGTTATAGTTTTGTCTAGGAGTCTCCGGCAGACAGAATTTATCTGGCCTTTAGTGAGGTCATCCGTGCAAATATCTTCTCTGTCAGCGCAGTCTCCCCAGAGTTAATGAGGCTCTGTGTACTTCATCGAGCTACAGATCCCCTACTCCTCCATGGTAAAGTGTCCTTACCTGATCCTTTTTACATGCACTGCCACAACCTGGAAAATACAGAAGGCCAAGAGGTGATCTCGAACTACCTATTCCTGTTCTTTATTGTCAATCATCAACATGTGGACACCTTTATAGTGCCATACTGTGATAAGTAAGTCGTTAACGTTGACTAATTTATTTTGAAACATATAAATGGCCTTGTGGTTTGGACTAATCAATGCTAATTTCTTCATATTTTTGCGCAGCGACCGACATTGGATCGTAATCGCACTATTCCCGACGTACGGCTTGGCTTACTTATTAGATTCGAAGAGACACCCTCAAAAGCAATGGACCAGATTGAAGAAGGTTCTAAATGATGCTCTCGCCAAGTGTAAGAACATCAGAGAGACTATAACAGAACATTCAGAATTCAAGTTCTTCCCTAGCGCTTTTTGCTACAACAACAAAATGTGGAAACCTCTCATAGGTCTGGATACTGTGCCATGGCTATCATGGATGACTTTTTGAAGAAAAGCAAATATTTGCGTAATCATATCCAGATCATCGAGTGTTCCCAAGAGATAGAGAGGGACATGGACATAGGGGAACTACTAACATAGCATGGACGCCTCCAAAAGGTGTTGGCCAGAATCATCAACAAAGAGGTTTTAAATGAGGATGGGAAGTTTCACTTCCATCTAGAGCAAGAGATGAAGAACGACTTCATCGAGTCGAAGACATATTGCAGTAATCTATTGCGAGCGATACAGTGCTTCAAACATCTTGATTTGTTGTTCATTTTATGAGTTGAGAATTTTACATGTTTATTTGTTGCCCTACACTTCTTATACAGTATATTTGCTTCATTAATAATCTTAATTATTGTAACACCATTGTAATATGATCGTTTTAATGCAATGGGATGATTGAGTGCAAAATACTGCTTCAGTGCCATTAAAATGCCGCCATGGCGGCAAAAAATGCTGTCACGGCAGCAATTTCTCTATATGCTGACATCACTACCAGTGGCGGGCGGCAAAGGTGCCTGCCACTGCTAATACACACAACAGTGGCGGCCAGAGATTATAGTTGTGGCGGGCGATAACTTCTCCCCGCCACTACAACACTGTCATTAGTGGCGGGCGGTGGCCCGCCACTGATGCCATAATAGCAGTGGCAGGAGGTGATCAGTGGCGGGTGCCCCTGAGAGCCTGGCCCGCCACTACTAGGCTTTTTGCACCTGCCACTGCTGGGCATTCCTGCAGTAGTGGCTGTAGCACTTCAAGTGTCAATTATGCATTCACTTTTCTTCCTAAACTACCATGTTTCCCTTGAATCATAATCAGCGATCCTCAATTTAGTTTTGCTCATCTAAGATATGTTGTAGCACTTCAAGTGTCAATTATGCATTTCAAGTGTCAATTATGCATTCACTTTTCTTCCTAAACTACCACTTTTTCCCTTGAATCGTAATCAGCAATGCTCAATTTAGTTCTGCTCATCTAAGATATGATGTAGCACTCCAAGTGCCAATTATGCATCCACTTTTCTTCCTAAACTACCACTTTTCCCCCTTGAATCATAATCGGCGATGCTTGATTTAGTTCTGCTCATCTAGCTTTGACACTTGAAGTAACACATTTTTTCAGTTCCAAATTGTATTCAGTCCCCAGAAAAACTGGAAATTGTACCATGAGACTTCAGCATGGCAAGCAAAAGAAGAACTTAAAGTACTGCATCAGTTCATCTATATTTTAGAAGTTTGGACTTAGTGGGTGAATTTTACTATGTTGTAATTGCCATTTTCCAAATAACTAGTTGAAAACTAGTGAGTAGTTGATTTGCATTTTTGTGTTGACTCAATGATTACTATTCAGCAGAAATACTTAGTATGTGTTTTTAATTCCCTGCCTCTTTGACTGAAGAATTCAGTTCATTTTGTTCTTTAGAACAACATTGTTTTAGTGACTTGTGAATTTCACTCAAGTGTACGTTAGAAAATAAGAAAGAATTAATTTATTAGTACAAATTACTGAGCTATATGTACATTTTGCAAATTGGAAAGAAAAAATGTACCGTCAGTTGAATGTATCAAAGGAAAGAAGAAGCAAAGTAAGAAGGAAAAGGAGGATAAGAAGAAAAGGAAAGGAGGAAAGAACAAGCAAAGGAAGAAGAAAAGGGAGGAGAAGAAGCAAAGGAGGAGAAGCAGAAAAGGAGGAGTACAAGCAAAAGAAACAAGAAGCAAAGAAACAAGAAACAAGAAACAAGAAACAAAGGAGAGAAAAGGGTGTGCGCTAGATTTTGAAATAGGGAAATGGCATGGGTGTCAACTGGAGCGGCCCAGTTGCGTGTGCTCTTCAGCGAGAGAAAGCGCTTGTCTCGCGTAACGCGAGACATAGGGGCTCCCACACTTCTAGATGTCATGGCAGCTAACCTGAATAGGATCGATGGGCCTATGACCTATGGGTTGTGACGCGGAGCGCTAGGAAATTTCAGGGCCCGTCTGAAGTGGAGCGGTTGAACAGGCTGCGCATCCCCGGGCCCGGGCTTGAGCCATTGGTTGCTAGAACTCATCGATGTTGCCTACTTTCCCTTGATACTTAGTATGTTCCAAAATTGGTGTCCTTTTAGAGTTTGGCATAGTATGAACTAAGCATCAAGAGTTGTTCTTTTGTGAATTAAGAGTAAAGAGTGTTGGCCATCTATTTTCCCACATCATTAATTATTTCATTTTCCTCGTCAAAGTAGAGCACACAAGTACATGTGTTAATTATTTGCCTTTCTTAATTAAATTTGAATAGGGTGTATTGGGAATATGTATTCTAGAAGGATGAGTGTTCCATAAAATAATAGAGAGGGTAAAATTATATTTATTTGAAAGGAGAGAGAGTATATATGGGTTGTTTCTTCAAATCAGATGGGTTTTACTTGTTTTGAATTCGGCCAAATCTTACCTTTTGCTCAATGTAATACATGTTACATTCCCTTGTGGCTGCAAGTTGGGCTTTTTTGACCCTTGGTACTGACCTTTTCAACCCTTTTTGTTTTGCCTTTGTAACTTTTTAGTTTCTCATGTTGTCCATTAAAATTTGTGCAGGCTAAAGAGCTACATCCAAAAAGTCAAGAGAAACAAGTAGTTGTATAATGGAAAATACGAGAGAAAAATGACAAGCTTCTTAGTGTCCTGTCTCAAGTAACTCTCGCATACAAGCGGGTCACAAAGAAGTTTGATTGGGAAGTACATAATGTATCCTTCTACATGTCGTTAGCAGCAGTGTCCCATGAATCTGGAGTACATCAGGAAGACATCAACCCCGAGCCTAGTCAGGTTCAAAATCAACAGCTTGCAGGTTTGATCGGTCCGAGATAAATTTTCCTAACGCCTTCCATTCTCAAAACTCATCACCATTTGTTTGATAGCAGGCTCATATGTTCCCCGCAGAAAAGCAAGCCCATATTTAACCATACATGCTCATTTAACTCACTATCCCTCTCTTCTTTTTTTATGCTTCAATGGACTTTGGACTAGATACAGAAAATAATCTGCTTGGGAAGTCTAAAGTGGAAGAGATGCATATATATAAAGGGTAGCTTCTGGGTTGGCTGAGTCAGTACTATGGGTCTAGGATCTTTTTTTTTGTGGGGATATGGGTCTAGGATCTAGCCATTTGGGTGGAGTCATTGAGATGTCTCTTGATTATTCCATACTCTGAGGCCGAGAGCATGTGCAAAAAAAAACTATAATAGCGTGAGAAGTGAGGGAAGATACAAAGCATGCAAAAGCATGTGGTAAATATACCATACTGGATCTGGTTGGAGAGATCCTCGTGGGCCGAGAGCATGTTGCCTTAAGCTGCCTCACTCAGCCGCTCATCCGCGATTGCGTCCACCGCCTCTTGGCCATGCTCCAACATCCCCGCAGCTAGCCTCATCAACAACCTCCTTCGCGCCTGCTCTTCCTGACATTCTCTTCTCTGATAAGGCTGCCGCTCCAATCCCTCCGAAACTTCTCGGTAATGCTCCTCCTCAAAGACATCCCTGTACATCGCGGTTTGCATGTTATCCTGGTGGCCCAGTGGGCATGGTTCAAGGTCTGGCTAGTAACCTGCTCCCTCGCCATCATCAAGGAAGTGTACACGTGCTTCGATGATCCTATCAGTGTGTTCCATGCATGTGCACATGCCATCGCAAGGTCGAGGTGCAACGCAATCTGCCCAGGCGACACAATACCTAGCCCTAAGACTCTTTTGTTGTATTGAAGCAAATGCCTATATTTTGCAAGTAAATGTCATTTTCCTTGTAAACAAATTATATTTTAATTTAGAAGTAATCTTTGTAATGCCAGAAGCATTTTAATATCACACTGAAACAATTATTTGTTCCTTTGAAGCAAATATTATCTGTTTATTCGAAGCATATTTTCACTACGTTGGAGATAAATTTCATGGATATTTTTTTACTGGATCAAAACGATCTCCAGTTGCTATGAAAGTAATCTTTTTGTTCGATGGAAGCAAAAATATAATGGGAATCATGCAAATTTAGTTGAACTCAAAAATCTTTTAATACAGTGTAAATTGATTTTCTTTTTCGTGGAATCAAATGATTATTCTGTCAGGAGCAACTTTCTAGTTAATGGAAACAATATTACCATACTTTTGGAAAGAATGACCTGTTACATAAGACACATTAATTTATGCTATAGTAAAATAAAATCATTCGTTATGGAATCAAGTTCTCTGGTCTATAGAATCAATAATTTTTGTGTGTTCAATACAAATAATTATTACTAGAAATATTTTTTACCCTTGATATGAACCTTAATTCAACCCTTTTGATTTGGTATATGTATATTTTACTTTTTCATGTTGTACAACTACAATTTTCGGCAGTGCATAAAGAGCCTCGTAGATGGAAACAAGAGAAGAAGGAAAAATACAAGAGAATGATGATAGACATGTTGCTCACTCCGTTGACGTAACTCAGGCGTATGAGTTTATCGCAGCAAAATCTGATTGGAACGTCCAAAATGTATCGTCTCAGTCACTAGTACATGTGACTCGTGAAGCTGGGCAGTCTGTGGCAGACATAAAGCATGAGCCTAGTCAAGCAGGAAATCACACGTTTACCAGTCCGATGGGTTGGCTAAGATAATTTCTTCTGATGCCCTCCATTCTCAAACCTCGTCACCGTTTGTTTGATAGTAAGCTCATATATATATGTTCCTCGCAACAACAACAAAAAAACTCATATGTAACTCTTATTTCTCTTGTAACTCGTGATCTGTCCTTTTTTTTGTATCATTCAACCGGCAACATCTATATGTTGAGGTTAAGATATTAGTGCAGAACACGAACTTTGGAATAGATAGGGAAAGAGTCACTCGTAGGGAAAATACACACCTTGGGCAGTTCTGAAGGGAAGAGTTGCATATATATAAAAGGGATGGGTTGGTTGAGTTTTTATTTTTGTGGGGTGGGTTGGCTGAGTTACTAATATGGGCCTGGAAAATTGGTCGAGTTGTTGAGGATGCTCTCGATAGTTTCGGGTTGGGTGCTGGTTTACGTTGAGCTGTATGTTGGAAGTTGTTTTATATATAAAGCGGGGCGAGAAGCCTTTTTTTGGAAATTTCTCATGTTCCAACAAGTGTCATGATGGTGGCTCGATGACTCTTCTGTTGTATGGAAGCAAATTCCAGTCTTTTTGGGTTCTAATGTTATTTTCCTTGTAAACAAATTATATCCTCATTTAGAAGTAACAATAGAAAGAATCTTTGTAATATCGGAAGCAATTTAATATTACGATGAAAAAATTAATTGTCCATCGAAGCCCATTTACTCTGTTTGTTCGAAGCACATTTTATTTAAGTTGCAGATAAAACACATGGATATAGTTTTTTTACTAGATCAAAAATCTCCAGTTGCCATGGAAGCGATCGCTTTAGCGACAGAAGCAAAAAATATTATTGGTAATACCAAATTTATGTTTAACTAGAAAAGATTTCAATCTGGCTTCAAACATATTTAATTTTATGGAAAAATATTATTATTTTGTTAGAAGCAATTTTGGTCAATGGAGGCAACACTATATTTTAGTTATTCATGTGCTCTGATTACAATTTTGGGAAGGGTAAAAGGCCTTATCGGGATATTCAAGAGGACTACTCGACAGGCATATATGAGTTGTGTTGTCTAAGTTACTGCTGTGGGTTCAGGAGGTGGGTGGGGTCATTGTCGGACAACCCATGTGGTATTTTGCCTTCTTTATACTGGTATATACGTCACAAGGAAGGAAATTTTATAGGAAGGGTTTTCGACAACTTCAACTAATGGCTAGTCCTTTTCTAAAAAAAACTGATGGCTAGTGCAGGCTTTGTTTTCAAGGCATTTGAGCCTAAGCTCAAAGCATGCAGCCAACTATAGTTAGGGCCAACTTGTCTTTTCGGTGATAACTGCAAGTTAACGTAAATAGACTCTAGTTTGGGCCAAAGTTAAGCAAGCAACGATTCATCCAAACAGACTCCAACTTGCAACCTTGTAAAGACGTGGGAATCTCTGGTAGGCTTAATGTATATGAAGAATAGCGTTTACACATGTTTTATGTTGGCTCCGCTAATTAATCATGCAACTCTATTCTTCTGCAATGATGAGCTAGCCAATGACTCCACCTCAAGGATTGTTGATTTTTTTTATGGCGCCATGTTGTCGCATATCTTGTAAATAAAATAGTGCACAAATAAAGAAAATGGAACATTATATTACTGATATAAGAAACATAAAAGATAAAATCAAGAACACTAATACAACTCGGCAATCACGCTACAGGCTGCACCCGAGCTCATGTTGACGAACTCAAGATCGAGATGCATCGCACGGAAATCATTAGGGAATGTGGAAAACGAGCAAAAGTGAGCTCATTATATTTTTCATAAAATCAAAACTACAGGCATCACAAAATGACAATGTGGTTAGTGAGTTTTGCTTCGGTACACTCTCTCTTAAAAGTTTGCATGAATCTTAAAGTTACTTAAAAGAGGCTATTGACATATTATCCCGCAGATCAAACATATTGAATAGGTTGATTAGGTACAAAAGTCTATATTATCCTTTTTTGATTGAAGGAGTATATTCTAATCTCCACCTTTCTTTTTCTAATCTTCACATTTAATCTGCATCAAATTCCGTAAACTTTTTTAGGGGTCGTACCGAAGCAAAGTTTCTGGTTAGAAGCATGGTTTTGGTTACCGCTCGAGATATTCGGTTACCGCGTTTACCGCTCCCCCATGATAAACACTCATACCGAGCAAAAAATCACGTAAGTTTTGAAAATTTGGAATTCAAACGCTCATCTTATAGTTAAATGTGCGGCCTCTGTTGTTAAACCACAGAACTTATCATGGCACAGTGGCAAAATGGCGCTATCCTCAAATGCTAGTCGCGGGTTCGAGTCTGGCCACGCACTCCTTCAATTGTTTTTGAGATGCAAAAGTAAAAAAAAACGCTATCAAAAATTCTGGAGCACCCGCGAGTCGAACTCGGGGCGCTTGACCAAGTGGAAGCTGCAGGTTGACAGCCACTACCGTAGAGCAAATTTACTGTTCATTAGGAGTTAAATACATACCTATATCGAACTCAACAATTTTGAATTCAAAATTTGGTTTTAAATTTCGTTTGATTTTTTTCCCGGTAATTCATGGTTACCGTGGTTCCCGAGAATTTCGGTGCCCCTCGAGAAAAAAGCTTCACTTGGGATCCAAAACCTTGGTTAGAAGCATGCGATGGAATTACTGTTGGCGCTGCCTCCTTGCAGCACCACTTCTTCCTCTCGGTCGCCTCACACAACTCTCTCTTCGTTTATGAACACAGACCACGAAGAAACTCTACACACACAGCGCACGCACCAAGGAAGAAAACCAGTTAGGTTTGCCAAGAGGGTCTGCTCATTGGTGAACACAAGTGCTACATCTTTTCACCAGCCCTCACGGCCATTTTATCCATTACTCAATGTAACACATATATATACACACATGGACTAGGCACTCAGGGCATCTCCAAGGCGGGCCCGTAAACATCCTGCAACCATCCGGACCGCATTGTCCGGATCACAGAAGCCATCTAACGCGGTTCTGTATCGGTCTGCGGAGCGGTCCGGACGCGATTTCTCTCGCAAACCGAAGACAAACGTGGGGGTGGGGGGGAGGACGTTGCAAGAGTCTGGACCGATCCCGCGCCAGCTTCTGTCTGCCATGGCCCACCAAAAACCGCCCTCCCTCGCCCGCGCGTGTTCTGCCCGCATTCATGCCACTGTAGAGCGTGCCGCTAAATATTGAAGACGGCTCAGGGCGGACGTGATCTCTCACTGCCTCCATCATTGAAGCGACGGGCCGGCCGAGGGCGCCGCCCGCGACGCATCTCCAGTGTCTGCGCCTGTTCAATGCCGAAGATGAGTGACTGGACGGGACCGGACGGATATCTACCACTCCCGTTCAATGCCCCGTTCGTCCGTATGCCGCTATTAAGTAGGCTCGCCGGCCGAGAAACCCACTCCGGCGTCTCGCATTGACGCCTGGCCTTACCGGAATCCGCTATTTATCGGCAGCCACACCCGGCTATCTCCACAGCACAACACATCCGCTTCACATACTCCTCCTTTCCTCCACATCTGCCATGACCGCCAGCGGGAAAGCATTGTGGGGCAGTCTGTCGGACATGAAGCACGCGATGGCCGCCCGTGCCGCCGCCTGGCGTAGCCGCCGTGCTAGGAGGATCGAGGCAGGCTTGCCGGCCTGCTCACCCGAGGTCTCCGACGAAGAGGACGACACCACGATGGAGACGGGCTCCGACGACTCCGCCCCAGCTCTCGCGCCTCCTGTGCAAGCTGGCTTCATCATGCAGCAGGCGTAGGCGCACTTCAACAATGCCATGGCAGAGGTACCGCCTACGCCGGCACCTCTGTCGGCGTTCCAGCAGGTGCGGGAGGAACTACGGTACAACATGTTCCTCCTGGAGCAGCACCGGCTGGCAGAGGGCCAGATCTACGGCGAGCGCACGAGCAAGGAGGCTGTGGTGGCCATGGCCGCAGCGAACTCCAAGTTCGTGGCGGAGTAGCGTGGCACCTACGATGTCATCTGCACTCAAGCCGCCGCTCGCTAGGATGCAGCCGCCGCGGAGGTGCAGCTGCAGGCGATTGCGGAGGAGAACAACGCCAGTTGCGCCTCCTACGCGCCGCCAAGGAACCATCAGGCAGCCCGATGGGACGAAAACAGCGCTGGCGCCACCACGTCCATCAGCGACGGACAACTCGCGAACTCCTCCAAGGATGAGTAGGCCACGGGAGGCGGTGGTGCCTTGTGTCTCAAGTGGGCCGGTCCGTCTCCGTGTTCTACTCTTCCTCGCCGGAGACCGCACCTTCACTTCATCGGTCTTATCGCCGATGCTCATGGAGATGGTGGATGGAGAACGACATGGGCTTGGACGCCGGGCGCCGCCGTCATAGGATAGGTTTTGGGGCGGGTCTTATTTTTTGTTCGAAATGTAATGAAAGAAATCCGCTATGTTTGTATGAAATCCGCCATGTTTGTATGAAATATGTCATGTTTGTATGAAATCTGATCGTGTTTGCATGAATTTCATCCGGTTTTTTTTAAAAAAGTTTAAAATATATGTGGATAGTTTGAATGTCGTCCTCCCGCATTTGTGTCTGCGAACTGGTCCCCCTGTCCGCGGAGGATGCGGGAGAAAATTTGTGGTTTGTCGTTGGAGATGCCCTCATGCCATGCACTCACGCGCACACAGGCTAGTCCTTGTTAAGATTAATTACAGAAGTAATTAAGGGGAAGTCTCCCCTTGCCCAACCGTCTTGTGGTTCCATCCACAAATGACGCCTCTCTCTCTCTTTTCTGGAACCGACACATCTTCTCGTGATCGTCGCGTCTCTCGAGAATGTATAAATAGTTCATGTAACTATCGATCAATGAAGGTTCAATCATTCGACTCAAAACACGTTATCACGCATGCTAGAACTACCGAGAGCAAATCAAAAGAGAAACGAGAGGAAAGGAGCGGCCAACTCGCCGACGTTCTCTACAGGGACAATTCGATGGAAGAGGAATTATGCCTTGTGGACAGTGGTACCACAGACTTCATACCGAGGGAGATGAAATATTTCTAAACTCTGAAAAAGATGAATGGAGATATTCTAACTATCGCCAGACGCGATACAGTGATTGTTGGCACTGGACGTGCCATATTCACCGTCCCAAGTGGTACACAAGTGACGACTGAGGATGTTTTATTATATCCCGGCTCATCATGTACCCTGATCAGTTATCGAGATGTCCATCAAAATGGCTTTCACATTGAAACCCATGAAGACAACACAGAGGAGTATCTACTCTTTACCAAAGATCATGGATATGGCAAAAAGGTACATGAGAAAATTCCTTTTCTATCGTCTGGTTTATACTGTACGTACATCAAACTTGTAGAACATGTTGCATGCAAAGTAATTTTTCAAAATGTTAACACATTCCAAACCTAGCATGATCGCCTAGGCCATCCCGGAATCGGGATGATGAGAAAAATTACTAGCAATTCCATTGGTCATAATTTGCTTGAGGCAAAATTTTCTCAATCTTCAAACTTTGTGTGCACATCTTATGCCACAGGAAAGCTAATTTTGAGGCCCTCGCACCACAAAATACATGCTGAACCACTTCAGTTTCTTGAACGTATTCAAGGAGACATTTGAGGTCTCATCCAACCATTATCTGGACCTTTCAGGTACTTCATGGTTCTCATTGACGCATCTACACGATGGTTACATGCATGTCTTCTATCCACACGAAACCATGCATTTGCCAAGATAATGAGTCAAGTCATTAAGTTACAAGCCCATTATCCAGAAAGTAGAATTAAGTCAATTCAGATGGACAATGCTGCAGAATTCTTCTCACATGCTTTCAAGGATTATTGCATGGGTTTGGGGATTGAAGTTCAGCACTCTGTTCCATATGTCCATACACAAAATGGTTTGACGGAATCATTGATTAAGAGGATCAAACTCATTGCAGGACCATTGTTGATGAGTCAACTGAAGGAAATATGCCCTAGAGGCAATAATAAAGTTATTATTTATTTCCTTATATCATGATAAATGTTTATTATTCATGCTAGAATTGTATTAACCGGAAACTTAGTACATGTGTGAAAACATAGACAAACAAAGTGTCACTAGTATGCCTCTACTTGACTAGCTCGTTGAATCAAAGATGGTTAAGTTTCCTAGCCATAGACATGAGTTGTCATTTGATTAACGGGATCAAATCATTAGAAAATGATGTCATTGACTTGACCCATTCCGTTAGCTTAGCACTTGATCGTTTAGTATGTTGCTATTGCTTTCTTCATGACTTATACATGTTCCTATGACTATGAGATTATGCAACTCCCGTTTACCGAAGGAACACTTTGTGTGCTACCAAACGTCACAACGTAACTGGGTGATTATAAAGGTGCTCTACAGGTGTCTCCGAAGGTACTTGTTGAGTTGGTGTATTTCGAGATTAGGATTTGTCACTCCGATTGTCGGAGAGGTATCTCTGGGCCCTCTCGGTAATGCACATCACTATAAGCCTTGCAAGCAATGTGACTAATGAGTTAGTTGCGGGATGATGCATTACGGAACGAGTAAAGAGACTTGCCAGTAACGAGATTGAACTAGGTATTGAGATACCGACGATCAAATCTCGGGCAAGTAACATACCGATGACAAAGGGAACAACGTATGTTGTTATGTGGTTTGACCGATAAAGATCTTCGTACAATATGTAGGAGCCAATATGAGCATCCAGGTTCCGCTATTGGTTATTGACCGGAGACATGTCTCGGTCATGTCTACAGAGTTCTCAAACCCGTAGGGTCCGCACGCTTAAAGTCTCGGTGACGATTGTATTATGAGTTTATGTGTTTTGATGTATCGAAGGTAGTTCGGAGTCCCGGATGAGATCGGGGACATGACGAGGAGTCTCGAAATGGTCGAGACGTAAAGATCGATATATTGGACGACTATATTCGGACATCGGAAAGGTTCCGAGTGATTCGGGTATTTTCAGAGTACCGGGGAGTTACGGGAATTCACTCGGAGAAGTATTGGGCCTTATTGGGCCATACGGGAATAGAGGAGAGAGGCCAAAAGGAAGGAGCCCCCCCCCCCCGGTCCGAATTGGACAAGGGGTGCAGCCTCCTTTTCCTTCTCCCTCTCCCCCTCTTTCCTTTTCTCCTACTCCGGAAAGGAAAGGGGAATCCTACTAGAACTTGGGAGTCCTAGTAGGAGTCCCAACACTTGGTGCACCCCCTCTAGGGCCGGCCTCTCCCTCCCTCCTTTATATACGGGGGCAGGGGGCACCCCATAGACACAACAATTGATCATTGATCTCTTAGCCGTGTGCGGTGCCCCCTCCACCATAATCCACCTCGATCATATCGTAGCGGTGCTTTGGCGAAGCCCTGCGTCGGTAGCATCATCATCACCGTCATCACGCCGTCGTGCTGACGGAACTCTCCCTCAAAGCTCTGCTGGATCGGAGTTCGTGGGACGTCATCGAGCTGAACGTGTGCTGAACTTGGAGGTGCCATGCGTTCGGTACTTGGATCGGTCGGATCGTGAAGACGTACGACTACATCATCCGCGTTGTTCTAACGCTTCCGCTTTCGGTCTACAAGGGTACGTGGACACACTCTCCCCTCTCGTTGCTATGCATCACCATGATCCTGTGTGTGCGTAGGAAATTTTTTAAAATTGCTACGTTCCCCACAGTGGTATCAGAGCCTGGTTTTACGCGTAGATGTTATATGCACGAGTAGAACACAAGTGAGTTGTGGGCGATATAAGTCATACTGCTTACCAGCATGTCATACTTTGGTTCGGCGGTATTGTTGGATGAAGCGTCCCGAACCGACATTACGCGTACGCTTACGCGAGACTGGTTCTACCGACGTGCTTTGCACACAGGTGGCTGGCGGGTGTCAGTTTCTCCAACTTTAGTTGAACCGAGTGTGGCTACGCCCGGTCCTTGAGAAGGTTAAAACAACACTAACTTGACGAACTATCGTTGTGGTTTTGAAGCGTAGATAAGAACGGTTCTTGCTCAGCCCGTAGCAGCCACGTAAAACTTGCAACAACAAAGTAGAGGACGTCTAACTTGTTTTTGCAGGCATGTTGTGATGTGATATGGTCAAGGCATGATGCTATATTTTATTGTATGAGATGATCATGTTTTGTAACCGAGTTATCGGCAACTGGCAGGAGCCATATGGTTGTCGCTTTATTGTATGCAATGCAATCGCCCTATAATTGCTTTACTTTATCACTAAGCGGTAGCGATAGTCGTAGAAGCAATAGTTGGCGAGATGACAACGATGCTACGATGGAGATCAAGGTGTCGCGCCGGTGACGATGGTGATCATGACGGTGCTTCGGAGATGGAAATAACAAGCACAAGATGATGATGGCCATATCATATCACTTATATTGATTGCATGTGATGTTTATCTTTTATGCATCTTATCTTGCTTTGATTGACGGTAGCATTATAAGATGATCTCTCACTAAATTTCAAGGTATAAGTGTTCTCCCTGAGTATGCACCGTTGCGAAAGTTCTTCGTGCTGAGACACCACGTGATGATCGGGTGTGATAGGCTCTACGTTCAAATACAACGGGTGCAAAACAGTTGCTAACGCGGAATACTCAGGTTAAACTTGACGAGCCTAGCATATGCAGATATGGCCTCGGAACACTGAGACCGAAAGGTCGAGCGTGAATCATATAGTAGATATGATCAACATAGTGATGTTCACCATTGAAAACTACTCCATATCACGTGATGATCGGACATGGTTTAGGTTATATGGATCACGTGATCACTTAGATGATTAGAGGGATGTCTATCTAAGTGGGAGTTCTTAAGTAATATGATTAATTGAATTTTAATTTATCATGAACTTAGTCCTGGTAGTATTAGCATATCTATGTTGTAGATCAATAGCTCGCGTTTAGCTCCCCGTTTATTTTTTATATGTTTCTAGAGAAAACTAAGTTGAAAGATGTTAGTAGCAATGATGCGGATTGGATTCGTGATCTAAGGTTTATCCTCATTGCTGCACAGAAGAATTATGTCCTTGATGCACCGCTAGGTGACAGACCGATTGCAGGAGCAAATGCAGACGTTATGAACGTTTGGCAAGCTTGATAGGATGACTACTTGATAGTTTAGTGCACCATGCTTTACGGCTTAGAATCGGGGCTTCAAAGACGTTTTTGAAACGCCACGGAACATATGAGATGTTCCAAGAGTTGAAATTAGTATTTCAGACTCAATGCCCATGTCGAAAGGTATGAGACCTTTGACAAGTACTTTGCCTACAAGATGGAGGAGAATAGCTCAACCAGTGAGAATGTGCTCAGATTGTCTGAGTACTACAATTGCTTGAATCAAGTGGGAGTTAATCTTCCAGATAAGATAGTGATTGACAGAATTCTCTAGTCACTATCACCAAGTTACTAGAACTTCGTGATGAACTATAATATGCAAGGGATAACGGAAACGATTCCCAAACTCTTCGTGATGCTGAAATCGATGAATGTAGAAATCAAGAAAGGCATCAAGTGTTGATAGTTGAAAAGACCGCTAGTTTCAAGAAAAGGGTAAAGGGAAGAAGGGGAACTTCAAGAAGAATGGCAAGCAAATTGCTGCTCAAGTGAAGAAGCCCAAGTCTGGACCTAAGCCTGAGACTAAGTGCTTCTACTGCAAAGGGACTGGTCACTGAAAGCAGAACTACCCCAAGTATTTGGCAGATAAGAAGGATGGCAAAGTGAACAAAGGTATATTTGATATACATGTTATTGATGTGTACTTTACTGGTGTTTATAGCAACCCCTCAGTATTTGATACTAGTTCAAGTTGCTAAGATTAGTAACTCGAAATGGGAGTTGCAGAATGAACAGAGACTAGTTAAGGGTGAAGTGACGATGTGTATTGGAAGTGGTTCCAAGATTGATATGATCATCATCGCACACTCCCTATACTTTCGGGATTAGTGTTGAACCTAAATAAGTGTTATTTGGTGTTTGCGTTGAGTATGAATATGATTTGATCGTGTTTATTGCAATACGGTTATTCATTTAAGGTAGAGAATAATTGTTGTTCTCTTTACATGAATAAAACCTTCTATGGTCATACACCCAATGAAAATGGTTTGTTGGATCTCGATCATAGTGATACACATATTCATAATATTGAAGCCAAAAGATGCAAAGTTAATAATGATAGTGCAACTTATTTGTGGCACTGCCGTTTAGGTCATATTGGCGTAAAGCGCATGAAGAAACTCCATGTTGATGGAATTTTGGAATCACTTGATTATGAATCAGTTGATGCTTGCAAATCATGCCTTATGGGCAAGATGACTAAAGACTCCGTTCTCCGGAACAATGGAGCGAGCAATTGACTTATTGGAAATAATACATACTGATGTATGTGATCCGATGAGTGTTGAGGCTCGCGGCGGGTATCGTTATTTTCTGACCTTCACACATGATTTGAGCAGATATGGGTATATCTACTTGATGAAACATAAGTCTGAAACATTTGAAAAAGTTCATATAATTTCAGAGTGAAGTGGAAAATCATCGTAACAAGAAAATAAAGTTTCTACGATCTGATCGTGGAGAAGAATATTTGAGCTACGAGTTTGGTCTTCATTTGAAACAATGCGGAATAGTTTCGCAACTCACGCCACCTGGAACACCACAGCGTAATGGTGTGTCCGAACATCATAACCATACTTTATTAGATATGGTGCAATCTATGATGTCTCTTACCAATTTACCACTATCATTTTGGGGTTATGCATTAGAGACAACTGCATTCACGTTAAATATGACACCATCTAAAATCCGTTGAGACGACGCCTTATAAATTGTGGTTTGGCAAGAAACCAAAGTTGTCGTTTCATAAAATTTGGGGCTGCGATGCTTATGTGGAAAAGCTTCAACCTGATAAGCTCGAACCCAAATCGGAGAAATGTATCTTCATGGGATACCCAAAGGAGACTGTTGGGTACACCTTCTATCACAGATCCAAAGGCAAGACATTCGTTGCTAAGAATGGATCCTTTCTAGAGAAGGAGTTTCTCTCGAAAGAAGTGAGTGGGAGGAAAGTAGAACTTGATGAGGTAATTGTACCTGCTCCCTTATTGGAAAGTAGTTCATCACAGAAATCTGTTCTTGTGACTCCTACACCAATTAGTGAGGAAGCTAATGATGATGATCATGTATCTTCATATCAAGTTACTACCGAACCTCGTAGGTCAACCAGAGTAAGATCCCCACCAGAGTGGTACGGTAATCCTGTTCTGGAGGTCATGTTACTTGACCATGATGAACCTACGAACTATGAGGAAGCGATGATGAGCCCAGATTCCGCAAAATGGTTTGAGGCCATGAAATCTGAGATGGGATCCATGTATGAGAATAAAGTATGGACTTTGGTTGACTTGCCCGATGATCGGCAAGCCATAGAAAATAAATGGATCTTCAAGAGGAAGACGGACGCTGATAGTAGTGTTACTATCTACAAAGCTAGACTTGTCGAAAAAGGTTTCGACAAAGTTCAAGGAGTTGACTACGATGAGACCTTCTCACCCGTAGCGATGTTTAAGTCTGTCCGAGTCATGTTAGCAAATTGCCACATTTTATGAAATCTGGCAAATGGATGTCAAAAACTACATTCCTTAAAGGATTTCCTAAAGAAGAGTTGTATATGATGCAACCAGAAGGTTTTTGTCGATCCTAAAGGTGCTAACAAAATGTGCAAGCTCCAGCGATCCATCTATGGACTGGTGCAAGCATCTCGGAGTTGGAATATACGCTTTGATGAGTTGATCAAAGCATATAGTTTTATACAGACTTGCGGTGAAGCCTGTATTTACGAGAAAGTGAGTGGGAGCACTACAGCCTTTCTGATAAGTATATGTAAATGACATATTGTTGATCAGAAATGATGTAGAATTTTCTGGAAAGCATAAAGGAGTATTTGAAAGGAGTTCTTCAAAGAAAGACCTCGGTGTAGATACTTACATATTGAGCATCAAGATCTATAGAGATAGATCAAGACGCTTGATAAGTTTTTTCAATGAGTACATACCTTGACAAGATTTTGAAGTAGTTCAAAATGGAACAGTCAAAGAAAGAGTTCTTGCCTGTGTTATAAGGTGTGAAATTGAGTAAGACTTAAAACCCGACCACAGCAAAAAATAGAAAGAGAATGAAAAGTCATTCCCTATGCCTCAGTCATAGGTTCTATAAAGTATGCTATGCTGTTTACCAGTCCTATTGTATACCTTAGCATGATTCTGGCAAGGGAGTACAATAGTGATCTAGGAGTAAATCACTGAACAGCGGTCAAAATTATCCTTAGAGGACTAGGGAAATATTTCTCGGTTATGGAGGTGATAAAAGAGTTCGTCGTAAAGAGTTGCGTCGATGCAAGCTTTTTATATCGATCTAGATGACTCTAAGTCTCGATCTGGATAAAATATTGAAAGTGGGAACAATTAGCTAGAGTAGCTCTGTGCAGAGCATTGTAGACATAGAAATTTGCGAAATACATACGGATCTGAATGTTGCAGACTCGTAGACTAAACTTCTCTCACAAGCAAAACATGATCACTCTTTGGGTGTTAATCACATAGCGATGTGAACTAAATTATTGACTCTAGTAAACCCTTTGAGTATTAGTCACATGGAGATGTGAACTAATCACATAAAGATGTGAACTAGATTATTGACTCTAGTGCAAGTGGGAGACTCAAGGAAATATGCCCTAGAGGCAATAATAAAGTTATTATTTATTTCCTTATATCATGATAAATGTTTATTATTCATGCTAGAATTGTATTAACCGGAAACTTAGTACATGTGTGAAAACATAGACAAACAAAGTGTCACTAGTATGCCTCTACTTGACTAGCTCGTTGAATCAAAGATGGTTAAGTTTCCTAGCCATAGACACGAGTTGTCATTTGATTAACGGGATCACATCATTAGAAAATGATGTCATTGACTTGACCCATTCCATTAGCTTAGCACTTGATCGTTTAGTATGTTGCTATTGCTTTCTTCATGACTTATACATGTTCCTATGACTATGAGATTATGCAACTCCCGTTTACCAGAGGAACACTTTGTGTGCTACCAAATATCACAACGTAACTGGGTGATTATAAATGTGCTCTACAGGTGTCTCCGAAGGTACTTGTTGAGTTGGCGTATTTCGAGATTAGGATTTGTCACTCCGATTGTCGGAGAGGTATCTCTGGGCCCTCTCGGTAATGCACATCACTATAAGCCTTGCAAGCAATGTGACTAATGAGTTAGTTGCGGGATGATGCATTACGGAATGAGTAAAGAGACTTGCCAGTAACGAGATTGAACTAGGTATTGAGATACTGACGATCAAATATCGAGCAAGTAACATACCGATGACAAAGGGAACAACGTATGTTGTTATGCGGTTTGACCGATAAAGATCTTCGTAGAATATGTAGGAGCCAATATGAGCATCCAGGTTCCGCTATTGGTTATTGACCGGAGACATGTCTCGGTCATGTCTACATAGTTCTTGAACCCGTAGGGTTCGCACGCTTAAAGTTTCGGTGACGATTGTATTATGAGTTTATGTGTTTTGATGTACCGATGGTAGTTCGGAGTCCCCGATGAAATCGTGGACATGACGAGGAGTCTCGAAATGGTCGAGACGTAAAGATCAATATATTGGACGACTATATTCGGACATCGGAAAGGTTCCGAGTGATTCGGGTATTTTCGAAGTACCGGAGAGTTACGGGACGCGGAGGAATTGATCCCGAGCTCATATGCTCCCGCATGAACAGTAAAATCAAAAAAATATCGAAAAAATTTCAAAAAATTCCAAATTTTTTTGGGAGAAACATTGACAAAAGTTCTAAGTGCCTGCAAAAATTCGTCGTGAAATCACATTCCTAGAAGGCATGGCAAAAAAACAGTACTTTGAAAAAGCTACTTTCAAAAGCATTTTGAAGCACTGAATTTGTTTTTTTTTTGCCACACCTTATAGGAATGTGATTTCATGATGAATTTTTGCAGGCACTTAGAACTTTTGTCAATGTTTCTCTCAAAAAAAATTGGAATTTTTTGAATTGTTTTTGATATTTTTTCGATTTTACTGTTCATGCGGGAGCATATGAGCTCGGGATCAAAAGATGACTTTCGGGAGTTACGGGAATTCACCGGGAGAAGTATTGGGCCTTATTGGGCCATACGGGAATAGAGGAGAGAGGCCAAAAGGAAGGAGGCGCCCCCCCCCCCTTCTGGTCCGAATTGGACAAGGGGTGCAGCCTCCTTTTCCTTCTCCCTCTCCCCCTCTTTCCTTTTCTCCTACTCCGGAAAGGAAAGGGGAATCCTACTAGGACTTGGGAGTCCTAGTAGGACTCCCCACACTTGGCGCGCCCCCTCTAGGGCCGGCCTCTCCCTCCCTCCTTTATATACGGGGGCAGGGGGCACCCCATAGACACAACAATTGATCATTGATCTCTCAGGCGTGTGCGGTGTCCCCCTCCATCATAATCCACCTCGATCATATCGTAGCGGTGCTTAGGCGAAGCCCTGCGTCGGTAGCATCATCATCACCGTCATCACGCCGTCGTGCTGACGGAACTCTCCCTCGAAGCTCTGCTGGATCGGATCCCCTCTCGTTGCTATGCATCACCATGGTCCTGTGTGTGCGTAGGAATTTTTTTGAAATTGCTACGTTCCCCAACATCAACTTGCCAACCTCTTGTTGGGGTCACGCTGTTTTACACGCTGCTAACTTGATACAATTGATGCCAACTACATATCGCAGTACTTCCCCTCTGCAATTGGTACGTGAAAATCCTCCTAGCATTTCCCACCTGCGTAAATTGTATGTTCCCGATCTCACCACCACAGCGGAAAACTATGGGCCTACCCAGGAAACTGGGCATCTATGTGGGGTACAAATTGTCGTCGATTATCAAGTAGTCATGCTAATTGCATATTTAACGGGGAGCATTTTCCGACATGAGGGGGAGATTTCAAGTACCAGAAAGAATGCCCAAAACTTGATTGGAATTCTCAGGCCATTTCATCCTTTGATCCACGTACCCATGAGACCAAATTCCAAGTTCAAAAAATCATTAATTTGCAACTTCTTACAAATAATCTACTAGATTCATTTACTGATCTAAAAGGTGTTACAAAATCCTTAAATTCGGTCATAAATGCGCCCGAAAGAGTGGAGGTACCAATAAAAACCGCTCAACTCCCTATTCCTAGAAAGAGGGGGAGTAGTACGACCTCTGACCTAGAGCAAGCTTCTAGCAAGCAGCAAAGGAAATCGTGGAGAAAAATCTCGGAGTTAGTAAATACAAGTCAACTCAACATTCACAAACACCTGATGGGTAGTATACACCCAGTACAAGGAAAACCTCCACAATCCAGCTTCAGTTTGCGCACACTGACTGGGACATCGGAACACCCAGACTCATGCGTATTCGGAAATCACGAAGAGTCACTAGGGGTGCAGGAAATTTCCATCAACTATGTTGATTGTGGAGAATCATTTGACCGTAAGACTACGACTGTCGACATGTATTTTGCTGAAAAGATTGCAGGTACCCTTCTCACTGCTGATCATGATCCAAGGACTATCCTTGCGTGCCAAAAGCGCTTCGACTGGTCTAAATGGAAGGATGCAATCCAAGCAGAAATTGTGTCGCTTAACAAAAGAAACATTCACTGAAGCAATACTGACACCTCCAAGTGTTTTCCTAGTGGGATTCAAATTGGTTTTTCTCCGAAAATGGAATGAGAACAATGAGGTGGTGAGATATAAAGTGAGGCTCGTAGCACAAGGTTTCACGCAGAAACCCAGCATTGATTTCAATGAAACATATTCTCCAGTAATGAGTGGAACCACTTTCTGATATCTTATATCTTTGGTAGTGCAAAACCGTCTATCTATGCGGCTGATGGACATCGTGACCGCATATCTTTACGGGTCACTAGATTCAGACATATATATGAAGGTTCCTGACGGAATCTCTGTTCCGAATAAAAGTACAAAACGCAACATATATTGTGTAAAGCTGAATAAGTCGTTATATAGCTTAAGGCAGTTGGGACGGATGTGGTACAACCGACTCAGTGAGTTCCTTCTTCAGAAAGGTTACTCCAATAGTACTGATTGCCCATGTATCTTCATCAAAAAGTCCTCTACGAGTTGGCATAATTTATGTGTACGTTGATGATGTCAACATCATTGGAAGCACACCAGACATTGATGAAGCATGAATCAGAATTTGAGATGAAGAATTTGGGTGAAACCAAATTTTTCTTAGGTATTCAACTAGAACACCTTCCCTCAGGAATCATGGTACACCAAGCAGCCTATATCTAGAAAATATATGAAAAATTCAATATGGACAAATCCTACCCATCTAAAACTCCCATGGTGGTTCGTTCTCTAGACGTAGAGAAAGATCCATTCAGGCCAAGGGACGATGGAGAAGAGGTGTTGGGACCTGAAGTTACATACCTCAGTGCTATTGGAGCGCTTATGTATCTTACAAATTGCACAACATCTTATATTGCATTTGCAGTAAATCTACTTGCTAGGCACAGCGCAGCTCCCACCAAACGTCATTGGTCTGGAGTGAAGAATATCTTTCGATATCTCTAAGGCACAAAGGATCTTGGCCTATTTTTCCAGTTCCAGAGAAATCAGGACTCTAATATGATTGGATATGCAGATGCTGGCTATTTACCTGATCCCCGTAATGCAAGATCACATACCGGTTTTGTGTTCCTACATGGTGGTACTACTATATCATGGAAGTCTTCAAAACCGACTCTGGTGGTAACATCTACCAACCATCCTGAAATAATTTCATTATTTGAAGCATCATGTGAATGTGTATGGCTTTGCAGAATGATAAACCACATACAATAGTCATGTGAAATTGGTTTGATAGAATCACCTACCATTATCTATGAAGATAATGCGGCCTGTGTTGCACAGATGCAAACATGATACGTCAAGAGTAATATCACTAAGCATATTTCTCCTAAGTAGTTTTCCCCCATGATCTTCAGAAAAGCGGGGAAATAAACATCTTGCAAGTTAAATCATGCGACAATCTTGCTGATTTATTTACCAGGTATCAACCAACTTTTACATTCCAGAAATATGTTGATGGAATCGGTATGCGACGACTGAGGGACTTGCAGATGTCAGGGGAAGTTTCTTCTTGAGATATCCTTGTTCAAGACATCAGATTACGCTATTTCTCTTGGTGAGTTTATATTTCGGGTTCTCATCAAAGATTTCATGAAGAACTTTTTGGAGCAGAATCATTTTGAGATGATAGCGCTACCCGAAAAATCATGAGATGATTCTACATGTGCAAGCGTAGATTGGGAGGAGTGTTAAGATTAATCAGAATGTAATTCAGGGGAAATCTCTCCTTGCCCAACCGTAGTGTAAGAAAAAAAATTGAAGGATAACCAGCCTTCCGCTTGTAGTCTCCCTACAAAACATTCTATTTAGGATCGACTTATCTTTTCTAGGGTGGTTGGTTGCTTGGCATTAATGGATCTTCATGTAGCCTCTCGCATCCTTGGTGGTGTTGGCTTGGTCGGTGGTCACCTCCGATGGAGTAGAGTCGCTTGCTCGGGGAGAAGTGGTGACAATGATGCCAATATACTTTTTTGATGAGGTTCTCCTCGCGGTGGTGTGTGTGATGCATCTCGTGTATGCCTGATCAGCGGGTTGTGATGGCTTAAGCCCGGTTTTTTGATAATTTATCGAGAACTCTCTTCTTCCGAATTAATGGATTGAGCCCAAGGGCTCCGGTTTAAAATAATCTAGAAAACAATTAGGACATAGACACAACATGAATCTATGTTACGACAATTCAAGCTAAAATCTGAAATATAACTAAAAAATAATGAAAATTTTGTGCCACACTTAGTTGTTAAAAAATAATATCATTTGTGCCTTCTATTCTATAGACTCACGAGTTTCCAGAACATCAGTAATTTGCCCCAGAGGTCTTTGATTTGATCTGAAATATGAAGAAAAAGTGTCATCTTGCTAGAAGAGAGTTCCCAACCGGTGTAGCCAGCAAGTCCCACTGAGTAATGTACTGCGCGAACTTATATGAACTAGTGGCGGGTCCGATTTCTTAAAATAATTTTTGAATTGTTTTTGAAATTCCAAACACTTTTGAAAAATTGTGAATACGCGAACATTTTTTGGGAATCTCAAAACAATTTTGGCAAAATAGGAACAAAATTGAAAACGTGAACTTATATGAACAAAATGATGCCTTAAATGGCTCATAAAAGGCCATGGAAAATTGGGGTAATTTCGAGGATGTAGAGAAACAACGTGGATTCACACGGAGCCTACTAGCTTATCCGGACACCCTTACGTTCAACATGGTCTATTTTAGGACCTCCTTGAAATTACCCTAATTTTTGCAAGCAGGTGGCATACCCATATAGTAGGCATTCATGTCAGGTTTGAACTATTTCTGATAACGTATGCTTGTTGCGACAACGTCCGGCCATTTATCGCCTTTTTTATCGAGAAAACTCCTGAAAATGCAAAATTTATCGTAAACCAAAACAACTTGGCAAGGCACCCTGAGTTGGTCGTACGATTTAATGTAAAAAATGGATCTATTTGATGGATATAAAAAAACATACTGTCAGGCGAACCCTTTTGCACTATCCGAACACACTCCGTTGAACATGGTTCATTTATGGACCTGCATCAAAGGACCGCAATTTTTGGCACCAGGTGGGCATGCCCATGGTAGGCCTCCTTGCCAGGTTTAAACGACTTTCGACGCCATATGCACGTTGCGTCGCGGCCGATCATTTATCAGTCTTTTTGACTGAGAAAACTCCAAAAAACGCAAAAAAAATTGTCGAAAACCAAAACAACTTGACAATGTGCCTTGAATTGGTCACAAATGGCCATAGGAAAAAAAATTGGGGCCATTTCAAGGACGTAGAGAAACAACATGCTCTCAAACTAACCCTTTTGTCCTACCCGAACACCCTCTGTTGAACATGGTCCATTTTTTGACATGTATAAAATGACCGCATGTTTTGGCACCAGGTGGGCATGCCCATGGTAGGCACCCATGCCTGGTTTTGAACAAATTTTGACACCGTATACACGTTGCGTCACATCCGGTCATTTCTCGACCACTTTTCACCGAGAAAACTCCAGAAAATGCAAAAATTGTCGAAAATCCAAACAACTTACATGGTGTCTTGAATTGGTTATACAAGGACATAAAAAATGAGGCTATTAGTCGAAAAAATGGGGTTATTACAAGGATGTCAAAAAAAAGGTTCAAGACTACAATTTTCAAAAGGTTAAAAAAATCGTTGTTTGAAAAATGTTCACTAATTTGGGAAAAATCATGAAAATTGGAAAAGAGTTCACAAGCTAAAAGTTCATTCATTTCAAAAAAAAAGTTCACGGCTAAAAGACTCATAACTTTGGAAAAAGTTCAGAGATCTGGAATTTTTTACGAATTTGGGAAAACAGTCATGAAAATATAAAAAGTTCAGCAATTTCAAAAAATCTTCATAAAATCTGAAAAGTCCCATGAACTTGAAAAATGTTCACGAGCTAAAAGTTCATGCATTTAAAAAAATCACGGCTAATAAATTCACAAAATTTGAAAAAAGTTCACGGATTAAAAATGGTCCACGAATTTGAAAAAAAAATCGTGAAAATTGAAATAAGATCACAAAATTAGGAAAAGGTTCACAAAAATTTAACTAATTTGAAAAACGTTCATGCATTCAAAAAAAGGCCATGGCTAAAGATTAACGAATTTGGAAAAAGTTCATGGATTTGAATTGTTTATGAATTTAGAAATTTTCATCAAAATTGGAAAATTTTCAAAACAAAGTTCACGAATTAAGAAATGAAAATAAGAAAGAAAAGGAAAAAAATAAAGAATGGGTAATTAAAAAAACCTGAAGAAAAACCGGCAAACAGAAAAGAAAAAAAGATGTAGTTCGAGTTGGTTAGTGCCACTTGAACCCAATTGGTCCGGTTTGGTATGAAGTGAAAAAAGGAAGAAATTGGCATGGCTGGTAAGGTGGGGAGCTCCTATTTGCCGCATTTTGCGGCAAATAGTCGGCGCGACGCACATAGATGCCTCCATTGGGCCGGCCCATCAGTTGACCACGCCTCACGACCTCGGATTCATAGTGGCTGCGGCACACGGAATTCCCTATTCGCCGCATTCTGCGGCAAACTGTCGGCAGATCACACACCATCGATCGTTCACGGGCCGGCCCATGACGGGTGCTTCATACAGAAAAAATCCCGCAAAAAATGACCGAGCAAGGATCAAACCTCAAACCTCCCATGCTTCGAGCTGCGTTGCGAGCCACCTGAGCTCCACAACGCTAGTGTCCCATACATGCTAGAGATTGGCTATTATATGTTTCTTTTTTTTTGCGTTTTTCATTTCATTATTCTTTTTCTTTCTTTCTTTTATTTTGCTTTAGAAAAATCACAATTTCAGGAAAAGGTCAACATATTCAATACTTTTGTTCGGCTTTAAAAAATGTTCAAATTTATTTGTTCAGGTTTTCAAAAGACATGTTGTTCTTTTAAAAAATTTACAAAATTTGTTTGTATTTTGAAAATTTGTTCGTGATTTTCAAAAAATGTTTGTGTTTTCAAAAATTTTCAAATTTTCAAAAAAGAAAATGGAATTTCACATTTGATTCCATTTTTCAATTTTGTTCTTGATTTTCAAAAAATGTTCACGTTTTCAAATTTGTCACATTTTCAAAAAAGTTTTGGAATTTCACATTTGTTCCCATTTTTCAAAAAAAATCGCATTTTTTGTTTTTCCTGTTTCTTTTTATTCTTTTTTTCTTCTCCTCTTTATTTTGTTTAAAATTTTCAAATATTGTTTGGAATTTCAAAAAGTGTTCTGTTTTTCAAATTTTTGTCAGACTTAAAAAAAAAGTTCAGGAATTGCAAAAAATGTTTGCACGTTCAAACTTTTGTTCACAATTTTAGAAAATGATCGCATTCTCAAAATTGTGTTCACAATTTAAAATATGTTCACGTTTTAAAAATGTTCTCATTTAGAAAAATTGTTTAAATTTTTTAAAAAATGTTCATGTTTTCATGAGGTTCAAAAAACAATTTCCAGTTTCCAAAATTGTTTACAAATTTTAATAAATGTTTGTGTTTTCGAATTTTGTCCGGGAGAGTTTGATTTTTGAATTTCATAAAATGTTCCCGTTTTAAAAAAGATATCATCATTTTAGAAAAATGTTGAATTTCAAAAAATTGTCTATCATTTTCAAAAGTGGTCCTGTTTTGAAAAATATTCATCATTTTAGAAAGAAATCGCATTTCTTTCAGGAAATGTTTTGATTTTCCCGAAAATGTTTTCATATGTTAACGCTGCTTTTGAGTTCTTATAAGATTTGGCGCTACATACAATCAGCTATACCCATCTGGCATGGTGGTGTGCCGCGGTTTTTCCTATTTGCCGCTCGCTGCAGCAAATTGCCGGAGCGACGCACAGGGAATCTGAACGAAGAGCTCGGGATGGGCCGGGCCGTTAACTGCTGGAGCGTTGCCGGTTTTGGGAACTTTCTAGCTGGTTCCCAGCCGGTTTTCTCCGGTTTTGGGACCTTCTAGGAGGTTTCTGCAACGTTTGTTTGATCTTTTTTTTCGTTTTTATGTTTCTTTTTTTTCTGTTTTCTGTTCTTCTTTTTTCTTTTTTCTTTTTTCGATTTTTCCTTTTTCTCTTTTCAAGGTTATTTTCTTAAAAAAAATTCAAAAATATTTGTGTTGCTCATAAATTATTCACAACTTCACAAAAATTTCTCATTTTCAAATTTTGTTCCGGACTTCAAAAAATGTTCATGCTTTCAAAAAATTGTTCAAAACTTCACAAAATGTTCTTATTTTCAAATTTTGTTCCTGACTTTAAAAAATGTCATGCTTTCAAAAAATTGTTCGGAGCTCAAAAAATGTTCTCATTATCAAATTTTGTTCCTGACTTTAAGAAATGTTCGTGCTTTCCAAAAATTGTTCAAAAGTTCAAAAATGTGAACATGTTGGGAGGTGCATCACGATCGGAGTAAGCACATTGACATACGTTTTCATTTCATTCGTGAATGCATCGAGGATGGAAAGGTGCAGGTCGAGCATGTTGGGACTGAAAGACAACTTGCTGATCTGCTCACCAAGGCACTAGGGCGCGTCAGATTTAGCTTGCTGCGTCAGTGGCTTGGTGTTGTCGAAGTGAAGGGATCTTAGGCAACAGGATTAGGCGGTGATTTGTTGGAATTTCTATAATCCTGTCGCACTAGTCACTTAGGTTTGTTTTTCAGCAAATAAACCGGTCCATGCAACGTGAGCCTGTTCACGGCTGGATCGGGCAGTAGCTAGGTCGTTAGCACGACGCCTTGCGCGTGGTCAAGGGACGTGGGATGGCGCGTCCGCTTAGCTTGGTCATGGCGCAAGATTAGGATCAATCTGTTAGTCTGTTGAGCTATTAATAAAACGAGAAAACCAGAAAAGCTGCATAAGTTGCACGCAGCGCAAAAACTCTCTCTCTCGTGTGTGTGTGAGTTCATGGTCTGAATTCTTCCCTGGTTCAGCTACAACAATGAGTAACTCGTTTAATACAGTCATCAATTGCAGCAAATTGAAGTATAATTGTACCTTTGTTTTTCTCAGTGCCCTTTCTTGTACAGAGTGTTTGAGCAAACAATGTAATCTAATTTTCCACTGTGCCACATCGTCACATATCTTGCAAATAACGGAGTGCACAAACAATGAAAACTGGGCTCATTATGTTCTTTTCCATAAAATCAAAATTACAGGCATCACAAGATGGCAATGTGGTTAGAATCATAGGATGGAATTACTATAAGCCATTTATTCATGCATAACATTCGGAAGGTCGTTTACATGCATGCTTATTCACCACACTCCGCGGATAACCACGCGCATGCATGCTAATTGAGCCGTAGCTACTGCATGCCCGGGCTACATCCCGGTGATGGGCACTTTGTAGTCGCAGTCGATCCCGTAGTAGTACGCCGCCGCGGGGCCATCCGCTGGTTGTTCGATCATGGAGAGGTCGAAGTGTCTGTGAGGCCCATCCGCAACTCCCGCCGGCTTGGACAAGGAAGGAGGCTCAGCGACCGTGGAGAAAGGCACGTTGGCGCGTTCCACGCTCCCGTCGGACACCAGAGGGCGGCCGCCCTGTGCGGGCGCGATGACGGCGGCGACAACGAGGACGACGAGGAGAGCAGCGGACACTGCTACGAGCCGAGCCATTGCTTACAGAACGATCGAGGGGAAATTGTTGGTTGCTGTGGTCGAGAGAAGGACAGTCTCTTTGTGGTGTTGAGGGTGGTGGTGTTGGGTGCTTTTTATATGTCGGAGGAGATATCAATTTATGAATTCGGTTTCAGTAATTTTAATGGGATAAGCAACTGATGGTAATTAAAGTGAGAGATGTCATGCCACGAAACTAATTAATCTGGGAGTTAAATGAAGTTTTTTGACGACATGACTTAAATGAAGTTACTTTAGAAACTTACGAGTAGTGTTTATTTAAGAGGCAAGTATAATTCTTACTAAAAGTTTCATGAAAAAATTAACATTATATTTTAGCGGAAAACTAAAATAAATCTTAGCGAACGACCCTAAAAGTTACTCTCTCCTCACAATTTTATAACACAGTACAGACGCAAGCGCTCATATATACGCACACCGTATCCCTATAAGTACCTTGGAGAGACTGAGCCAGCATATCATCTTCAGATTTTATGAAGTCGCTGTACGTGTCTCGTAGTCAAAGAGAACATCTCCCACTGAACGTGCACCGCTGAAAATCTTAAAATAAATCCAGAATAAATGCGGGCAACAGGAGTTGAACCCTGGTGGGCTGTGAATATCATTGTCCTCCTAACCATCCAACCACAGATTAGTTTGCACGTGCACATTTTTTAGATGATATAATGTGCACCCTTTGTCTCAAAAAATTTGTCTTAAATTTCTTTAGATACGAATGTGTCCAACACTAAGCCGTGACTAGGTACACCCGTATCTGGACAAATCTAAGACGAGAATTTTGGGATGGATGTAATATGTGACACAAAATCCACATTTTATTGGTTTGATTCATGATTAAACTTTAATCACAAAGAGCATGTGTGCCTTACAAATATGAATGGATGGAACGAGAGAGTATATAAGAAAATTGTGAGTCATCGTCATTAGATCCTCTTTTTCCATCTTGATATTCCTTCAAGAGTTCGGTAAAAATATAAACCACACACATTATATTAACACTTCTGCTTCGATACACCGCCTAAACATGTCAACAGAGTGGATTTCCCCATACCCCTTTATAATAAAGAACAAGATTGTATTTTTTTAAAGTACGTCGCCCGCGTCGAGCGTGATATGCGGCTGGTATACGTAACACCCTGGGCTGGCCCATTTTACATTGTTTTTTCCTCTTCTGTATGACCTTCAAATAACTGGGTGACACACATGTATGCTTAGTACAACCGCGGTAACCAACTCGTCTAATTTCTTGTTGTGTCTAATTACCTTCTTTTTTCTTCTTCAAATACAACAATACCAACACGAGCTTGTTTGGTTTCTTTTTTTCGGCTTTTCTTTGTCCGCTTTTCTTCTGTTTTTTCTCTCTTTTTCCTTTTTCATTTTCTTTTTTTCCTAACATTCGTGAACAAAAATTCACGAACTGTTTTTAAATCATGAAATTTTTCTTAAATCTGTGAACTTTACAAGTTGGTGAACATTTTCTTAAATTCGTCAACTTTGTTTTCAAATATGTGAACATTTTGCCAAATTTGTGAACTTTTTTTAATCCATGAACTCTTTTAAACTTTTACAAACTTCTTTTCAAGCCCGCGTTTTATTGCAAATTCATGAACATTGTTTTACAAAATTGATAAACTTTTTCCAAATCTGAAAACTTGTCCCGGCCCAATAGGCGCCCAACATAAGTGATGCGATCACCTAGTTGGGCCAAGGACTAATCTTTTTTCTATTTTTTCTTTTTTTGTTACTTAAGTTTTCTCATTTTTGGACTTTATTATTCTTTTTGAAACTTGTTCAAGAATTTGAAATATATTGGAATACCAAAAAAATTATTGTTTTCAAATATTTTTTATAATTTAAAAAATGTTCTAGAATTTCAAAAAATGTACGCATTTACAAATAAATGTATGAAAATTGCAAATATCAGAAGCATTCAACTTAAGAAAAAATTGCATGCTCGGGGATGTACCCGTCTCACCTAGTCTAACACTGAACTGGTGATTTTTTTTGGACTATGCATAAATGACTTCAACTTATTGCAATAGCTTGGCACGAAAATATGAGGTATTCATGCCAGGTTTGAACGATTTTTGACATTGTATGAATGTTGCATCACGTCCGGCCATTTATCGGCCATTTTTCACCGAAAAAACTCCAGAAAATGCTAGAATTATGAAAAACTTGAACAACTTGGCGTGATGCCTTCAATTGGTCATAGAAGCTGGTAGAAAAAAATTGGGGCCATTTGATGGAAGTCGAAAAACAACGTGCTTACAAACGGACCCTCTAGCGTACTCCGAACACCCCTCCATTGCACATGATCTAGTTTTGGACATTCTTGAAGGACACATTTGGTAGCCTACATTAGGCCCAACCAGGCCCGCGCAGGATATTTTGGGCTCCTTTGGTTACCTGGGTTGCATTAAAAAGTTGGCCCACACAGAACTCAAAGCACCTCTAAGCCTGCATCTGAAGGAACACACAAATCGACCGTTTCTACCGGGCCAGGCTGAGGCGAGCCACCTTCGAGCCCACATGGTGGGCCCTCATGCACGAGAGGATACGAAAGATATACACCATGTACCTTGTTTCTTCTTCCACCTCCAGTAAGCTCCTTCTATCTCCTTTCTTAGGTCCCTTCTAATCCACACAACGGTTCATCAATTTGAGATAAGCTCTACATGAAAAAGAAGCGCATTGATGTTATGGTTCCATTTTTGTGATCAGTTCGTAGTTTCGTAGACCATAAATGATTAATTTTGTATTCATGTTTGGAGCTATTTTGGATGAATTTTGTCAAATTCATCACGCACAGTCGACCGTTTGAATTCTCCTTTGATCAGTAGCTTCATCTTATAATTTCACACGACTTTCGTGTTGCACATTTTTTGTTTTGACGATAGTAGACGATTAAATCTGACTTCTTCCTCGTGAAGTATATATGCATATGTGTGCTTTGTGTTAATGACACTCCTTAAGCTTGGTCTCCTCTCCTGTGTCCTGCTACACCGGCGTCACCACCGGTGTCGCTCCTCTCGGTCTCCTCTCCAGCGTGCTGTTACACTAGCGCCACCGCCGACGTTGTTCCTCCATGCATTCTCCGCTGAAGCCATCACCGGCGTCGTTCCTCTCGGCCTCCTCGCTTGCGTCCTACTACAATGGTGTCGTCGCCGTCATCGTTCCCTCCCGCGTGTTGTTGCATTAGCGCCACCGTCAACGTCGTTCCTCTCAACCTCCTCTCCCACGTCCTACTGCACTCGCTCGGTCGTCGTTCCTCTCTGTGTCATCTCCCATGTTCTGCTACGCTGAAGCCATCACTGACGTCGTTCCTCTCGACCTTCTCGCTCGTGTCCTACTACAATGGCGCCGTCGTCATTGTCGTTCTTCTCGGCCTCCTCCGCGTCCAACTACACTGGCCCCATCATCATCGCCATTCTTTTCGGCCTCCTCCTCCTCGTCCTACTACACTGACGCTGCCATGGCGGGCACATTGCATTTTTTCTTCATCATCATCTGCCTCAACGCCCTTCTATTCGTTACTCCACACGGACTTTCTCTGCGGCGATGGCGCTAGCAAATAGTTCACTGCGCCGTCGATGAGGTCGCTCGCCTGCAACTCCATGCTC
Source organism: Triticum aestivum (assembly GCF_018294505.1). Lineage (NCBI taxonomy): Eukaryota > Viridiplantae > Streptophyta > Magnoliopsida > Poales > Poaceae > Triticum > Triticum aestivum. Next base: position 490,344,246 of record NC_057808.1, read on the forward strand.
GTCGTGTTGGACGCAGCGCCGCAACCACCGTGTACTGTTGTCGTCGAGGCACTCTAGTGTAAAACTGTGTGTTATGGGTAGCTATTAAGTCTTAATCATATTCCGTGCAAGCAACCAAACAACGTGCACTCATATGACTGCATACAATGCGAACAACAAAACGAGGTGCGTAGAGGCATCGTTACGATGCAAGGAGAGGACATGCTGGCAACCAATCAACATGCAGATGTTGGTTTTTTTCCTGCATATGCTCAACCAGCCCCAACTGGGACAGGTATGCAAAAGGGCAAAAAACGATGCAGGTAACCAAACGCGCCCGAAATGACCCAACTTTTGCAAGAAGGTCGGCATACCTATTCTAGGCACGCATGCCAAGTTTGAATGATTTCTGATACCTATGCAAGTTGTGACGCGTCCGACCATTTATCGACTTTTTTGACCAAGAGAACTCCAGAAAATGTGAAATTTATCAAAAACTAAAACAACCCTGGCATGGTGCCTTTAATTGGTCATTTAAGCTCATGGAAAAAAAGTTGGGGTTATTTAAGGGATGCCGAAAAACATGCTCTCAAACGGACCATTCTGGCTTACTCGAAAACACTCCGTTGAACATGGTCTATTTATGGACATGCATGAAAGAACCCCAACCTTTTCTAGTAGGTGGGCATGCCCATGGTAGGCAACCATGTCAGGTTTGAACGAATTCTAACATCGTATGCAAGTTGTGTCACATTCGACCATTTATCAACCATTTTTCACCGAGAAAACTCCATAAAATGCATGAATTATCGAAAACTCAAAAAACAAGGCATGGTGCCATTAATTGGTCATATAAGCCAGTGGAAAAAATTGGGCCATTTGAAGGATGTCGAGAAACAACGTGCTCTCAGAGGGAGCCTTCTGGCCATCCGAACACCCTCAATTGAAGATGGTCTAGTTTTGTATATTCTTGATGTGACCCCAACGTTTTCAAGCAGGTGGGCATGCCCATGATAGACATTTGTGCTAGGTTTGAACGATTTTCGACACTGTATGCAAGTTGCAATACCTCTGACCATTTATCAGCCTTTTTTTACTAAGAAAAATCCAGAAAAATATAAAATTTCTCGAAAACCAAAACGACTTGTTATGGTGCAAATTGGTCACAAGGCCATGGAAAAAAGGGGGCCATTTAAAGTATGTCGGAAAAAAAATGCTCTCAGACGATGCTCTCGAACACCCTCCGTAGAGCATGGACAATGTTTGGACATCCTTCAAATGACCCAAACTTTGGCAAGCAGGTGGACATGCCCATTATCGGCATCCATGTCAAGTTTGAATGATTTCTGACACCGTATGCAAGTTGTGACACGTCCATCCATTTATCGGCCTTTTTTGAAATAGAAAACTCCTAAAAAATGCAAAAAAAAATGCCGAAAAATGTGCCACTTTTGTTTGTATTTTCCCTTTTTTAAAATTCCAAATTTGTCAGCGTTTTTCAAAAAATGTTCTTCATCAAATTTTTCTTTGCTCTTTTTAAAAAATGTTCGTGTTTTGTCATTCAGAGCAAATTTTAAATACATGAACTTTCTCTTTTTAATTTATGTACAAATTATTAAAATACGACTATTTTCTTTATGAAAAATTGAAAAAGCGATTTCTTTTTGAAATTTTGAAGAATTTTTTAAAAGACCAACAATTTTTAGAAAATAAAAAAAATGAACAAAAAATGAAAAAGGCGTGGGTTTTGCTGGAAAAAATCGATAATCTGAAGAGAAAAATTCAAGAATTTGAAAAAAAGTCCCTGTATTTGAAAAAGGTTCCTGCATTTGAAAAAAGTTCACGGGTACAGGAAAAATAGTCACAAATAAATTGAAAAAGTTCATGGATTTGAAAAAAATCACTAGATTGTTAGCAAAAAAACTAGAAAAATTTCATGGATTTGAAAAAATTGAAATTTTTTTGCAAAGTTGAATTTGGGAAAACTTTCAAATTTTTGGAAAAATTATGCATTTTAATAAATCCAAAAAAAGGAAAACGAAAAAGAAACGAGAAAAAAGAAAAGTAAAATAAAATAAAAATGTGAGTAAAAATCAAAGAAAAAACTGGACTAAAAGCCAAATAGAAAAGGAAAACAAGAGTCTTTCTTTTTAGCGTTATATTTGAAGCACTACAAAAGATGGAAAAATAAGAACTTACACATAGCAGATGAGGTATCCCATGTGGTTAATACGTCCGGTTCTGAACCATGAGGTTCCGAGTTCGAGGTTGACACAATGCGCATAGTTCTTAAAGGTTGCAAAAAAAAATGGGTTGAGCCCATTTCAGAGGGGGGCTGTACAATATATACGTTTCGGCGGGCATGCGAAAGTGGATGCGATTTGCGAAAGGTCTATATTTCTCTTTATACCTAAAGTAGGGAGTGTCTCGAGTATAATTTCACGCATAAATGCTGAAACTACCAGAAAGACCGGGATATACCAAATGTCCAAAAAAATTGTAGAAAGGACCCCACGTAAAAGAATATTACAAACAAGTCTATTGGACTCCCTGCAAACAACAACATTTGAACTCATCGTCGACCGCCAAGCACCAGAATTTATACTAATTGGTTCCTTCCACATATCATCTATGTCGATGTGGCACAGATAACAACAATCAGGAACGGATTATACTTAGCAGGACGAACCGGGTGTAATAAGTTCATGACAGTCTGACAACAGTTTTGTACTTGAGGCGGTTCAGCAGAAAGGCGGACATGTGGGTTTTCCTGTGGCTATAGTGCTCAAATACAAGAAGCTAGCCCTGGATTTTGCAAAGATATCATATGCTCACTGTCTCCGAGAAGCAAGTGAAGTTGCTGATGTGCTAGCGAAGATTTTTTTTAGTGGAAAATGTTCTATGTTCTGGAACTCTACAAACTCTTGTAATGACATATCGATCATATGATAAATAACTATATGCTTAAATAAACAATTCTAACATTGAAAAAAAACAGAACACAAATTAGATGTCGGAGATGAGGGGAACCAACTGCGACGACGGTAGAAGCAGTTACTCCTCCGGACGGCTAGGGCAAGTATGTGGTGTGCACCTGCCTCCAATTTATACCTTCTAATATTTTGAAAGAAAAATATAGAAAACATTTAGGACATAGACACAATGTGAAACGTATGTTATCACAAAAGTGCAAGTCCAAATTCGAAATAACTCAATAAAATGACATTTTTTATTATAAAATGGTGATAATGTGCTAAATTCAAAGTCGAACTTAATTTAGGTACTATTTGGTGCCAAGTTTGTTTATTTTCCCCGACCTTTGGTACAAACTTTTATTTATAATTGTATGACATGTTTGGTTCAATATTTCCTAAAAATTTAAAACTATCAATAAGATTAGGTGCATCAGGTGCATAACAAATCCCGATGCACTCGATATTCTCCCCATAAACGGCTAAAGATTAATAATAAATTATAAACAATAGAAATGCATGAGGTTTTTCCAGAGATTTGTTTTTGAAACATCCGTATTTTTTGTCAAATAGTCCTCCATGGAGGACTTAGAACATTTTATTAACATCCCAAACAGTGTATAAATAACAGCCTCCCATTAGGAAGGTTAAGAGCTTCAAAAGCCTTTTTATAGTTACATCTTGATCCTATGGTACAAAGATAAACACAACTAGTAGCCGCTCTATTTTTTAAAGCCCTTTTAGCAAGAGAATGTGCAATTAGATTAAGAGTTCTAGGGCATGGATAACTTTAGAGCATAAGAAGGCTAAAGAAGCAAGAAAGAAATCTGCAAGAGTGGGTCTGATGCTCCAATGCCGAGGATCATAAATAATGTTCGTGGCCTCAGTTGCAATTGCTAGTGTTTTGCAATCTAGAAGGAATTTGATATCTCTCCTTCCAAGTTCTTTAGCTATTAAGGCCGCCAATAGAATTCCTGAAGCTTCAGCTTGCAAAACAGAATTTGTATCCAAAGAGATTGCCTGGATAAAGATAGAATGATGAGAGGTAGGGTCTTTTAAGAACACTCCAATTGTTGCCATATTCCCTGCCATGGAAGGATTAAAGGACGAATCAACAAAAGCTTTAGGACTTGCAATCTGAAATTGATTAGAGGGATGATCCAATTTATTAGATGATTGTAAAGTCAGCTCATTCGATGCTCCGTCCAGAGGGTCATCTAGTCCTTCATTAAGCAAGGACTTCATAGCATAGAGCACCTGCAAAGGGTACCATTCTTTCTTTTTGAAGAGGAAATCATTTCGAGCTTTCCAGATGTCCCGCAAAAGAGATAAAAGAAAATTAATGTTCTAAATCAATTAAGAGACTAATTATAGAAGAAGGATAGAGAGCATTATCAGAAAACCCAGTTCTAATACCAAACTTAAACCAAACAACTCTACTAAAGTTGGAGCGAAAGAAGATATGAGAATCAGATTCAATGGAACAACAACGGTTGCATTCTTTTTTAATATGAGTAGAATATCTTGAAGCACGAAAACCTGAAGAAAGAGTGCTTCGAAGCAGCCTCCAAGCAAATGTTTTCACTCTCGGAGCAACAGTTTTGTGTCGCCAAACCAGATTCAGAATAGATATTTCCTACATAGTAATAGTCTGTCCCCCTCCCTGTGATGTAGAGGTATTTGCCTGCATCAAGGTCCTGTACACACTTTTTTAAGAGCATAAAGTATTAGTAGTATGGACCAGCTAAGCTTGTCGTCCAAATTTGCATTGATAATAGGAATCTACAATATCTGATCTTTTAAAATGTCATCAAAGTACAAAGAAATTTTCTCCTCATCCCAAGACTTCGAGCTATTATGCCAAAGATCACTGAACATTTTAGGATAAGGAACAATAGCATCTTGTTTCAAACAATCATAGATGTTACGCCAATCATGACACCAAGGACTAGACTAGATACTAGAGTTACCATTAGCAATTTGTAAGTTACTAGACTGAGACACATGCGGAACAAATTTTAAAACCGAAGTCCAAAATACAGATTTAGGAGAACTAAGAGGGACTTTCCGAATAGACGTGTCATGAAAGTACTTAGCTTTGAGAACCAAAGCCAAAAAAGAGGAGGGGTTTTGGTAATACGCCAGGTCACCATAGCCAATATAGATAAATTCACAATGTGTAAGACTTTAATACCTAACCCACCCTCATGCATAGCTTTACAAAATTTCTTCTAAGCTCTAAGGCATAGGGGCATTGAGAGATTATCTCTTTGAATCCCAGTCCACCAAAATTTGCGTATAATGGAAGTAAGCTTAGATATGGTTCTTTTGCTTAAAATGATAGAGGACATGTAATAAATAGGAATGGAAGCAAAGACATATTTAATTAAAGTTAACCTCCCAGCATGAGGAAGCCTATTAGCTTTGTGACTAGTAAGCTTGGCTTTAAATTTATCAATAATGAAGTTATAGGTTGCAGATCTATTGTTCCCAGTGAGGATGATAGGTCAAAACACTCATAGAACAACACATACAAGGGAGAGGAAGTATCAAAGATTATGCACTAGAGAGGATTGGTAAGAGAAACTCAAATATACTAGATGATACCCCGCACGTTGTTGCAGAAATACATGTGTAAATCTATAAAAAATTGTAGAAGTAAAAGTAAGAAATATATTGAGCAATAGAGTATAAGAGTTAAAAAGATAATCTCTCGCTAAGTACCTAGTGCTTTGCAGCAATGAATCCCATTTACAAATTTGACAGTCTGAAGTACAAATGTAACTAGTAGAATGCCCGTGCGTTGCCACGGGCTTTTGAAATGTCTTGCTGGCATTATATAAACATAGTGCATGTAAATTTTGCATGTAGAGAAAAGATAACACAGGCACAATCTGGTAATAACTGAAGTCCACTTCGCTTGCAATGTAAATTGGTAACAAAATGACAATTTTACGATGTATACATATAGATCAATTATCCAACTAAAAATATTTTACAAATTAAGATATAATTGATGCATTTAAGAAGTTCTCGCACAATATCAGGAATGTTTTCTTTAGGTTTCATTCGCACGATATTTGAGCAAGTATAATAAAAACTTCTTCCTCAATTCATACACATCCTGCACAAGCAATATATGTAGTTAGCAAGAGTACTTCATGTCAGAGGTCTTAAAATATGGAACGGAGAATACTCATCATGCAAACCGGATGAACCAATTATTCACCATTCCACCAGAGCATAAAATAAAAAAAACATAATATCCAGATACATCCCTGCAATTTTCTAGATTAATATTATATTGAATATATTGATAGAAAAATAAATGCTTGTATTTTGAATGGTATGATAATGAAATATATAAATTTACGTCTATGCTCGTTTAAATACCAAGCAGAAATAAACATCGCCATCTAGATATATCTGAATTCTAGCCGGGAGAAATGAAAATAAAAAATCATTAGGGGCACAACATTATGCTCCTCATATATGCACTTTTAGCATAGGTCATTACAAACAACCGTACATAACGTACTATCAGAAGCTCTGCATATAGGATTCTTGCCACATCAAAAATAAGGTCCAAAAAACATCAGAATAGGGATATGAATTCTCCAACTACAAACTGACATAATACATGCTCGTTCAGACCAACAAGCATATCACCATCAAGTGCTCATCATTTTCTTACCATCCCTCATTTATCCTCTGTGTATCATCATCATATTCACAACAAGTAAAGCATCCATCTAAGTGCCATTGGTGACTCTCGAAATTATCGCCACAAAAGCAGTTCGGGATAAATATTGGCGAATCAGTGGAGACTTCGCAGACAACAGTAAAGCTCTTGTAGATGAGCAGGCCCTAAAAAGCAACCCCTGCACTACCATGTTGGTGCTATCATAGGCCCCAACATTTAGTTCCTCACCTAGGTACCAGCAAGGATGTGAGCCCCGGACATAGTTTAGATGCTCGCAATAATAACATTTACATAGAATTGATGCATGCAATAACTAAAACAATGGTAGACCTAAGATCTTTTAGTGCGGACATAAACTCAGAAAACCCGGAAGAAAGATAATTATCATATCAGGAATAGTCTCAATTCGGGATGCAGATGTAGACATGCCGATAACTTCATATGGTCATAACCAAAGCCGTAAGCTAGCTTCTTGATATACATTAGCCGGTAATAAGATTTTAAAGAACACAAGTGAGTTGAACACTACTGATACACCACAAGATGTTAACATTACTCCAAAATGGAAATGCACTGGTGGTATGACTCTGAAGTGTAAATCATAACAAACATAATGCAATTTTTAGTGCAATAGACAATCAAAGAAAAAAGGACAACCTCCACAATCAAGATAAAATTAATTACTATCTTCAAAACATTAGAGCTGTGCCATTTTTTTACCGCAATCCAAAGGCCCGTATCATAGTAGGTAGATTAGAGGATCTTTGTCCCACGTTAGCCCAAGTTGCTAGCTTAGCACTCTTTTTTATGAACAAAAGTAATTCAGAAATGGTATAGATGTCATCCATACCATTACAGTTGGTAGATTAGAGGATTTTTGACACACATTAGCTATCCTAAGTTGCTGTGTTATGAAGGAAATATGCCCTAGAGGCAATAATAAAGTTGTTATTTATATTTCCTTATATCATGATAAATGTTTATTATTCATGCTAGAATTGTATTAACCGGAAACTTAGTACATGTGTGAATATATAGACAAAAAGAGTGTCACTAGTATGCCTCTACTTGACTAGCTCATTGAATCAAAGATGGTTAAGTTTCCTAGCCATAGACATGAGTTGTCATTTGATTAACGGGATCACATCATTAGAGAATGATGTGATTGACTTGACCCATTCCGTTAGCTTAGCACTTGATCGTTTAGTATATTGCTATTGCTTTCTTCATGACTTATACATGTTCCTATGACTATGAGATTATGCAACTCCCGAATACGGGAGGAACACTTTGTGTGCTACCAAACATCACAACGTAACTGGGTGATTATAAAGGTGCTCTACAGGTGTCTCCGATGGTACTTGTTGAGTTGGCATAGATCGAGATTAGGATTTGTCACTCCGATTGTCGGAGAGGTATCTCTGGGCCCTCTCGGTAATGCACATCACTATAAGCCTTGCAAGCAATGTGACTAATAAGTTAGTTGCGGGATGATGCATTACAGTACGAGTAAAGAGACTTGCCGGTAACGAGATTGAACTAGGTATTGAGATACCGACGATCGAATCTCGGGCAAGTAACATACCGATGACAAAGGGAAGAACGTATGTTGTTACGCGGTTTGACCGATAAACATCTTCGTAGAATATGTGGGAGCCAATATGAACATCTAGGTTCCGCTATTGGTTATTGACCGAAGACGTGTCTTGGTCATGTCTACATAGTTCTCGAACCCGTAGGGTCCGCACGCTTAACGTTCGGTGACGATCGGTATTATGAGTTTATGTGTTTTGATGTACCGAAGATAGTTCGGAGTCCCGGATGTGATCACGGACATGACGAGGAGTCTCGAAATGGTCGAGACATAAAGATTGATATATTGGACGACTATATTCGGACACCGGATGAGTTCCGGGGGTCATAGGATATTTATCGGAGTGCCGGGGGGGGTTATCGGAAACCCTGGGGGAACTAATGGGCCAACATGGGCCTTGTGAGAGAGAGAGGAGGGAGCCATGGGCTGGCCGCCCCCCCCCTTGGGAGTCCGATTTGGACAAGGAGGGGGTGGCGCCGCCTCTTTCCTCCCTCTCTCCCTCTCCTCCCTTTCCCCTTCCTAGTTGGACTAGGAAAAGGGGAGTCCTACTCCTACTAGGAGGAGGACTCCCCCTCTCCTTGGCGCGCCCCAAGGCCGGCCGGCCTCCCCCTTGCTCCTTTATATACGGGGGCAGGGGGCACCCTAGAAGACACAAATTAATTGTTTCCAGCCGTGTCGGTGCCCCCTACACCATAATCCACCTCGGTCATATCGTCGTAGTGCTTAGGCGAAGCCCTGCGCTGGTAGGTTCATCATCACCGTCATCACGCCGTCATGCTGACGAAGCTCTCCCTCGACACTCTGCTTGATCGTGAGTTCGTGGGACGTCACCGAGCTGAACGTGTGCAGATCGCGGAGGTGTCGTACGTTCGGTACTAGGATTGGTCGATCGTGAAGACGTACGACTACATCAACCACGTTGTCATAACTCTTCCGCTTACGGTCTACGAGGGTACATGGAAAACACTCTCCCCTCTTATTGCTTTGCATCACCATGATCTTGCGTGTGCGTAGGAAAATCATTGAAATTGCTACGTTCCACAACAATGGCATCCGAGCCAGGTTTATGCGTAGATGTTATATGCACGAGTAGAACACAAGTGAGTTGTGGGCGATAATAGTCATACTGCTTACCAGCATGTCATACTTTGATTCGGCGGTGTTGTTGGATGAAGCGGTCCGGACCGACATTATGCATACGCTTACGCGAGACCGGTTCTACCGACGTGCTTCGCACACAGGTGGCTGGCGGGTGTCAGTTTCTCCAACTTTAGTTGAATCGAGTGTGGCTACGCTGGGCCCTTGTTGAAGGTTAAAACAGCACATACTTGACGAAAAATCGTTGTGGTTTTGATGCGTAGGTAAGAAGGGTTCTTGCTCAGCCCATAGCAACCACGTAAAACATGCAACAACAAAGTAGAGGACGTCTAACTTGTTTTTACAGGGCATGTTGTGATGTGATATGGTCAAGACATGATGCTAAATTTTATTGTATGAGATGATCATGTTTTGTAACGAAGTTATCGGCAACTGGCAGGAGCCATATGGTTGTCGCTTTATTGTATGAAATGCAATCGCCATGTAATTGCTTTACTTATCACTAAGTGGTAGCGATAGTCGTAGAAGCAATAATTGGCGAGACGACAACGATGCTACGATGGAGATCAAGGTGTCGCGCCGGTGATGATGGTGATCATGACGGTGCTTTGGAGATGGAGATCAAAGGCACAAGATGATGATGGCCATATCATATCACTTATATTGATTGCATGTGATGTTTATCCTTTATGCATCTTATTTTGCTTAGTTCGACGGTAGCATTATAAGATGATCTCTCACTAAATTTCAAGGTACAAGTGTTCTCCCTGAGTATGCACCGTTGCGAAAGTTCGTCATGCCGAGACACCAAGTGATGATCGGGTGTGATAAGCTCTACGTTCACATACAACGGGTGCAAGCCAGTTTTGCACACGCAGAATACTCGGGTTAAACTTGACGAGCCTAGCATATGAAGATATGGCCTCGGAACACTGAGACCGAAAGGACGAGCGTGAATCATATAGTAGATATGATCAACATAGTGATGTTCACCATTGAAAACTACTCCATCTCACGTGATGATCGGACATGATTTAGTTGATATGGATCACGTGATCACTTACATGATTAGAGGGATGTCTATCTAAGTGGGAGTTCTTAAGTAATATGATTAATTGAACTTTAATTTATCATGAACTTAGTCCTGATAGTATTAGCATATCTATGTTGCAGATCAATAGCTCGCGATGAAGCTCCCCGTTTATTTTTGATATGTTCCTAGAGAAAAACTATGTTGAAAGATGATGGTAGCAATGATGCGGACTAGGTCCGTGATCTGAGGATTATCCTCATTGCTGCACAGAAGAATTATGTCCATGATGCACCGCTAGGTGACGGACCTATTGCAGGAGCAGATGCACACGTTATGAACGTTTGACAAAGCTCGGTATGATGACTACTTAATAGTTTAGTGCACTATGCTTTACAGCTTAGAACCGGGACTTCAAAATCGTTTTGAACGCCATGGAGCATATAAGATGTTCTAAGAGTTGAAATTGGTATTTCATACTCATGCCCGTGTCGGGAGGTATGAGACCTCTCACAGTACTTTGCCTACAAGATGAAGGAGAATAGCTCAACCAGTGAGCATGTACTCAGATTGTCTGGGTACTACAATTGGTTGAATCAAGTGGGAGTTAATCTTCCAGATAAGATAGTAATTGACAAAGTTCTCTAGTCACTATCACTAAGTTACTAGAACTTAGTGATGAACTATAATATGCAAGGGATGATGAAAGAAATTCCCAATCACTTTGCGATGCTAAAATCGGCGAAGGTAGAAATCAAGAAATAGCATCAAGTGTTGATGGTTAACAAGACCACTAGTTTGAAGAAAAGGGCAAAGGGAAAGAAAGAGGAACTTCAAAGAAGAATAGCAAGCAAGTTGCTGCTCCCATGAAGAAGCCCAAAGCTAGACCCAAGCCTGGAACTGAGTGCTTCTACTGCAAAGGAAATGGTCACTGGAAGTGGAACTGCCCTAGATACTTGGCGTATAAGAAGGATGGCAAAGTGAACAAAAGTATATTTGATATACATGTTATTGATGTGTACTTTACTAGTGTTTATAGCAACCCCTCAGTATTTGATATTGGTTTATTTGCTAAGAGTAGTAACTCGAAACGGGAGTTGCAAAATAAACAGAGACTAGTTAAGGGCGAGGTGATGATGTGAGTTGGAAGTGATTCCAAGGTTGATAAGATCACCATCGCACACTCCCTTTACCTTCGGGATTAGTGTTGAACCTAAAATAAATGTTATTTGGTGTTTGCGTTGAGCATGAATATGATTGGATCATATTTATTGCAATACGATTATTCATTTAAGTCAAAGAATAATTGTTGTTCTATTTACATGAATAAAACCATCTATGGTCATACACTCAATATAAATGGTTTATTGAATCTCAATTGTAGTGATACACATATTCATATATTGAAGCCAAAAGATGCAAAGTTAATAATGATAGTGCAACTTATATGTGGCACTGCCGTTTAGGTCATATTGGTGTAAAGCGCATGAAGAAATTCCATGCTGATGGGATTTTGGAATCACTTGATTATGAATCATTTGATGTTTGCGAACCATGCCTCATGGGCAAGATGACTAAGACTCCGTTCTCCGAAACAATGCAGCGAGCAACTAACTTATTGGAAATAATACATACGGATGTGTGCGGTCCAATGAGTGTTGAGACTCGCGGCGGGCATCGTTATTTTCTGACCTTCACAGATGATTTGAGCAGAATATGAGTATATTGATGACCCACAAGTATAGGTGATCTATCATAGTCCTTTCGATAAGTAAGAGTGTCGAACCCAATGAGGAGTAGAAGGAAATGATAAGCAGTTTTCAGTAAAGTATTCTCTACAAGCACTGAAATTATCGATAACAGATAGTTTTATGATAAGGTAATTCGTAACGGGTAACAAGTAACAAAAGTAAACAAGGTGCAGCAAGATGGCCCAATCCTTTTTGTTGCAAAGGACAAGCCTGGACAAATTCTTATATGATGGAAAACGCTCCCGAGGTCACATGGGAATTATCGTCAAACTAGTTTTCATCACGCTCATATGATTCGCGTTCGTTACTTTGATAATTTGGTATGTGGGTGGACCGGTGCTTGGGTGCTGTCCTTTCTTGGACAAGCATCCCACTTATGATTAACCCCTATTGCAAGCATCCGCAACTACAAAAGAAGTATTAAGGTAAACCTAACCATAGCATGAAACATATGGATCCAAATCAGCCCCTTACGAAGCAACTCATAAACTAGGGTTTAAGCTTCTGTCACTCTAGCAACCCATCATCTACTTATTACTTCCCAATGCCTTCCTCTAGGCCCAAACAATGGTGACGTGTCATGTAGTCGACGTTCACATAACACCACTAGAGGAAAGACAACATACATCTCATCAAAATATCGAACGAATACCAAATTCACATGACTACTTATAGCAAGACTTCTCCCATGTCCTCAGGAACAAACGTAACTACTCACAAATCATATTCATGTCATAATCAGAGGGGTATTAATGTGCATATAAGATCTGAACATATGATCTTCCACCAAATAAACCAACTAGCATCAACTACAAGGAGGAATCAACACTACTAGCAACCCACAGGTACCAATCTGAGGCTTTGGAACAAAGATTGGATACAAGAGATGAACTAGGGTTTTAGAGGAGATGGTGCTGGTGAAGATGTTGATGGAGATTGACCCCCTCCCGATGAGAGGATCGATGGTGATGACGATGGCGATGATTTCCCCCTCCCGGAGGGATGTTTCCCCGGCTGAACAGCTCCGCCGGAGCCCTAGATTGGTTCTGCCAAGGTTCCGCCTCGTGGCAGTGGAGTTTCTTCCCGAAAGCTTGCTTATGATTTTTTTCCAGGGTGAAAGACACCATATAGCCAAAGATGGGTACCGGAGGCCTGACAGGGGGCTCACGAGGCAGGGGGCGCGCCCAAGGGGGTAGGGCGCACCCCCCACCCTCGTGGATGGTGGGTGGCCCCCCTCTGGTACTTTCTTCGCTCAGTATTGTTTATAAATTCCAAAAATAACTTCCGTGAAGTTTCAGGACTTTTGGAGCTGTGCAGAATAGGTCTCTAATATTTGCTCCTTTTCCAGCCCAGAATTCCAGCTGCCGGCATTCTCCCTCTTCATGTAAACCTTGTAAAATAAGAGAGAATAGGCATAAGTATTGTGACATAACGTGTAATAACAGCCCATAATGCAATAAATATCGATATAAAAGCATGATGCAAAATGGATGTATCAACTCCCCCAAGCTTAGACCTCGCTTGTCCTCAAGCGGAAGCCAATAACGATAAATATGTCCACATGTTTAGAGATAGAGGTGTCGATAAAATAAAATACGGACATGGGGGCATCATGATCATTCTTATAACAGCAATATATATATATATATATATATATATATATATATTGTCATATGATTTCTTATGCTTAAGTAATAATCTATTCACAATGTCAAGTATGAATCAGAAACTTCATTGAGAACCAACAAACTATAATCTCGGTCATTGAAGCAATTGCAATTTATCATAACATCAGAAAGAGTCAATATAAGAGCTTTTCAGCAAGTCCACATACTCAACTATCATTTAGTCTTTCACAATTGCTAACACTCACGCAATACTTATGGTTATGGAGTTTTAATCGGACACAGAGAAAGATAGGGGCTTATAGTGTTGCCTCCCAACCTTTTACCTCAAGGGTAATGTCAACAATAATAGTTCATGCTAACTCACATCCAATTGGATATATATATCAGGATCTTTCCAACACAATGTGCTTGCCAAAGGATAAAATGTAAAAAGGAAAGGTGAAGATCACCATGACTCTTGTATAAGGTATAAGGCAAGAATAAAAGATAGGCCCTTCGCAGAGGGAAGCAGAGGTTGTGATGTGCTTTAAGGTTGGATGCACAAAATCTTAATGCGAAAGAACGTCACCTTATATTGCCACTTGTGATACAGACCTTTATTATGCAGTCCGTCACTTTTATTGCTTCCATATCACAAGATCGTATAAAGCTTATTTTCTCCACACTAATAAATCATACATATTTAAAGAGCAACTTTTATTGCTTGCACAATGATAACTTACTTGAAGGATCTTACTCAATCCATAGGTAGGTATGGTGGACTCTCATGGCAAAACTGGGTTTGAGGATATTTGGAAGCACAAGTAGTATCTCTACTTGGTGCAAAGAATTTGGCTAGCATGAGAGGGAAAGGCAAGCTCAACATGTTGGATGATCCATGACAATATACTTTATTTCGGATATAAGAAAACATAACCCATTACGTTATCTTCCTTGTCCAACATCAACTCTTTAGCATGTCATATTTTAATGAGTGCTCACAATCATAAAAGATGTCCAAGATAGTGTATTTATATGTGAAAACCTCTCTTTCTTTATTATTTCCTATTAATTGCAACGATGACCAAAACTATGTTTGTCAACTCTCAACAACTTTTATTCATCATACTCTTTATATGTGAAGTCATCACTCTCCATAAGGTCAATATGATCTCTCTACTTCTTTTTATTCTTTCTTTTAATTCTCAAGATCATGGTAAAATGGCAAAGCCCTTGACTCAACACTAATCTTTATTTTATATAGCTCACGGACTCAATTACATAGAAGGATCATAAAGCAAAACTCAAAACTAGATCATACTAAAACTTTATTCTACTAGATCAAGATATTACCAAAAGGATCGAACTAAGAAAAATGATAAAGATAGAGATGTGATGGTGATACGATACTGGGGCACCTCCCCCAAGCTTGGCAGTTGCCAAGGGGAGTGCCCATACCCGATACTCAGTTCTCCTTTGCTGGTGAAGAAGATGGTGGTGATGATGGATAGTCGCACATCGAGCGTAGGAGCTCCTCCAGTTTGCGGATAATGCCCTTGAGTGCGGCGATATGCTCCTTCAACAAAATATTTTCACGTGTGAGATACTTATTTTGTATGCGAGCTAACTCAATCATCTTGAAAGCTTCAATCTCCGTTGGGGGTAAGAAGATTGTGATGAGGTTGGAGGATGTCTTCATCTTCTGCCACCGGAACTTGGTTCACCATGGCCTTCTTGATCCCATCATCCTCGTTGATCTCCCCGTGCTCTTCTCTCTTCAGCTCTATCTTCATTAGCCAAGCATCGTTGTCACCATTGTTGGAGGAGGGGGACGACATGATGCCTGGCCTTGATAACTCTGGCAGAAAATAGCTCGAAATGAAAACATAGGATATTTGCGTGATACGGTGGTCAAAACCTTCAGGAGATTATATAATGAATTTTTACCGACCAAAAGAAGTATCGTGCAAGAAAACGGAGTCCGGAGAGCACACGAGGTGCCCACGAGGCAGGGGGCGCGCCATCCACCCTCGTGGATGCCTCGTGTCCTTCCCGGACTACTTCTTATTTTCCTATTGTCATGAATATTCCAAAACGGAGAAAAATTGCTATTAGAACTGTTTTGGAGTCGGTTCACTTACCGTACCACGTACCTATTCCTTTTCGGAGTCTGAAACGTTCTGGAAAGTGTCCCTTATGTACTCATCCGGGGTTACGGTTTCAATAACATTAGTTTCAACATTTATGGGATTGCCTGAGATATAATGTTTGATTCTTTGACCGTTCACCACCTTCGGATTTGTGCCTTCGAAATTGTTGATTTTTATGGCACTGGAACGATAGACCTCCTCGATAATGTAAGGACCTTCCCATTTAGAAAGAAGTTTCCTGCAAAAAATCTTAAACGAGAGTTGAATAGCAACACATAATCTCCTACATTAAACTCCCTCTTTTGTATCCTTTTGTCATGCCATCTTTTAACTTTTTCTTTAAATAGTTTGGCATTCTCATAGGCTTGGGTTCTCCATTCATCAAGTGAGCTAATGTCAAATAGCCTCTTTTCACCAGCAAGTTTGAAATCATAATTGAGCTCTTTAATGGCCCAATATGCCTTATGTTCTAGTTCGAGAGGTAAGTGACATGCTTTTCCATAAACCATTTTATACGGAGACATACCCATAGGATTCTTATATGCAGTTCTATAGGCCCATAAAGCATCATCAAGTTTCTTGGACCAATTCTTTCTAGATCTGTTGACAGTCTTTTGCAAAATTAATTTGAGCTCTCTATTACTCAATTCTACTTGACCACTAGACTGTGGGTGATATGGAGACGCAATTCTATGATTAACATCATACTTAGCAAGCATTTTAGGAAAAGCACCATGAATAAAATGTGAACCACCATCAGTCATTAAATATCTAGGGACTCCAAACCTCGGAAAAATAACTTCTTTAAGCATCTTAATAGAGGTATTATGATCAGCACTACTAGTTGGAATAGCTTCTACCCACTTAGTAACGTAATCAACAGCAACTAAAATATGTGTATACCCATTAGAGGAAGGAAACGGTCCCATATAATCAAAGCCCCAAACATCAAATGGTTCAATAACAAGTGAATAATTCATAGGCATTTCTTGACGTCTACTAATATTACCAATTCTTTGACATTCATCACAAGACAAGACAAACTTACGGGCATCTTTGAAGAGAGTAGGCCAATAAAAACCGGATTGCAATACCTTATGTGCAGTTCTATCTCCAGCGTGGTGTCCTCCATAAGCCTCGGAGTGACACTTGCGTAGGATCTGTTCCTGTTCATGCTCAGGTACACAACGTCTAATAACACCATCTACTCCTTCTTTATAAAGGTGTGGGTCATCCCAGAAGTAATGTCTTAAATCATAGAAAAACTTTTTCTTTTGCTGGTATGTGAAACTAGGTGGTATAAATTTAGCAACATGTAATTAGCATAATCAGCATACCATGGAGCAGTACGAGAAGCATTTATGACAGCTAATTGTTCATCAGGAAAGCTATCATCAATAGGTAGTGGGTCATCAAGAACATTCTCTAACCTAGACAAGTTGTCTGCAACGGGGTTCTCAGCTCCCTTTCTATCAATAATATGCAAATCAAATTCTTGTAGCAAGAGAACCCATCTAATAAGTCTAGGTTTAGCATCTTTCTTTTCCATAAGATATTTAATAGCAGCATGATCAGTGTGAACAGTTACTTTAGAATCAACAATATAAGGTCTGAACTTATCACAAGCAAATACAACTGCTAAAAATTCTTTTTCAGTAGTAGCATAATTTCTCTGGGCACTGTCTAGAGTTTTACTAGCATATTGGATAACATTTAATTTCTTATCAACTCTTTGTCCTAGAACAGCACCTACAGCATAATCACTAGCATCACACATAATTTCAAAGGGTAAATTCCAATCAGGTGGCTGAACAATAGGTGCAGAAATCAAAGCTTTCTTAAGTATTTCAAATGCTTCTACACAATCATCATCAAAGACAAAAGGAATATCTTTTTGTAAGAGATTAGTTGGAGGCCTAGAAATTTTTGAGAAGTCTTTAATGAACCTCCTATAAAAACCGGCATGACCAAGGAAACTTCTTATACCTTTAATGTCCTTAGGACACGCATCTTTTCAATAGCATCAACTTTAGCTTTATCAACTTCAATACCTCTTTCAGAAATTTTATGCCCCAAGACAATACCTTCATTAACCATAAAGTGGCACTTCTCCCAGTTCAAGACAAGATTAGTTTCTTCACATCTCTACAAAACTCGATCAAGGTTGCTTAAGCAATCATCAAAAGAAGATCCATAGACGGAGAAATCATCCATGAAAACCTGAACAATCTTTTCGCAGAAGTCGGAGAATATAGCCATCATGCATCTTTGAAAGGTAGCAGGTGCATTACATAAACCAAAAGGCATACGTCTATAAGCAAAATTACCAAAAGGGCAAGTAAAAGTGGTCTTTTCTTGATCCTCTTTTGACACAGGTATTTGAGAGAAACCGGAGTAACCATCTAGAAAGCAAAAATGTGTATGTTTGGATAGTCTTTCTAGCATTTGATCAATAAAAGGTAAAGGGTAATGATCCTTTTTAGTAGCTTTATTTAACTTACGGAAATCAATTACCATCCTATAACCTGTAACAATTCCTTGTGGGATCAATTCATCTTTATCATTAGGAACAACAGTAATACCTCCCTTCTTAGGGACACAATGGACAGGACTTACCCACTGACTATCAACAACAGGATAAATTATACCTGCCTCCAGAAGCTTTAGTATTTCTTTTCTTACCACTTCTTTCATCTTAGGATTTAACTGTCGTTGGTGATCAACAACCGGTTTAGCGTCTTTCTCCAATTTTATTTTGTGATTGCATAGAGTGGGACTAATGCCCTTAAGATCATCAAGAGTATATCCAATAGCAGCACGGCGCTTCTTCAGAGTTTTCAATAATTTCTTTTCTTCATGCTTGAAAGGTTAGCACTAATAATAACAGGATATATCTTTTTCTCATCAAGATAAGCATATTTAAGAGTATCAGGTAATGGTTTAAGCTCAAACACGGGATCACCCTTGGATGGAGGAGGATCCCCTAGGATTTCAACAGGCAAGTTGTGTTTCAAAATAGGCCCCTGATTAAAGAATACTTCATCTATTTCCCTTCTTTCATTCATAAACATATCATTCTCATGGTCTAGCAAATATTGTTCTAAAGGATCATTAGGAGGCACGGCAATAGAAGCAAGACCAATAATTTCATCCTTACTAAGCATTTCTTTATCATGGGGTTGTCTACGAAATTTAGCAAAATTAAACTCATGAGACATATCCCCTAAACCGATAGTAACAACATCCTTTTTCCAATCTATCCTAGCATTAACAGTATTCAAGAAGGGTCTACCAAATATAATAGGACAAAAGTCATCTTGTGGGGAGCCAAGAACAAGAAAATCAGCAGGATATTTAACTTTCCCACACAAGACTTCAACATCTCTAACAATCCCAATTGGTGAAATAGTATCTCTATTGGCAAGTTTAATAGTAACATCAATTTCCTCTATCTCAGCAGGTGCAATATCATGCATAATTTCTTTGTATAAGGAATGAGGTATTGCACTTGCACTAGAACTCATATCACATAAGCCATGATAACAATGATCTCCTATTTTAATAGAAATAACAGGCATGCCAACAACAGGTCTATGTTTACCCTTAGTATCGGGTCTAGCAATTCTAGCAGCTTCATCACAGAAGTAAATAACATGCCCATCAATATTATCAGCCAAGAGATCCTTAACCATAGCAATACTAGGTTCAACTTTAATTCGCTCAGGGGGTTTGGGTGTCTTAATATTACTTTTGTTAACCACAGTGGAAGCTTTAGCATGATCCTTTATTCTAACAGGGAAAGGTGGTTTCTCGATATAAGTAGTCGGAACAATAGGATCATTATAAGTGATAGTTTCTTCTACAACCTTGA
The DNA here is from genome assembly GCF_018294505.1 of Triticum aestivum. NCBI lineage: Eukaryota > Viridiplantae > Streptophyta > Magnoliopsida > Poales > Poaceae > Triticum > Triticum aestivum. The sequence continues at coordinate 490,364,001 of NC_057808.1, forward strand.
TAGGTTCAACTACTTTTACTTCGAAGGGAGGATGGTATTTAAACCACTTATCCTTAGGGAGATCAACATGAGTAGCAAATGATTCACAGAAAGCAGCTACTATCTCAGAGTCAAGTCCATATTTAGTGCTAAACCCATGGAAAACATCGGTATCCATAAAAGATTTAACACAATCAAACTTAGGTGTCATACCTGACTCCTTACCTTCGTCGAGATCCCAATCTTCAGAGTTGCGTTTAATTCTTTCCAATAAATCCCATCTGAATTCAATAGTCTTCATCATAAAAGAACCAGTACAAGAAGTATCGAGCATGGAGCGATTGTTGTCAGAAAGCCAAGCATAAAAATTTTGAATAATTATTTCTCTTGAGAGCTCATGATTGGGGCATGAATATAAGATTGAATTAAGCCTCCCCCAAGCTTGAGCGATGCTTTCTCCTTTGTGAGGCCAAAAATTATATATATAATTACGATCACGATGAACAAGATGCATAGGATAAAACTTCTGATGAAATTCCAATTTCAATCGTTTGTAGTTCCATGATCCCATATCATCACATAGCCTATACCATGTCAATGCCTCACCCTTCAAAGATAAAGGGAAGACCTTCTTCTTCATAACATCCTCGAGCATACCTGCAAGCTTAAATAATCCACAAACTTCATCCACATAGATTAGGTGCAAATCGGGATGCAATGTTCCATCTCCTGTAAAGGGATTAGCTAGCGGTTTCTATATCATACCCGAAGGAATTTCAAAGTAAACATTTTCAGTAGGTTCAGTAGGTTGAGGAGCAACTCTTTTCTCTACTGGTCAGGGTGAAGATACCCCGAACAAGCCCCTCAAAGGATTACTTTCCATAGTAACAAGTGACCGTAAATTTCAGCACACTATATAAATCTTTCCTTACCAATTTCCACCTACCAAAGGCGCTTCACTCCCCGGCAACGGCGCCAGAAAAGAGTCTTGATGACCCACAAGTATAGGGGATCTATCGTAGTCCTTTCGATAAGTAAGAGTGTCGAACCCAACGAGGAGCAGAAGGAAATGATAAGCAGTTTTCAGTAAAGTATTCTCTGCAAGCACTGAAATTATTTGTAACAGATAGTTTTATGGTAAGGTAATTCGTAACGGGTAACAAGTAACAAAAGTAAACAAGGTGCAGCAAGATGCCCCAATCCTTTTGTAGCAAAGGACAAGCCTGGACAAATTCTTATATGAAGGAAAACGCTCCCGAGGACACATGGGAATTATCGTCAAGCTAGTTTTCATCACGCTCATATGATTCGCGTTCGTTACTTTGATAATTTGGTATGTGGGTGGACCGGTGCTTGGGTGCTATCCTTTTTTGGACAAGCATCCCACTTATGATTAAACCCTATTGCAAGCATCCGCAACTACAAAAGAAGTATTAAGGTAAACCTAACCATAGCATGAAACATATGGATCCAAATCAGTCCCTTACGAAGCAACTCATAAACTAGGGTTTAAGCTTCTGTCACTCTAGCAACCCATCATCTACTTATTACTTCCCAATGCCTTCCTCTAGGCCCAAACAATGGTGAAGTGTCATGTAGTCGACGTTCACATAACACCACCAGAGGAAAGACAACATACATCTCATCAAAATATCGAACGAATACCAAATTCACATGACTACTTATAGCAAGACTTCTCCCATGTCCTCAGGAACAAACGTAACTAATCACAAATCATATTCATGTTCATAATCAGAGGGGTATTAATGTGCATATAGGATCTGAACATATGATCTTCCACCAAATAAACCAACTAGCATCAACTACAGGGAGTAATCAACACTACTAGCAACCCACAGGTACCAATCTGAGGCTTTGGAACAAAGATTGGATACAAGAGATGAACTAGGGTTTTAGAGGAGATGGTGCTGGTGAAGATGTTGATGGAGATTGACCCCCTCCCGATGAGAGGATCGATGGTGATGACGATGGCGATGATTTCCCCCTCCCGGAGGGATGTTTCCCCGGCAGAAAAGCTCCGCCGGAGCCCTAGATTGGTTCCGCCAAGGTTCCGCCTCGTGGCGGCGGAGTTTCTTCCCGAAAGCTTGCTTATGATTTTTTCCAGGGTGAAAGACACCATATAGCCAAAGATGGGTACCGGAGGCCTGACAGGGGGGCCACGAGGCAGGGGGCGCGCCCCCCACCCTCGTGGATGGTGGGTGGCCCCCCTCTGGTACTTTCTTCGCTCAGTATTTTTTATAAATTCCAAAAATAACTTCCGTGAAGTTTCAGGACTTTTGGAGCTGTGCAGAATAGGTCTCTAATATTTGCTCCTTTTCCAACCCAGAATTCCAGCTGTCGGCATTCTCCCTCTTCATTTAAACCTTGTAAAATAAGAGAGAATAGGCATAAGTATTGTGACATAACGTGTAATAACAGCCCATAATGCAATAAATATCGATATAAAAGCATGATGCAAAATGGCCGTATCATATATCTACTTGATGAAGCATAAGTCTGAAACATTTGAGAAGTTCAAAGAATTTTAGAGTGAAGTGGAAAATCATCGTAACAAGAAAATAAAGTTTCTACGATCTAATCGTGGAGGAGAATATTTGAGTTACGAGTTTGGTCTTCATTTGAAACAATGCGGAATAGTTTCGCAACTCACGCCACCCGGAATACCACAGCGTAATGGTGTGTCCGAACTCGTAATCGTATTTTACTAGATATGGTGCGATCTATGACGTCTCTTACTGATTTATCGCTATCTTTTTGGGGTTATGCTTTAGAGACAGCTGCATTCACGTTAAATAGGGCACCATCAAAATCCGTTGAGACGACTCCTTATGAACTATGGTTTGGCAAGAAACCAAAGTTGTCGTTTCTTAAAGTTTGGGGCTGCGATGCTTATGTGAAAAAACTTCAACCTGATAAGCTCGAACCCAAATCGGAGAAATGTGTCTTCATAGGATACCCAAAGGAGACTGTTGGGTACACCTTCTATCACATATCCTAAGGCAAGACATTCGTTGCTAAGAATGGATCCTTTCTAGAGAAGGAGTTTCTCTCGAAAGAAGTGAGTGGGAGGAAAGTAGAACTTGATGAGGTAATTGTACCTTCTCCCTTATTGGAAAGTAGTTCATCATACAAATCTATTCCTGTGACTCCTACACCAATTAGTGAGGGGCTAATGATGATGATCATGTAACTTCAGATCAAGTTACTACCGAACCTCGTAGGTCAACCAGAGTAAGATCCGCACCAGAGTGGTACGGTAATCCTGTTCTGGAGGTCATGTTACTTAACCATGACGAACCTACGAACTATGAGGAAGCGATGATGAGCCCAGATTCTGCGAAATGGCTTGAGGCCATGAAATCTGAGATAGGATCCATGTATGAGAACAAAGTATGGACTTTGGTTGACTTGCCCGATGATCGGCAAGCCATAAATGGATCTTCAAGAAGAAGACTGACGCTGACGGTAATGTTACTGTCTACAAAGCTCGACTTGTTGCAAAAGGTTTTCGACAAGTTCAAGGAGTTGACTACGATGAGACCTTCTCACCCGTAGCGATGCTTAAGTCCGTCCGAATCATGTTAGCAATTGCCACATTTTTATGAAATCTGGCAAATGTATGTCAAAACTGCATTCTTAATGGATTTCTTAAAGAAGAGTTGTATATGATGCAACCAGAAGGTTTTGTCAATCCTAAAGGTGCTAACAAAGTGTGCAAGCTCCAGCGATCCATCTATGGACTGGTGCAAGCATCTCGGAGTTGGAATATACGCTCTGATTAGTTGATCAAAGCATAAAGATTTATACAGACTTGCGGTGAAGCCTGTATTTACAAGAAAGTGAGTGGGAGCACTACAGTTTTCTGATAAATATATGTGAAAGACATATTGTTGATCGGAAATGATGTAGAATTTTTCTGGAAAGCATAAAGGAGTGTTTGAAAGGAGTTTTTCAAAGAAAGACCTCGGTAAAGCTGCTTACATATTGAGCTTCAAGATCTATAGAGATAGATCAAAACGCTTGATAAGTTTTTTCAATGAGTACATACCTTGACAAGATTTTGAAGTAGTTCAAAATGGAACAGCCAAAGAAGGAGTTCTTGCCTGTGTTGCAAGGTATGAAGTTGAGTAAGACTCAAAACCCGACCACGGCAGAAAATAGAAAGAGAATGAAAGTCATTCCCTATCCCTCAGTCATAGGTTCTATGAAGTATGCCATGCTGAATACCAGAACTATTGTGTACCTCACCATGAGTTTGGCAAAGGAGTACAATAGTGATCCAGGAGTAGATCACTGGACAGCGGTCAAAATTATCCTTAGAAGACTAAGGAAATAATTCTCGGTTATGGAGGTAACAAAGGGTTCATCGTAAAGAGTTACGTCGATGCAAGCTTTTACACCGATCCAGATGACTCCACATCTCAATTTGGATACATATTGAAAGTGGGAGCAATTAGCTAGAGTAGCTCCGTGCAGAGCATTGTAGACATAGAAATTTGCAAAATACTTACGGATCTGAATATGGCAGACCCGTAGACTAAAAACTTCTCTCACAAGCAAAACATGATCACACCTGAGTACTCTTTGGGTGTTAATCACATAGTGATGTGAACTAGATTATTGACTCTAGTAAACCCTTTTGGGTGTTGGTCACATGGTGATGTGAACTATGGGTGTTAATCACATGGTGATGTGAAATAGGTGTTAAATCACATGGCGATGTGAACTAGATTATTGACTCTAAGGAAATATGCCCTAGAGGCAATAATAAAGTTGTTATTTATATTTCCTTATATCATGATAAATGTTTATTATTCATGCTAGAATTGTATTAACCGGAAACTTAGTACATGTGTGAATATATAGACAAAAAGAGTGTCACTAGTATGCCTCTACTTGACTAGCTCATTGAATCAAAGATGGTTAAGTTTCCTAGCCATAGACATGAGTTGTCATTTGATTAACGGGATCACATCATTAGAGAATGATGTGATTGACTTGACCCATTCCGTTAGCTTAGCACTTGATCGTTTAGTATATTGCTATTGCTTTCTTCATGACTTATACATGTTCCTATGACTATGAGATTATGCAACTCCCGAATACGGGAGGAACACTTTGTGTGCTACCAAACATCACAACGTAACTGGGTGATTATAAAGGTGCTCTACAGGTGTCTCCGATGGTACTTGTTGAGTTGGCATAGATCGAGATTAGGATTTGTCACTCCGATTGTCGGAGAGGTATCTCTGGGCCCTCTCGGTAATGCACATCACTATAAGCCTTGCAAGCAATGTGACTAATAAGTTAGTTGCGGGATGATGCATTACAGTACGAGTAAAGAGACTTGCCGGTAACGAGATTGAACTAGGTATTGAGATACCGACGATCGAATCTCGGGCAAGTAACATACCGATGACAAAGGGAAGAACGTATGTTGTTACGCGGTTTGACCGATAAACATCTTCGTAGAATATGTGGGAGCCAATATGAACATCTAGGTTCCGCTATTGGTTATTGACCGAAGACGTGTCTTGGTCATGTCTACATAGTTCTCGAACCCGTAGGGTCCGCACGCTTAACGTTCGGTGACGATCGGTATTATGAGTTTATGTGTTTTGATGTACCGAAGATAGTTCGGAGTCCCGGATGTGATCACGGACATGACGAGGAGTCTCTAACTAAATGGTCGAGACATAAAGATTGATATATTTGACGACTATATTCGGACACCGGATGAGTTTCAGGGGTCACCAGATATTTATCGGAGTGCCGGGGGGGGGGTTATCGGAAACCCCGGGGGAACTAATGGGCCAACATGGGCCTTGTGAGAGAGAGAGGAGGGAGCCATGGGCTGCCCCCCCCCCTTGGGAGTCCGATTTGGACATGGAGGGGGGGCGGCGCCCCCTCTTTCCTCCCTCTCTCCCTCTCCTTCCTTTCCCCTTTCCCCTTCCTAGTTGGACTAGGAAAAGGGGAGTCCTACTCCTACTAGGAGGAGGACTCCCCCTCTCCTTGGCGCGCCCCAAGGCCGGCCGGCCTCCCCCCTTGCTCCTTTATATACGGGGGTAGGGGTGCACCCTAGAAGACACAAGTTAATTGTTTCCAGCCGTGTGCGGTGCCCCCCTCCACCATAATTCACCTCGGTCATATCATCGTAGTGCTTAGGCGAAGCCCTGCGCCGGTAGCTTCATCATCACCGTCATCACGCCGTCGTGCTGACGAAGCTCTCCCTCGACACTCTGCTGGATCATGAGTTCGTGGGACTTCACTGAGCTGAACGTGTGCAGATCACGGAGGTGCCATACGTTCGGTACTAGGATCGGTTGATCGTGAATACGTACGACTACATCAACAGCGTTGTCATAACGCTTCCGCTTACGGTCTATAAGGGTACGTGGACAACACTCTCCCCTCTCGTTGCTATGCATCACCATGATCTTGCGTGTGCATAGGAAAATCATTGAAATTGCTACGTTCAACAACATGTTAACACTCTCTTTCTGAACAAACATAATTCAGAATGGTATGGATGTCATCCATGTGGATGTTCTTGTAATCTGTAAGAAAACTCAAAGTTATGTTGAGTTTTGTAACTGATACGTACTAAGCAATAATTAACTTAGAATTGTACTGGTCAAAATGCAAAAGGGACGTTAATTTAGAATAAAATTAACCCTTGTTATAAATTTAATCGGTGCAGAATAAAAGCTAATGTCTGCTTCTTTTATTTTGTTCGTTCGCACAGGGTTACCTTCTGTTCTTGATAGGAATATTGAGAAATAAAATGAATCACTCTAAATCACATAAGGTGGCAAATTGCCTCCAATTAAGCATAATATACATGTTCATTATTCCGTGCCACTCAATCGCTAAATGATATTGGAACAATAGGAACACATAAATAGGATGTAGAAAAGTACGCAATTGCGTGTGCATGAACTGCTACTTACGGAAATAATCTGACACGTTGTAGCCATTAGCATAGTGACCATGGGAAGATGCAAACTGAAACATGGCACTTCCAGCCATCAGATAAGCAAAATTCAATCGGATATCTAGCATGCATGATTTACTGCTGCAAGATTAAAAAAAGATGAAAAAACAGAACGCATTAGATGGCAAAAGGCTAAACATAACCAAACCAGCTGGAAGACAAATACTAGATCCAGAAAGAAATAAGATTAGTGAATGAGCAGGAAGAGGAATCCCGTGGTACTACGATGGATTGAAGCCCTTCTCGTTGCCAGTCTGTACCAGCCTAGAAGCAATAGGACTCACGGAATGAGGAAATTGCTTGTTCATTGTTCACTCAGCAAATAATTGGGAATAAAAAACAGGAGGAAGCAGGGCGATTTAGCGACATGGAGATTGTCGTACAGAATAAATAGGCGCCCTGTTGCTCCCTTGCCTTCCCGGAGATGGTGGCGTTCGATAGCAGAATAAATAGGCTGCCATCATACCTCATCACCGGTAGATTCGTAGTGATGGCAGGAGATGAAGGGGCAAAGTGGCATGCTGGAGGCCAAGTAAATGCTGGGCCGCGGGAAAGGAGTGGGAACTGCAGCTACCGTTACTGTAGCTAATCAAAGATAAAGATTGGTAGTATGTTGCTAAAAGATAAAAAAGAAAATGCTGACGTGACATACTGCATGGGCTGGAAAATAGACTTAGTGGGGATCATCATAGGTGATGAGGTGCATGTCAAGAGAAATCAAGTAGTGAGAATGAACTTCTTAGGTATATAGGATTAGTCTCCTATAATGTTGTCATTTAGACACCACCCAGACATACACAACATGATCTGAATAGAATGTATGCTCCTACAGGTTGAAGAAGTGTCCTATGAAGCTGGACAATGTTTCACAGACATCAAGTCTGGGCCTACACAAGAAAAGCATATCCTACTTACTAGTCTGGTGGGTTGTCTAAGACAATTTCTTCTGATGCCCTCCAATCTCAAAAAATCATCACCATTTCTTATACAAAAGCTCATACGTAATTGCCCACTACACTTATAACTCACTGTTTCACTCTATTCAGCATTGTGCAATCAACAAGGCTTTTGACTACTCCAGAGTTATATAGCTTGGGTTGGCTGAGTTAGTACTACCTCCGTCTTGGTGAATAAGTCATTCGCGTAGTTCTAGGTCAACGATTTAACTATCTAAATATATATTATATGTGACAAAAAATATATATTTAGAAACTACATCCGTGTAGAAATCTAGTGATATACTTTTCATGACATATAAAACATATTTAATTCCTCAAATAGATGACCTAGAACTACGCGAATGGCTTATTCATCTAGACGGAGGTAGTACTATGGGTTTAGACTAGCCACAATGGGTAGTAACATAGAGTAGTAACATGCCCATGTTACTACTCTATGTTACTACCTCAATAGTGGGTAGTAACATAAGTGTGGTAACATGCAAAGCTTCATTTATTACGTTATAGACTCATATTGCATTGGGACATGTGATGTTACAGTAACTAGCTAAGTTACTAGTACTACATCTCTCCTCATTAACACATTGTCACATAAGCAAAATTGCTGAGTTGGACTCGATGTTACTACCGAAGTTACTCCCACTGTGGCTAGTCTTAGGAGGTGGGTGGGTCACGTGGGTGTGATTGAGCTTCCCAACAATACCATACTCTGAGATAGAGAGCAGGCGCAAGAAAAGTAATATAATACTGTGAAAAGAAGATAGATGTACTACAAAGTATTTTCATGGGTTTTTCTACATGCACCCACGGGAACAATAAAATTGGAAAAAATAGCAAAAGAATTTAAAACTTTGTGGGATTGATTATGACCAATTGTTTTAGGAGTTCGCAACATTTGGTGGTCAAAGGACATCCGTTGAGGTCCATTTTAAACCAATAATGAGGTGGCCAACTCGCATGGAGAAGGCTCTCCCGATTTCAGCCTTCGTTGGCCGTTGGATGCTGGTCAACAGGGTCGTCTGCGTGCTGCTTCCCGTTGGATCATCGCGTCTTGCATCACGTCTCGTTTTTTTTTTTTTTTTTTTTTGAAAGAGAACACGAAACATTCCATTAAGAACCAATGCTGGACAAGTCGCCAGCAACAGCGTCATTTACAAAGTCTGGACATTCATCAAGCCAAATCTCACTTATGCCAGCTCCTAGTTTAGTACCATACGCTGCTAAACAGTGTGCCACTACATTACAAGTTCTAGGACAAGACACAACAGTTACATGATTGAAGCTTACTCTCAGCTTAAATTTAATATCTTTGAAAATAGCTCCTAATGTAGAGAGATCATAGTCTTCATTGTTCACTGCTGACTGAAGTTGCACAGAGTCAGTCTCCATTATGACACAGTGACAACCCATCTGAATAGCTGCGTTTATGGCATGCAACATTGCCATTGCCTCCGAATGGAGCGCATTCGAAACTTGCCCCAAATTTCCTGCACCAGCTGCTATTACCATACCACAATCGTTCCTGATAACAAAGCCCCAACCTCCAGAATTTGATTCCTTCAGGTAGGCGCCGTCAGTGTTGATTTTCAAGATCTTCGGTGGAGGTCTGGACCATCTTTCTTTTTGTTGTTGCTCTTGTATTCTCCCTTCTTGCCTTACCTTAGAAAATTGCATAAAAAGATAGTTAATAGAATGACATATTTCATCAGAAGGTTTAATTTCATTTCCTGCATTTGCTCTATTCCTCTCATGCCACCAACGCCAGAGAAGCAGGCATGATTTAATTTTTTCTTCTTCATTGAGGTTCAATATTTTCTCCATACAGCTCAGTGCATCAGTACAATCTAGAATTTGTAATCTGACATGCTCCAACTGAGCTTTCCTCCACACATCCTTTACCCTCTTACACTTAATGAAACAATGGCCACCATCCTCATCCAACCGAAAACAGATTGGACAACGGGTGTCAACTTGCATACCTCTTTGCTGGAGCTTCATGCGCAGTGGTAAGGTATTTGTGGACATGCGCCATAAGAAGTGAAGAACCTTGTTGGGGAGGGGAAGCGACCACAACTTTGGCCAATTAAAACCACATGTATCTTCATCTGTACTTGAGGAAGAAGTTAGTCCTGAAATAGATTCACGAGCCGTGGTGTCTACAGCAACTCTATAAGCTGATTTCACCGAAAATATACCTTTTTTATCATAATGCCATGCTATGCAATCATCTTCATGTGTATGAATTGGGATTTGTAGAATAATATTTGCATCTTCAGGGAGAAAGGTTTGTCTAACTAAGTCTTCATCCCAATTGTTTGTGGTAGGATCAATCAAATCATTTACTTTAGTTACAACATTTCCACCCCTCTGTGTGATGACTCTCCTAGTACTTCCTCTTGGAATCCAGGGATCAGACCAAATATTGATGTTGCTACCACTGCCTACTCTCCATATGATCCCTTTCTTGAGCAGATCTACTCCTTTTAGTATACTGCGCCATGTGTAGGATATGCCGCTTCTAGGCCTGGCTTGAAGAACTGAGCCATCTGAATAGTATCTTGCTGACAGGACCTGCGCACATAAGGAAGCTGGGTTTTGAATGAGCCTCCATGCTTGCCTTGCAAGCATGGCCAGATTGAAGGCATGGAGATCCCTAAATCCCAAGCCTCCTGTTTTCTTCGTCTTCGTCATCTTCTCCCAGCTAGCCCAATGTATTTTATTCTCTTTATCCACTTGGCTCCACCAGTATCTATTTATCATATTGCTCAACTCTTCACATAGGGTCTTGGTTAGATCAAAGCAAGCCATGGAATACACCGGGATTGCTTGTGCTACCGCTTTAATGAGGATTTCTTTTCCACCTTTCGATAGGAGTTTTTCCTTCCATCCTTGGATCTTTTTCCACACCCTCTCTTTTACATACTCAAAGGTTCTTGCTTTGGCCTTACCCACATAGGATGGAACACCAAGATATCTTGGGAATAGACCTTGAGAGGTAACTTGCAGAATGCTTTTCATTTTTTCCTTCAACCCTTGCCTTGTGTTTGCACTGAATAGTATTGAGGATTTATCTTTATTAATCACTTGTCCTGAAGCAGCTTCATAAAGATTTAGAATTCTATTAATTTCCTGAGCACTTTCAGCATTGGCCTCCAATAGAAGTAATGAATCATCCGCAAAGAATAGATGGCTTACACTAGGGGCTCCCCTACATACCTTGATTCCTTTTAGTGATCTCCTCATCTCAGCTTCATATAACATAGAGGAGAACCCCTCAGCACAGATGACGAACAAATAAGGGGAAAGTGGATCTCCTTGGCGCAGTCCTCTTTGGGGTGTAATCATATCAGTTGTATCTTGGTTCACCTTGATTTGGTACTTGACAGTTGAGACACACTTCATTATCAGTCTGATCCAATTCCTATCAAAACCCAATCTTTTCATCATATCTTCTAAAAATTTCCATTCAACGCGGTCGTAAGCTTTGCTCATGTCCAGTTTGATGGCCGCATAGCCCACGGGACCCCTTCTTTTCCTTTGTAGGAAATGTGTTAGTTCATATGCCAATAGAATATTATCTGAAATTAGTCTTCCGGGTACAAAGGCACTCTGATTAGGGGAGACAATGTGGGGGAGAATTTCCTTGAGTCTATTTGTGATTGCCTTAGAGACCACCTTATATACCACATTGCACAAACTTATAGGTCTTAGATCCTTTAAGCTCATTGGCTTGGTGTTCTTCGGAATAAGCACTATTAGGGTATCATTCCATCCTTCAGGCATATCTCCTCCTCTCAATATATGCAGAACTTCTTTAGTGATCTGGTTCCCCACTGTTTTCCAAAACCTTTTAAAGAAAATGGCTGGCATACCATCAGGTCCTGGAGCTTTTAAGTCACCGATGCTATCTAAGGCTCTTTTCACCTCCTCTTCTGTATATTCAGCACATAGCATGTCATTCATCTCTGGCGTCACCTTTGGCTGCACCACTCGCATAATTTCCCCATTATCTCCTGTCATCGTGGAGGAGAATATATTTGAAAAGTAGTTTGCAATATGCTCTTTCAAATGTTCCTGCCCCTCCACCCAACTACCACCCTCCCTTTTAAGTTTCTTAATGGTATTCCTTTTCTTTCTTTCGGAGGCAAAAACATGAAAGAAGGATGTGTTCTTGTCACCATCTTGCAACCATTTAATATGGGCTCGTTGTTTCCAATGCGTATCTTGCTGCTGTTCCAAACGGTCTAGCTTCTCCATTAATAAGTGCTCTCTGCTGACTCCTTCTTGGTTGATGTCCCCTCTGCGTACCTCCTCCAGTTCTTTCTTAAGGGTTTTAATACGCTTTTGGAGATCGCCTAAAACATTAGCATCCCAGTCCTTTAACTCTCTTGCTACCATGCGTAACATCCCCTGGGTATTATGTTTCCCTTGTATGCTAGCTTTGGCCCAAGCATTATTAACCACAAACTCACATTCCTCTTCTTGTAACCATCTAGCTTCAAACCTGAAGCTGCGAATCCTTCTCCTGGGCATATGTGAACTCTCAGATTCTTCTATTTGGATGGTTACTGGTCTGTGATCTGAGTGGTATGGGTCCCCATTTAAAACTTTGAAGTAAGGGAATCTTGTGCACCAGCTCTTCGTCCCCACTGCTCTATCCAATCTTTCTTTAACAAAGCGTTTAACATCCCAACTCTGATTGCGCCATGTGTATTTGTCCCCCACATAGCCCAAATCTGTCAATCCACAGTCTGCTAGAGCTGCTCTAAAATTCTCCATTTGGCTTTGTGCTCTAGCTGGCCCCCCTTTCTTCTCATGATTATACATGATCTCATTAAAATCGCCAGCGCATAACCATGGGAGGTTTAACTGCTGATTTAGGATGCGCATTAACCTCCATGTTATCTTCCTTTTGTCACTTGCTGGTTCTCCATAGATGCCTGTAAATCGCCATTTGAAACCATCTCTTTCCTCTATTATAGCATCAATGTGATATCTGGAGTAGTTGTGCAGCTCTAGATTTACTTCTTTTTTCCATAGCATCACGTCTCGTTTTGACCGGCCGATGAAAACGATGAGGCGAATGACCTGTGGGCTCATGGCGAAGGGCGATAGGCTGGGTCAAACATGTCTGGGTGTTCGCGCGGCCTCTCCTCATGCGCCGCGTGCGTGCGTCGTGCGCTCCCGCTTTTGCCGTTCACTCCTTTGGCTGGTTGGCAGCCGCATAGGCACCCGTTTCTGCACCCGCGGCTGTGCTGTACCGATGACGGGTGGGCCTGTGCTGCCCTTGGTCCCGCTGCTGCATGTCACACGGTGTGGTTTAGTTTCCGCGGGTTAACCACTTTTGGTGGGTCATTCCCCACGCCCTGCGCACGTCGTGCGTTGTGGCGATAGAGCCGAGGGGTCGGCCGGTGCGTGTACACCCGGCTTCTGCGCCTGCGGATTCTTTCCACCGTATGACTTGTGGGTCAGGTTCATCTATGGTCCTACACGTTGGCGAGTGGTGTTCAGTCGCTTCGTCCGGGTTGGAAGGAGTTGTTGCGCTGCACTGTGGGCTGCTTGGTGCCTAGCTGACTCCTGCGCTAGGTCCTGTCTCATCCTGTGGTGTACCATTGGCCATTGCCATTCTCTCTGGTCTTTCGTCACCATTTTTTTTGCCGCACGCCGCTGCTCAAGGGCCCGTGTAGACGGACGGTCCCATTTGTCTGTTGGATGGGTGTATGCTGCGTGCGTCTGCCCCTCCCTCGCTGCCGGCGTACTGTGGCTGATGCACGAGTCGACCACACCGACGTGCGAGCGCCGCGGCATGGTCGCGCGCGATAGGGCCCAGGCGTGCGCGTCCACGATCCTGGTGACGGCTGGAGGGAAGCCCCGGGAGCTGCCGTTCGCGCTGCTGGCGGAGCGGTGGATGGTGTTGGCATTGGTGGGGGCCACCGCGGGATGGGGATGAACGCGGTGGGGGCGCCGCCGGGGGGGCGGATCGGGGCGGCGAGCGAGCGGGAGAACACACTGCTCTCCTTTGGCCGCTTGAATTTCCCATAATTAGTTCAGACACTATTAGTACAGACACCAATGAAGCTAGCCTCCGCTTGAATTTCCCATAATTAGTTCGCTTGATACGCTGCTAGCTTGTTTAAGCTTGGACTCTCGTCGGCTCGTCTCGCCTCCTTCGACTGTACTCTGCTGCGATCTATTGTGATGACCCTTGTTTGCTCGATGGGCGACGCTGGTTCAGGTTCGTCCTGCTCGTCTTCTTGTGTTTTTCACCTCACCTCTCTCTTTGCTTCGCCTACTAATCTCGCATGCTTGGGCTCGTTTCGTCCATGCGCAGTTTGTTTCGACTTGCCGTTGTCGCCTGCGTCGACGCGTGTGTCTTTCTGTCCTTCGCGTTCAGGTTTGTGCACGCCACTTCTGCTCGCCTATAACCTGTTCGATGAAATGCGTTTGTGCTAACATTTGTTCTTCGGTTTAGTCTGTTTTCTTCGTTTTCTTCCTTCCTAGCTCTGGTAAATAGGTTGTTCTTTTCCTTTTCTGAACCGCGAGTGTTTCTTGCTTGCATCTGCATCTTTGCATGACGTGGTTGTTTTCTGACCGGTTCTTTTCTATATTTCGTAGGTTGTACGATCTCGCCCGTTGCTGCGTCCACGTTCTGCTCGTTGCTTCATCTCTGTTTTACTCATCAAGGTTTGCTGATCTCCCCTCTGTCTACCTTCCTATTCTGCTTTCTTTATGTACTATCATGTTGGCTATCCTACTGGTTGTTTTTGTATGTACTATCATGTTACACTTCTGCTTCGGTAGACCCCTTAAACACATCGATGGCTCAAATTACTCCATACCTCTTCATAATAAAGGACGTGGCTCGCGGGCGCACGGGCGCCCGATCGCAGCCCCGAGCGCTCTCCCAGAAAAGGAAGGAGCCACCCGCGCGCGCAATCAGACAGTCAGAAACGGAAAATCAGCCACTCGCGCGCGAAAACAATCACACTCTGCTGTCCCCCGCGTGATTAGGAAGATGCTCTGCCACGTCAGTTCGCATGCATTAATTTGAGTTTCAAAAAATTTAAAAAGCCATAACTTTTGATTCGAGTATCGAAATTCAGATCCGTTTTCACCATTGGGTTTCTTGCGACGAGTTCTTCAAAACTAGATCCCATATGGATAGGTTTCGATGAACTTTTTTTTTGAGCAACTCTGTGTGGTATATAGGCAACTTTAGTGTTATCAGTAAGCAACTCTTCTTGTTTGTCTAATATGACTTCTTATCATCTTGGTTTGTGTAAAAACCAAGCAACTGACCTAACAAACCAAGCATCTGTCCTAGTAAACCAAGCAACTGTCATAACAAAAACAATCGATTGTCCTGATAAATCAAGCAACTGTCCTAACAAAACTAAGCAACTATCCTAACAAAACCAAGCAACTGTCCTGGCAAATCCATGCAACTACATATCAAAACACACAATGCATAATGTCTAAGCAAACCAAGCAACTGACCTAACAAAACCAAGCAACCATCTTAACAAAAAACAAACAATTTCAATAACAAAACCAAGCAACTGTCCTGGCAAATCCATGCAACTATCCTATCAAAAAATATGTTGTCATCACCAAAGTTGGCTGCCGAAGATGCTTAGTTGCCCATATACGGTCAAAAATATTATTTGCCGTGATTTTCTAAGTGGTATATGACATACTTGCTTGATAAATTCATTAGTACATATAATTTAATAAAAGTTGCTTATGTTTAAAACTAAAGTTGCCTCGTTTAGGATCAAAGTTGCTTCTTTTTTTAAAATTATCAAAATGTGCTCATATGGGATCTAGTTTTAAAGATCTCGTCGCGAGAAACCTAACGGTGAAAACGGATCTTTGTTTCGACGCTCGGTTGAAAAGTTAGTACTTTTTTTTAAATGAAACGGAATAAAGAGTGTGTCAGCACATGCATGCGCGTTAGTATCTCTTCCGTAATTATGGGACGCGGTCCCCTTAGCTGTCGCTATCACCGCATCTGACGGCTGGAGCGTGTGCGCTCGCGCGAGCGAACGAGCGCAGTTGCACGAGTCAGACTTTAAGCATAATAAAGGGTAGGATGGTCTTTTCTTCAAAATACGTCGAGGGGCTCGTAGAGGCGAGAAGTAGTCGTTTTGTGCATGGGCGGCTCACCTGGGCTGGCCCATTTGCGTGCGCACCGCGTTCGCTGGGAGAAAAATCGCCATAAAAAATGACGACGATGGGAATCGAACCAGCATCTTCAGGTCCACGTGCGTTCTGTACTAGCCACTTTGACTACTAATCTGTTGTGTTAGATTTCCAGCGCTAATCTTAAATAAAAAGAAATTAAATGTCGCGGCACTGGGAGAAAAAAAGGATGGCAATGAGGGTCCAACCTGCAATTTGCAGTTTACGTGCGTGCTGTGCTAGCCACTGTGACTACCAATCAACAATGTTATATTTCCAGCGCGAACCATTAAGAAACTAAAGGTCGCAGCAAATTTTAAAACATGAGTTTGCAAAATTAAGATGTACCAAAGTGTCCAATAGATATCGAATCGAACCAGGGACATAGCACCAGCCAACCACGTCACGAGCCACTATACTAACTAAGATTTAGTGTCCAAAAAGATAGTCCAATCTATATGAACCATAAGCCGCGACATATTTTCTTTAATTTCGGACCTCATTTTCTTATTGCAAAACGTAAATATTTTTAGAAACACAGTCATTTAGAAATGTGTGATATTTTTAAAAGAACTACAACAATTTGTGAAAATGTGAACTTTTTTGGGAATCATAAAAGAAAAAAATTGCAACTGATAACATTTTTTAAAATTGCTTACAATTTTTTGGAAAAGGCGAACATTTACAATTTTGAGGTTATAAAAACTAAAACATTTTGTGAAAATGCGATTTTTGGGAATCTCAACCATTTGTTTTACAAAGGAAAAGCATTGAAAAGGAGAACATTTTCTAAAAAACAGGAAATAAACTGAAAACACGAACATTTTTCAAAATTACAAATAATTGTTTCAAGGTGTGAACTCTTTTTTTGAAATTCCCCAAACATTTATTGAATTTGCGAACAACTATTAAAATCAAGAATATTTTCTGAATTTGCGAACAAATTTAGTAACCTCATCGTCCTGATTACACTGCTTGCCATCCGACTACGCTGACGTGATATTTAAAAGCAAGAAATGTATAAGGGTCAACTACTGTATCGATGGAAGAAAACCTGTGTTCGTTTACAATGCCTACAGTATACACACGCACACACGCCTGTTATCAAGAAACATATTTTCTCAAACATGATAAAAATAAACATATTTTATTTATCTTTTTCAACGAGAACTTTTACTGAATTTGTGAAAAACAAATTGTGAAAAAATGTGAAAAAGAAAAGAGTAAAAAGGAACAAGAAAAGAAAAAAAGAAAAAAGAAAAATAAGAACAATGAAAAACAGAAATAAAACACGAGAAGAAAAAATAGTAAGAAAACCGATTCAGGATCCTTTTGAAACATTCCCAAAAAACGGCTAGGAACCTTCCAGAAGGTTCTCAAAACCAAAGCATGTGCACGTTAGCTATTCGTAAAATGGTTCAGAGGCTTGCCCTTCCAGCATACCCGAACGTATCAAGTTGTACACGGTGCAGTGGCGAAGCCAGCTTAGAGGCAGTGTAGTCAGTTGACTACACAGGTCTTTGGTAATACAAGCAAGAGTTACGCAAAACAAATTTAGAAAATATTACAAATACGTGTATTTGAGTACACAATTTTGTATTGACTACAAAGAGTTTAAATCATGACTCTGCCACTGACACAGTGTGTTTGGTTGCAAGCATGAAACCCGTCATGCATGCTGGCCATGGTGATGCCAAGGTGTGGAAAATTTTTGGGTGCTTTCCAGAGGAGGTGAAAATAAAAGTGGTTCGAGACTTGCCCTTCCCGAACGTACCAGGTTGTACACGGTGTGTTTGGCTGCAAGCATGAAATGAGACCAATTTTTGCCAGTGGTCGGGCATGCCCAGGGTTGTACCCCACGTAAAATTTGAATAAATTCGGACACCGAACGCACGATGTGTCACGTACGACCTGTGTTTTAGGGTTTTTTCAATGGGAAAACATAGAAAATGCATAAAATATCAAAAACTAACGAAACTTGGCCTGCATGATGGCCATGTTGATGCCAAGGGGTGGGAAAAAATTGGAAGCGTTCGGAGGAGGTGAAAAAAAAAATTGTTCGAGACTTGCCCTTCCGGCCTACCCAAACGTAGCCAGTCGTACACGGTGTATTTGGTTGCAAGCACGAAATCACTGAAAAAAGTTCCATGTGCTGATGAACTTAAAAAATTACAAATTTGAAATAAAATCGCAAACACAAAAAAGTTCATGAAATTGAAATAAAACCACATACTAAAAAAATCATGAATTTGAAAAAAGGTCATGAATTTGGAAAGAGTTCATTTAAAAAATAAATCATAAATTTGAAATAGTTAACGAATTTTAGAAGTTCTACGAATTAAGAAAGAAAACAAAAAAATTGAAACATATAAGGAAAAATGAAAAAAAAATCCAAAGAAAAAGGTCAAACTGGAAAAAAGGAAACGCATGTTTTTTTATTAGCGTTATATTTAGATAAGAAGGAGGATATTATGACATAGCAATTAAACTATCCCCGTGGTTAGCTGCTTCACTAGTACAGGACGATCGTGTGGGTTTGAATCCCACAACCCACAGCTACTTTTTGTAGTTTAATAAAAGAAAGAAATAAACGTAATTGGGCCAGGTCCGCCCAAGGTGCAAATAACACTGTATTGAGCCTAATACGAACGTACGCCCCTGTGTACGATATGTTAAATGTCCATATTACCCTTTATACGTTTTGTGAGGGGGTCTACCGAAGCGGGGCCCATCATGTTATCTTAGCCTACTAATCGTTTGAATATATTTAGCTATCTTTCTAACAATCCCATCAAGCTAGCAATATTTCATAAGCAACACTTATTATACTAGAGATTGACGAGTATGATATAAATAGTTTAATTAAATAGCTGTCGTGATATGGAAAATTCATGTATTTTCTGTTGCTGTTCAAGAGTATGCCTGTTAAGAGATTCAGTTGCCATGGTTCCCTGGGCAAGATTCAGTTTTACATGGATTATTCTAGATAAATTCAAGTTATTTGCGTTGGGACACCTAAGCTAACCTTTATACCTTTCTATTTAGGAGATGGCAGCAGTATATACAAAATATGTCACTAATTATTTGTAGAGTTCATTCTTGATAGGAACAGAACTGTTATAGCTGATGTCAACACGTCAAGGTGAGTTTCACCCAATCCTTCTTCACTCCTCTCTCCCTCTCTCTCTAACTCTGCAACTCTGCAAGCTTATGTAGTGTGCTCTGCTCCAATGATTTTTAATTGTTGTAAATAAATTATCTCCTTTTCATTTCCTATGCTGAAAGGAATGGTAATGCATGCTTATGTTTTACTATTTGTAAAATTAACATATGCCAGTTGGCTTCTTCAGGTGGCTTATTGTTGATTTTATTTTCTTGCCCACCTCTATGAAATTTTTGAAGGACTTGTCAATCCAATGGATTATGATGCACGATGTTGAATTAGATATGGCTGCCAGTATGCAGGCCATCTTGAGTGTCTCATCTAGATCAATGGGAACAAGAAAGTACACATATTAGGAAACTGAAATGTGAAAACACTTATTTTCGTCTAGATGACTGCCAGTATGCACGATCTCGATTTTTTGTCAGAATAGCGTACGTAAACAGTTGGTTGTTCGTCTAGATTAAACACCCAGCTATAAGAATGGGTTGACAGCATTGATTGACTCTATTGGCACTTCAATGTTGTCCAGATTCATCATTTTTTGCCATTGATTTTCCAGATGGTATTTCAGAGGCTTCTTATTAGTGACTTCCAACTTCCATACAAAGCATGAGTGAATTTCTTGTTTCAAATATTGATTTGTTGATTACGGACACTAATTGACACTGTGACCTTGATGCTTGATAGAATTGCATCAATGAATTTCTTCTTTTCTTGTTACTTGCTTTGCTCAATGTATATCTTGGTCTGTTATTGCGTGACTTTGCAAATGTAAAACTGAGGCTTTTCGGCCTTGGTAATTTTGATTCTTGTCATGTTCAGGATTCAGACGGTTTTGAAACCACATTTATAGTTTTTATTTAGGTTTGAGTTGCACAATAACAAAATCGATGATTGTTTACTTATGGATGGTAATATATTTACTTTCATTGGTTTTGAAGTTATAAGAAGGTCACCATAACAATTGATATTAAGGTTTAGTTGTTCTACTCATTTTTATTCTTTGAGATACTCCTCCAATGCAATTTATTTTCATCGGTTTTGAAGTTATAAGAAGGTAACCATGACAGCTGATATTAAGGTTTAGTAGTTCTACTCATTTTTATTCTTTGAGATACTCCAATGCAATTTCGATGCAACATTGGATATTTCCACAGCTTTAACCTTATGCCACAATTGCTATTGTCTTATTTCAGTGTGTTTATTGCCATCTTTATGTGCTCAGGACCAAAAGAATTGCTAATCTTGCAGTTTTAATAGACGTACATTCTACAACATGGTAAAAAATAAGGGGAGCTTTTAGACGGCCTCTAGGTTATCATATGAAATCCGGTTAAATTTTAGGAAGGTTTAGGAGTATCTCCCTTTTTTGTATAAATTTGGCTCCACAATTGCTTAAACAATAGCTAGGTTCTAGAACAAACCTGCTATGAATAATTGCATTGTTACTTCAGTGGAAAGTTCCCGGGCATTCTATGTGTTCCTCTGGACTTGGTTGAAAGTATTCCTTTTGTTATCCAGTTTCTCACTAAGCATGTTACCTTTGTTGCTGAATTTTGCCTACAGTTTATGTATATTAGACTCACATGATTACTTGATGGTTGATGTGGATTCTACAACTTGGAAAACACATCTAGGATATTCAAGTTGTGTGTGGCACCCGGGAGAAAGCTTGCTAATCCATTCAACCACTTACATGAGAATCCAGTGCCGCAGGTGACTCATTCATGCAAGAACTGTTGTTAAGTTTTTCCTTTTCTCCTTTGATTCTACAAGCCGCAAAGGAGTGAAGGGTAGAAAATATTTCCATTCTCGTTGAATTGGTGGGATTGTCACCAAGCAAGTGCTCTAGATGTTTCTATTTTAGAGCAAGAAGCCAAATCCGCTTGTTCATTGTAAATCTTGGAAAACTTGTTGTTTATTGTCACTTCCATATCTGTCATAAACTTTTGTTGCTGGTGTGGTATTTTTCAATCTTGGTTTGCCCATCCATTGCAGCAATGTCCTTGTTTCTTCACTTGATTTCTTGTTTCATGTTTGCACCTCTATTACAGTAGAAAAACTTATCATAAACATTGTTTGACCAGTTCCCTTCAAAAAAAGAAGAGATGGCTAAGTGGCTCCATCGCTGAGAGATGACAAACGCTGTGCAAGGCATTGTTTGTTCAGCTACTTTAAAAAATAAAGGAATTACAGTGCATCAGACCTATAAAGGGGATGTGTAAGATAAAATGCTATGGTTCCAGACAAGTGAGAGGGGAGAGACAAAGCGTGACTTGGATTCCTAAGTTCCAGCAAATGTAGCAAAATTGTAGAGAATGCCCGCATTTTGAAAACTTGATCACATAGTTTGAGGCCATGTTTCTTTCAAATTTTGAGGACGGGGCGTCGACCCGTTGGCTGGCAGCAGAGATTATTGTCAGCCCACCCGAGTTCAAGTCCTGACTTGGACGCGTGGTGCTCGCGGTGTTTCTCCTATAAAAAAAATGCCAACGAGGGGTTGGTCTCATTTTTTTCTTTCAAATTTTATTATTAAGAGGATCCTTATTATTGTCAAATTGTCAAGCATTTTTTCTCAAATGACTCTTGGTTTGAAATGGGACCTTGCGCCATGCAACAAGTAATGTTATTTTTAGCATTATTACTAAACAAAACCAACAATAGAAACATTGAATAAACAAGAATAGACCTGAGTTAATGTGTCAGCATGCTAATCATATTTTCAACTAAAAAATGTTTCCTTAACTGGTCTATACATGTTACACAAATATGATTCTTTTTTCAACCTCATATTTCTCAGCATGATAAACATATTTTCAATATAGCATGATTTAACACATGGGCTTTCTACTACCAATATTGAATATGTCCTTGCAAAATAAAACTATTTTCATCAACAACATGTCTTTAGCGGGTCTCTGCGCCATTTGGCGCAACGGGTCAACTAGTAAAAATAAATAATAAAATTAATCCTGAAACTTTTGTGCACTGTTGAGCATAATCTTGTTTTGTTTGTTGGAGCTCATCGTATGTTATTTGGCCACCAAATTTGCAAGCACCTAAAACATTTAATCATCATCGAAGCCACAAAGTTTCAAGCTTATAATTTTCTTTTTTGCTATTTTCCCCGTTCAAGAATTCATCCGATTAACCAGTTAACTTGCTGATTAATCCCTACTCGTAGGGTCACCGAGTAGCCGATAAACTCAAAAATCGTCCGATTAATCGATTAAATGGCCGATTAACTTGCCGATTAGCCGATTAATCCCCTACTCGCCAGCCAACCGAGCAGCTGCCAGTTAACGAGTTCCTCAACAATGTCTATTTTTGGATTTTACTATTCATCATCTGGTGCAACGCACGGGGTGTAGCCCCAACTTTCTCAAAGTCATGTGGTCATATGACTTTGTATACTCGTATACGTCAAATGAAGGAAATTATATAGTAAAATTTTACAATGACTTCTTAATGCCCCTAACGTAGAAAGATATAAAAAAAAAGGAAGGATAACAAACCTTCAACTTGTAGTCTACCTAAAGAAAACATTTCAGGTCTTCTTAGGACCAACTTATCTTTTAAGGTGTTATCCATATGTATAAAGGCATTTGAGATCACGCGACCAGGGTAATAGAAAAAGATGTTCTTATCCTATAGTGTCGTATTGTTCTACCCACGAGTCGTTCATCCCAACAAGTACGTGAACGCCTACGAAGACCACACCATGATAAGGATGAAGTAACGAGATGATTCTTGTTCCGAGCCTCACCGCATTTGCCATTCAAACATCGTCAGCAACAAAAAAATCTCTACTATTAAAGAAAGTATGTATGTCGTTGTTCGTTTCCATCGCTAGCACCTCCCCATAAATTAGGGCTAAAAAACTGGCTCGTCCCGTCACCACGGGTGTAGATTTTGGGTGAGGTAATAACACCAGCGGTGCCTAAACTTGTCATTAATATTCACTTTGGTGCTTAAACTTGAAAAATACACCGAACCGGTTCTACAACTTGGCGATATGGTTCAAATACGGTTCAAATCACGTCCAAATACGTATGTATTGTTGACTAGATATACCAGCATGGCACAGGGCCCACTTGCATTGCCGAGACAGGCTGACATGGAAAGAGTGCGTCTAAATGACCATCGGGTCCCACCTGTCAGTGCACAACATATACTTTAAATTTGAGTATTTACGTATTTTAATGACCATCGACAGGCTGATATGATAATGTAATTTTATAGAATATTTACGTATTTTAAATTTGAGTTTTATTCGAAAATATATCTTTTGAAAAACACATATACTTTATTAAAACACGTGAACACTTTTTACTACTGGAAACACATTTCCGAAAATAATAATCATTTCATATACTATCTGAATATTTTGTAATTTCTACAATAAGAAAAACAACTAACATGTGGAAAATGGGTGCACTAACTGCAGTCCGTTTAACTCCACGATTGTGTCGGATATATAAAACCTATATAAAATGTTACAGTGCGTTGTAGACAGCAAACGTACATGGGGCAATTGGTTGGCGCGTGTCATCTACGGCACGAAGGTCGCCGGTTCAAAACTCAGCCCTGCAACTTTTCTGTTTATTTTAGTTGTGCACTGACAGGTGGGACCCGACGGTCATTGAGACGCACACTCTTCATGTCAGCCTTTTCCGACACTGCAAGTGGGCCCTGCGCCACGCTGCCATATCTAGTCAGCAGTATATACATATCTAGACATGATTTGAACCGTATTTGAACCATACTGCCAAGTTATAGAACCAGTTCGGCGTATTTTTCAAGTTCAGGTACCAAAGTGAACATCGATGGCAAGTTTAGGCATCACTAGTGTTATTACCTCATTTTGGGTTCTCTCCTCCTGGTGCCAAATTACACGTTGGAGATGAGAGAACCAACCACAACACGATGGAAACAATTACTCCTCCAGCGGATGGGGGAACTGTCTAGTACATAAGGGCATGTGGTAGGCCAGACGTGTTTATACTTATTGAAGTTCGAAAAAACCTAGAAAATTTGGGACATATACACAACTGAATATACGTTATCACAAGTGAAGTTCAAACTTGAAATACAACTTAATAACAGTGATGAATTTACTAGGAATAGTGATAACAGATTAAATTCAAAGCCCAACTCACATTAGGCATTGTTCAATCTCAAATATGTCCCTTTTTCCTTGACCTTTGCTATCGATTTTAATTTGAAAATTTATGACATGATTACAAGTACTATCTGTGTCATAATCCATTGTGTTTATTTTGTTTTGAAACTTTATATCAACTAGACTGGATGCATAACAAGTCACTTGCACTAGATATTCTCTATGTCGTCTGAGATTTTGAACCATAAAAACCTATGGTGATTTTTAAAGAAATACTACTATTAAAATATAAGACAATTATTAGTTAAGGGGTATATTTTGCAAAGTTTACCTCCAAACCCTTCTAGTGGCGGCAAGTTTGTTTATATCAGACTTGCACAGATGTTTATAGGAATGCATCAACCTGATGGTGGTTGATCAAAACAAAATCAGCATCTTGCAGGAAGCAATATCGAAGAGCATGCAAGGTTGTAAACTTATCGGTTGTTGCTTCTATTTTCATGACGGAAGGATGACGCCATGAACTGTCGCAAGGCCTCCTTGATCTCCCGAACAATAGGGTTGTATGAGCCCAAGAACGGTTGCACGAGGTTCCAAATCACGTGAAGGCAATCTTAAGCAATGCAGACACACCAGACACCCAAATCCATAGCGAGAGCGAGTGCCTCCCCGCACGCCATAGCCTCGAGCATTGCCGGATCGGAGCAACTCATGATGGCGATGGATGAGCACCCCATGAACGCGCCCTTGGTAAGTTAGTAATGACAGGTGGCGCAATGCATGGATAAGTAAGTGTTGTCGGACAAACCCGTCATGCATAATTTCGATTTTTTTTGAAAAAAACTAAACCTTTTTTGTTGTTGTTGAGAAACTAGAAATAAGAAACGTATTTTTTTTTGAGAGGTAGAAATAAGAAAAGTTTTTTTTTTTAGAATCGTATGAGTGTATTGGGCCAAACCCGTTGTACGCTCGGCCCAGCCTCACAAGAGCCCAGAAATATGAATGGTCCGCAAGGCGCCACGTCCACTATGCAACGGCTAACCTTCGTCCACCGCGAAACGCCCACCGCCGTGCCGCACTCCGTCAGATTCCCCAACCCCGATCGACAAGGACGCGCCGCCGGGAAGAATCCGACCATGAGCGCCGCCGCGGCCAACGTCGCCGTCATCGGAGCCGGAAGTAAGCGACCCAGATCGGCCGTTCCTCAACACAAAACTCTACCCGCAATACTCCTGAATTCCTGATCCGATCGTCCCCCACTCACTGTCCTTTTTCCCGGATCGCAGTGACGGGCGCCGTGTGCGCCTCGCTCCTGGCCGCGCGCGGGGTGGCGGTGACGCTCTTCGACTCCGGCCGCGGCCCCGGCGGCCGCATGGCGCAGCGGAGGTGCTCGCCCGATCTACTGTCGCGCTGTGACCCGGGGTGTCGCTTTTCGGCTCTGACTGGTGCTCTTTTTTGGAGGGACGGCGTGCGTTCAGAGAGGTGATGGACGACGGCACGGAGCTGCGGTTCGACCACGGCGCGCCCTACTTCACCGTCAGCAACGACGAGGTCGTCCGGGTCGTGGGCGGATGGGAGGCGCGGGGCCTCGTCGCCGAGTGGAAGGCCATGTTCGCCTGCTTCGATCGGGAGACCGGCAAATTCAGAGACTTCGATAAGGTTCTGAGCCTCAAAATCCTACCCCTGTTAGTTTCTAGCACATATGAAATTGGGAATGTAGCAGTCAGAACCTAGAATGCTCGACTAAATTTTGGCTGCCGATCCTGATCATTGCTGCACATAATATGCTACCTAGAAATTAAGTAGATGAATCAAACTTCCACTTTTTTCCCATAAAATTTGCATCCGAAATGTTTCTGACTGTTTCCTGCTCCTTATCGGGTAGATTAGTTGACGAGCAACAATTTCTGTCTGCTAACATTAGCTCTCTGGGAATGTATCCTTGTCAGGAGGGAACCATGAAGAAGTATGTTGGAGTTCCTGGCATGAACTCAATATGCAAATCTCTGTGTCAAGAGGATGGTCAGACTTTCTGCAGAGTATTTGATTCTCTGGTACCCGGAGGGAGGACACAATCTTGATGCACATCCTTGTTGTCTCTTGTGCTATAGGTGTGGTGTCCAAATTTGGTGTCACTATTGGAAAGATGGATTGGCTTCAAGATAGGAGCTCATGGTCGTTGGCTAGCTTGGATGGCAAAGATCTTGGCAGTTTTGATTTTGTTGTAGCAACAGATAAGAACATAGCATCACAAAAAGTTTCTGGGTTGACTGGAAAGCCACCACCTCTTGGTTTGTTCGATTCCATTCTCTTCATAATATGCTCTACTTACTATCACATGACAAGATTTCTGTTTTTAGTTTTCTTTTTTAAGAACATGCTTCTAATCTTCCGACAAGTTCTACAAATCAGGATGGTTATCACTACTCCCTCCGTTCACTTTTTAAAGATGTTTTAGATATTTTAGACAGCACCTAAAACAGTTCAATTTCAGCTGTCTTAAATGACTTACAAAAGTGAACAGAGGGAGTACTTTTAATTAGAGAAATTATCCTTTCTTACCCTAAGTGAATTGCTTTTCGTTTCTTTGATTTATGGCTAGCATTTATTTTCCGATGGAGTAATGGAGTGCTGCTGTACACATGCTGAACAGTCAAAATGTAAGTAAATAAGCTATATGCGCTATAAAGCCATGTCCTGTTCCTACTTCCTAGTAGGAATTTCCTACCCCAGGAAGTTCCAATCATGCCCCTCTGTCTACCATGCTTAGATAAAAATTGTTTAAGAAGGGTACAATTTTGGTCACCCGTTACCTTTAAAAGAAATTGTGTGTTTCAATAAATGGTTTGGTTTAGCTAGTTCACCATTTTGTAATATTGGATCATCACCTTTACTTTTTCGTGTTCTGTCAGATTTGTCAGTATTTCCACATTTGTCAGCCATGATTCAAGATATCCCAGTTCGCCCCTGTTTTGCTCTGATGTTAGCGTTCTCAGAGCCTCTTGCTATGGTATAAGCAGCCTCCAGTTTATTGATTTATACATCTATAAGCCACCATTGTTCATCTACCTTGTGGTGTTTTAATCAGGTACCTGTCCAAGGGTTCTCTTTCTACAATTCCGATTCTCTAAGCTGGGCCTTTTGCGATAGTAGTAAGCCAGGACGTCATGTACCTCCTAATAGGTATACACCTTTTTTTATATGCACTTGGCATTTGATGGAGTGATAGTCCAATTTCGTTAAATGCAATTCTTTGTATTCAGTCAATCGTGGGTGTTGCGTTCAACCACCGAGTATGCTTCTAAGGTAATAGACAGTATGGGTCCCCGGAAACCTTCAGCAGATGCCCTTGCTAAGGTTGCAGAGGAATTGTTCAGAGAATTTCAGGCTACAGGACTGAACATTCCACAGCCAATCTTTATGAAAGCTCATAGATGGTTAGTATTCTACATGAATTCTTCAGCTCCTCTAATTGAATCATATTTTATTTTTAATGTACTTATTTCATATTGGTATCTGTCCATAAACAAATTTGCAGGGGTGGTGCTTTCCCAGCAATTTCTATCGGCGGTGATGATAAGTGTGTCTGGGAGAAGAACATGAAATTGGCTATCTGTGGAGATTTCTGCGCTAGTCCAAGTGTCGAAGGGGCTGTCCTTAGTGGCATGAGTGGAGCTTCCAAAATCCTTGGATGTTTAAACTTACCATCAGGGTTGTGACTTGTGAGTTTTGACTGACATCAATTCTTCTTGATTCCTCTCTGGTTTGTATCTATGCGTGCATTTGTCGTTTAAAGAGATGCAATTTTTTTGTACAGAAATAATTGGCATGGCCCTATAGGGAGGATATTGTTTGTTGAATAGTATTACGTGAAATAAGAAATAATTGCTGATTTGGTGGCAAGAATTCCAGGTGTATCATTTGAAGATGTTTCTATTGTATTGCATTTTTTATCTGCTGCTTCACGGCTGGTCCTACAAGTCTCCGTTGCTCTGACACTAAGTGCCTGTTCGGTTTCTCTCCGCTCCTGCGACTCAGCTCCCGGAGCGGAGCAGGTTGCTGCAGCTTTTTACGGAGCAGCTCAAACCGAGCTCCGCGGAGTGGAGGGATTCCAAACAGGGCCTAACATGCAGTTTTGGTTTCCAGAAATAGTGAGCACATATGAACTCATGAAAGGCGATCTAGAGATAGGCAGAACACTGACCGAATTAATTCTCCAGTGACCTATCCTGGAGTGTCACCAAACCGCTTCTAGAACAATGTCCCTGGATGTGGATGCTGAAAATCTCTTTGGAATATTGAACTGGAAATCTGGAATTTAGGGTGTTAAACATGCGTGTGATGCAAGTGATCTAGGAGAATAGCCTTTTTAGCCTTTTGGTACATGCTTGCTGCACATTCAAGTTTGCCAGATGGTGGACAAGTATAACTGATGAAGCTTTATGCAGTCTGTTGGTCTCAAATCTCAGACTGGCATATATTTATACATCACAATAGCCTTTGTCTGATAATACATCCATATTTTATTCTTAAGTACATGGAAATGTTTGTAAACCCTTTTCTTTTATATTGGAGTGTACTTCATGAGAGATTCAGAGGGCTTGTTAAAGTAAGCGCAAGGTGAACTCATTTACATCGAGAAGAGATAAGCTTCAGAATTTGTTTGATTCACTATGGACACCTAATACCTGAAAGGTGCAGAATTTGAATGATGAATATATATGTTTATCAGTACCATATGTAGTCCACATCACTGAGGACGAAATTCTCTTGGTGTGGTATAATTCTCCAAATTATTGTTTGTCATTAAGAAAATGCCATCATTTGGCACCCTTTACGTCCATTGTCGGTGACCACCATCTTGAAACTGCCAGATTGAGATACTCCTTGGAGCTTATAAAATTTTCGCATGTCTCGTATTCTAGCAATGATATCAGATGCCGCCCAATAACCTAAGAGAATAAATATGGAATACACAGTTCAGGGACAAAGATTTGTCCAACCAAACTTCATAACTTTGCTCTCCTAATTTGTCCAGCAACACCTGTGATCAGTTCAGTTTGGTATTGTGTGCTGATATATCTAATACTATGCATACACACTACTTTCAGTTTGGTCCACTTTTTCTTTGAAGTAACAACACAATACATGTTCAGTGTAAAGAAGATTTTGTATGTTTTGTTCATGTGTAATCATGTAAACCATGAGTAGCATAGTGATATGCAAGTCTTCATCTGTCCATTTATTAGCTCCTTATGTTTTCTTTTTGTTGAAGGATTTAGGATACATAGACTGGAATTTGTCAGCCCCAGTCTGCAACTATGAAAAGTTTATGAAAATTGAAATGCAGAATGTTTCCCCGTATTATTATTTTCGGAAAGGCCGTCCAGTGCAAAAGCTGTGGCTTATGTACCTTCTTTTGTTGAAAAGAATGGGTTATGTACTTATGTTGTTTTTAGTTCCTAAAATCATAGTTCCTTTTCTTCTAGTTGAACAGTACCGGGTGAACAAGAAGCCTGCATATATTTTCTGCCATACTATGTTTTCTCTGACATCTATATCTATATCTATACCTCTATATCTATATCTATATCTATACCTCTATATCTATATCTATATCTATATCTATATCTATACCTCTATATCTATATCTATATCTATACCTCTATATCTATATCTATATCTATATCTATACCTACTAATAAAAAGGCTATTGCTTCTTACCACCGTAATTTCGTCCGTTTTTCGTCAGTCCACCTTACCATATTATATTTTTGATTTTTTGTCGCTCGGATATAAGGCCCAGCCCCGCTAGCCAATTCAGCAAGGTTGCCTTGCATGTTAATGCTAAGAAACTTATTGAATTTGAACGTTTATTCTCTCCAACACATGGGCTGAGCTGGGCCACTCCAAGGACACAGCCAACCAAACAGATGTATTTGTTACCGGCTAATTAGTCCCACCTCGCCTTTTTCAATTTAGATCCACTGATTTATATGGGCCTATGAGTTGTATGATAATCAACAAGGAGCCTCGAGGATTAACTAAGGAAAGATGAGATGTGGGTCGGCGTTGTGGCTGCATGGTACATGAAAATAGGTATGATAATCAATAAGGAGCCTCGAGGATTAACTAAGGAAAGATGAGATGTGGGTCGGCGTTGTGGCTGCATGGTACACGAAAATAGAGGGGCATGAGAAAAAAAAAGAAGGAAGGAGAGTGCCTGCTGCTAATTGCATGAGAAATAAAGAATGAATGACAAAGGAAAGAGAGAGATTATATGAAGGAACGAGGAAGGAAATCTCATTAACGTAAAAACGTAACAATTTTGATCGGTGCATTTTTTGTTACTTTTGCACCCAGTCATCCATATATTTACAATGCATATGTGACTAAAGTTCGATAGTGCCCCAATGGACAAGGAGATCTAAATGACTTAAATGGCGGTGGATTTACTAACGCTACAGCATGATTGTGGCGAGCTCAATATGGCCGCCTTTTTGCTATATACTCCAGATCAACGAGGAGGACCTCACGATTCCCGCCACATACCGCCTTACGCCAGCCCGCCGCGCTAAACCCGCTGGCACCGATCACCAACACATGAGGAAGCAGACTCATTCTTCACCGTTTACTCTGTAGCTACGCACCCGCGTTGTGCCAAAGTATGATGAAAAGTACATCGTCCTGGGATTGATCACGTTCGTCATGAGTAGATGGACAATATGAGCCCCATTAGCGATGGCGATGAAAAGAAGAAATGGCAACAAAGTTAGATTGGTAGCTAGGAGCGTGCAAGGATTTTGTTTCTCCCGTTGCAACGCACGGGCACATTTCCTAGTACATTACATATTCACCTTGAGTTGTTACTTCAGAGCAGTTACAAATCAGTGCGCGGTTAAGACTGTTCTTCCCAACTATGTTACTGTCTACCATGCATTAACTTAAGACAGATGTTGGCATGGTCTGCATGCAAGTGAAGATTGGTTAACCACTTACCGTAGATAATGTAAGCCAATTATCTTAACCCTTCTGATCGTAATAACCTAAGCTGCTGCGAGTTCGATCCCACGAGTCAGCACGCGTGTTACTACTGTGCTGCGCACTGATGGTTTCTTTCAGGTGAGCAGCACTTATTCTAAAAGCTCCATGCAAAGTCCCCAACTGAATCGAACTCCGTAGCCAAGGAGAACAGCCACAAATATGCATGGTCCAGGCACGGTGCAGTTGTGCGGCCACCCAACTAACCCTGACAAGTAAGCAGTCATTTTCCATTCAGTTGGTTTAGAACTTTCATTTAGACCGTTTGTTTTAGCCTGGATGCAAACACTGACATACAGTTTTGGTTTCCAGACATAATAAGCACATAAGAACTCATGAAAGACTACCTAGAGATGAGCATTGTTCCTAACCAAACCTATTCTCCAGTGACCTATCCTGGAGTGTCAACAAACACTTCCCTGGACGTGGATGCTGAAAATCTCTTTGGAATATAGAGCTGGAAATCTGAATTTAAGGTGTTATCTGTTAAGGAACATGCGTTTCATGCAAGTGATCTAGGAGAGTAGCCTTTGCCTTTGGAACATGCTTGCTGAACATGCAAGTTTCCTAGATGAATGACAAGTATAACTGATGAAGCTTTATGCGCGGTCCGTTGGTCCCAAATCTCAGAATGGTATATATTTTACACAGCGCAATAGCCTTTGTTTGATAATCTATCTATATATTATCCTTAGGTACATGGATATATTTTGTTTTATATTGGAGTGTACTTCCTGAGAGAAATTCAGAGATCTATTCAACGTGAACACATGGTGAACCCATTTACATTCAGAAGGGACAAAAACCTCTCACCGTGGACACATAATAACTGAAAGCTGCAGAATTTGAATGATGAATATATGTTTATCAGTACCATATATAGTCCACATCACTGAGGACAATTTTTGTTGATGTGGTATAATTCTCCAAATTATTGTTTGTCATAATGAAAATACTATCATTTGGCACCCTTTACGTCCAACGTCAGTGACCACCACCTTGAAACTGCCAGATTGAGATACTCCATGGAGCTTATTTATGAATTTTCGATGTCCCGTATTCTAACAATGATTTCAGAGGCCTCCTAATAACCTAATATAATAAATGTAACTAAATATGCAGTTCAGGGACAAAGATTTCTCCAACCAAACTACATAATTATCTTTGCTCTTCATCTGATTTGTCCAGCAACACCTGTGATCAATTCAGTTTGGTATTGTGTGCTGATGTTCTAGTACTATACGTATGCGTACACTCTACACTCTACTTTAGTAAAGCCATAATATTTTTTTACCATTGTACTTGCTATTTTTCCTGCCTTATGTAAAAGAAGAAGAATGTTTATCTCTGGAATGGAACGTCTTAAGGTGGTTCCTGAAGCAATCATGTTATTGACTACAATATGCCTCCACCTTTTCTGTGAAGTAGTACGATGTTCAGTGTAAAAGAAGGCTTTGTATTTTATTTTTTCTTATGTAGTAACAATCATGTAAACCATGAGTAGGCATAGTGCTCTCCAAGTCTTCTTTCCCCCATATGCTGTTAGCTCTTTTCGTTTTTTGTTGTGGAAGGATTTAGGATACATGCACCGGAAATCTCCAAAGCCCCAGTCTGCAACCATGAAGAGTTTATGAAAAGTTAACTGCAGAATCATTCCTCGTCAATTTGAAAATAATGGCTTATACTGTATAGTTCCTTAAACCATAGTTCTTTTTCAACTAGTTGAACATGAAGCCTGCATATTTTCTTTCTTTTGCATGCATGAGATTGAGATCTTCACCTCGAGTTACTTCAGAATAGTTAGAAAGCAATGTGGTTGATCAAGACTGTTTTCTTCCTAACTTAAGCTATGTTGTTACTGTCAAGTACGTGCTAACTTAGACAAATATCAGCATGTTTTGATGCAGGTGAAGGGTCGTTAATCACTAGCCGTAGATGCTGTAACTCATGTAGTAATATTTTACCCCTTTCTATATTTTCGTTGTTGAATGAACGAAGCCCCTTCTGATCATAATAACCTGATTAAACCGCTGCAAGTTCGATCCCACGGGTCAGCGCGCACGCAGTGAGAAGTACTTTTTTCTTTCAGGTGAGCAGCACTTGTTCTGAAAGCTCCATCCAAAGGCCCCAGCTGAATCGAACTCCACAGCTAAGGAAAAGAGCCACAAGATATGCATGGTCCAGCATGGAGCACTTATGTGGACACCCAACTAACCCTGACAAGTAAGCAGTCATTTTCCACTCAGTATTGATTCAGAAAATTCAGTTTAGACCGTTTATTTTGGCCTGGATCCAAACCGTGCATGTGTATCTCATTTTCTTGCTTGTGTTTCTCGGAGTGTTTACCATTTATTGCCGGCAATTAGGATGTCCATTCCAAATTTCAGCCTCAAGAAAATCCCCCATCAAATAAATGATGAGTAGAGCCACTTGTATGGCTGAAAACATAGTAGATCTGGTCGAGAACCAGACCAGTACAAAACGGAAGAGAACAGCAAGTAGTCCAAGGCAAAGCAAGGACGTAAACAGTTCTTCTGTCATACTAGCTAAATTACACAGCATCATTGTCATAGGGATGCAGAACAGGATTCCTAGACAAAACACTGCAGGTCTAATCTGTGTCTACTCATAGCCTTAAGAAACCAAGAGGTGACTCCTCCATGACAAAACTACTGCAAATGTTAAAACATATAAATGTACTGTAGTCAAACTTGCATGCATGCATGTGGCTAAAGATCCTAGACCTCTAAACAACGCCTGACATCCAGGCTTAAACTATTGACAGCGATGGCCGTATCTGTAACGGCCTAACTAACCTTACTTACCCCTTGGAAGAACCAAGCAGTATTTTTCTTCTTCTGGTTAATAACATCTCTTTCCAAGAAGTTGCTCTGCAAAGGTTGCGATTAGATATTTAGATTAGCTTTTGCTGTGCAAAGGGAGTGAGATTAGATCAGGCCCTTGTGAGCTGCAAGTTGCTGCTCTACACCTGGCTGGCTCCATCCCTGGGCGCAGAGATTCTAGGCTACTTTGAGTATAGAAATGCAAGCACCATGGCAGCCAGATTTGCACAGTAAAGGTACACGTGTGGCCTATGTACCACCTACTTACGCATGCATGGAATCCAAAGCAGCGTGGGCGTTGCAGAGATGCAGAGCCCTCTTAACTGGAGTGGCCGCTGGTCGTCCGGTGAATGCTCTCCCTGGATGGCTGCATGGTCGTACTGAACTGAAGCGCATGACACCTGGTGCAGAGGCGCTGCAGGTTCCCGATCGAGCTCATGTCATGGCATGGCATGGCATCTTCCGGTGATCACAACGCCTGCCTGAACGGCGGTGATCAGTGTTCAGTCGTAGCCTATCTTCATCCTGTAGCATGCAGTGCATTAACTTGGATCTTCGGGGTTTCGTCATGGCATGGCCGAGTTCATCGGTGGCGTGGTAGGTGCAGTTGGTTTTCTATGCTCCCCGGTTCAGGCGCCGCCTGTCATGGGTGCTCGGTTACTATTGCCTGGATCCACTACTAGTTTTGCACCGCCAGCCAGCACTTAGTAGTAGCTTGGTAGCATGGAGGTTGTGACCTAGCTTAGCCCATGATGCTTTGTGGTTGCCTACTCACCTAGCTAGGGTAGCATGGTCCGTTGTGGCGGTTTAATTTAGGTGATGATTTTGTCTGGTAATGTTGTTAAACTACTCTATCTAGTGATCTAAAGAACTGCGCGTTAATTAAGGTGCAGGTCCAAACTATGTTCAAACCAGGTCCCTCCCTATGATTCTTTTTTACTTGATCTTTTCATCTTTGCCTTTAAAAACTGCGCGTTAAGAGCAACTCCAATGGGACGACCCATTTCGTCCGCCCGTGTCCGTTTGGGTCGGCGCGGACAAAAGTGTGTTGGAACCGCAGCCCTCTCCTCTTACTCAAACGGAGGTGGAAGGAGAAGAACAGTGGACACAAGATTTTTCGGCCGGTGCACGAACGCCGCCACGGGCGCACGAACGCCCCAATCCTTTTCTTTCTTATAGTGGCTACATGGCTACAAACTAGAGGCGCACACACGCGCTACCGTAACAAGCTCAGCTAGGGGGTTTTATGCTTGGCCGATGCTTACACATCGCTCCCCACCTCCCCCGATCTGGCGCACGATCCTTCCGCGCAGCACGGACGCCCCTCACAACGATTTCAGGCGTAGGACTCGCTGCTCTCAACAGCCCCTACATGCATGCACGACTCAGCACGTAGCTACACACCTAACTAGCTTATCCATCGGATGCATGCACGCACTACACTGGTAACTAACCAATCCACATGCATGGCGCAGCTAACAAACTTATGCATGTCAAGATTATGTCTAACAAAGTGGCGGCCCAACGCGCCGACCCAAACGGACGCGCGTCCGTTTTTCGTCCGTGGGCGACCCATTCCAGGCCCAATTTTGAGCCGGATTTGCGTCGGCGCGGACACGAGACGGACGCGCGCGCCTACTCCTCTGTCCGGGCCCGCCGGTCGGTGGCAGCCACCAACATTTCCCTCATTTTCCCCAAAAACGCTCCCGCCCGCGCGCGCCCCCGCCCCCCAGCCAGCCATGGAGGACGCCATCGACCTCGACCTCGACGCCGCTGCCGGCCTCGCCTCCCTCGCCTCGTCCGGCGCCGTTGCCCTCTCCGGGAAAGGCAAGCCTCGTGCCCCGCGCAAGACCGCCGCCGCGACCAAGCCGAAGAAGGCGCTGACGCCCGAACAGCGGGCAAGGGAGTCGGCCAAGAGGAAGGGCCGGAGGCACGCCGCGGACGCGAGGGATGAGGCCGCCGCGCAGGCCGCCGCGGCAACGAGGGAGGCGCTCTACATGCTAGGGATAAACCCTAGCCAGCACAGCGTCCTCCAAGCCGCCGTCGCCGCGGCCAGCACCGGCTCGTCGGTGTTTCCTCGGATGGTGCTGCCCGACTCACCCCGCGCGTCGACTTGCAACCCGGTCCCCGGCTTCCACGTCTACCCGCAGGCCTCCCGCCTCTTCGGGGAGTGCTCACCCGACGTGAGCGTGGTCGCGCCTTCCATGCCCGCGCCCGCGCCCATCGACCTCAACGCCACCCCGGTGGTCGGTGGCTCGTCGTCCGGCGGCACGAGGAAACGCGCGCGACAGACGCCGGCTGGCGGGCTCCCGGACGCCCGTAACCTGTTCGAGGAAATGCCGTCCACCGTCGACGAGGACTACATGCAAAACCTCATCTTCGAGGGTGGTGCGCCAGGCGCTGGCTACGATCCCGACGAGACACAAAGCCAGGACGGCCGCGGGGCGTTCACGCCGGCCGCTGGCTATGATCCCGATCAGGCGGCCTTCATGCGTGATCAGGTCGGCATCGATCTGGACGGCTTCCCCCTCGACCACGAGTTCCCGGAGGACTATGGGCTAGAGGAAGAGGACGAGTGCGACATCGAAGTGGAGCCTTTGTTCGAGGACGAGCTCGCCAACCAAACCGCCGGTCCTAAGCCGAAGCGCAAGAGCAAGTGCACGAAGGCGTACACAGCTGCTGAGGACAAGCTTCTTTGCGAGTGTTGGCGAGACATTGGACAAGACCCAAAGACAGGCGCCGAGCAAAAGCATTCGACCTTTTGGACTCGTGTGCACCGCGAGTTTCATGAGCGCAAGAAGTTTCCACCTTACCAATTTGTGAGCACGCGCGGGTGGGTCTCCATTTCCAAGAGGTGGAGGGTGATCCAACAAGAGTGCAACAAGTTTTGCGCCCCCCTTGAGAGCGTCAAGGCCCGCCCTGTGAGCGGCATCGGCATGCAAGACATGGTATGATAGCAAGCAAGCCGCCCACTTTTGTGCCATCAAGATCATCCTTTTACGTCTTCATTTGCTATCACTTGCCCATATGCTTGCATGGAAACATTTTGTAGGCATTTCAAGCTTTGGAGGCATTCAAGGTTCAACACAATGGCAAGTGCTTCAACCTCTCCCATTGCTATCGGGTCATCAAGGACGAAGAGAAGTTCAAGGCACAATATGCCGCACTCAAGGCACGTGGGGGGAAGGGCGTCGTGGAGGATGTTGGGGAGGGCGAGCCGGCACGGCCGTGGGGGAAGACCAACTCCAAGAAGGAGGACAAGCGAGATGCGGCCACCAACGCCTTGATCGCAAGCGTGGACGGCATGATGAATAAAAAGGACTCAAGGGAGGAGGAGCGCCGGCGTTTTAAGGCGGAGCAAATGGATGCTTTCATGGAGATCCAAAGGAGGAGGCTTGATCTTGACGCCGAGAAGCAAGCCAAGATGTTCGAGCTCGAGGCGGAGAAGCAAGCCAAGATGCTAGAGATCGAGGCCGCCAACGCCAAGACAAAGGCGAAAGAAGTGGCTCTTGCAAGCATGATGACCAGGGTGGAGATCATAGGTGGATCTCAACGCCTTGTCGCCAAGGAAGAGGCCGTGGTTCGAGAAGATGCAGGCCGACATGCTCAAGTTCGACGACGAGTGATCTATGGCGTCGAGGGCCATCTTTTTTGTATGCCGGCAAGACCACGGGAGCCGCGATGACGTGGTCGAACTCAAGTCCCACCATTTTTTGTGTGCTGGCATGTGTGCCGGCCGGCTGGTGAGTGCGCCAGCATGAACTGTGGTATTTTCTGAAGCCGGCATTGTATGTCGGCGCTGGCATGGTACCGGCATGAGACATGGCCGCTGGCATGATCGGCCGCGGGTCTTTTTTATTTAAAAGTTGAATGCGGACATGAAATGGGTCGGCGCGTTGGGCGCATTGCCGACCCAAATGCAAAACTGGGCGGACGCCGGGCGGGCGGCCGACCCAAACGGACAAAAAGCGGACAAATGCGCCGTTCGTTTGGGTCGCTCCATTGGAGTTGCTCTAAGATGCACTACAGATTTTTTTTTTAAACAACATGCATAATTGTGTGATGTTGCAGCCAATTCAGAGTAAATTATTCTGAATCCATTGACGGCCAAACTCTGGGTTACGATGAAAACAACTGTAAAAGACAGTATATATGGCGCCTATCTAATGCACTCGTCAACAGGACGTGCATGCACCTTAGTCAGGCTCTGGATCAGCTCGAGCTCTCGAGCCATAATAAAGCGCCTGTAAACAGAGGTCGATCCAGCTCTCCACAGGCTCCACGTCGCGGCGCTCACGTCGCGAGGGAGATCGCCGCCTATGTCCATGGACGGACACGCGCGCCTCGGGCGTCGTGTTAAAAGGGGAGAACAGGTTAATTAACTACTAGCACTCTGATCAGATGGTATCCCTCACGCCTACTATCTTACATTTACGACGGGCATTTAGCTGGTATACACTGTGCTTGTACACAGCGATCTGAAATTTTGTCGAATTTCAGTCAACTCTCTGTGAGCCCTGAGGCCTGACTAGCGATTTTTACAGTGAATCAGGTGGGCATTGTCTGCATATAACTCAATGCATGGTGACGAAGAAGTTGGGACTCGCAGCATGACAGCAGGAGACAGGAGTGGCCACCGGCGTCGGTGCGTGACACCTGAAATCCACATAGTGCACTGACTCCAAGCTCGGCAACGCATTCATTCATGCATAACGTACGAACTGGCACGAAAACTTTTGACAGCCGTACGTACGTACGTACGTGCGATGGATGGATGGATGGATGGATGTTGTGGTTTGACAAGACTAGATTCTCGTCCCGTTCTGAGCAAGCAGGTGGTGGAGAGCCACGTACAATTTTAAAGCCTCTTCTCGGCTCTTGATGTGTGAACAACTACGCCTCCAAGCAAGCCCGCAACTGCACATCAGTGGTCTGGTGTTTGTACATAGGGAAGCCAATGAAGCGGCCCATCAGTGTGCAAAGCAAGCCACGGAAGAGAGGAGGAGATGTTTGTGGATAAATTATATGCCTCCTTTCTTAGCTAGTTTGTCAGCAGCCCGATCGTCAACATTGAAGATGAAGCTGATCAAGGAGAGGCCGGGAAGCGAGCAACTCAAGCACTGGGCCGGCAGGCCGGCCCATCCGCAGCAAGAGAATTCCCCAGTGGCTTGCAAGCCCAAACTGGGCCCGCTAAGCGGGTGTAACGGTAGAGAGGGTTTAAATACTTCCCATCGTTATCAGTAGAGGACAGGAAGGAACGGGAGGCTCCGGCCTGGCTCGTGCGTGAGTGCGTGATTGTAATTCGAATTGCTATGTGGGTGGTTGGGAGGACAGCTAAACCATATCCAAACCTAGATCTCGTTCATGGAGGAGGGAGGATCCTCACATCTGGTACTCAGAGCTTTCTGATCCTGGAGATCCCGAGCCACGTCCACGCTACGCGCTTCAAGCTCCAGCAGCGGAGCGCCGCCATGGACAAGCTGTCGTCCGAGGGGCGGCAGATCCAGGAGCTGTTTCGTGCGGACTTCGCCGAGGTGCTGGATCAACGCTTCAAGGCGCACGGCGAGGAGATCATCAAGTCTGTCGGCAAAATGCTCAAGGAGACGACGATGGCGCTCGATGGCCTCGTCACGGAGCGAATCGACGGCGCCAGGTCCGAGTTCAACCTCGACGTCGAGCAAATCCGTGCGGATCTCGAGCGCTGCGGCAAGGAGGAGGTCCCGTGCAAGCAGGCGAGCCCGCCGACCAGCAAGGAAGTTGGGGGCAGCCGCGATTCGACAGCGGCAGATCCCCTTGGCTTCGACAAGTTTCACCGGGGGAAGGCGCATCAGGTTTATGTGCCTCCTCCGGTCAGAGGTGCGCGCGATTCCGTTTCTCCCCGTGAAAATTTTTCCCCTCGAGATTTCGCTGCATCGGACGTCTCTGACATGTACCAATCTGCTCCCCGTGTGGAACTACCGTGTTTCGATGGCTCAAATCCGCGACTGTGGCAATCGCGCTGCGAGGACTGTTTCAAGCTATGGGGTACGCCAACAGCAAGGTGGATTTCCTACGCCACGTCTCAGTTTGACGGCGCAGCAGCTAGATGGCTCGAGGCAGTACAACGCAGATCGCCGAACTTGTCCTGGGCAGAGTTCTGTCAGCTGTTGTTGAACAGATTCGGTCGCAGCCAACATCAGACCCTGGTGAGACAGATGTTCAGAATCGCTCAGGAATCGACAGTGTCAGATTACGTGGAACGATTTGCAGAACTGTATGACCAGCTTTCAGCTTATGAGGATGTGCCTGACAGTTTGTACTATACCACTTGTTTCATCGATGGCCTCAAGCCGGGTGTGAGGATGTCAGTTGCTCTGCAGAAACCCCAAGATCTGGATACAGCTTATGACATAGCTTTGCTCCATGAAGAATTAAGTGATACAAACTCCTCTCCGTTTCAGTTCAAGAAGACAATGACAACAGCTTCGACAGTTTAGAGAGCTCCAGTTGCTACTGACAGAAGGCCAGTTGAGAACAGCAAGGGTGTTCCTTCAGAGGATAAGTGGAGCACGTTGCGTACCTACAGGAAATCAAAAGGGTTATGTTTCACCTGTGGAGAGAAATGGTCCAAGGACCACCAATGCAAATCTTTTGTTCAACTCCATATAGTGCAGGAGATGATTGAACATATCCAAAGCACAGCTTCATTCTATCAGGAGTCGTCTGATAGTGACTTTGATAACCTTATGCTTCTATCAGCAGCAGCCTGTTCAGCTGAGTCGTCCCCATTGACAATGAAACTTCAAGTTACTGTCTGTGGCCAGGTCCTCACATTTTTGGTGGACTCGGGCAGCACTCACTCCTTCCTCAATTCAACTTTAGCTGCCTTGTTGCAAGATGTACAAGAGGTCAAACCTATAACAGTAACAGTGGCAGGTGGTGCTAAGTTGTACTGCTCCCAGATAGTGAAGCAATGTAGTTGGTCTTGTCAGAATAATGAATTCAAATCAGACTTCAGATTTCTTCAGTTAGGCAACTATGATGGATTTTTGGGGCTTGATTGGCTAGCAAACTATAGTCCAATGGTGATAGATAGGGATCAAAAATGGTTTTCATTCCAGTCTCAAGGAAATTGGGTCACATTACAAGGTGTATTACCTGATGATTGCACTTTTACAGTTATGGGTGTGGAAATGGCTGACACAGATAACAAGGAACCCAGTTCTCACATTCCTGAAGTACAAGCATTGTTGGAAAAATTCTCTTCTGTGTTTGAGGAACCAAAAGGATTACCACCTAAGAGGCAGTATGACCATACAATACCACTTATACCAGGTGCTACACCAGTGGCTGTCAGACCTTATAGAGTGGCTCCCCACTTGAAAACAAAGATGGAAAAACAAGTAAAAGAGTTGCTGAAAAATGGTATGATCAGACTCAGTCGAAGCCCTTTTTCCTCTCCTGTGCTGATGGTCAAGAAGAAGGATGGTACCTGGCGCATGGTAGTGGACTACAGGCATTTAAATGCTATAACAGTGAAGGGAAAATATCCTATACCTGTGATAGATGAATTACTGGATGAGTTGCATGGTGCTTGCTGGTTTACTAAACTGGATTTAAGAGCAGGTTATCACCAAATCAGAATGGCCCCTGGAGAAGAATTTAAAACTGCATTTCAAACTCATGAAGGTCATTATGAGTTGCTGGTCATGGGTTTTGGATTGTCTGAAGCTCCTGGTACATTCCAAGGTGCTATGAATTCTGATCTACCTGCACTCAGGGAATTTGTTCTGGTATTTTTTGATGATATTCTGATTTTTAGTAAAACCTTGAAGGAACATCTGTTGCATGTGGAAAAGGTCCTCAGCACCTTGCAAGAAAAGCAGTGGAAGGTCAAATTGAGAAAGTGTTCCTTTGCACAGCAGCAGATTGCTTATTTGGGTCATGTTATTAGTGACAAGGGAGTTTCTACTGACCCTTCCAAAATTCTATCAGTGCAGAACTGGCCCACTCCTGTCAATGTAAAAGAGATTAGGGGTTTTTTGGGTCTCACTGGATACTACAGGAAATTCATAAGAAACTATGGTGTGATTAGTAAACCCTTGACTGAACTATTAAGGAAAGGCACATTGTTTGTGTGGACTCCAGCTGCTGAAACTGCTTTTGTTACTCTCAAGGAAGCCTTAGTACAAGCACCTGTCCTGGCCTCCCTGATTTTTCCTTGCCATTTGTACTGGAGACTGATGCTTATGATACTGGTATAGGAGCAGTACTTATGCAAAAAGGGCATCCCCTTGGATTTGTCAGCAGAGCTTTGGGTCCAAAGAACAGAGGACTATCTGTTTATGAAAAGGAATATCTAGCTATTCTTCTGGCAGTGGAACAGTGGAGGCCTTATTTGCAGTTTCAAGAGTTTGTGATCAAAACAGATCAGAAAAGCCTGACTCATTTATCTGATCAAAGATTGCATACACCCTGGCAGCAGAAAGTGTTCACTAAACTCCTGGGTCTCAATTATAAGATTTTGTACGAAAAGGGCACAGATAACTCTGCTGCAGATGCTTTATCCAGGAGACCTCATCCTACCTCCCAGGTCATGTCCATTTCTTCTTCTCAGCCCTCTTGGTTGCAGGAAATTGTGGACAGCTACCAACAAGATCCTAAAGCTCAAGAGTTGTTACAGCAATTGGCTGTGGACCCAGCGTCCAAACCTTCCTATACTTTGGTAAATGGATTAATCAGGTACAAAAACTGCATATGGATAGGAAATGATGTACAACTGCAAGCTAAGATTTGCAATGCTTTTCATGCTACTCCAGTTGGTGGGCATTCTGGTTTCCCCGTGACTTACAAAAGAATTCATGCCCTTTTCAAGTGGTATGGGATGAAAACTCTTATTAAGGACTTTGTGCAATC
Source organism: Triticum aestivum (assembly GCF_018294505.1). Classification (NCBI taxonomy): domain Eukaryota; kingdom Viridiplantae; phylum Streptophyta; class Magnoliopsida; order Poales; family Poaceae; genus Triticum; species Triticum aestivum. The sequence goes on from NC_057808.1 coordinate 490,407,202, forward strand.
TTGTGTAACCTGCCAGAAAGCTAAGCCTGAGAGGATCAACTATCCTGGTTTGTTATCTCCTCTGCCTGTTCCAAGCAAGGCCTGGGAAACAGTTACCATGGATTTTATATCTGGCCTCCCTCTGATCATTTTGATTGCATAATGGTAGTCATTGATAAGTTTACTAAGTATGGTCACTTTATTCCAGTCAAACATCCTTACAATGCTCCTAGGATTGCTGAACTTTTCCTGGATAACATATACAAATTGCATGCCATGCCCCTGTTTGTTGTGTCAGATAGAGATCCTGTATTTACCAGTCAGTTCTGGCAAACCCTTACAAAAAGGACTGGAGTTACTCTCAATATGAGCACTGCCTACCACCCAGAAACAGATGGTCAAACTGAGAGAGTGAACCAACAAATTGAGTGTTTTCTCAGGTGTTTTATTTCTGCTCATCCCAAGAAATGGAGCAAGTGGTTGTCTCTCTGTGAGTTTTGGTACAATACAAATTGGCATTCTTCCTTGGGGAAATCTCCATTTGCAGTTCTGTATGGCCAAGAACCTAGGTACTTTGGTGTTACAGCTCAAGACACTATAGCTCCACAAGATGTCCAGCAGTGGCTTGATTCCAGGGCAGTGGTACAAGCTTCTGTCAGACAACATTTGCTGCGTACTCAGCAGAGAATGAAGATGCAAGCTGATAAGAAGAGAACTGACCGAGTGTTTGCTGCGGGTGATATGGTCTTTCTGAAACTTCAACCATATGTGCAGCAAATCTGTGGCTTCCAGGACTAACCAGAAGTTATCCTTTCGATACTTTGGGTCATTTCAAGTGTTGGAACGTATTGGTGAAGTGGCATATCGCCTGGATCTTCCTCAAGACATCAAGGTACATCTTGTGTTCCATGTTTCACAATTAAAGCAGTTTATCTCTCCTAAGTATACGGTCCAGAAAGTACTTCCTGCTCCTGAACATGCACTGCGAGTTCCTGTACGCGTACTGCAACAACGCATGTGGCGCAAGAACAACCGATCCATCGCCCAGATCTTGGTGGAATGGAGTGGTGAACCACAAACTGAGCCAACCTGGGAAGACAAGGATGTTCTGCGCCAGTTATTTCCGCGTGCGCCGGCTTGGGGACAAGCCGGATTTCAAGAACGGGGGGATGTCAGCAGCCCGATCGTCAACACTGAAGATGAAGCTGATCAAGGAGAGGCGCGGGAAGCGAGCAACTCAAGCACTGGGCCGGCATGCGGGCCCATCCATAGCAAGAGAATTCCCCAGTGGCTTGCAAGCCCAAACTAGGCCCGCTAAGCGGGTGTAACGGTAGAGAGGGTTTAAATACTTCCCATCGTCATCAGTAGAGGACAGGAAGGAACGGGAGGCTCCGGCCTGGCTCGTGCGTGATTGTAATTCGAATTGCTGTGTGGGTGGTTGGGAGGACAGCTAAACCATATCCAAACCTAGATCTCGTTCATGGAGGAGGGAGGATCCTCACATAGTTGTATTCAGCTCCCGTGTAATCCCCCCTAATTGAGTTATAAAGCTCTTGATTCGCAAAAAAAAAAGCAAGCCCGCAACAGCTAGCTGCCTTGTGCTGAGCAACATATTGCCCGCAGAAATCTGGCTAGATTTTTTTTCTCTTTTTCGGTTTTACTAATTTTGATGCAACTGGAAAATCATTTTGCATCAGTGATGGGACTTGGGAGAGTAGGCAAAGTCCGAGGCCGAGCCGGGGGCGCCGCGGTAAGCGGCGGCAAGGCCAAACCGTGACGTGAGCGGCCTGGAACCGAAGACGACGCAAAAGCAATGTCGTCGGTGGACGGGAGTCCCTGATCGGTGCAGGTGCGGAGGCCGGAGACTCGCTGAATACGAAATCGGGACGGGGGTGGCGGAAGCACGGCGGATGCGGCGGCTTGAGCAGGGCGACGCGTGCGGCGAACGTATGGAACGGACAGGGATGAAATCGGCTGAAAGTAACCAAAAAAATGAGCCAATGGTTGTGATAAGAGCATCTACAGCCGGGCGCCTCAAGCCCGTCTCATACGTCCGGGCGGGCCACTCAATCACTGGCCGGTCACGATTTTTCGACCCAGACAGTCCTAAAAAAGCATCAAACGCCCGGACTGGCCGGCACCCCTCATATGCAGCCCAAAAATGGGGTGGATTTGGGGGCGCCCGCCATGTAGAACTGGCGAAGGGGTCTCAAGCGGACTCACCCGGAAATCCGGCGGTCCGACAGAGGCCTCCTCCATCGCCGTGGTGTGAACCCCGCGTTGTGCCGCTCCGGCTCGCCGCCCGAGACCAAATACGCCTATTTAACCCGGCCGACGTCCCGCAACCCTAGCCCATCCCCCTCCCCCTATCCCTTTCCGCGTCGCCAGTCCGAAACCATCCACCTCCTCCCTCTCCCGCTCCGGCGCTCTGTCCATGCTCCGGCGCTCCGCCATGGTCCAGAGCAAGATCACCTACTACGCAATGCTCACGCTCTACGGGATCCAGTAGGAGATCCGGGCAAGACAAGCCGCGAGCGCCACCCGCATCGTTGTCGGGCTGCCTCCGGACTCTCCGGAGGAGGAGGAGGAGGAGGAGCAGCCCAGGGAAGAGGAGGAACAGGAGCTGGCTCCGATGGAGGTGGAGCAGCAGGAACATGAGCTGCTGGGCTTCAACATGGAGCAGGCGGAGGCGGAGGAGATGGCGAAGCAGCAGGCCATCCTAGAGTCCATCCAGGATGAGGTCTATGTGGAGGGCAACCGGGCGTTCCTCCGTCAGAAGCAGGCGTCCGACGCGCTCCTCACCGAACTCGACGCAGAGATAGAGGCGAAGGAGGCCGGAGCAAAGCAGCCAGAGCTGCAGCTGCCGCCCATGCTGCCGGAGTCGGGCACGGAGATCGTCGACATCTCCGACGATGAGTAGCTAGGTGATCGACGTAGTACGTAGGTTTATTCCGTTTGCATATCCTTGTATGGATTTAAGAATCTAGTATAAGATGTCTGGATGCAACTACTGAAATTTGAGACGTGTCCGGACATTGCCTGCGGACGTGCCCAGGCACGTCGGCGGGCTTTTGAGGGGCCATATTTGACATATTCGGCTGTAGATGCTCTAAGGGGTGTGTGTACACCCGGGAGCAGCCACACCTTTCCAAAAAAATTGCAAACAACTGTTGAATAGATGTCCATCATTTTTAGCAATAATTTTTTGTTAGATTTTAATTAATTTAAATTCCAGTTTAAGTAGGAGTACTAGATTATGCTGTTTCAATCTTTCATGTGCTCCACTAAACCAGCTAGTGGTGCTGGTGGAACATATTCTTATTTTATGACACATTTAGTCAACTCGATCGATCACCAGCCGCGCATTAGCATCCTAATAAAATCTGGTGGTGGGGAGCAGAGAGACATGCGTATCCTACGGATCACGGCACGCACCATGGTAGTACACTTTGTTAATCCTCATCCTCATTTACAAAACCCAGCTCCAGGCAAGGCAGCAGGCAACAGCAAACAGAAGAGGGGAAAAAAAGTACACTACCAGTGAACATGCGGCCGGAACGTTTCATTCGATCGGCACGTACAGCGGCACACGCCCTACAAGATGCTGGTGAACATCTGGCTGACCAGGTTCGAGTACGACGCCGGCGCGTTGCTGTCGGCCGCGGACGCCGGCTGCTGCTTGACGACGGCGGGGGCGGCGGCGCCGACGCGGCGGTCGTGCTCCTTGACTAGCTCGTGCGCGAACCGCTCCAGCTTCTCCGCGTTGGTCTGCTCCGCGAGCTTCTTCCCGCGGAATAGCACCGACTCCACGTTCTTCTGCGACAGCATCTCCTCCGCCGCCACGCACCCCTTCGCCGCCGCCGCCGCGCATCGGCCGCCCCGCGGCGACCCCATCGCCTGGATGCGGGTGTAGTTGCTTGTCCTGTTATGTCCGAACGCCATGGCCACCGCTTGATCCACCTGCCGGAAAAAAGTCGGAGGAAGATTCGCAGTGAGCACGGAGAACAAGATGCATGCAGAATGGACCTCGCTTGCAAGCGAAGGTAGAGAATCCTAGTGCGTTGGTATTGTCGTCGTACCATGTCGGACACGCCCTCGGCGGCGATCCTGACGATCTCGGACGTCGAGGCGCCGCCGGTGCCGACGGCGGGGCGCTGCTCGCCCTCGCCGCTGCCGATGGAGATGACCAGCAGGTCCTCCACGCCGGAGGCCAGCGGGAACTCGCGCTTGTTGTTGAGCACGTGCGTGATGGCCGCCGCCGTGGGGTTGCCGAGCGCCACGCCGCCGCCCACGGCCACGATGCGGGTCGACCCGTCGCACGACCACACCTCCACCGCCGAGGACGAGCGGTCCGACCCGGCGCAGGTCGCCGCGCACACGTCGCGCAGGCGGAAGTCGTAGGCCGGCTTCTCGACGGCGTCGGCGCGGGAGAAGAGGAACGGCGCCCCCGTGGCGAGGTCGTAGCACGGGACGAGCACCGGCCGCGCCGTGTCACGGAGCGTCAGGTCGCCGAACACCTTGCAGAACGCGGCTCCGCCGGCCGGGCGACGGAGCAGCGCGCGGAGGCTCCCGGACGACGACGACCAGCCGCGGCGGAGGCTGCGCACGAGGAACGCGAGCGCGTCCTCGGCGGAGTAGAGCGGCCGCGCGTCGTCCTTGCCGCGCGCCACCAGCATGGCCGCCAGCACGCCGCCGGCGCCGGAGCCCGCGGCCACGTCGAAGAAGTCCGCCAGACGGGCCTTGGGGTCCCCAGTGCGCCGCCGCAGGGACGCCTCCAGCCTCACCAGCGCCGCGCCGGCCAGCAGCCCGTCGGCGGCGCGCCCACCGCCGTCGATCGACAGTATGCACACCTTACCGGCCTGCGCCCGCGGGGGCGTCGCCTTCCCAGACGCTGCCGGCGTATGCGGCGAGCCTCCGCCGAAGAGAAGCTTGGGGTCGTCGTAGCCGAACAGGAACTTGCTCTCGAGGATGGAGAAGATCTCGTAGGTGAGCTTGTCCACGTCCATGGCGGCGGCCGGCCCCACTGGAGCCGCTTCCATTCTCTGGTCTACGCCGGCCGGAGCGCGCGCACCAAGCTGAGAGGAGGCGTTCTGCGTTCTGCTGTGTGCGCACGGGGGGCGGGCGTGGAGAGCAGAGCACCGAGCAGTTGCCGGCATTTTATAGTGGCGGGAAGGGAGAAGGAGGCGTGGGTTCGTGGCGTTGACTCGTCCGGCCCACGGTGGCGCGAGCTGAGACCGGACTCCAGTTATTTATCCTTGCTTGCACAGTAACTAGTGTGACAAGGATCGTGACTGTCAGAACAAGTGTGAGGATTTGCTCAAAAATGAAAAAGTGTGAGGAGGATTGTGAATGGTGATTTTTTTCAAAAATGCTAAACCTACGGGTTTACTACGGCCTACTTTAGTGATCTAAACGCGCTCTTATATTCTTTTTTGAGGGAGTACTAAACTTCTCTCCTGAATTTTAAGGGGGGGGAGGGGGGGTGTCACTTTTCCAACTGATAGCCAACCACAAATTGCCACATGCACTGTTTCATGGTCAACTAATAATACCCCTGTAAAGCTCTGAGTTGTTTGATCGATGTCCAATGTGACGTGGAATGATCTCGAATGGCGATGGGTCGGGTTTCGAACGGGTCCAGCACTGCCACACTATATACCGGCCTCCATTTCCCATCGACCCTCATCAAGATGTTCATGGATATGAATTTATGTTTGTGATGTTGCGCACATACCCAATGGTTATCCACATCCATGAAGTACCCATCGGAAATAACCCATCTTTTTTTTTGCGGAAAAGAAACTTTTCATTCATCAGCCATGGTGATTACATTTAGAGATGACGATGCTAGCTATTTCCATAGGGGAGTTTCGAAGCCTCGCTGTTGCGAGGGTCCCATACAAGCAAGGGTGTGACTTGCTACATTTGCCTGTCTGTTGATTTTATCTAGACTAATGTTCCTTTCACGAGCTAGAATCCATCTAATCCATTGACCTGGTTCGCATACCTCGAGCGCTCAACATCTTTAGATTGCACCATCTTCAACAACTCAGCGCAGTCCATCTTCACAACCAACAGCAAGTTAGACCAGTGAAGCGCAAGTCAAAGCCCTTTGTCCATGGACGTCATCTTCGCTTCCATAGGATCACCACAATTAGAGACCACCCGTGTCGCAACAAAGATGAATGCTCCTTCATGATCACGCAGGATCATCCCAGCCCCGGCTGTACCATACTCTTTCAAAATACACCATCTATATTCAACTTAGGATAATTCACATCAGGGGCCTTCCATTGTGGTGGTGTTGTTGTTGTTGTTGTTGTTGTTGGTGGTGGTGGTGGTGTTGTTGTTGTTGTTGTTGTTGTTGTTGTTGTTGTTGTTGTTGTTGTTGTTGTTGTTGTTGTTGTTGTTGTTGTTGTTGTTGTTGTTGTTGTTGTTGTTGTTGTTGTTGTTTCATGTGTGTACTTTGACATGCTTCCTAAGTAATCGATCACCTCCTTACCCTTCATCAGTGTCCTAGCGGATAGACTCGCTCGGAGGAACTTGCAGCATCCATAGTTTTGTGTTCTTTTTTATCAGGGAGATGAGAATGTTAGTCATCTACTTCTTGGATGCTCTTTCGCGTGCGAGATTTGGTACAATATGTTGTTGTAGTTTCGGTTGCATAGATAGGTTCACACCTGACGCCATTGTGACTATCAAGGAGTGGTGGCCGCCAGTGAGTTCGGCTATCCCGGATCGCAACTAGAAGAAATTTAATGCCCTCAAGTGATATAGTCTTTGCATGTTGTGGCTCGAGAGGTACAATGGAGTTTCGACAAGGTGGCAGTTATGCCATCTTCGGTCATCAAGTGAGCAAGGGAGGAGTTTTCTATGTGCAAGTTGGTTAGAACTTAAGGAGTAGTAGACACCATGAGTTAGCACTTTAAGTTGTGGGTGGTGGGGTGTGTACTTGTGTGTTTTCACCTCTTGTACATATCATAACTTTGTATGTTTGTTCTTCTCTCCTTAATACAAAAGATATGCCGCTAGGTGTTCATGAAAAAAAAAACTCAAAAACAACATATACATGAGCTTACCAATTTGACAACCACAACATATTATGAAAAAAGAGATAGGATTTACAACTATATATGTGATACATCTATGATGACCACACGTAATATGAAATAAATAAGGAGGTTGATGGGAAACTCATGGGCGGGCGATTATACACACACCTGCGACATGACTAATCGGGTTTACATGAAGTGTTGTAACCACGGAGTCGGATACCCATGCATATCCAAGGCAACATTTTGCGTAGCCAGGTAGAGACATAATGAAGCAGGGCATTATTTACCGAATTGGGAATGGTCAGTCTACGAATATCGGGGCTGATAATTGGATCCCCAAAAGAGTCTTCTCGATGACCAATTGTATCTCTTGTTGTGGACCCACCTGTGAAGGCATCTGAGTTATTATCACCAACCACAACCTCGTGAAACGAAAATGTGGTCCGGAGTGTCTTGTTATCCATTGATGCTGATGAGATACTCAGTACCATAGTGTGCACTCGAGACACTGCCGATTTTTGGCATGGCATCCAGACAAGAAAGGCCGATTCACTGTTAGCTCGGCACACAAATTTATGATCAAGGCCAAAGTCCATAGAGCAAACTGGATTGAAGGGAGGAGTGGATCCTCTGATAATGCGAGAGAGGAGAAGTCATGGACTTCGCTATGGAATATCATCGTTTCGTTGAAGATTCGGGTGTTTTCGTGAAGACTAGCCCGACATTCCCTACCGACCACTGATGTTCTACACAATCGGAAAATGGCACAGGCTAACCAGTTCCCCCTATGTGGAGGGGAAGACTCATGGCAGCATACACTTCTTTCATGCACCATGGCCAGATGTACATGTGCAGTCTTAGATGCAGAACTAGTGGACTGGATGACAGATCACAAAGAAGCTGCATCAAAGAACTGGATGTTCGAACTTCATGAAATTATGTGTCATGACAGCTTCAGTAGGATGGCTGTGACCTTATGAACTATATGGTACGCAAGGCGAAAGGCTATTCATGAGTCAATCTTTGAAAGCCTGCATCAAACCTGTTCATTTGTCAACACCTACCTCAATGATCTGATGTCGCTACCAAAGCCAAAACCACAACTCAACATCGTGACGAGATAAGTGCTTATACTTCCGAACGCTGGCTACCATCACCAGAGGGTGTTATGAAAATAAATGTTGATGTAGCGGTCACCCGACAGTGTCAGGGAGGTGTCGCAGCCGCGATTTATCGTGATCATAATGTCCTATACTTAGGGATCATCTGTCATGGTCTTCAGTGGTGCTACGGATTCTATGGTACTTGAAGCTTATGTGTGTCATGAATCACTGGCATTGTACTGGCGGAGCTATGTGTATGGCTGGGGGCGGGGGGGGGGGCACTAGTAGAAAAACGGCCTAATGTGAAGCACATTAGTACCGGTTTGTAACAAAACCGGCACTAATGTGTCCATTAGTGCCGGTTCGAACGGCTAGGCGGCCGGAGCTAATTAGTACCGATTCGTTGCAAACCTTTAGTACCGGTTCGTGGCTCGAACCGGTACTAAAGAGGATGTGGCACGCCGTGGTCCGGCTGGGGCCCCACCAGCGTCTTTAGTACCGGTTCATACCACAAACCGGTACTAGAGGTTTACAGTTGCAGTTGTTTTTTAGTCCCACCTCGCTCGGCTAACACGGTTTTTACCACCTTAAATATGTTACTTCTCAATTTTCAACCCTTTCTGACATAATTTGCTATTTTTAATGCATTTACTGATTAGTTTTGAGCTAAATGGCCCTGAAATTGAAAAGCACTACAAATGAACTCTGAAAAGGTTGAAACTTGGCATTGTATCATCATTTCACCTGCATAGCATGTGCAAAAAAGTAGAGAGGGTCACGGCAAAAACTGGATGCACTTCATGTACAAACTGGACAATCTCTTTCGAAGTATGAGTGTTTCGGACGAAAACTCATCTGTTACACCGGCAATTCAAAATTTTAATAACTTATTACAACTCCGGACTTTTTTGTGTTCAGCAGGCGCCATTCGAAGCCACGTCATCAACTTTCAACCCTTTCTGACATAATTTGCTATTTTTAATGCATTTACTGATTTGTTTTGAGCTAAATGGCTCTGAAATTGAAAAGCACTACAAATGAACTCTGAAAAGGTTGAAACTTGGCATGGTATCATCATTTCACCCGCATAGCATGTGCAAAAAAGTAGAGAGGGTCACGACAAAAACTGGATGCACTTTGTGTACAAACTGGACAATCTCTTTCGAAGTATGAGGGTTTTAGACGAAAACTCATCTGTTACACCGGCAATTCAAAATTTTAATAACTTATTACAACTCCGGACTTTTTTTTGCGTTCAGCAGGCGCCATTCGAAGCCACGTCATCAACTTTCAACCCTTTCTGACATAATTTGCTATTTTTAATGCATTTACTGATTTGTTTTGAGCTAAATGGCTCTGAAATTGAAAAGCACTACAAATGAACTCTGAAAAGGTTGAAACTTGGCATGGTATCATTATTTCACCCGCATAGCATGTGCAAAAAAGTAGAGAGGGTCACGACAAAAACTGGATGCACTTTGTGTACAAACTGGACAATCTCTTTCGAAGTATGAGGGTTTTAGACGAAAACTCACCTGTTACACCCGCAATTCAAAATTTTAATAACTTATTACAACTCCGGACTTTTTTTTGCGTTCAGTAGGCGCCATTCAAAGCCACGGCATCAACTTTCAACCCTTTCTGACATAATTTACTATTTTTAATGCATTTACTGATTTGTTTTAAGCTAAATGGCCCTGAAATTGAAAAACACTACAAATGAACTCTCAAAAGGTTGAAACTTGGCACGGTATCATCATTTCAGCCGGATAGCATGTGCAAAAAAGTAGAGAGGGTCACGGCAAAAACTGGATGCACTTCATGTACAAACTGGACAATCTCTTTCGAAGCATGAGGGTTTCGGACGAAAACTCATCTCTTACACCGGCAATTCAAAATTTTAATAACTTATTACAACTCCAGAAAAGAAAAAAAACTATATAAAAAAACTACTCAGAAATAAATAGAAAAAAATAAATAAAGCAGAAAAGAAAAAAACTATATAAAAAACTACTTAGAAATAAATAGAAGAAAATAAATAATGCAGAAGAGAAAAAATATATAAAAAACTACTCAGAAATAAATAGAAGAAAATAAATAAAGCAGAAAAGAAAAAAAACTATATAAAAAATTACTCAGAAATAAATAGAAGAAAATAAATAAAGCAGAAAAGAAAAAACTATATAAAAAATCACTCAGAAATAAATAGAAGAAAAAAAATAATGCAGAAAAGAAAAAACTATATAAAAAATTGTTGGGATGCTGCCCAGTGGGACTACCAGACCTCGGGTGTGGAAATTCAGGCCCAGAAGGGCCAGCAGGCTCACAGGGCAGCGCGTCATAGTTAGGCCTAGAAGCCTGCTTTATAGAGGAGTTCGAAGGAGCAGCCGCGGCTGGTTTTATAAACCAGTGCTGCTGCCCTTCGCCTGGCGAGGTGGGACTAAACTTTGCGCCCCTCGCCTGGCAGTGCACCCCCTTTAGTACCGGGTCGTGGCTCCACCCGGTACTAAAGGTAGGGTCTTTAGTACCGGTTGGAGCCATCACCCGGTACTAAAAGGACTGCCCTTCCCGCTGCTTGGCCTGGCCAAAATTGACCTTTAGTACCGGTTGGTGGCTCCAACCGGTACTAAAGGCCCATCCTATATAAGCGTCACTTACAAATTTCGTCAGTTTTCATCTTATTCTTCTCCTCTGCCCCGTCGCCCGCCGCCCGCCGCCCCCGTCGCCACCCCTCGTCGCCGCCCCGTCCCCGTCCCCGTCGTCGCCGCCCCGACCGTCGTCCGCGCCCCGTCCCCGGCCGTCCCCGTCATCGTCGCCGCCCCGTCCCCGTCGTCCCGGCCCGGCCACCCCGTCCCCGCTCGTCCCCGTCGTCTTCGCCGCCCCGTCCCCGTCGTCCCGTCATCCCCGCCCCGTCCCCGTCGTCCCGCCCCATCCCCGTCCCCGTCGACACCGCTGGTGAGCTCCTGCCCCGGCCGCCATGTCCACACACACACACACACACATTGTTAGTTATATAGAAATATTAGAAATGTTAGTTATAAAAATATTTATAGAAATATTAGAAATGTTAGAAATTTTAGAAATATTTATAGAAATGTTAGAAATGTTAGAATTTTTTTGTTTTTTAGTTATAGAAATATTAGAAATGTTATAGAAATGTTAGAAATTTTAGAAATGTTAGTTTTAGCTAGATGAATTAGATTGATGTCAAATTGTTAGACGATGATCCATGTTTTTTTTAGTTATCATAATCCAATCATTTAAAATTGTTATCACAATCCAATCATTTTAGTTATCACAATCCAATCATTTAAAAGATGTTACTTTTTGCGGGCATATAATATTTGTTGTCGACGATGCCCGGCCCGCATCCTCGCCGTCGACCTGTTCGCGACGACGTCCTACTTCACAGGACCCATGTCCGGGACTGGGCTCCGCCGGGCTGGCACTGGGAGGTGCTACCTTCAGGGGCGCGCCGCTTGGTGAGGAACCCGGCCCCGGGCCCCGTCGTCGACCCTGATCTCCTTTGGTGGCGTTCGCGTGGGCCACATTCGGTGCAGATGGAGCCGGCCCCGCCAGAGGGGGTGCGTCGCCGTGTCAGGGAGGAGGACGAGCACGTCCGCCGCTACATGGCTGCTATGGACGTCAGGTTCTCCAATACCTGGCAGGTTCTTTGGGCAGATGACCGGAGATATGATCCTGTGATGGTTCCTTCTCTTTGGGTGTCCACTGCCCGCGCCTTAGGAACCACGAGTGGCCTAGATTCTTCTGTAGTATTCGATCTTTATTAGCTACCTAGCCAGTGATGTATTCGATATATAATATTGAGACGATGTATTCGAGATTATAATTATTCGAGACGATGCATATTATGTACTATGATTCAGTTTTTCCTTATTGATTGCATCCATGCATTGTAATTTGAATACTAAATTGTTTTATATTTCTTCTAGATTAGTTAAAGAAAAGCTATGGCGGACAATACCGGCAGAGAGGGAGAAGAAGCCCTGTTCGAGATCATACGCAGCGAGGGAACATCATTCTCTGCCTTCCACTACAGCAATTCCAGTACGGTACCGAGCTTTGTGTTGCCATCTTTGCAATTGGGGTACAACCCTTTTTTGTGATCCTCTAACATGCGATCGAACTTCAGCTTCTCCTTTTGACTTTCACATTGCGTCCTTGCATCGACAATGACCCGGCGGAGATCATCATCATCGGGCACTGGTTCCTCTTGATCTTCAGCAGCTTCCCCCCTTGCAGCATCATTGGGCACATCGTCTGGTTTCTCTTGATCTTCAGCAGCTTCCCCCGTTGCAGCATCACCGTATTCAGGGGGCACATAGTTGTCATCGTCCTCTTCTTCTTCGCCGTCTTCCATCATAACCCCTATTTCTCCGTGCCTCGTCCAAACATTATAGTGTGGCATGAAACCCTTGTAAAGCAGGTGGGTGTGAAGGATTTTCCGGTCAGAGTAAGACTTCGTATTCCCACATGTAGGGCATGGACAACACATAAAACCATTCTGCTTGTTTGCCTCAGCCACTTCGAGAAAATCATGCACGCCCTTAATGTACTCGGAGGTGTGTCTGTCACCGTACATCCATTGCCGGTTCATCTGCGTGCATTATATATAATTAAGTGTGTTAAAAACCATTACAGAACATCATGAATAGATAATTAAGTGACCAAATTAATAGAAGTTCATCATCACATTAAAACCAAAGTACATACATAGTTCTTATCTAACAACATATAGCTCTCCAGAGCATCTAATTAATTAAACCATACATTGAAACTATGTAAAACATTTCAATGCGAAAACAAATGCGATCATAATCGCAACCAAGGTAACAATTGATCCAACGGCATAATGATACCAAGCCTCGGTATGAATGGCATATTTTCTAATCTTTCTAATCTTCAAGCGCATTGCATCCATCTTGATCTTGTGATCATCGACGACATCCGCAACATGCAACTCCAATATCATCTTCTCCTCCTCAATTTTTTTTATTTTTTCCTTCAAGTAATTGTTTTCTTCTTCAACTAAATTTAACCTCTCGACAATAGGGTCGGTTGGAATTTCCGGTTCAACCACCTCCTAGATAAATAAAATCTATGTCACGTTGGTCGGCATATTTGTCATAAACAATAAATGAACCAAATAGTTATAAAAAGATAATATATACCACATCCGAATCATAGACAGGACGAGGGCGGACGGCGGCGGATACCAAAACCATCGCACTATGTAATAAGAAGGAATAATAAAAGTAACAAAATTAGACAAGTATCTATCTAAAGTAAGAATTTTTTTCTTTCAGAAAGAAGATAAGAACAAGAGGCTCACCACGGTGGTGCTGGCGACGAGATCGGCGCGGGCGATCGACGGCGGTGAAGACGGGGACGGGACGTGACGGACCGCTAAACCTAGACAAATCTCGGGGATAATGGAGCTCGGAAGTCGAGTTTCGAGAGGGGAAAGATTAACTAGTGTGGCTCAGACATTTCATCGAACACCTCATGTGCATAGGAGGTGAGCTAGAGCATCCAAATGCCCCCCCCCCTCGCTGGCCAAAAAAAAACATAGCACTGTGGAGTGCTCTGCTGTGGCGATGGGGTATATATAGGCAACTCATTTGTCCCGGTTCGTGGTAGAAACCGGGACTAAAGCTCAGCCTTCTGTCCCGGTTCGAGCCACGAACCGGGACCAATGGTTGTGAGCCAGGAGCGAGGACCATTGATCCCGGTTCGTGCCTGGAACCGGGACCAATGCCCACGAGGCCCCGGCCGGCCCCCTGGGCTCACGAACCGGGACGAATGCCTCATGGATCCCGGTTCGTGACTGAACCGGGACTAATGGGCTTGCCATGCCCAAACGAAAATTCTGTTTTCTACTAGGGTAGGGGTACAAAGCGGAGAGTGGAGACAGAGGAGTGGCGTTATTATCACGGTATGCCAATCGGCGTGCTACATCATGGCACGTACACGCACGGCCCATGCAGGACCACCTCTACTGTACCTATGCTAATCGGAGTACTACAGTGCTAGACTAGCACCAGTAGTTAATTAATTATCACTAACATTACTAGCTAGGTGGTTGGCTTTTGCAACTTGCGCACTACTCTTCCATTCCAATTCGCCTGCACTGTGCTTACCTTTCGGTCGGCCGAACAAAGTACCGCGTCAATCGATCTCCGATACAGCCGCAGCTTTGCTGTGTACGTACCCTGATGCGTAGTGATGCTTAGCATGTGTGGAGTGGAGTGGAGAAACCTGCTCCCCTCGTTATCCAGAAAATCTCGATCCTACAAGAAGTGCACCCCCACACGCAGAGACAGAGATGCCAACTCAGCCCAATCTGCTCAAACTCAATCTTTAGGGCCGGACGGGCTAAAAGTGGCCCGTATGTGTATCTGCCGGGCCGGAAGCGTCACTAGATATCGTGGCCCCATCTGGGCCCCAGATCAACTTTATGCCCAAAGCATCGAGATCAAAGCAAGTTCCCCAGTTATAAAAAAAAATCAAGATCAAAGCAACCGATATGACATGATTGGCATTGTTAGGGCGTCAAATCTATGTCACTGTGCACTATAACGCAGCACTGAGGTACGTGCCTGCCTACCTCTCTAGCTCAACAATGGCGAGTCCAAGATTGCTAGCTAGATGAGGTGATATAGGGCCATCAACCAAGTACCATAATTATTCCTTGGGAAGGTCCTACTATCAAAATTCTCTTGTGCGTATTGACTATTAATAATCAGAAAATTGAGCTTATTTGGCACGTCTTCTTCAACCTGATTAAGGATTTTAGGCGCACGTATGCCATCTTTCGTGGGAGATTAATTAGAAGATGGTTGGTGTGTTGCACTCGCAGCAAAAACTCTAAAACTTGACCACTTTGCTTTGCATGTCAACATCGTCTATTCAGCTACGCGTGCATACGGGTGATTAATTTTGTTGATTCCATTCATGTCACATTGCCAGCTTTTTTGCGGGGGATATTGCCACTTTCCTTAACCTCTCTTTGCCATCAACTTTTTTTATGTGGAAAACGGAACCAGGATCCTAGTTAAACGTATGTGTGAGCATGTTGCTTCAAACAAGGTTATCTGTTGGTAATCTGTGACTGCAATGGACAACCATACCAATTTTTTGGGTCACTTAAATTGTGTTCTTTTATGTTACATCTAATCGACATGAGCTATCCATTTCAGTACAAATCAACCAAATACTACAACACAGTTCTTTTAGCATTTTTAGGCTTGGAACAAATCTTGCAACAACAAAGGGTATTACGGGAAGCGAAAGACGTGGAGTTGAGACTACGTACGAAGAATGAGAATAGTGAATGCAGCGAATCGTCAGATTAATTTCCTAACTAGACACCATCTCCACTAGTTGCGTCGGCAAGAGATAGGTTGGTTTCCTTACGGTAATGACATGGCAGACATCTCTTTCACACCCTTTGTCCTCCGTCCGGCTAAGGCCCTTCCATCCCTCGCCGTCCTTGCTTTGCCCGTAGACCTCCAGCGACAAGAGCGTACCGGTATATGAATCTGACAACATATGTTGTTAAGTAGAAGGAAGTTAATACACATTCACACATTCAAAGGAAACGAGAAGCCTCATCTACAAGATTGATTGGCTCAGATAGTTCATCCACCATGAATCAAAGAATCATGCTTGAAAGAACTGAATCAAACCAGTCATGCTTCAAGAATATAATGATTCAAGCTACAACCTTCTCTTAACGCCACAACTAACAGCAAGAAGATGCGCGATTTTAATTATGTGGAATATCGACCAAGTTGCGGAAGGGAAACGACTGGCCACATATGCACATGAAGGCGAAGCAAAAAGTGGAGGAGGGCAATTGCGGCCAACAAGCACAAGGAAGGATGAATAAAAAGAACTCCAAACACCGATGTGAAAACTAGCCCTACTGATACGAACTAAAAATACCTAAATTGCTGTACAAATCAACTGTTATATTAAACTAACACTAGACATTGATTTAGTAGTGAGATGTACCATAAAAAATCTCTTGTTTGGATGTTTTGCCAAATTACCGGTATGCATGCGCCCTATTGCACACTAGTTTAGTTTTCTTGCAAGAATTGGCCGGACCATGGACCAACAAAAACCTTCACCAAATATTTGGCTGGCTACACATCTCAGTCATTTGACTCAAACTGGAGGGGAACTGAATAAATATGGCCCATTTCTAAAATTTTAACACAAAATGAACCCAATCCAAAAAAACCATAAAATGGCCCGGGCGTCATGCTAGATGGCGTTAGCATGACGCCCCGGGCCGAGGCGTCATGCTATCTGGCATCTCCAGCTCCGCACCTCATGCTGAAGTGGGCCATTTTGTGAAATGCTTTTGGATTGGGTTCATTTTGTGTACAAGTTTCAGAAAAGGGCCACATTTGTCCACTTTCACCAAATTGGACACACCCTAATGAAATCGACATATGTACTTCGCAGTTAGCCTTTTGTGTATGTACTACAAATATATAGGCAGTTGGCTAGAAAAAAGCTTGATCTCTATGTATATGTGGAAATTTAAATCAGTGGTCCATGATGTTTGAATGGCCCATCAAAGGATTGCTAGATTCCATGATGCCTCTACAAACTGCTGCATGATTGGACAAGGATTTTTTTTTAAGATTTAGTATATTCTTGATGCAATCATGCACAGGGAATAACTCTTTGAAGCAAAGGTTGCATGGTGCTGTGCACAATCATGGACGTTGATCATGTAATTTGATGACCAAGAGTAAGATGCGCGCAATTCATGGTTAGTGATTTTCGCTCTTACTTTATCGCCAAAAGAAAACATGCTTTAGTTCCATTAAGCTAGGCAGTAGACAAGAACACACCAACTAGTCTGGTGATCCTAACACTGTCACACCCTCGATCATCCAAAAATTAAAAACAATATTAAAATCACATCCTCAGGACAAAAGATTGAGCTCAACCAAATGTTGTGACTCCACGTATTGAGGATGACCGAAGGTGATAGACAACACGCAAGGGCACTCTCACTTCGGTTTGGGAGATAATATAATGTCCCTGCAACAAGACCTTTTGAGAAAGTTATGGGCTAAGATTTCTTATCCATTTTGCATCATGACCTGCATGACTTATGACTACTCGTTGCATGGAAAACTACTGCTCAAGAGTTGTTCCTGAGTCGATACATAAATTGACGTGGTAATTCAACCTAAGGCTCACAAGCACTAGTAGAAAACAAGGCATTGGTTCGGCCCTCGTAATACCATTAATCCTGGTTCGCTCACGAACCGGGACCAAAGGAGGCAACTGTCCCGGTTCGTGAGCCCAGGGGGCCGGCCGGGCCACGTGGGCCACTGGTCCCGGTTCGTCTCGATCTTTTGGTCCCGGTTCCACGCACGAACTGGGACCAATGCGCCTCGCCCCTGGCCCATGACCATTGGTCCCGGTTTGTGCCACAAACCGGGACTAAAGGGTTGGTTCTCGTTGCGGTCAGAGTTTAGTCCCACCTCGTCAACCGAAGGGCGCTCACACCGGTTTATAAGCCTGTCCCTCTCTGCCTTGTTGAGCTCCTCTTAAAATGAAAATATATACCCTTATACAGGGAATTTGACCTAAATTCAGAGTGAATTTCTCTGAAATTCATAGAAATTTATTATGAATTTAGGTTGAATTCTCTCTATAGGCGCATCTATGCTCATTTGTTTATGTTGGGGTTGGCGATCTTTACAGACTTTTTGTGTGTTGAATATGCACCATTCAAAATGAGTCTCTGCTTTGAATGGTTCATTTTGAACACACAAAAAGTCTGGAGTTCAAATAAGTTCAAGAAAATGAAATCCCTTTGTAACAGATGAGTTTTCGTCCGAAACCCTGATACTTCGAAAGAGATTGTCCATTTTGTTCACGAAGTGCATCCAGCTTTTGCCTTAACCCTCTCAACTTTTTAGCACATGCTATGTGGGTGAAATGATGATACCATGCCAACTTTCAACCTTTTCAGAGCTCATTTGTAGGGCTTTTCAATTCAGGGTCATTTAGCTCAAAACAATCCGTCGCTGCATGAAAAATAACAAATGAAGTCAGAAAGGGTTGAAAATTGATGATGTGGCTTTGAATGGTGCATTAAAACACAAAAAGTATGGAGTTCAAATAAGTTCAAGAAAATGAAATCCCTTTGTAACAGATGAGTTTTCCTCCGAAACCTTGATACTTCGAAAGAGATTGTCCATTTTGTTCACGAAGTGCATCCAGCTTTTGCCGGGACCCTCTCAACTTTTTAGCACATGCTATGTGGGTGAAATGATGATACCATGCCAACTTTCAACCTTTTCAGAGTTCATTTGTAGGGTTTTTCAATTTCAGGTTTATTTGAAATGCTTTTCAATTTTAGGGTCTTATAGCTCAAAATAATTAGTAAATGCATGAAAAATAACAAATGAAGTCAGAAAGGATTGAAAAATGATGATGTGGCTTTGAATGGTGCATTTTAAACACACAAAAAGTCAGGAGTTCAAATAAGTTCTAAAAAATGAAATCCCTTTGTAACAGACGAGTTTCCGTATGAAATGCTGATACTTTGAAAGAGATTGTCCGTTTTGTACACGAAGTGCATCAAGTTTTTGCCGCAACCCTCTCAACTTTCTTGCACATGCTATGTGGATGAAATGATGATACCATGCCAACTTTCAACCTTTTCAGAGTTCATTTGAAATGCTTTTCAATTTTAAGGTCTTATAGCTCAAAATAATTAGTAAATGCATGAAAAATAACAAATGAAGTAAGAAAGGATTGAAAATTGATGATGTGGCTTTGAATGGTGCATTCTGAACACACAAAAAGTCAGGAGTTCAAATAAGTTTTAAAAAATGAAATCCCTTTGTAACAGACGAGTTTCCGTATGAAATCGTGATACTTTGAAAGAGATTGTCCATTTTGTACACGAAGTGCATCCAGTTTTTGCCGTAACCCTCTCAAATTTCTTGCATATGCTATGTGGATGAAATGATGATACCATGCCAACTTTCAACCTTTTCAGAGTTCATTTGAAATGCTTTTCAATTTTAGGGTCTTATAGCTCAAAATAATCAGTAAATGCATGAAAAATGGTGCATGAAAAATAACAAATAAAATAAATAAGTAATTAGGAAGAAAATAATATAAACTTTATTAAAATATACAAGTAGAAACAAAATAAAATAAACTTTAATAAAATTTATGAAACTAAAATTAACAAAGTATTTTCTGTTCAAAACATTATAAGAAACCTCTAGTATTATTGAAACTAAAATTATATAAAATTGATGCAACTAAACTTATCGAAGTATTTTCTGTTCAAAATCATTAAAAGCAAAAAGAAATTTCATAAAGAAATTTTTTTGTTAGAAACTTTAATAGCAAAAAGAATTATCATAAAGTAAAATAAATAAGTAATTAGAAACAAAATAAAATAAAATAAATAAGTTTTTTGTTGTAAGTAGAAACAAAACAAAATAAATAAAGCAAAAAAGAAAACAAAAAACAGGCAAAAATAAAAAATATGCCACCTACTGGGCCACCACGGCCTGAATACGACTAGAAACCCATCGATGGGCAGGGATTCAGGCCCGCAGAAGGCCCAGTAAGCCCATCAGGCATAGCAGTGACAATTAGGCCCGTAAGCCTGCAATGGAGAGGAGCTCGAGAGGGATGCGGCAGTGGGGCTTATAAACCACTGCGCGCCCCTCTCAACTAGCGAGGTGGGACTAAACTTTCAACGCGGCAGCACAAGGCCTTTGGTCCCGGTTGGTGGCACCAACCGAGACTAAAGGTGTGCATTGGTACCGGTTCGTGAACCGGTACCAATGCACACCTTTAGTCTCGGTTGGTGCCACCAACCGGGACCAAAGGCCAGCGGAGGCCTTTGGTCCCGGTTGGTGGCACCAACCAGGACTAAAGGTCGCATTCGTCCCGGTTGCTGTCACGAACCGGGACCAATGCTTCGTCTATATAACTAGCACTTGTGAAATTTTTCATTCAGTTCGTCTTCCCCGCCCCGACGACGCCGCCAGGCTGCCCCTCTGCGCCTCGCCGTCGCCGTCGTCGCCCTGCCTCCGACGCCGTCCAGATGCCGTCGCCGCCCCGCGCCTCCTGCCTCCTCGTCGCCCGTCGCCGCGCCCCTCACCTCCGCCCCTGCCTCCTCGTCGCCCGTGGCCGCGCCCCTCACCGTCGCCGTTGCCGCCCCCTCCCTCCTCGTCGCCCGTGGCCGCGCCCCTCACCGTCGCCCCTGTGCCCTGCCTCCTCGTCAATCGCCGCCCCCTTAGTGAGCTCATATGAATTTTCCTAATTTAGATGTGTAGTTAATTTAGATGTGTAGTTTAGATGTGTAGTTAATTAAGTTGTTGTAATTTGTTCATAAATGAATATGCAAAAGTTAGAATTTTTTTCTGTTCATAGATTTTTTTGTGATATTATTGTTGAATATGCAAATGTTTGTGTGTTCATATATATGCAAAGAATATGTCAATTTTTTCATAGAATTTTATAATTTTTTTCTGTTGTAATTTTGTTCATAGAATTTTTATCTTGTTCATAGAATTTTTATGATTTTTTTCTGTTGTAATTTTGTTCATAGAATAAGAAGAGAAAGTGTTTAATAGAATTAGTTAGAAAAATAATAGAACTAGTTAAACTAGTTTATTAGTAAGTACTACTTTATTCTATTTATAGTAAGTGCTTAGTAGTTGAACTAGTTGATTTAATAAAACTAGTTTATTTTACTATAGAAGTAGTTTATTTTTAGCAAGAAAATTAATAGAACTAGTTTAATTTTTTAATTAAAGCAATTATTCCCGCATCGACGTCGACGATGCCAATCCCGCATCCTCGTCGTCGACTCGGCGGAGGAGGCCGGCTTGATCAGAGGGGCCATGTCCGGGACTGGGCTCCGCCGAGCTGGTTTTGGGAGGTGCTACCTTCCGGGGGGTGTAGGTTGGTGAGGAGCCAGCCCGTCATTGACCCGATCCTTATTTGGTGGCGGTCGCGTTGGCCAGTGATGGTGCCGAGGCTTCCGGACACCGCAGAGGTGGTACGTCACCGTGTCAGCGAGGAGGACGAGCACGTCCGTCGCTACATGGTTGCGTTGGAGTGCAGGTTCGACAATACCTGGCAGGTTCTTCAGGGATCTCACTGGAGCTATGATCCTGTGATGGTTCCTTCTCTTTGGGTATCCACCGCCCGCGCCGATACCCGTCGGGCGCTACGGTTCTAGCTGTACTCGCGATGCTATATGTATGATAGTATTCGAGGTGTATTAGTGATAATATTCGACGATGTACGGACGCATGGAGATGATGTAGTTTTGCTTATAATTGAATGCATCCTAATTTGAATACTACTTTATTTTGTGATTTGATTTTGCTTATTGAATGCTCAAATTGGAAAACTACTCCTACTTTGAATGCTAAAATTGGAGAGCACTATGCAAGGCGTATGCATATGATTAGTTGATAGCTTATAGGGTTTTTGTTTTCGCAGAAATCTAGGAGCCCCCCTCCATCATCCCCGCCGTCGTCCCCGTCACCGACCCTCTCCGACCTCGAGGTGAGACCAGCCACGAACCGGTTTTAGAAAGATAATTAAACGATATTTCGGGTTGACTTTAAGTCTATTGAGTCTCCACCATATATGAGAGGACGAAGAATCCCGACTGTTGTCGTGGGGGTAGCTTCTCCTTCGTTCCCGTGTGCTAGACAATTTGGTGTAATGCACTCAGGAACGAAAGGAAGGAGCTACCATCACCGACGGTCGCAAATGTCTGAGAGGAATCAGTGAGGGAGAGTTCCACCATATATATATGAGAGGACGAAGAATCCCGACTGTTGTCGTGGGGGTCGCTTCTCCTTCATTCCCGTGTGCTAGACATTTTGATGTAATGCACTCGGGGATGAAAGGAGGAGCGACCATCACCAACGGTCGAATGTATACACCACGTGAGCTGAGAGTTTTCAAGAAAAGACTCGAGAAACCGATAGTCAACCCATGATGAATAATAATGATCTAACTTAGGTTTTTTAGTACATATATTTAATTGTAGACGTTTAATATTTGAATTATGAACATAGGAAATGTCGTACTGGGACGACGAAAGTCTCCCGGGGGAGTGCGACTGGTGCCACGACGACCGAGGTCTGTGCGACAGGCCTCACCTGGACGAAGATCGGCGCTTCAGTATTAAGCTGGAGGAGACCTTCGATGTTGAAATGGTACGCAACGACGACAAGTGTTATTTTTTCGTAATTAAGCACGACTTCAACTATTTCAACGTGTACTTTTCATCTTTTACAATTCGACTAGCTTATCCCATGCCATGCAAGACGCTACGTCTTGGAGAGGATGGGTTTTGAAGACCATGAAAGTATGAAAACAAAGAAAATTCACCTAAGGACCCATCATGATATAGATTTTGAAGTAAATCTGTATAATTCTGAGAGCGTAACCCATTTTGGTTGCAAAAATTGGGAAGCATTTTGCAAGATGTATGGTTTTGATGAGGGTATGCTTGTCACCATGGATCTTGGTGATCCTGACATCGAGCAAGACAATATGGACATTTGGGTCCTTGTTGATACGCCTCCAATTCTACCGCTATGTGAGTTTCTCAAACATAGTTATTAGCTAATTTATATTGTTCATTTCAAAATAGTTGACAGCTTATTTTCATTGACAGCTTATTTTGATTGTTCAAACAATGTGCGGAACATGGTAGACAGAACCTACTACACCGATGGCTCTGAGTTAACTTATAAGGAGAAAACTCATCTGGTCGGATTTTGTACTGATCTTGAGAATTACAATATCTATTGTAAAACTCCTCCACATTATGGTCAATACGTGCCACTAGTGCACGTGTTGAACTACGGTAACTACTATGGAGATACCCTGGTAAGATTTCTTACTATTACGACATCCGTGCATCTTTTGCATACTTCTAAAACTAGTACATCATTGCTAACTATGAATTATTACTATGTTTTTCAACAGATAATTCCCAGAAGATTGTGTGCCTCATTTGATGTATCAGAATGGTAGCCTTGATGTTTTGAACATACAACCAGGTCATCCTACGAATCTCAACTGTCCATACCGGATTTCTAAAAGAAGTGGAGACATGAAAATCAAAGAATGAAAAAAATGTATGGACAGTCGCAAGGAGGTTCTTGGAAGCAAAAGGAAGCGAAGCGCAAAAATTGGAGACAGGATGATCTCCATTCTCCATAATGGAGAGTCGGGGTCTATATTGTTTTATGCTATTTTACCTTAAAGAGGGTATTTAGGTCCTACCTAATACTGATGATCATGTGCTAAGAACAATTAAGTAGGGTTGGTTCGATGACTATGAGGATGATGATCGTATGACTTGTTATTAATAACGAGTAGAAGTTGTATGATGATGATTAGTAGGACTTGTTATTATGATGATGCATGATGCGGGCATGAAGAGTTATTATATATCAGTGGGTGAAATGAACATGGATTGGAATGAAGTGAAGGCAACAAGCATGTGGTGCATGTCGAAAGTAGTACTAATCCAAACTTGATCAAGTTAGGATTAATATTACTTTCGACATGCACCACATGTTGCCTTCACTTTAATCTAAGCCATGTTTAGGCATAGCAGTAGCGTTGGTAAATCAAGCACGGAAATAAGAAAGGACAGTTCTCTCTGTTAGCTAGCTTACACACCCTAAATTACCCCCTAAACCCTCCCCCCTTTAAAAAAAAACAAAAACCCCAGTCACTGAAATGCTGACGCGTGAATGCCTTTTGGTCCCGGTTGGTGTCACCAACCGGGACCAAAGGCCCTCCTGCCTGGGCTGGCCGCAGAGGCCACGTGGAGGCCCATCTGTCCCGGTTCGTGTAAGAACCGGGAATAAAGGGCTAGGGCATTAGTAACGACCCTTTAATCCCGGTTCAACAACCGGGACAAAAGGCCCTTACCAACCGGGACAGATGACCCTTTTTTCTACTAGTGAAGATTGTATTCCAACTCCTATAGTTTGTTCGAAACCTAGGAAATGATAGTCAGGGCAACTCCAATACAGTACACCAAAACGAACACCATCAAATGTCTGCGGACATGTTCCGTCGACAGCTGAGCGAGTTTATCAAATGTCCGCCCCTTGTCCAATGAAGCGAGAAGAGAAGGAAAATGGGTCAATGGTTGTGGTGGGGTCCACTGATTCAGCAGCGTGTGACTCCCTCAGCCCACATTTGTTACCAGTTTGTTAAATCTTGAATATTTGTTCATGTCTGCAGACATTTGATGACTTCCGTTGATGTATCACGTTGGAGAAGCATTTACTAATTTCTTTAGGAAACGGTTGGTGTGGTTAGGGTTCACCAATGGTGTTGTAGACTGGTTGCATGTACAATGTGGTGCACTACCGCAGTACAGTTGCAGCGCCCAATTCCATGATTATCGTCCAAATAAAGTGCGCACGGGTGGAAGAATCGGACACTGGCTCTAGGTTGGTCTTTTTAATATTGTTTGGAAAGTTTAATTAGGATATAAGATGTGGAAAAGGGAGAAACAAACAAAGGAATGCGCACGTACGCCAGCCGCACTAGTTAATTGGGGTGGTGGTGCCTGTCGGCCGCGCCGCGATGATCACGAGTAGACGACACGGCGACCCAATAATGCATGCAACCTCCACACGTACACTCGAGAAGACGAGCGAGAATTACGTCCGCGAACGTTTGCTTAACAAATCGGGGCTGTTCCCCATCTACCTGATCACGCCTCATGCATATCATGAACCAGGAGACCACTAATCCATTAAGCGGAATAGTTTGACCGTTATAAAAGTGTAAAGTACTATGGCGAGGAGAGGCAAAGTGCAGCTTGTTGGATTGGATCGTCTGGCGTCCAGACGCATGCATGGATCGGTCTGGTGGTGGCGACCAGCCGAAGGAAGGCAGGGACGTGGCGATTGGCGAAGATAAAGAGGGGACAGAGAGCCGAAGTGCTAGACCACACTCTTGCCTCTTGTGTTGGATCGTTAATAGCTCGTGCACATAATATCTTAAGACGACGAGTTGAGTGGCTGCAAACAATGCCTCCGGTCGCATCAGAGCTTATTTGTTCCCCTGTGTATGTATAGACTGCTCGGTGGTGAAACTCGAGAGCGCAAAATCATGCGTCGACTGACCTCTCAACGGCAAATTATGGCGAAAGGGCACAAGGGGGAAGAGGATCGCCCAAAGCATAATCAGTCGATGGACAAGGCCAGAAAAGCAAGCCTTGATGGCCGGTCCCGATCGTAGCTGCTCCAGCACCGTCCAAACTTAGTGGCAGTGGGACGGATTCGCTCCCTTCATGGTGGTCATGTATTTTTTTGATAGAGAGCCGTGCAGTGCCGAGATGATTGATAGCACCGTCCTCTTCCTTCAACATTGAAGCGCAATCTGTCGTCGAGTTACTGTGCGCTTTTGAGTATGCTGATTTCCATTTTGCTTTGGAGAAGGAGAAGGATCTCCATTAATTATGCGTCGGAGGCCGCGCAGTCGGGCTACATATACAAAGTGCCGAAAATAGATAAACAGGCCCTGGGTGTCCTAGTAGTGGTAGTACATCTTATTTGCATCTCCTGCTCATGCATGCATGGCTGGGGTCGTTTGATCAGCCAAGTGGTTCTGCTCCGGTTCTTGCGTGGGGATTTGATTCCATTTGCATACATCTGTGCATGAATGGGCATCATGATCGATCGTGCATGCTCGGTGCAGTTGCTTGCACGCTCCAGCGATTCCCCGCCCAGCGGACCGATCGGATCAGCGGCTGTCAGCCACGACCAAAAAAAGCAGCGTCGACCCTGGCCATCTCCGGCCCGGCCCTGTCGGCCATCCAGGCCCGGCCCTAAAATCCAGGGCCTAGGCCCGATGGGCTTGCCCGTGAGCCGGGCTTGGGTCTGAGTTTTGAGCCCACCAGCAGGGCCTGGATGGGATTGGGCTTGGCATATTGGCATTTTAAGGAAAAGGCCCGGCCCACGGCCCTAAGCCCTAAGGGCTTTTCAGGGCATTTTACCGGATGGGCCGAGCTTGGGCTTAAAAAGTAGGCTCGATGGTAGGGCCTGGGCCTCAGTTTTCTGCCGTGGGCTTTTTTAGGCCCGGCCCATGACCAGACCCAAACAGACGGCGATTTTGTACACTTTTTGTTCGTTTGGATCGGCCGTCCGTTCAGCGTCCGCCTGTTTTTATTTTGGATTGGCCGTGCGCCCAACGCCCGCGACCAATTTTATGTCCGTGCACAAATTTAAAAAGGCCCGCGACCATATATCATGGCAACGGTCATGCCGTTGCCCAAAGTCATGCCAACACCATGCCAGCTGCCTACAATGCTAGCCTCCAAAAAGACCACCGCACCGGCGCACATGCCAGCATAAGAAAAGGGGCGGGAGTTCGATCGCGCCATCTCGGCCGTGGTCATGCCAGCACACTTGCCGGCATACAAAAAAGGATGACCCTCGCCGCCATAGATCACTCGTCGTCGAACTTGAGCATGTCGGCCTGCATCTTCTCGAACCATGGCCTCTTCCTCGACGAGACGGTGTTCAGGTTCACCTTCATGATCCCCACCCCCGTCATCGTGCTAGCGACCGCCACTTCTTTCGCCTTGGTCTTGGCATTGGCGGCCTCGATCTCGAGCATCTTGGCTTGCTTCTCCGCCTTCATCTCAAGCATCCTCGCTTGCTTCCCCGCCTCCATCTCAAGCCTCCTCCTTTGGATCTCCATGAAGGCGTTCATTTGCTCTTCCTTGTCTTGTCGGCGCTTCTCCTCCCCTTGAGTCCTTCTTGCTCATCATGCCCTCCACGGTTGCTAGCACGGCGATCGACGCCGCATCCCGCTTGTCCTCCTTCTTGGAGTTGGTCTTCCCCCGCGGCCGGGGCTTTTCGCCCTCCCAACCTCCTCCACGGCTTTTTCTCCCCCCACGCGCATTGAGGGCGGCACATTGCGCCTTGAACTTCTCATCCCCATTGATGACCATCCAACAATGGGAGAGATTGAAGGACTTGCCGTCATGTTGGACCTTGAATGCCTCCAAAGCTTGGAATGCCCACAAATGAATAGCAAGCATATACTAGTAGAAAACAGGGAATTACTCACGGTTCCAGAGGGCCTATAGTCCCTGTTCTGGAACCTGGACAAGACAAATGGGACTAATGCCCAAAACCTTTAGTCCCGGTTGGCTTACGAACCAGGACCAAAGGAGGGCCACGTGGCCGCCGGGGGGCGCCCAGGGAGGAGGACCTTTAGTACCAATTGGTAACACCAACCGGGACCAAAAGGCAGCCACACGTCAGCAGCTCGCAGGCGCTGGGATTTTTGTTTTTAAGGGGGTTTTTGGGGTTTTGGATGGTTTAATTAAGGGTTTCATATTGTGTTAGCTATAGCTACTACATATAGAGAGAAGTGACCTCTCTTTCTCCGTGCTTGGTCGACGTTAGCTACTACATATAGAGAGAACTCGACGCTAGTAAGCAAATGAAGGAACCATTAATTACACAACATCGTGATCATGAACATATACAGAGAGAAGTGACCTCTCTTTCTCTGTGCTTGGTCGAACAACAAGTTTTCGTATATCTATCCGATGCTACTACATATATGCAATATAACATCCCTGACATCATCAAGCGCCAAACTCCCATTGAACTTCCGTATGGTATTCTCCCTTCTCATTTATGACGTGGTCAAGAAAGAATCCCGCCAATTCCTCTTGAATTCCTCGTATGCGATCATGTGGTAGGAGTTCATCCCGCATCTTCCAGATCTAATTTAAAGAAGGGGGTCAATACATATATATGAATGAAACTCAACACAATTGATGGTAATAAAATAATGTTGTGAATATTATTGTTTAAGTACTTCATATTGTCGGTCAGAGTAGCCCCGCTCAGAGGTCGAGTGGTGAATGAACTCGCAAACGTAGTATCCACATAAATTATTCCCGCCTTCCTATCACAAGCACTTTACGAGATAATCAAGCATGAGAGATGTGCGGAACTAGATAGTACTACTTACTTCGGGGTGTGTAAATCGCAGCTCCTTCTGCAGACCCTGAACCATTCCGGTGAACTGTTTCCAAACCCTGCCAGGCAAACAAAATGATTACTTGATATCAGGAAATGAACGAAAGTTGCCGATGTGGTGCGATAATGATTGAACTTACTTCTGGAGCATTGCAGTCATGTTCGCATACTCCTGGGGATCTTTACGGCTCGGGTCTAAGATAGTTACTGCTCCCCCATCAAGCTTAATCTCTAGCAGAATAAAGTGGAACCTGCACGCGCATAACTCATCAATTATATTACTAGCTATATCCTCGAGTAAGCGAAACCGAATATGCACAAAACAGTAACACTCACTTGAAGTTGTAAGGAAAGAGTATTTTCCCTTTGTTTTGATGTCAAAGGAACGATTCTAGCAAGTTTTCCTCAGTATCTTTGACTCTATTTTGTACCATAAATTCATTTACGGCATTTGGGCTAATGAACCCAAGGTCATAGATTTATCCTTTTTTGCATTCGACGACCTTCAATCTGCATAATATAGTGAGGATAATTATATATACATGCAATGAACGAGCTGAGCTATAGAGACTTAATTACAGAAGTAATACTTACAGATAGTATCAAGTCATGAGTTGTTTGAATAACTGAAATAACCCCACAAATTCAACACGCATCAGGTCGACTCCAATGAAGTTGTGCTCATTTTTAATTCTCATCACCAAACTATCCTTCCTAGACTTCCTGCAGGTATCCATGTACCATTCATGCAATCTTCGCATCATCGTTATTAGAGGAGGGTGATCAGGTTTGACAAGAGGCTTCCCGTGCTCGTATATGAAGATCTCTACTACCTCTAACGTTTCAAACTGTACATCATTGCTCAGGTAATCACTAAGATTGGTACCTGGCACTAGCCCCGGATGATTAGCGACGATATCGCTAGACACCTTGAGCGGGGGGCACGATTGCTTCGCTTATTCGCCGAGCTGGGGAATTGTTTTCCCACTTCTTCGTTGCGCTAATCTGGCATCACTGGAAGTACTTCCCGACCGCCATGTCTTTGCAATACAGCGGTCATAGTTGGATTGCGGCGGAGGCGGTGGTGGTCACTTCAGGGCATTCAGAGTGCGCTTCGCTTTCACCGGATCTACCGTTTCCTTCGAAGGTGGAGGTTTTCGTGCGAAATGGGCCTGCACTTCGGCTTGCACGATTTCATTGGTTTCCTCGTTAGTCCTCATATGGTAACTTTGGAAGAGGCTTCAGGCTTGGACCAGCTTTGAATTTCTTCCCGCCTCTTGTACTGCTAGCAGCCGGAGCGGCGGCGTCTCTCTTCTACCATTGCTGACGCGGCAGAGTTCGCTAACATGCCGGAGGAGGCGGAGGAGGACGCGGAGTGCTCTGACGCGCCGGAAGAGGCGGAGGAGGAGGCGGAGTGCCCTGATCACTCGCCGGAGGAGGAGGAGGAGTGCCCTGACGCGGCGGCGGCGGAGGAGGAGGAGGCGTCCAGTTTGGAAGCTTGATGTACTCCTTTCTCCATAGACAGGTACTCCTTAAAGCATTTTCCAGATGAATCTCCCCTTCACCTGTAGGGTAGTCAAGCTCCAGCTCCTCAAATCCCTCCATTATTTCATCCATGTCACAACAGCATAGCCATGTGGAATCGGACGGCAATGAAAAGTTCCCTCAGCTTGAGGAGGTACAACAGAGCCGTCCGCCACCTTCAAGGTGAGGTTCTGGCATTTCGTCATTAGCTCGCAATGTATAGCCTTCGTGATACTATCCACGGGGTAGCGAGGAGCCGTGAAATCAGGCTGAACGAGCTTCGTGGAAGCCACGCTGCTTCTCCGCTGAGATGGTGGGGTAGCTTCTGGGCAGCGTCGAAGCAAGGATCTTCATGCCCCTGAGATGGTTGGCCTGTAACTCGCTGGCTCTCAAGTTCCTCTAGCTTTGCTAATCTTGCACTGAGCCTCTGCATTTCGGTTGCTTCCACTTTCCTCTTTCTCTCTCGACTTCTATAACCACCGCTGTCAGGAAACCCATGCACCCACGAAACGGAGCCTGGTGTGCCTCGTGTTCGTCCAGGGTGCTCAGGATTCCCGAGGGCCTCTGTCAGCTTGCCCTTCTCTCTGTTGGGAATGAACGTCCCTTCCTGCGCTGCCTTGATTGCTGCATGAAGATTCTTGATGGGTATTGCAAGTTGCTCGTCCATCCAAACACACTCCCCTATTTCTAGGTCCAGAGTTCCCCCAACCCCAAAGAACCAAGTCCTTGAATGATCTGGCCAGTACAATGTCGCTGGTTGGACCCCTTTAGCAAGCAGGTCTTGCTCAGCTTTGTCCCACAATGGCCGGGCTTTGTCGTAGCCACTTGACCTTGTGTGATGGTGATACTTCTTCTTTGCAGCATTATGCTTGTTTGTCAGTGACCTTTTCTTACCCTTCTCCGATTTCTTGTAGGCCACAAATGCGGGCCAGTGATCTCTTATCTTCTCATATCGACCGATGAATTCTGGAGTCTTCCCTTTGTCGACAAACTTTGTGTTCAACTCTTTCTTCCAGTTCCTGAATAGTTCTGCCATCTTCTTAAGAGCAAATGCCTTGACCTTTTGCTCTATAACTAGGTTATTCGGCTCCTCCTCTGGCAGTAGGATGGAATTTGTCATCAGCGAGGTCCAAAGATCATCTTTCTGTCTATCCTGGACATAAGAAGCTTCAGGGTCCTTCAGCTTAGTCCATTCTTGGACGCTGATCGGAACGCTGTCCCTAACAACAACTCCGCACTGATGTACAAATCCGTCCTTGGTCCGCTTGGGAGCAATCGGTTGGCCACCTTTCGCGACTTCTGTGATCGTGAACCTTTCATCCTGGCGCAACCTTTTCTTCGGGCCTCGTCTCCTTATGGAAGTTTGGCTCGATCCGGAAGGCTAAAATAAGAAAGAAGCGTTAA
Organism: Triticum aestivum; assembly: GCF_018294505.1. Taxonomy (NCBI): domain Eukaryota; kingdom Viridiplantae; phylum Streptophyta; class Magnoliopsida; order Poales; family Poaceae; genus Triticum; species Triticum aestivum. The sequence continues at coordinate 490,438,357 of NC_057808.1, forward strand.
TATATGTACATACCAAAACAATGAATGCATCAAGTCTGCACATGTTAATTAATATATGTACCTCACCGGACTTTGCAACAGCTCCCTCCTCCGTTCGGTCACCGGAGCCGTCATCAGGATCTGCTTCCTCCGCCATTCGGTCACCGGAGCCGTCATGATCTCCTTCCTCCACCATTTTTGGATCACCGGAGCCGTCATCCTCTCCTTCCTACCCATCGGTGTCATTGAGAAACGACAAGGGATCACCTCCGGCGAGGATTATATCCCCCAACAACTGTTCTTGTTCTAAGTCTCTTTCCATAGTTTTTGCAAATATTACAACATGGCAATATACAAACATGAGAGATGGATTAGTGGCAAACATAAACCTAGCTAATCACAACAAGGAAGCATATGCATGTCCGACGTCCCCTGATGCGGCTTGAAGCTACGACGTTATTTCCCCAAAGAGGAAGGGATGATGCAGCACAACAGCGGTAGGTATTTCCCTATGTTATGAGACCAAGGTTATCGAACCAGTAGGAGAACCAAGCAACACAACGTAAACAACACCTGTACACAAATAACAAATACTCGCAACCCGATGTGTAAAAGGGGTTGTCAATCCCTTCCGGGTAGCGGCGCCCCAAGATAGGCAAACGAACGTGAATAAATTGTAGTAGATTGATAGATTGAACACCACATAAAATAAATAAGAATAAATTGCAGCAAGGTATTTTTGTCCTTTTGGTTTAATAGATCTAAAAATAAAATCAAAGTAGTAGATCACAAAGGCAAATAATATGAGAAAGAAACCCGGAGGCCGTAGGTTTCACTAGTGGCTTCTCTCGAGAAAAATAGCAAACGATGGGAGAACAAATTACTGTTGGGCAGTTGATAGAACTTCAAATAATCATGATGATATCCAGGCAATGATCTTTATATAGGCATCACGTCGAAGATTAGTATACCTACTCCTGCCTGCATGTACTACTATTACTCCACATTTCGACCGCTATCCAGCATGCATCTAGTGTATTAAGTTCATGGAGAAACAGAGTAATACAATAAGAACGATGACATGATGTAGACAAGATCTATTTATGTAGAAATAGACCTCATTGTTTTATCCTTAGTAGCAATGATACATACGTGTCGGTTCTCCTTCTGTCACTAGGATCAAGTACCGTAAGATCGAACCCACTACAAAGCACCTCTTCCCATTGCAAGATAAACAGATCAAGTTGGCCAAACAAAACCCAAATATCAGAGAAGAAATACGAGGCTATAAGCAATCATGCATATAAGAGATCAAAGAAACACAAATAACTTTCATAGATATAAAAAGATAGATCTGATCATTAACTCAAAGTTCATCGGATCCCAACAAACACACCACAAAAGAGTTACATCATATGGATCTCCAAGAGACCATTGTATTGATAATCATAACAGAGAGAGGAATCCATCTAGCTACTAACTACGGACCCGTAGGTCTACAAAGAACTACTCACGCATCATCGGAGAGGCACCAATGGAAGTGGTGAACCCCTCCTTGATGGTGTCTAGATTGGATTTGGTGGTTCTGGACTCTGCGGCAGCTGGAATTGATTTTCGTCGACTCCCCTAGGGTTTCTGGAATATTGGGGTATTTACAGAGTAAAAAGGCGGTCTGGTGTGCATCCGAGGTGGGCACAACCCACCAGGGCATGCCTGGGCCTCCTGGTGCGCCCTGGTGGGTTGTGCTCCCCTCTGAGCACCCCCTAGGTGCTTCTTCGGCCCACTGGATGTCTTCTGGTCCAAATTTTTTTTCCAAAAAGTTTCGCTGCGTTTGGACTCCGTTTGGTATTGATTTCCTGCGATGTAAAAAACATGCAGAAAACCGCAACTGGCACTTCCCACTATGTTAATAGGTTAGTACCAAAAAATGATATAAAATGACTATAAAATGATTATAAAACATCCAAGATTGACAATATAACAGCATGGAACAATAACAAATTATAGATACGTTGGAGACGTATCAGCATTCCCAAGCTTAATTCCTGCTCGTCCTCGAGTAGGTAAATGATAAAAACAAATTTTTTGATGTGGAATGCTGCCTAACATGTCATCTCATATTCTTTTCTTTATAGCATGGACATTTGGACTTTTATGTGATTCAAAGCAATAGTCTAGTTTTGACATGATAACTTAAACTCAAGCATATCAACAAGCAACCATGTCTTTCAAAATATCAACGCTAAAATAAGTTATCCCTAGCCCATCATGCTCAATCTTGATCCATTCATGAAACACACTCGCACATTAACTACACCCAATACTCAAGTACGATCATAGTGCCTCCTAGTTGGTGCTTTTATAATAGAAGATGGAGACTCAATTTAAAAAAATAAAAATTGCATAAAGTAAAAGAAAGGCCCTTCGCGGAGGTAACAGAGCTCAAAGCAAAAAACTTAGAGATAAAAACATTTTGGGAGGTGTGTCTTTCCCACCAACGAAAACGACCTAGAGTTCCCAACACTTTTCATGCTAAATATATCATAGGCGGTTCCAAAACAGAAAATAAAGTTTACTCCTTTTTCAACCATACTTTCACTTTCCATGGCTAGCCGTATCCACGGTTGCCTTCCATACCAACACTTTCCAGGCTAGCCATATCCACGGTTGCCTTCCATACCAACACTTTCCAAGAAATTTATTATTTGACAACATCAAGTAAATTCATTTTTCATTTCGGGACTGGGCATCCCTAATACCTTTGCCTTACTCTCGTGCAATGACAAGTGAATAAACACTCATCGTGAGAATAACACATCTAGCATGGAAAATATTAGCCACCCCTCACCACTCCGCGAGCGGTACGAACACACAAAAGAGAAGTTTATTTTGAAAATTAGAGATGACACATACGAATTTGCTTAGAATGGCAAAAGAATACCGCATATAGGTAGATATAGTGGATTCATGTGGCAAAACTGGTTTAAAGGTTTTTGGATGCACAGGTAGTGATCATACTTAGTGCAAAATGAAGGCTAGCAAAAGATTGAGAAGCGACCAACCAAGAAACGAATAATCTCATAAGAGAGCATTAAGCATTATTAACACCGAATAATGCACCACAAGTAGGATGTAATTTCATTGCATGACTATTGACTTTTGTGCTTGCATAGGGAATCACAAACCTTAACACCAATATTCTTACTAAAGCATAATTAATCATCAACATGACTCACATATCACATCATCTTATCTCAAAACTATTACAAGGAATCAAGTTTATTTTGTCCAATGATCTTCATGAAAGTTTTTATTATATCCTTCTTGGATATCTATCACTTTGGAACTAATTTTCATGTGTTGCTTTTGATAAGCTCAAACAAATATAAGTGAAGATCATGAGCATAATATTTTTCTTTCTCTCAAATTAATTTAAGTGAAGCAAGAGAGAATTTCTTGAAAATTTTACTAACTCTCAAATAAATCTAAGGGAAGCAAGAGAGCATTTCTTCAAAAATACTAAAGCGTTCTCAAAAAGATATAAGTGAAGCACTAGAGCAAATCCATAGCTCATAAAAAATTTAAGTGAAGCATAGAGAGCAATTTTAACACGTCATGGCGTAATTTTGGCTCTCTCAAATAGGTGTGTCCAGAAAGGAATCAAGACTTAAAAAGCAAAAAAAAGAAACAAGCAAAGACTCATATCATACAAGACGCTCCAAGCAAAACACATAATATGTGACGAATAAAAATATAGCTTCGAGTAAAATACCGATGGTCGTTAGAAGAAAGAGGGGATGCCACTCGGGGCATCCCCAACCTTTGTTGCTTGCTCTCTTTTGGATAATAGCTTGGGATGCTGGGGCATCCCCAAGCTTAGGCTCTTCTTACTCCTTATTCCTTCATCCATCGTAAGATAACCCAAAACTTGAAAACTTCAATCACACAAAACTCAACAAAACCTTCGTGAGATCCGTTAGTATAAGAAAATAAATCACTACTATAAGTACTATTGCAACCTATTCATATTTTATTCTTGAATTATATCTATTGTATTCCAACTTTTCTACGGCAAAAACTCATCAAAGAAAACCATAGAATCATCAAAACAAGCACACAACACAAAGAAAACAGAATCTGTCAAAAACAGAATAGTCTCTAGTAATCTGGATATTTCGAATACTTATGAAACTCCAAAAATTGAAAAAATAGGACGACCTGAGTAATTTGTATATCAATCTTCTGCAAAAACAATTGGTATTTTATCACGCTCTGGTTAAAAATGAGAATTGTTTTCATGAGCGCAAAAGTTTCTGTTTTTTAGCAAGATCAACTATCACCTAAGAAGATCCCAAAGGATTTACTTGGCACAAACACTAATTAAAACAAAAAAACACAATCATAATAGTAGCATAATTTTTCAAACACTCAAGAATAGAAAGCAAAAAGCAAAAATAAATTTTATTCATTGGGTTGCCTACCAACAAGCGCTATCGTTTTACGCCCCTAGCTAGGCATAAGATTTCAATGATGCTCATACGAAAGATAGCAATTGAAACACAAAGAGAGCATCATGAAACATATGAAAAACACATTTAAGTCTAACATACTTACTATGCTTAGGAATTTTATAAAGAAACAAATTATCAAGACAAGAAACATCTAACATATGCAAAGAAGAGGAATAAAACATTGACGATCTCAACATAACGCGAAGTAATTTAGTAACATAAAAAATTTCACCACAATATTTTCCTCTCTCATAATAATTACATGTGGGGTCATAATCAAATTCAACAATATAGCTATCATATAAAATTTTCTCTTCATGATTCACATGCATAAAAGTTTTATAATCTTCCAAGATAGTGGGATTAACATCAACTAAAGCCATGACCTCTCCAAACCCACTTTCAATACTATTGCAAAGATTATTATCAATATCATATTCATAATGAGGCATAAATAAATTTTCAAGATCATAAGCATCAGCACCCCAATCATGGTCACTACAATAAGTGTCGGACATATCACAATTAGCATCCCCAAGCTTGGGGTTTTGCATATTATTAGCACAATTAACATTAAGAGAATTTATAGTAAAATCATTGCAATCATGCTTTTCATTCAAGGTGCTATCATGAATCACTTCATAAATTTCTTCATCTAACACTTCATCACAATTTTCAGATTCACGAATTTCAAGCAAAACGTCATACAGATAATCAAGTGCACTCAAATCACTAGCAACTGGTTCAACATAATTGGATCTTTTGAAAAGATTAGCAAGTGGATGAGGATCCATATCAATAAATTTTTAGCAAGCAAAGATGCAAGCAAATAGAAGGCACATGGCAACACAAGCAAATATGAGATATCACGAGAAAAGGGCAAACGAAAATAGGGCGAATAAAACAACAAATTTTTGTGAAGTGGGGAGAGGAAAATGAGAGGCAAATGGAAAATAATGTAAATTGCAAGGAGATGAGATTTATGATTGGGAACGTGGTATATGTTGATGATCCTCCCCGGCAACGGCGCCAGAAATTGGCGAGTTGACGGGAGACTATCTTGACGTGATCCTCCCCGGCAACGTCGCCAGAAATTCCTTTTGATGCGGCTTGAAGCTACGTCGGTATTTCCCCAAAGAGGAAGGGATGATGCAGCACAGCGGCGGTAGGTATTTCCCTCAGTCATGAGACCAAGGTTATCGAACCAGTAGGAGAACCAAGCAACACAACGTAAAACAGCACCTGCACACAAGTAACAAATACTCGCAACCCGACGTGTAAAAGCGGTTGTCAATCCCTTTCGGGTAGCGGCGCCCCAAGATAGGCAAACAAACGTGAATAAATTGTAGTTGATTGATAGATCGAACGCCAAATAAAATAAATAAGAATAAATTGCAGCAAGGTATTTTTGTATTTTTGGTTTAATAGATCTAAAAATAAAAGCAAAGGAAAAGTAGATCGCAAAGGCAAATAATATGAGAAAGAGACCCGGGGCCGTAGGTTTCACTAGTGGCTTCTCTTGGGAAAAGTAGCAAACGGTGGGTGAACAAATTACTGTTGGGCAATTGATAGAACTTCAAATAATCATGACGATATCCAGGCAATGATCTTTATATAGGCATCACGTCCAAGATTAGTAGACCGATTCCTGCCTGCATCTACTACTATTACTCCACACATCGACCGGTATCCAACATGCATCTAGTGTATTAAGTTCATGGAGAAACGGAGTAATGCAATAAGAACGATGACATTGTTGGGGAATGTAGCATGCAATTTTAAAAAATTCCTATGCTCATGCAAGATCTATCTAGGAGATGCATAGCAATGAGAGGGGGAGAGTGAGTCCACGTACCCTCGTAGACCGAAAGCGGAAGCGTTAGGTTAACGCGGTTGATATTGTCGAATGTCTTCACGATCCAACCGATCTTAGTACCGAACGTACAACACCTCCGAGTTTAGCACACGTTCAGCTCGATGACGTCCCTCGAACTCTTGATCCAGCAGAGGGTCGAGGGAGAGTTCTATCAGCAGGACAGCGTGATGATGGTGATATGTAGGAGATATGCCCTAGAGGAAATAATAAATGATATTATTTATCTCCGAGTTCATATTATGTTTATGTTCCATGCTATAATTGCAATGATTCTCGAGTCTGCAATATCCACGAGGCTCGGAGGAAGACTCATATGCACGTGTGGAATAATAAACGGTAAGAAGTATTCCTAGTCTGGCCTCTAAGACTAGCTCAAGTGTTGCATGATGGTTCTGTTTTCCTGATCATGGGCATGTCTATGCCAGCAACTTTGAGGGCAAAATGTTAAGAGAACATTTGTGTTGAATCGACCCGGATTGATGTTATGCTATGAGATTCATTCATCACAAGTTAATGGTACATAACACAGAGATGGTTAACGTTTGCATGATTCCTTAGACCATGAGAGTATCGAGTTTCTTCATGCTTGCTTCATGAACTTTGGGGTTTGTTAAACGTCATCCGTAAATGGGTGGCTATTACGGCGGCTTACGGGTTCATGGAAAAGTGTGTCAAGTAACTTGATAGCTCAAGATTGGGATTTGCTCCTCCAACGATGGAGAGATATCTCTTGGCCCTCTCGGTGTTACAGTATCCATCATCGTCTGGCCAGGCACACTACAAAAAAAAGACACACCCGGGACATTTTGGGCCGAACGAATTTTTTTTCTGTCATACATATGACCCTTCTATGACGATAATTGTGACAAAACCCGGTATCATCATAGATGTGGTGGGATCCTACTTCTATGACAAAAAGTCATGACAGAAAATGGGCTTTTCGTCCTGGGCGGGCCGGAGACGCAGCTGCATGACATTCTTTGGGCCGTCCATGACGAAAAAAACCATGGTAGAAGCGAGGGCGAGGAAAATTTTGGGGAGTTCCCGGTTACGGTGGGAGGTCGGGGGCCGAGCGATGCGCGTTTCTCTCGTACACGTACGCGCGTGTGTGCGAGGCGTTGGCTCTAACTGAACCCGAGCGAGGCATTGGGCTCTAACTGAACCCGAGCGATTGCACTGCAGGCTACGCGTTACTGAACCCGAGCGATCGATCGATGGCTGTTAACTGAACCCGATCGAGCGATTCCTTCGCTACTGCTTCTAACTGAAGCTGATCGATTGGATGAACAGTGAGCGTTGCGGGGGGAGGGGGGGTTGGATGAACAGTGAGCGGCGGCGTTGCCTCTGGATGAACAGGACCCCGTGGTGTGGAGGGCTGGATGAACAGTAGACGGTGGAGGGGTGCCCGTGGAGGGGTGGTTGAACATGACCCCGTGGTGTGGAGGGTTGGATGAACAGTAGACGGTGGAGGGGTGCCCGTGGAGGGGTGGTTGAACAGTAGCCGGTGGAGTAGCGCGCGGTGGAGGCTGGATGAACAGGAGCCCGTGGAGGCTGGAGGAGGTCGACGGTAGCCCGTGGAGGCTGGAGGAGGTCGATGGTGGAGATGAACAGTATCCCGTGGAGTCCCGTTTTGCGGTACGCGACACCCCTCCCGATGAACAGGACCCCCGTTTCGACCGTAGGAGGTCCGTTTCGTCCGTTTTGCGGTACGCCACACCCCTCCCGATCAACAGTACCCCCATTTCGACCGTAGGAGGTCCATTTCATCCATTTTGCGGTACGCCACACCCCTCCCGATCAACAGGACCCCCGTTTCGACCGTAGGACGTCCATTTCCTCCGTTTTGCGGTACGCCACACCCCTCCCGATCAACAGGACCCCCGTTTCGACCGTAGGACGTCCGTTTCCTCCGTTTTGCGGTACGCCACACTCCTCCCGATCAACAGGACCCCCGTTTCGACCGTAGGAGGTCCGTTTCCTCCGTTCTGCGGTACGCCACACCCCTCCCCATGAACACGACGCATTCCGTTGCCTCCCCATGAACACGACGCATTCCGTTGCCTCCCCATGAACACGACGACGACGCTGTTTCTCCGTTCCGACCCAGCCACGTACACAAGCCCTCGCCGTACGTATGCATGAGTAGGCGTTCGAGACCTTGCCCGTATGTACGTATGTGGCCGTATTTTCTTTCTTGCACCCTGGCCGCTGTACGTACGTGTACATGCTATGTGCGCGCCTCTACTATGACACGTACGCGCCTCTACTATGACACGTGCGCGCCTCTACATCGACCAGTATATATGTACGTACACGTTCACGACCAGAATGACAACACTACGTACGCTTCGACCAGGTGGGTCCCGACTGTCAGGCACTTCCTTGCCTGCGAAGATGTAGCTGGTGGGTCCCAGCAGTCAGGGGGGTGAATCGTTTTGCTTTTTTTGTTGCCCGGACGCACTTCCTTGCGTGCAAAGATGTAGCTGGTGGGTCCCAGCAGTCAGGGGGGCAAATCGTTTTTTGCCCGGACGCACTTCCTTGCGTGCGAAGGTGTAGCTGGTGGGTCCCAGCAGTCAGGGGGGAAACATTTTTTTCCGCGAAATACGGTGGCCCATCCGGTGGGTCCCTGCTGTCAGGTGGAGGAATAATTATTTTCCACGTAATAAGGAGGCACTTCCTTGCTGCCGCCGTGGACCCAGCTGTCAGCCTCTCCATGTACAGTCCATGTCCAATGGAAGTCATTCCTTGACCACGTTGATCACGCCGCGCCGAGAGCACCAGGGCGGTGGACGACGACGAGGCCTAGGAAGGGGACGACGCGGAGCCGGTGAAGACGCGGAAGTGGATGCCCACGCGGAGAGGAGTATGAGGGTTCACTCGTTCGGCTGCGGTGTGAGGCTGCCGTCGCCGCAGGGCCTGGCCAGCGGTGGGAATAGTAGGGGGCGGTGAGGCCTCCACGGCAGCACAGCCGGCCACGGGAGGCAGGAGCAGGCGGCACGACCGGCGCTGCTTTGGGCGGCTGGAGCAAGAAGACCAGAGGTTGAAGAAGCACTACGGCCGTTGGATGGACATCGTTCGGTCACTGGAGCTAGAATCGTTCATATTGACTAAGTTGACAAAGCCCTCCGTCCCCGTCAACTTAGTAGGCCCACAAGTCAGCCTCCCACCAAGGTGGGTCCTAGCTAGCAGGGGGAGTATTCATTTTTTTGTGCGTAATAACGAGGCACTTCATGTGGGTCCGAGCTGACAGCGGGGGGAAAGTTTTTTTCGCGAAATACGGTGGCCCGTCCGGTGGGTCCCAGCAGTCAGGGGGGAAACGTTTTTTTCGCGAAATAAGGTGGCCCGTCCGGTGGGTCCCCGCTGTCAGGTGGAGGAATAATTATTTTGCGCGTAATAAGGAGGCACTTCCTTGCGGCCGCCGTGGACCCAGCTGTCAGCCTCTCCACGTACAGTACTCTTCCAATGGAAGTCGGTCGTTGACCATGTTGACCACGCCGCGCCGAGAGCACCAGGGCGGTGGACGACGGGGAGGCCTAGGAAGGGGATGACGCAGAGCCGGGGAAGACGCAGCAGTGGAAGCCCGTGCGGAGAGGAGTACGAGGGTTCACTGGTTCGGCTGCGGTGTGAGGCTGCCGTCGCCGCAGAATAACAGGGGGTGTGGGTGAGTGGAGGGATGGCCTGGCCAGCGGTAGGAGTAGTATGGGGGCGGTGAGGCCTCCGCGGCAGCACAGCCGGCCACGGGAGGCAGGAGCAGGCGGCACGACCGGCGCTGCTTTGGGTGGCTGGACTAACAAGACCAGAGGTTGAAGAAGCACTACGGCCGTTGGATGGACATCGTACGGTCACTGAAGCTAGAATCGTTTATATTGACTAAGTTGACAAAGCCCTTGGTACGCTCCAACTTAGTAGGCCCACAGGTCAGCTTCCGAAACGGTGCGCCCCAGATGTCAGGGGGAGGAATCATTTTTTGGGCCGCCGAAGCTAAGAATATCCGAGATTGAAGAAGAAGCACGACATCCGTTGGATAGACATCCAACGGCCACTGCTGCTAGAACCGTGTGTTGACTATAATAAGTTGACAAAGCCTTGCATACGCGTCAACTTATTTTTTTAGGGGACGCGTCACTTAGTAGGCCCACAAGTGTGTGGCAGAGAACTTATAGCCCATTTGCGTTTTGTAAGAATGTACAGCCCATTTTTGAATTCTAATGGAATTTACAACAACCCATTTACAGTTTGTTAAAAGTACAACCCATTTTCTAGCTAGGACAACGATTAATAATTTCAACCAACCGTTGAAGATAGAATTCAATAAAATTTCCCACATTTTGATGGGATCCGAAATATTTTTATCCCGAAATTTCTAGTCAGATTAAATATAAATTTGTATTACGTAAAAATCCAACGAAACATTGCGCGCGCAACAATGAAAATTTAAGATTTTCAAAATCCATAAATAATATTTTATAAACTAATTTCGTGTTTGGTGCATTTTTTTATAGTTACTGCTCAGTTTTTATAATTACATCCCATTTATTATTTTTTAAAGCCCATTTTCCTGTTAAGCCTAATGCATCCCTCCTAGGAAAGATTTGCAGCCCAGCGGGGCGGAGAATAACAAGTTGACCTTGCCTGGGTATTCCTCAAAAAGACGTATAGCTGGGCTAGCCATTTTCATCTTGAAAAAAATTAGTATCTGGGATGGATATCAGGCCTAGGCTAGACGGGCCACAGCCCGCCCAGTTAATACCCTGCTCTCCTCTGAACAACAAGGAAATCATCGCCAAGAAAAACTCTGTAGTGCTCACGCCTCAAAAACACAAATACTGCTCGAGCTGCTTGGTCCCAGCTGTCGGCCGCGCCTTGTGCAATTCTCTCGTTTATATTGACTACATAGGTTGACAATGGTGTGGGATCGTGATGTCAGGAAACCAGGAGAAAGCAAAAAAAAATAGTTGTACATAATAAGGAGGCACTTGCGTACGTACGGCTATGGCCCTAGTGGGTCCCTAGTGTCATCAAGTCAAAATAAAGTCATCTCCTGAATCCGCATGTTCGTTGACGATGTTAACAATGCTCGGCGCCACGCATAAAATACAAGTGTAATTTACTCGTCATCGGAAACAACGCGTAAAATACAGGCGTAATGAGACCGAGGGTCCGAGGTCTGTAAGTAAAACCGGCGGGTTACACGTGTAATTTAAGAGACCAGTGTATATTTTACGAGCACTGCTATATGGACGACATTACCAGACGATACATGCACGACGTGCGTATCATGCCATCCATGGGCAAGGCTGAAACAACAGCTAATGGCTGGATTAGCAATCGTCCGAGTGTCGTTCAGCATTTTTATCGTGTGTGAAGTACTTCCGATATTTTACTAGTCGAAATCGACCAACCAAGCGCCTTCACCCGAGACCATCTGCTTTAATTTACAAGCGTCAGTTTTACAAGCGGTTTTGGTTGGGAAACGACGATCCAATCACGGCCTAATATCATGAGTTGGTCGGAAGATCATATGGTTTCACGTCTAACCTACCTGACTTGTCGTATAGGCTATGAATGAAACATCAGACGATGAACTTCTTAAGCACGGAAACAACAGAAGAGGATGATCTTCTTAACAAGCAAATCACTGGCATTAGATCGACATGCAAACCAATGCGAAGCATTATTCTCAGGAGGCACGGTGAACAGCTCGTGATGCCGCATGCCACAACATTCCAAGCTCAACTTTGCAATCAAACACAAGGCCTGGCATTACATAGACAATATTCAGAACAAACTCTTAACACAGGAATATCTCAGCAGAGTAACTATTTACTTCTAAACTGAACACAGGAATAGAAAAAAACACTCGATGCTGCTCACAGCAAGGGCGTCCCACTCAAAAATATCAAATACATGTCTTCTGGGTAACATCAATGAGCAAATTTTTACAAGGTTTTCCAATTCCAATATATTAAACTAACATCTTCTTGCTAACATCAATGATTAAACTTTGACAAGCTTTTCCCATTCAAAATATGTAATGCCTATGATCGTGGAGTCCTGTCGTAGCTTCTTGTACTTGTTTGGGCAGTTTTTGCCCAGGGCACTCCACGTGTTGTTAAATTGCCAATGGTCTCTGCAGACTAGTCATGTCACCGGTGTCTAATAATACTCTGTAAAGCTTCTCGGTCATTCCTTCTGTATTGTAGCGCAAACAGTGACTACTTATTTCTGCAAAGTGGAACGACCAACTGGACCCAGTAATGCAACAGTTTGCCTTGGACACATTGGCTCCTTTTGTGCAGTTCAACTAAAATCGAAGTCGGAATAAAACCGAGCTTTAATTTTGATATCCCTGTAAGCAACAATAGGTATAAGGGAAACAATTACTGAGAAATAACGGTTGATGACTTGTACTCCCAGAACAAAAGCTTCTACTGATCTACTTTATCTTAATGGGAAACAAAGCAGGAGAGTAGCAATTCTCCATCAGTGTGATTCATTCATATTGACTGAGACATTATCTTAACAATGCCTTGTTTCAACATGTATAAAGAACGACAAAGCAGAAAAGTACCATTCCTAAAACAATGCAACTGATTCATTTTAACAGAGACATTATCTTAACAATACCTTGGTTAAACATGTAGAAAGAACTACAAAGCAGGATAGTACCATTCCTAACAAGTGTTGCAGTTTTGAACTAAGATTCAGTAGTTAATTAATTCTGAGAGTGGCATTGCTTAATTTTACCAGCGGCATTGGATTAACGAAAAGCATAAACAGTTCCAGGGGAGAGTGGGCGCAACAACAGTATGTGCTTCCATCTACTTATAAAGGGGGTGATGCAGAGTTTGTTGTAACAAAGCAACAAGCATCATGTCTGGGTTGGTCCCATTTTTGTTCACTACTCAATGGGAAAAGACAGCAATACAATAGCTTCAATTCAACATTTATTTAAAACAGTACCAATACAAGTAGCACAACATCTCGAAGCACACTGCACAATCATGTGGATGAAGGCCTGTACTGAGCTTTCATGAGACGGACAAGATAAAATACGAATCTGCCAACACGAATAGGAAATCCAATCTCGTTTTGTGCAGTTGCACTGAAATCAAGCAAAGTGTTTCGCGTAGCGAAGCAAAATGTCGCAATAGCAACAAGTTGAATAGATATCCTTGTTTAAACAGAGGCAAAAAAGGAATCAATTACTGGCTAATAAAGGAGGATGAAACATGCGGCCACAAAAATGGTAATCCCGCCAATCCCTAACAAGTGTTGCAGTTTTGAAATAAGATTCAGTAGTTAATTCTGAGAGTGGCATCAATTACTGGCTTATAAAGGGGGTGATGCTCAATTTGTTGTAACAAAGCAACAAGCATCATGTCTGGGTTGGTCCCATTTTTGTTCACTACTTAATGGGAAAAGACAGCAATACAATAGCTTCAATTCAACATTTATTTAAAACAGTACCAAAACAAGTAGCACAACATCTCAAAGCACACCGCACATCATGTGGTTGAGACCAAGATTTGAAACAACTCGCCACGAAGACTGGAAACAAATCTTGATCTCCTTTTGTGCAGTTCCACCAAAATTAAGCAAAGTCACCGGTGTGACATTCAAGTTGAACTGCACAAAACACTATTAAAACATAAGTGTTTTGAGTAGCGAAGCAAAATGTCGCAATAGCAACAAGTTGAATCGATAGCCCTGTTTTAACAGAGGCAAAAAAGGAAACAATTACTTGCCGATAAAGGAGGATGAAACAAACGGTGACAGAAAGAAGCATCTAACTTATCTTGGATGGAAAACAAAGTAGGACAGTAGCATTTCTAAAACGGTTGCATTGATTCATATTAACAGAGACATTCTCTTGAAGCAACATTCGTTAAAAAAATGTAATTTACTTTTAACAGTGGCATTGCTTCAATTTTCCGGCGGCATCCTTAGATTAACAACAGCAAAATAGCTGTATTGGACATGCCAGCACCATGTGCGTCCACACGTATAAATGGGTGATGCAGAGTATGTAGCCAAGCAGCATATATGCGCTGGTCCCATATTTGTTCTCTTTGAACCTTCTTCCTATGTGAGGGCAGCAAATCTAGTCCTGCACAAACTACCCGACCCCCCAGTTTCTTTCCCTTTTCAACAAAGAGATCGGTTCCTTACAGATGTGTGTACTGGGTTACCACCTTTTTCCCTTTTCGACCTGCAAAGCGGCTGGATAGCCAGTCTATACTACTTTCTACCCCTCCTTTCCTCATTGAACCATGTCCTAGATTCTTGCTCCAGCCCATCGCACCCTTCTTTCCTCTTTGAACCAAGTCCTAGATTCGACTACAGATCGAAAAAGATCCACATGCAGCTAGAGCAACGACGGTTTCAAAGAAACTTATACCTTAGGGTCGTCGGGATGTGGCAAGGCGTGCGGCGGGAGGCCGGATCTGCCCACACTACGTACGATAGCGAGGAAGAAGGGGTCGGTGGCCCTCCCGCACAGGCGCTGGGTGAAAGAGAACAGCGCAGCCGGCAGTGGATTGCCTCCCTCGCCGAAGGCGATAGAGTGAACGCTGCACCTCCTCCCCTTCCCAGTGCGACGGGATACGGACGCCTCCTTCACCAGCTGTGAGGGGGGGGGGAGAGAGACAAGAGGCCAACGCAGTCTTGTTTAGATCTGGTGAAGAGAGGGTGAGAGACTGTGAATATAGCAAACCCTAGCAAATGAACACTGAGCCTCCAGCGTGTAACATATATGTAGTGCGGCGAGCGTGTGGAGAGTGCAAACCCTAGCGAACAAGCGCTGAGGCTCCCGCTTATATATATACTACTGTGGTACGGATTGAGCTCCGGTGCCTTCACTGCACCTGCTTTTGGCTGTATGACAGGTGAGCCAGCCACATTTTGGGCCCACCTATCATAAATCCAAAGGCAGGTGCACTAAGTCAATGAAGCTGCGTCCATATAGTACTCTCATGTATACGACTAACATATAGTGGAGTGGTTTTCTTATTCTCTCCATAACAATCGTTTTAAATTGTGTAAGTACGAAACAAAACTCTTTATTTAATGTACAATGAAGAAAACTAGTACTACTTCCGATGAACTAACGATCCACGCCCACGCGTCCTGGTCGCACTTTCTGTCCTTCACGTGCGGTACACTACCCTCCCTTAAGTGAACAACCACACATGCGCCAAATTATTGGAAACGTGTGAGAGTGTGTACAAATAAAGAATTTTAATTTCAATTATCGGAAAGATTTGAGAGTATTACAAAGTTTGACTTCAGTCAAATCTAATATGCGGAGTAAATAAAAATGGAGGGCTACTACGTGCATCCGGGTTTTTAGTCCACACCATTTTTTAAATCAAAGTTAATAGCTGGACAAATAAAATTGCAGGGGAGCTGGAGACAAAGTTGTGAGAAGGCTTAGAAATCAATACAAAACTTATGCTCTTTGTACCAACGTCGATCCTTCTTCGAGGAAACATTTGGTTCATAGCCAATTGTGTGATAAAATTGCACCAACGTGAAAGACGACTGCGTCTCCAACGCAACCAAGGTGAACTGACGAAGGATATCATCTTTGTGCATAACAAGCAAAGAGCACTGATGGAAGACAACTTGTTTTTCATTGAAAATCGATCAGCTTCACCAGCCGACGCAACCATGAGGCGCAACCATGAGCATCGATAGGTCATCATGGTGATGCATCATCCATTTGGCATCAAGTTTGGGTGAGGCACCTATGAAGTTCGACAAATCCTCACTGTGATCTGTTTCTTCTCAGTAATCAAGCTCGAGGAAGGAAGAACCACGTGGCAGAGGACAGTGAGGCGGAACAACAATGGCCATTCAATTTTGTGCAGTTCCACTAAAATTGAGGAAGACATGCCCGGGTATGGAGACACGCATCGCTGTTTCCAAAAATATAAAAAAGGGTTAGCAACGACATCTCAATTGTCAATAAGAATTATCGAAAAGTACACCAACAAACAGAAGCATCATAATTATCTTGATGGGAACTAAACCAGGATACCCGAGAAAAAAAGCATTTCTTCATTTAACCAGTGATAGTACTACCACCATATGGACAATGACCGCACAACCACCATGTACTTTTTGTCGAAACAACATGTATACCTCCACTGAGGCATAAATCAGGAAAACTTTTCGAGTGGCATTTCCTCTATAATAGTACTAGTAGGTGATGTTGGACCAGCCGACGAACCCTAGCTACTATGCATATCCGTGTTTACGTAAAATTCCATTTCCATCTCCATCTCCAATCATATTTGTCCAACTGGCACATTATTTACGTTGTTAATTATATACGCAGCAATATTAACGTACATCATCTCTTGTTTGCGCACGTTTGGACCGCTGCCACGGCCGGTCCTGACCAACCCGAACCCTCTTCATCACCTGCGTGTGCTTCCCGCCTGAAACGGTCA
Organism: Triticum aestivum; assembly: GCF_018294505.1. NCBI lineage: Eukaryota > Viridiplantae > Streptophyta > Magnoliopsida > Poales > Poaceae > Triticum > Triticum aestivum. The sequence goes on from NC_057808.1 coordinate 490,455,180, forward strand.
GTGCCGCATTCATGCCCGGACAGAGCGGACGCGACCTCTCACTGGAGCCGGCATTGAAGCGGCGCGCCGGCCGAGAGAGTGTTGCCCGCGCCGCTTCCGGGTGCACGCGGCTGCTCCACGTTCAAAGGTCGCAATAGCCGGCTACAACATGCATGTAAAAAGTTCTTGGGAGTCCGTGCTACAGCTAGCTGTCCTACCCCAACTCGTCAATCTCTTCCAGTAGTGCTAGTACTCCATGGCGCGATCCATCGACAAGCAGGCGGGAAAGTTATCGTATACTCGGTTTGCGGCGAGTGGCATGCCGAGCAACCATGTGGGGTCGAGCCGTGGAGGAGGGTGAGACACGAACACGACATACGTGATTTAAACGTTGGTTTTGTTCGATGGAGCGATCCAACGAAACGAAACGTTGGTTTCTCTCCATTTCCATTTTTTCTCCAGAAAAACGGAAACTTTCCACTCCATTTTCATTCCTATTCCAAGGTTGCCCCGTTACAACATTCCATCAAATACAAAGGAAAACTAACACGCATGCTGATGCATCTCAATGATTCACAGATCATAGCCAATATTTACTTCACAACTAAAGAAAAAAGTTGTGAGAGCGTGTACGGAAGAAAAACTACTGATGGGGTCACTACGACTTAAACCCTAAACCCTAAACATGATTTAATTTCCTGGCCAGGTAGAACCTGTCGAAGGAAAGACGGCTGTCACCCTCAGATCATACGATGCTTTTGTGCAGTTCCACTAAAATCGACCTGAGCATCCCTGATGGCAAAGATATTGAAGAAGTGTGATTAGAATAATAGTACCGGCACTAGTTCATGAGACATAAACTCATCACAAGTAGAAGCCGGTAGAAGTAGAGAAAGATCGACATGGGGATGGAGCTACGGCAGTGGAGCAAGCCGGCTCCAAAAGGAGGATGGACTACCTGGGATGTCGGGCTGTAGCTAGAAGGGCGGTTGGGATGCGGCATCGGCCCATACCGCGGTGACCCCCGATTGGGACGCACCGACTGTGGGTTTTCTCCCTTGCCGATGTCGACCGCGTCTACACAGAACATTGTTCCCTTCCCCCAGCTGCGGGATCAGGCCCGTCGTTCTATGCTTGTGAAGAGAGCAACCTAAGCAAGCAGGCTTGTAGCTTAGGCTCCTGCTAGTGTATATATAGTGGTTTTCTTTTTCTCTCCATATCAACCATTTTATATTGCGTTCGTGTCATTCAAGAGTGAAATGCTGGTTGCTTCTTCCGACTAACTTACTGTGTGATTTGACTGCTCCTTAGTGGCCCCTACACGTACTCCCCCTACGTGTATGCAACAGTCACACGTACACATGGACGCAAAAATGCGCGCGATGCCCTAATGCATGCATGTCCGAGCACACGACGGAACACACACGGTCACGCTCAAGTGCTCAAGCTACACGTGCATGCACACACATACTCAGTCAGGGTGAGCTAGTGACCGTATAAACACCAGAAAATATATATATTGAGCGCAATGAGCGTATTATGAAGTCCACTGACCGTATTTTTACAAATATACAGTGACAGACAGTGTATTTATCTCATTTGAAATTAAGCCATATTAACCGGAGAGGAGGCAGTATGGACTAGCATTACTTTGCTGTGTCCCGTCAACTTGCCGAACGAGGAGAAGGTTGCAGGACGGGAGAAGCTTGCGTGCAGTGGCTCGCAGGACAAGGAGAAACTTTTGACTAATGCAAGCTCTCCCTCGCTCAGGCGGTGGACGTGCAACAGTTAATTCGGTGTCAGATTGCCAGAAGCATACACTATACTACTAGTGCTATTATTGTTCAACTTCCCGAATAGGCGAGCAGCCAAGCGCAAAGTTTACTAGTACTACTACTATAGTCTATAAAGTTACGTACTATACTAGTACTAGGAACCGGATGGAGGAGCATCTGCACTCTTATTATAATTTTAAAATGTGATAAAGCAATCTTCAACACATTTGGTTCTCTTCGAGGGTTCTCGCATGTGATAATGGAAGTTGATTGCATGGAACACTCGCCACAATTCTCGCTTAATTCTGGCTCATATCCTGTTACAAATAGTAGCGCTCGGTAATATTTCCTCTTTTTTTGTTATTCAGCATGTAAACAGGTCAGCAAACCTTGCGGCGCATCTTCGTGCGAACCGTGCTTGCTGCACTTTGAATGTGTCCGAGAGCTGGCTTGATGAAACACCTCGCTTCCTACTTCTTTTTTTGTGGGGTACCTCGCTTCCAAGTGAACAGTGTCTTGGCTGATTGTCCTAATAATGCTTATATATGAATAAAGCTCTCTCATTTACCCGAAAAAAGATTAAGCCATATTAACCGGAAAGGAGGGAGTATGGACTAGCACTACTTTTTGGTGTGTCCCGTCAACTCGCAGAACAAGGAGAAGCTTGCAGGACAAGGTGAAGCTCACTTACGCCTTTAGACTAATGCAACCTACCCTCGGTGGACATGCATCAGTCCATTCGGTGTCAGATTGTCAGAGGCATACACTGTAGTACCCAACATGCGAAGTACCATCATTGTTCGACTTCACGAAGAGGCGAAGAGCCAAGCGCAGTAGTACGAGTAGTACTACTACTACAACCGCATGGTGGAGCATCTGTACTCTTATTTTTTTATCTCTGATAAAGTACATGTTTATTCCGGAGAAGGGCGGAAAACGGCAGCCCAACATGTAATGAATGATATCGATCAACCAACCATGCTCGAATATATCTTGGCCTCTGTGCGAGCCCGTCTGTGTGTTCTCGCTCCTCGTCTCTCTCAAGGAACGGCGGGTTGGCTCTTTGCCGTCAATTGAGATCGGTTTGCTCACACTCCTGTCCCACATGTCAGTGATATGCCAAGAGGAGGTGCGTTGACCGACTGGCCATACGCGTACTTGGTTTTGCACCTCCATACTACTCCTCCCTCCGTCACAGTTTACAGGGCGCGCTTCATTATGATGCATTTCTCTCAATGCATTTCCACCACCAGAGAGACTTTAGACGCGTTTGATTTAATGCTCAATTAATTAGGGCATGGTAACCGCAATCAAGTTCACAATTTTCTCTCCATGTACTGTACTACTACGGAGTGGAGTAAGTGCATGCATGTGTGTACCCGGGGTGGAAGCACTGCATGCATGTGTGTATGCATTATTCCCTCTAGTAATAGACGCCGTGCTATAACTACCAATGCTATTTTTCAGGCCGATCGCTAGTCGCCTTGGTCCCACAGATTTTTTTCTTTTTTCTGAAGCGTGCTGTATAAACAGTGACGGATGGAGTAGTATGAGCGGCTTCAAAGAAGAGCGTATTGATGGTTGCTTCTTCAGAGCAACTTATAGTGGGAAAGGTGGGGCTTATGATTTGACTGCTCATTACTCACAATTAATGCGGTGCAACGACCGGGCTGAGTCTCCCATGCGGTTCTTAAATATACTCCGGAGTATTTGTCTTTCTAGAGATTTCAAAGAGTGACTACTCAAATATTTGTCTTTTTAGAGATTTCAAATGGACTGGCACATACGGATGTATATAGACATATTTTAGAGTGTAGAGTCACTCATTTTGCTCCGTATGTAGTCACTTGTTGAAATCTCTAGAAAGACGAATAGAATATTTAGGAACGGAGGGAGTACACATACGAAGCAAAATGAGTGAATCTACACTCTAAAATATGCCCATTTGAAATTTGTAAAAAGAAAAATATTTAGGAACGAAGGAGTATAATTTTGTGCATGGCACATGGACCCGGATGACGAAGAGGCTTCTGGCAATGCTATCAAGCTTCCATCATTTGTTTACATAATTGACGTACTATACAAATAATTTTCCAGCGACATGAAATTGTACAATGGTGTGAGCTTTCAGCTTTTGTTTCGCGTGTCTTGCCATCGATGCTCTTTCGGAAACAATAGAAAACTAACTTCCTAGCTAATGCATGTCAATTATTAGTAGATTAGAGCTAATAATTACATCACAACTGAAGACAGAGTTGTGAGAAGGTGTTAAATTAAAATTGATCCATGCTTTCATTGGCAGCAACGTCCCCCCAGCTCTGTCTAAATCAACAAGGCATGTTGGGAAAAAAGTAGCCGTCTGGAGCATGCAACATTCCAATCATTTTGTGCAGTTCCACTAAAATAGAGCTGAGCGTCCCTGTTCCATGATATTAAGTGTGATTACGATAATAGAGGACTGCTGATGAAACAATAAACACACAAATAGAAGCCGGTCACCTTTGCAGTCTCTCTTAAGACTAACTAGTTGGAGAAGATTAGGCTCGGAGTTGGATGAGGAGGATAGAGCAAAACCAATCTCCCTTTGTGCAGTCGCACTGAAATGTAGAGACGTTGCCCGTGTGACATTTTAGTACAACTGCACAAAACACTCTTAAGAAAAAAGTGATTTGTGCAGTTCACCAAAAGGTCGCAATAGCAACGAGTAGAAAGAAAACAATTATTGGCCAATAACAGTTGATGACACATGCGCCGACAAAAAAGAAGCATATTCCTTGTCCTAAGGGAAGATAACAACACGGTTGTGTTTGTCTAAAACGGTGTGAGCACAAGAATGCAATATGGAAAGTACGCCGGACGAGCTACGTTTTGGGCAAAGAACTATGGAAGATCCACATGCAGCGACGTGGGAAGACGGGCAGTGGAGCAAGGCTGGAGGGGATACCTGGAGGTCGTCGGGATGTAACTAGGTGAGCGGCGGCGGGCGGAATCTGCGAGCAGGTGGCGTAGGCCCTGCCGCTCCGGAGCTTGGTAAGGGAGAACAGCGTGTACCGCAGATCGAGACGTGCTGCCTCGGCGCCGTCAAACGGAGAGACGATGCACTTCCTCCCTTTCCCCCGGCGGACGGGATGTGGCCGGATCAGTGACCAACGGTGAGGGAGAGAGAGGCCACCGCACTCCCTTTCCCCCGGCGGACGGGATGCGGCCGGATCAGTGACCAACGGTGAGAGAGAGAGAGAGGCCACCGCAGCCTTGTGTGAGATACTCTGAAGAGCGACAAACCAGGCAGGCAGGCTCCATTGTATATAGTGAGCGGACTACCTTTTTCTCCATAAAAATCGTTTTATATTCTGTGTACGTGGCATTGAGCGCTATAACTTTATTTAAAAAATAACGCGGCAACGCGTCAAGTCGAACTTTGTTTCGTGCACGCATGGTACACGACCTCCCTAGGTAAACAACCGCTACAGGCGTTCAAATTAGCACGTGGGCTGCCATTTCGTAAAGAAATGAGCTCCACCGTGTACCCGCGCGGGTGTGGCTGGGCACGAAGCGTGAGTACGTGCACGGTGCACCTATTCTCTTCTTGTATACGTACACCACCTACGTGGGGTTGTGTGAGAGAGATACAAACCTAGAGAGATATAGTGTGTGGGTTCTTGAGAGTTTTTTGGGGGGGGGGGTCAATCAAAAAATGTAACATATGCAATGTGTGTGAAATAGAGTCCTGGATATAACATATATATAGAGGGGGCGATCCACGAGAAGAGAGTGGAGGTATCATCGGCTTGAGGTGTCCATAGAATCGAAGAGAGGGATGATGTGTGTGTGTGTGTGCGCGCGCGATCGATAAAGAGTGCCATCGAATTTGTGTGTGCCCACGTCAAAGATATAGAGTGGCTGGCCTACTGGAACGTGAGATGGGACATGTGCAGTTTGTCTCTGTGGCATGGATACCTACCTGCAGCGCTCGACTATCGGTGTGTGGTGGGGGAAGAGGGAGGCCCAATTAACTATAGAGGTACAATGGCTGGTATATGTGTGGAGGAGGAGAGAGGCCTACCTCATGTATTAAGGAGATCGATCTGCCTCATGTATTAAGGGAGATCGATCGGCATCCATGCATATGTGCAGGAGAGGAATAAGGTTGGGAGAGAGACAGAGCTAGAGTGTTGGAGGGGGTGGTAGTGGAGTTGCTTCTAACAAATGGTGGGATAGGCTTGCTAGACAAACGGAGGGCACGCCCGCAATATCAATAAGAGAGGAGATGGCTGCTTGTTGTCTGTGCACGTGCGTGTGAGAGACGGGTCAGGAGGCATGCACGAATGATGAGGGGGGACGATGTGGCTGTGGTAAGCAGACGTAACTACATAGGAAGATCAATCGCCCTTTGTTAGAGAAAGGAGAGACATAACTTGTGAGGTACGTCGATCGATGGGGGGGTAGTTAAAGTCGATCTAGGTATATGTTGGGAGATCGATCGGTATACATGCATGTGTGTGTTAGAAGCAAATGAGGCACGAGGAGAAGGATAGAGAGAGAGGGATGCATGTAGGAGGTGGTACGAGAGGCATACTATATCGAGGGGGGAGGAGTGTGCGAGTACGAGAACGATGAAAAGAGTGGTGGGAGTGAGGCATGGACGGTGACAAGAGAAGAGGGGAAGCTTGTGTTTGTGCTAGGCACACCTGGCTAGAGAGGCATATCGATCGATGTGTGCCGTAAAGAAGGAGCTGGGGGGCCTACACACACCGTGGGTGAACGACCTAAAGTGAAAAGACGAATTTGCGCGATGGAGCTAGAGAATGCTGAGGGAGGGTGAGAGGGATGCGGGCGTGTGCATGCACAAGAGAAAGTTAGCGCTAGCTACAAAGATAAGAGGGTTGTGTGGGTGTAAAAGACGAATAGAGATCATATATACTTCATTATAAAAAGCGAATTCGGATATTTGAAGAATTTATCATAGTGTTTCAAACCGACGCATGTGTGAATATATATAACGGTGATACACATGGTGTGGTTATGAACATGTTATACTACATTTAATATATTTTATCTCTACTCTTATAAAAAACGGAGTTGTTGATGATGGTGTGCCTGCCATCCTGCATTATAGGCCGTCCGATTTATATCTGGCGGATAGCAAGGAAACTATGATGGTTGAAGTTGGCAACAATCATGATTGTAGATTCTTATTGAAATAGAGAAACGAATTCAAATTTAGTTCGAATTGCAGCGGTAGTATAGACATTTGGAATGCACTAAAATGTTGGTATGAGTAGGTTACATGCATTATACAGCAAGCGAAAAAATTTAATCGGACATAACATGGATTCATACTCCCTCCTTCCATCTATATAGGGCGTAATGAGATTTTTAAGACCGCCTTTGACTATTGACAAGATTAATAGTACATGACATGCACAATGTGAAAATTATATCATTGAAAGAACCTTTCACAGACGAATTTAACGGTGTGCTTTGTGTAAGTTGCATGTCATATATCATTGCTCTAATATTTGGTCAAAGTTAGCATCGAAAAACGCATTAGGCCCTATATAGATGGAAGGAGGGAGTAGCTTTGAATAGCATTTGTATAGTAAAACGGGGCAAGACTCTCTCTTTGTGTGGTGTGAATAGTTTTATTTTTTTCGTTTTCTTTTTGGTTGAGGGAAGTGCGAATTGATTTGGTACGTACAAGTACAATATTACTACACGTTAGGCTTGTCCCTAAAATTCAACCCGCGTCTTGTTATATCCCGAAAATTCAGATATCGTGCTCCCAAAACTGGCGCCTTCACAACCCGCGCCTTGCTATCCCGAAATTACAACGCGCGCGAAAACTCCCTCCAGCTGCCAAATCCCGACACGCGAAATCCCCCTTCTAACCCTGAGCCGAAAGGGCCGCTAGTTCAAATCGGTGGGGGGTACTTTTGTAACACACCCTACATTTTGGACAAGCGCGTCCCTAAGTCATGCTTCACCCCCTCCCATCGCCCCCTTTTCGCCATTCGAAATCCCAGGCCGCCATAACCTCTCCGCTCCAGCCGCGAAACCCCACCCTCCTCCGTCCGCCACGTCACCGCTGCCCAGCCGGAGCCTCTTCCCTGACGACGTCGTCCACCGTAACAGCTCGACGTCCCTCGTCCACCTCCCCGGATGAGGATCCGTCGTCCATCTCGCCGTCCCGCCGGTTCAGCCGCCCCGTCCTCCACCTCCAAGGAGCTGCTCCGACGATCGCCTCGTCTATCACAGCTGCTCCATCCCCACAGCGCCGCCTTAACCTGCTCCACCGGAACCGCAGCATCCTCACCGACTCCTCGGACGAAGCCGAGGCCTACTCGGCGCCACCAAAGAGGTTGTACACTCATCGCATCGCACCTTCTCCTTAACTCGACCTCCCGGCGCCGATGGTGCTCCATCCCGCACCCCCATGGAGCGGCTACCTTGAAGCCGGCGCCACGGGCGACATCTCCATGGTGGCTCTCCCCCAGTGCGAGGCCCCTTCGGCGGCGGCGGCCATACTAGCCGGATCTGCTGCTGCTGCTCCGGCTCTCGCTCGCTCGCTCGCGCTGCTGTTGCTGCTCCGGCTCTCGCTCGATTGCTCGCTCGCCCAGCTGTTGCTGCTGCTGCTCTCCCCTCGCTCGTGCTGCTGCTCTGCTCCGATTAAGCCACACTTCAGTCGACTGAATCGACTTTTGGGTCAGTCGAATTTCAGGGGTTGGGGGGCTCACCGGAGTTAAGGAAGAACCACCCGCAGCGGGGACGGGGGCTCGCCGGAGAGGTACCCCACTATCTATCTTAGGGTTCAGGGTGGGGGTGGGGGCCTAGAGGGCTGGCCGGGGCGGCGGTGGCGAGTTGTTTCGGGGCGGCGAGGCGGCGCTGGGGCCGGCGGTTCGGCCGGTGGTGGCTGGCGGCTCAGGGGGTGCAGGTTGAAGATGAACTGCAGGCCCTCCCTAAACTACATGTCAAGTGCCTCTCTGCTACCATTGCGTTCAGTTTCGACAGTAGCATTCAGATTCCATAGTAAATTTCAGTTTCGACAGTTAAGTTCAGAGTCAACAGTTTTTACCTCATCTGTTGTAGTCAGGTGGTTTTTGGTGATGTTAATTTTACATCCATTTTACATCATCTATTGGAGATGCTATTAGAATCCCACTTGAGATTGACGATGTCTGTCTTGTGCTGCTTCAGCCTTGACGTCTTACGGCTCACCGGAGCTGCTCCAACGACAGAACGATCCATCACAACAGAGCAGTGCCCTGGACGCCGTCTACAGATTCCTCAGATCTTCCTCCACACCTCCGACAGCCACCTCTGCCTCAACTGCTTCAGCGACCAACCCAATGATGCTGAGGTCGACACGGCTACGGCAAAGAGGTTGTACACTTGTTGCATCACTTATTACTATACATTCACGTCGATCCATTAGGGCTATTTTGGTTCAACGGAAAAACGTCGATCCACTGGTTGTTACCATCACTCTAAATTTCTGCATGCTCTCCTTACATAATCTCACCATATTTTTTCGTATGCATGTCAGATATTGTACACAGTCATGCTGAACATGTAGAGAAAAAGAGAAGAGTTTTGCGCGGCAATACAATGTCATGCAGACATCGCTCCATGGTGGGTTCAATGGCAAACCCTCCCCACCCCTCTCCAGATTGTAATCCAGAGGAAGATATCTGTTCTGAGGCGGATTCAGACGCCGCTGACCACTCCTATTTACCCCCAAGGTGTTTGCTCTACCTTGGCATGATGATGTTAGTCATATCATGCATATGTTGCCTTGCAGTGCCTACTTTTGACATCATATATGTCATCTGCTTAGTTTAGACATGTTCTGTAATGCCACCTGTTTAGTTTCTATATCATATATGGGAATTATGCAGTCTCATGTCTTTTAGCCAGCCATAATATATGTGAAATGTGCAATGCCATCCTGTTTAACCAGGCATCATATATTTGAATGATATCTTGCCCATCCTTTTCTTCATTACATTTCCATTTGTCGACAATGTTTGTACATTAAACTACTCTTCCTGTGAATCAGCCATTTGGGTGGGAGATGGAAAAATCTGGAGTGAAAACAAGGCCTTCAGAGCAGACAGTGCTACCTGTCGAAGCAGATCTCTTGTTGGGTCCCGATAGCTCCTCAGAGATGGATTCAGAGACAGATGACCAGTCCTATTCCCCCACTGAGGTGTATGCTCTAACTTGGCACGGTTATACTGCTCATATCATGCATACGGTGTCTTGCATTGCATAGTTTAGACATCATATACACAATATTCAACACCATGTTCTTAGTTCAGACATCATATCGAATGCCCTCTGTTTAGCATATAAATCACATATGTGAATTAAATGATGCGATCCTGATTACTTAGATAACATGTAGGTGAATTATGTCATGCGATCCTGTTTAGTTATTCATCATATCTTTGAATTATGTTATGCTATGCTATCCAGTTTAGATAGACATCATATATGTGAAATTATGTCATGCTATCCGTTTTAGTTAAACAATATACATGTCAACTATTTCATGCCCTCTTTTTTCCACACTATCTATTGCATCTGTCTCTCATACAATGTCTGTACATTCAACTATGTTTCCTGTTTATCAGCCATTTGAATTGGAGCGGGTGATGCCAGTATCTAGCGGACTAAAAACACGGTCTTCAAATAAAACAGTGCTACCTCTTGGTGGAGATAGCACCCCGGTTGTACATGCACAAGAACCAGCCCTACCACACATAACCCAAACTCTCGCAGATTGTACCCCTACTGCGATGGACAGAGAACCAGCTTCACCCAATCTAACCCCAACCCCAGCCGATAGTAACCCAGTTCCTGTTGACACAGCACCATCTCCACCACAGAGCTCCCAAACAAGAGCAGTTAGTAAGGCAGCTCCAGTGCCCAAAGGGCCAGTACTATCACGGCGAACCCCAACTCCACCAGTTAGTACGCCTATTCCTTTGGAGGAAGCACAACCAGCTAGTCGTAGTTTAGCATCTATCGCATTTGATGTTGTTAAATCGTATGTGCGTATCTTCCCATCTTGGAAATATTATACTGAAGATGAAGGAAAATGCCAGTTGCAGGTGTTTGTCCAGGAGTTATGTGTAAGTAATGTTATTCATGGCAATTACTTTGCTTCGTCCCATACATCCTACCTCCATGATGGTTATAATACAGCAAATTTTCCCATTTTTCTCTATAGAGAAGGACCGATTTGGAAACTCAGGATGAGGTAACCTGTGCTAATACCTCTGCTATCTTCAAGAATGCTTGGTGGCAGTATCGGAATTACCTGAAGAAAACGTACTTCACCGGCAAAGAAACTCATCAAATTCCCTTACGTTCTCCTGAGACACATTTACTGGACGATGACTGGGAACGCCTTGTTCTGTACTGGTCCCGAACCAAGAATGTGGTAAGGTCTATGAGCTCATTTTCTATTTTTAAGTATTATATTCTTGCGTCTTACTGTACTCTGTTCATGTAGAACAAGTGCCTAAACCTGAAGAACAACTGTTCTAATTTAAGATTCCATTGCTATCATAGTTCAAAAAAGCGCTAGGCGTTAATTGTGCGTTTTGCCACCGCCTTGCGCTTTACTGACCAAAGCGCATGCTTATGCGCAGTTATGCACAGATTATGCGTAGTTATGCGCAATGCGTTTTGCCAACGCCTAGAGCCTAGGCGCGCTTAAGCGCTCGCTTAGGCGCGCCTTTTTTAACTATGATTGCTTTGCTCTTGTATCACTGTATTTACTCATACAAACTTATTTTTAAATTGAAGGATCCAATCGAAACTCCAATGGCACAGCAGGTATGTTCACGCATGTTTCTTTAACAGGTTTGCTCTTATCAATAGCTCTGTTGATTTCAATTTCAATTGTGTATACAGTTGACTTTCATATCATGCACATTACTAGCATCACAACAGAGCCAATAGTGTTGTTGTACATGTAGACCCGTGGTACCCATCTGAAATCTTGTTGTGCCGTGTAGTTTCCCACGCTTTGTATTCTTTCACCGCTGCTTTGTCTTGAACTGATATGATTTGAACCGTGTCTCTATTTTGATTTGGCAAGACAATGCAGTGACCATAGGACATAGATATATGTTTGTTTGATGCTTTTATTATGTACTAGTACTTGGCAATAGAAGACTTGGTAGTTTAATCCTATCCACCTTACTAATGAACTGGTTCACCGAAATGAGTTTCATATACTAGTACATGCTAAACTTGTTATGTGTCTGCTTGTTTCTTCTTTTAGAATGCTGACAGAATATTGGGGAAGAGTGCCTTATTAAGCAATGGTAAGGAAGTAATGCAGATAAGGTTCAGGATAGTGACACATCCTTGTTGGTCTCCAACAAAGCTGATAAAACAGCTAAGGAAGACTATCTTGAAGACAGCGAGACAACCCCAAAGTCCTGTCTTGGTTTAGTGTTCGAGTTACTGGCCACTACCGCTTGCACAAGCTATTCAAACTCACTGTCTGAATCAGTTCGGTTTCTTGAGTCTCAACTACAAGCTGAAAGACATCGATCAGCTGTGCTGCGACAAGAAGCGGAAGGACTGCGGAAGTCCCTGGAGCATTCAGATGCATACTTTCTGGTGCAACAGCAAGCGTTGGAGGATTTTAGCGCCAAACAGGACAAAGCTAATCAACTTGCTAAGCTTATTGCCAGCATGGTGGATACCCAGGATAACGTTTCTTGAGCTCTTCTGAAGTTGTTTCAGTTATGCTCTTGTTTTTCTGCCGCGTTTATTTGCACTGGTGGCCAATTTTGACGGCCAGTGTATGTAATGTGTTGCTTTGTTCCCTATATTTGCACTGGTGGCGAACTTTGATGCCCAGTGGATGTAATATGTGTAATAGCGGTAATAGGCTAGCGTTAATTGCTTGCTTATTTATTTCCTTATTGTCTTGTTGAGTTGTTTGCTTGTAGTCATTGCAGTTCTTTTTCTGTTTTTTTCTAGTGGCCACAATAGCCTGTTTTTGGTAACTAGGCCAAAATAATCATGGCAACACACGGACTGTTGTAACCATGGGCCTCCTGCAGGCCGTATGATCCATGGGCCTTCGTCCGGCCGTAGGATCCATCGGCCTTCTATACGGGCTGTAGGGTCCATGGGCCTTCTACGGGCCATACTATCCATGGGCCTCATACAGGCCGTAGGATCCATGGGCCTTCTACGGGGCGTATCATCATTTCGCCAATCATGGGCCGTACTATTCGTGGACCATAACGGGCCGTTAATAGGCCGTATTTGATAACTCTATGAAAACAGCCCAACGGGTTTTTTTGACATGAAAATGGCCCAACGTATTAACGGTCCGCAAACGGGCTGACTGTAACGACGGGCTGAATTTGGCCCACAAGCAGAAAATGACAGTAACGGGCCGTATGTAACCGAATGCTGCAAATGAGCCCAAGAATCAATGGGCCCTGAGAAGGCCGAAAGATAACTTGGGCTGGAAACGGCCCAATGGAATAACGGGCCGTTAATGGGTATAAAGTGATACACTGTTCATTACGGGCCAGTTTCACCACGGGCCATTAATGGGCCAAGAGTTACAAAGGTCCTCATATGGGCCGAAAGAAGTCATGGGCCACACATGGGCCGGAAGTTAAAACGGGCTGAATCATATTGGACGACCCAGATGACGCTACTGGGCCTAATTCGGATAAGGCGTAAGGGGCCCTGGGTTAGCGGGCTGTAAATGGGCTATATGAGAACAGGCCGTTAACAGGCTTTCCGTGGGCCGGCCCGCCACCTTTTGACCAAGTCTAACGGGCCGACCTTTTCACAGGAATGGGCCTCTATTGGGCCATGCCACGTGTCGCCGTATCATAGGCGCCTTCGGTCCAATTAGCGGATGACATCTGTCCCAACAGTGAGCCGACACGTGTTTCCTCCACCCAATGATGATTTTACACGTGGAAAATCCCCATTGGTCGAGGCTGTTAACGGGTTATCGGATCCAAAACCTGACCCGATAGCTTAACGGCGTTCCGTTACGGTGGACGCCACGTGTCGGTCACCCTTGACGAAAGCACTTCTGTGACGCGCGATTTATCGTCATGGAAGTGGACACTTCTGTGATGATAATTTTGGTAATGTCATGGAACACTTCTACGACAACACAGGTATGACTATCTTGATTCTGTCATAAAATCGTCATGGATGTACATGCATGACAAAAAACGCGACCTACTGTGAGAAACACGTATCATCACGGAAGTGTATTTTTTTTGTAGTGACACTTTGTGATTTGATCACGGGGATGCCGGAACACGATAACGAGAAAAGAGAACAATACCGGTAACGAGGTAACTAGCATAGTGGACAAGTTGTTGATCCACGGGAATGCCAACATTTCTCACCTCGGGTATTTGTAACATATCGCGAAGCAACAGGAATAGCACAGGGCAACTGGAAGTTCAGTCGAATATTTATTCGTGTGGGTATAGGGGTCAATATGGGTGTCCACGGCTCCGATGTTGATCATTGATCGGAAAGGGTTCCAGTCATGTCTATACTTCACCGAACCTATAGGGTCACATGCTTAAGGGTCATCTATCTGCTGAATACTAGACAAGGAGTCTGAGAGAAAATCACCGAAAAAGTTTCGGACACCGGAAAAGTTCCGGACAGCGGAAAAGGTTCCGCAGAAAGAGGTCATCGGATGAGTTTCGATGAAACTGAAAAGTTGTTTCAGGGGATACCATAAAGTCAAATTGGTTTCGGCACATGCTTGATAATTCTTGGAGGGTGCCAGAATCATTCTGGAAGCTTTCTGGAATTTTCCGGGATAATAACCGGATATGCTCCGGAGCTGCCGGAACCACTTCAGATGCTTTTCGCAGGTGAAAATCACTAAACCGAGATTTGTTTCAGAACGCGTTGAAAATAATTTTGGTGGGTACTGGAAATGTTCTAAGCCCACACAAATATTTTCAGTTCGAACGGACACTGAAAAATGTCGTCATGAATAGTGAAAGTACTTTTTGGGATATTTTATGGAAAGCCACCTTTTGGGGCTTTACTCAAAAGATCTAGGGATGACATGGATGGATTGGGAGGCCCTCATGCCCCCCCCAAGGGGTGTGGCCCGCCACACTTGGGGCTCCACCTTGGAGCCCCTCTTGTTCCTTGGTTTCACTCTTATGCCCTTGAGGAAGGACTTCATTCATGTGCATTTTGGGTTTTTGTGTTAAACTAAACTACCCCTTGGGATTTCCTATAAATAGAGGTGGAGGGGCAGCCCTCCACACTCATCCCTTCTCACATACAAGTGTCATGCATGATCTGGCTTCTCTCTCCCTCCCAGCGAAATAGTTTCGTAGAGCCGAAAGGCTGTCTGGGTTCCGGTGGGAACTAGTTCTGGACGGCGAAGCCCTGCCGGATAGATGACACCATATGTGTGCAACTCTGTAGAGAGATAGTAGTTTCAGTCTTAGGTCGTGAGTGCCTCCCGAAGGGCTGTCCGTGTGACCGTCCGAGTTTCGAAGGTCCTCCCGAAGGGCTGTCCGAGTGACCGTTCGAGTTTCGAAGGTCCTCCCGAAGGGCTGTCCGTGACACCGTCCGGGGGGCTGTTCGAACGCCTCCCGGAGGGCTGTCTGAGGAGCAGATGAGGGTATACATCCTCGCGGTTGGGAGGTTGTAAATCCTAGCTGCGGGGATCTGCATCGCCGATCATCATCGACTCTACTTCCCGCTGCGCTACGAGTCGGTAACGAAAAAGATCAAACCTTGTATGCAGTCTCCATAGTGGTCCTAGGCTGGTGCGTAGGTCGGGAAATTTTTGTTTTCTGCTGCGTTACCTTACATGATGGTGATGTGATCCCCGCAGAGCTTCGCCTAAGCACTACAACGCTATGACCGGAGGAGTAAACTGTGGAGGGGGGCACCGCACACGGCTAAGAGAACAATTGATGTGCTATGGGGTCCCCTGCCCCCGTATATAAAGGAGGGGAGGAGGAGGAGGCCGGTCAGGAGGCGCGCGCCATGGGGGGGAGTCCTACTAGGAGTAGGATTCGGCCCCCCTTTTTTCCTTCCTTCACCGGAGGGAAAAGGAAGGATAGGGAGAGGAAAGGGGGGCCGCCCCCTCCTCCTTGTCCTATTCGGACTCCCTAGGAGGGGAGAGTGCGCCACCCCCTCCCCCCGCAGGCTTCCCTCTCTCTCCCCCTTAGGGCCCATGTAGGCCCAATACTTCCCCGGGTGGTTCCGGTAACCCCTCGGTACTCCGGTAAAATACCTGAACCACTCGAAACAATTCCGATGTCCGAATACTACCTTCCAATATATGAATCTTTACCTCTCGACCATTTCGAGACTCCTCGTCATGTACGCGATCTCATCCGAGACTCCGAACAAACTTCGGTCACCAAAACACATAACTCATAATAAAAATCGTCATTGAACGTTAAGCGTGCGGACCCTACGGGTTCGAGAACTATGTAGACATGACCGAGACACATCTCCGGTCAATAACCAATAACGGAACCTAGATGCTCATATTGGTTCCTACATATTCTACGAGGATCTTTATCGGTCAAAGCGCAATAACAACATATGTTATTCCCTCTGTCATCGGTGTGTTACTTGCCCGAGATTCGATCGTCGGTATCATCATACCTAGTTCAATCTCGTTACCGGCAAGTCTCTTTACTCGTTCTGTAATGCATCATCCCACAACTAACTCATTAGTCACATTGCTTGCAAGGCTTATAGTGATGTGCATTACCGAGAGGGCCCAGAGATACCTCTCTGATACTCGGAGTGACAAATCCTAATCTTGATCTATGCCAACCCAACAAACACCTTCGGAGACACCTGTAGAGCATCTTTATAATCACCCAGTAATGTTGTGACGTTTGATAGCACACAAGGTGTTCCTCCGGTATTCGGGAGTTGCATAATCTCATAGCCAGAGGAATATTGTATAAGTCATGAAGAAAGCAATAGAAATAAAACTTAACGACCATTATGCTAAGCTAACGGATGGGTCTTGTTCATCACATCATTCTCTTAATGATGTGACACTACTAGGGAAAACCCTAGTAGTAGCGCTTGTTTTTAAGCTAGCAGTAGCGCTTGTACAAGCGCTACCACTAAGGCGCTACAACTAACTAGTAGCAGTAGCACTGGAAAGGGATCGCTACTGCGATACCTAGTTAGCAGTAGCGCTTTTCTTTGGTAAGCGCTACTGATAGTACTAAGTAGCAGTAACGCTTCTTCTGAAAAGCGCTGCTGCTAACTTTTCCTGTATTTTAAGAAATACAACTTATTTTCGTTGTGGTTTTATATACAGTACTTTCATCATATGATTTTATGACCATGATTAGTTATTATATATAAAGTGGGTGAAATGGACGTGGAGCAGATTCAAGTGGAGGCAACATGTGGTGCATGTCGAAAGTACTACTAATCCAAACTTGATCTAGTTTGGATTAGTAGTACTTTCGATGTGCGCCACATGTTGCCTCCACTTGAATCTAATCCATGTTCATTTCACCTACTGATATATATATATATATATAATAACTCATCATGCTCATATAACAACTTAGCATCATGCATCATCGATCATAATAATAAATAACTCATCATTCGTATCATAATAACAAGTCATAATCATCATCATCGATCATACAACTTCTACTCGATACCACATCATCATCATAGTCATCTAACCAATCCTACTTAGTTGTTCTTAGCACATGATCATGAGTATTAGCTAGGAGCTACTACCTTCTCCTAGGTAAAATAGCATAAAACAAGATAGCCCCTGACTCTCCATTATGGAGAATGGAGATTATCCTATCTCCAATTCTTGCCTTTCGCACAATCTTGCTTCCAAGAACCTCCCTACGACTGACCATACATTTTTTCCATTTTTTGATTATCATGTCTTCACTGGTTTTAGAAATCCGATAGGCACATGTGTGACTCGTAGGATGACCTGGCTGTATGTTCAAAACATCAAGGCGACCATTCCGATACATCAGATGAGGCACACAATCCGACGGGGTTTTCTGTTGAAAAACATAGTAATAACTTCGTAGTTAGCAATGTACTTAAGTTTTAAAAGAATTTATGCAAAAGATGCATGGATGTCGTAATAGTAAAAAAATCTTACCATGGCATCTCCATGGATGTTACCGTGGTTCAACACGTGCACTAGTGGCACATATTCACCATAATGTGGAGGAGTTTGATTATAGATATGGTAATTCTCAAGATCAGTACAAAATATGACCAGATGATTTTTCTCCTGATAAGTTAACTCAGAGCCATCGATGTAGTAGGTTCTGTCTACCATCTTCCGCACATTGTTTGAAGAATGAAAATAAGCTGTCAATGGAAATAAGTTATCAACTATTTTGAAATAAACAATATAAATTAGTTAATAACTATGTTTGAGAAACTCACATAGCGGTAGAATTGGAAGCGTATCAACAAGGACCCAAATGTCCATATTGTCTTGGTCGATGTTAGGATCACCAAGATCCATGGTGACAAGCATACGCTCATAAAAACCATACATCTTGCAAAGTGCTTCCCAATTTTTGCAACCAAAATGGGTTACGCTCTTAGAATTGTACAGATTTACTTCAGAATCCATACCATGATGGGTCCTTAGGTGAATTTTCTTTGTTTCAAAATTTTCATGGTCTTCAAAATCCATCCTCTCCAAGACATAGCATCTTGCATGGCATGGGATAAGCTACCCGAATTGTAAAAGATGAAAATTACACGTTGAAATAGTTGAAGTCATGCTTAATTACGAAAAAACACTTTGCGTACCATTTCAACATCGAAGATCTCCTGGAGCTTAATGCTGAAGCGCCGATCTTCATCCAGGTGAGGCCTGTCGCACTGACCCCGGTCGTTGCCGCACCAGTCGCACTCCCCCGGGAGACTTTCGTCGTCCAACGACGACATTTCCTAGGTTCATAATTCAAAGATTAAACTTGTACAATTCAATATATGTACTACAAAAACTAAATTAGATCATTATTATTCATCACGGGTTGACTATCGGTCTGCCGAGTCTTTTTCTTGAAAACTCGACCGTTGGTGATGATCGCTCCTCCTTTCATCCCCGAGTGCATTATACCAAAAGGTCTAGCACACGAGAACGAAGGAGAAGCGACCCCCACGACAACAGTCGAGATTTTTCATCCTCTCATATGTGGTGGAGACTCCCACTCACTGATTCCTCCCTGACATTTGCGTCCGTCGGTGATGGTCGTTACTCCTCCTTCCCCTAGTGCATAACAAAGGTCTAGCACCCGGAGAAGAAGGAGAAACGACCCCCACGACAACAGTTGAGCTTCTTTGTCCTGTCTCATATATGGTGGATACACTCCCTCACTGATTTTTCGACCTTCGGTGATGGAGCCTCGACAGAATTAAAGTCAACCCAAAATGTCGTTTAATTATTTTTCTAGAAAATCCAGGCCACTCTATATTTCCTACATATTCTAGCACAAATCATGCCAGTATTCACGGAAAAATCCGGCATGACCTTTGCTAAAAAAGGACATATCGAGCGCCTGAAATTTGCCGGAACGAAAATTAATCAACACTCCGGCAAAACATAGGCCACTATAGGAGGTGTAACCTGCAAACATGGCAGGCCACTTGGGCAAGCGCATATCCTATTTGAGCAACACAAGATATACATGTTTATATATACATCATTTGAGCATTGAAATTTGATGGTCATTGCATTTCAATGGTTCAAAATATAAAAAATACCAAAATGTCTTATAGGACTCATATTGACATGGAGATTTGGCAGGTCTCACCTCGAGGTCGGAGGGGGTCGGTGACGGGGATGACGGCGCTGATGATGGAGGGGCTCCTTGATTTCTGCAAAAACAAAAACCCTATAAGCTATCAACTAATAAAATGCATACGCCTTGCATAGAGCTCTCAAATTTTAGCATTCAAAGTAGCACTACTAGAAAAAAGGCTGTTAGTGGCGCACCTGTTTTTGCTATTAATGGCGCACTATAGGTGCGCCACTATTAACACGCCACTAGTAACAAATAGTAATGGCGCACCTCTGGTGCGCCATTAGTATCCCAGATAATAGTGGCGCACCACACAGTGCGCCATTACTATGTCCAACAGTGCGCCATTACTATGCCTCCTAGGGGGCCATATTTACCTTCACGTATGCCCCCAAATGCGCCATTACTATGCCCCATAATGCGCCACTGGTATTTAGCCCTGGTGCGCCACTAATGCTCAACATGGTGCGCCACTACTATGAATATTAGGATATTTTTTTTGCTTTTCTGATATTTGCACAAGTTACAAAATACATTACAGCACAGAATATAAACAGCACAACATATAAACAGCAGATTTATCGAATACAATAGAAGATTAGTCTCCGAATACAATTCATCATATTAGTCTCCGAATTCAAAATACCGAACAAAGCTAGAACATTACAAGTCTCGGGACCGCGAGTAGCGAGTTTGTCTTCACATTACAAGTCGATATCTAAACTACCATCACATAGAAGAGAGCCGCGGTCACGATGAGCATCATCGCGATGAAACTGGTCTTCATCCGGTTCCTCCTCCACTCCCTCCTCTCTCCCGCTAGATAGCGTGCGTATCTAGCTTCCGCCTCCGCCCTAGTGGTGTACCCTTTGTAACTGTTACCGCTGAAACGGTGAACCTGTCTCCGACACTCCTCCCAGTCGTTGTAGACTCCGGGAACCTTACCCCTGTACACGACATACGATGGCATCTCTATGCACTAGACAAACAAAACGTTAGTAGCAATTCACAGACAATACATAAGCAATATATAAGTATGCAACAAAAGGATCGGAAGAGAAAAGCAACACATTAATAGCACGATTCATGGTCCTACTAATAAATAGCATCAATTACATATAATTTGAATGACTGTCCAAACTAAAGAGACATACAAGTTCATTAAAGTTTAATTACAACATGAGCTAATCGATATTTCAGAACTACATAGCATCATTACTTTCGACTCGACTCAGGGACCGGAGCGTGGATGAAGCCGCAGTCTTTCGTGATGGTCATGAATTCGCGATCGTTGTCAGCTTGCATTTGTAGTGTTGTTTCTATTTCACTGTTGGACGGTTGATATTTGAGGTAGAACTGCCCCGAGGTACGAAGGACATCTTGATGGATGATTTCTGCAAAGTCCGACTGGATGCGAAAGAATTCTTGTCTGATGTCCGCGTCCTGGATTGCCGACAAGCGTGCGGCCCAACCTTTGAGATTTTGGTAGTAGAAGGTGATTATGGTGCCGTACGATTGCCCGCATGTGATGGAGGGCGTAGTAGGCATCCTTCTGACCGGTAGGCGGCTGCTTGACGCGGGGGAACGTCGTTACATGGGTGAACACATGCTTGCCGTACCTATAAATTGGCCTCCTGAAGGTGCCTCCAGATTTGGCGTAGCCGGGGAGAGCATCATCAAGAACTTTCTTGATATTTGTGTAGTCTTTCTTCTACTAACGGTCCGAGTCGAAATACGTGGCCATGGAATATTTCGGGCTTAAGAGGATGAGTGTGCAATGTGTGTCACTCCACAAAACACGGAATGTTAGAAAAAAAAGAACGATCGAAATCTAAGAAATCATATGTTACGGGGCGGTGAGGGGATGACTTACTCGGGAAAGTAAGGCACGAGGAAGTTATCCTTATCTGGGTTCGCCAGAATGATGCCTTCGAGGTATGAACTCGCGACTTGCCGGTCCCCAGCGCTGCCCAAGATCTTGGCACACATGTAGAAGGGGTCGACTATCACGATGTCCGGGGTCTTGTCTCTAATGATCCGCATCTCCATACTGAGCGAAAATAGCCGAATGAAGGTGTAGTGCAACAGATGAAGGTTAAACATAGCGAAGATGTCATCAAACCGCAGGACGATCATACCGCCGATGGTGCTATCGACAAAGCCCTTGCCCTCTGGAACCTTGGCCACGAAAACCGGGTATGCCACATCATTCTCGGAGAGACACCGCTTCTCCAAAGAAAGAACACTGTCATGCAGACTCCGCATAGCACCGGTTGCAGCATTGAGCAGATTAGTCGGTAGCCTCGGCCTACCCGCCACATGCACCCTCCTCGAGATATCCTTAGGTGAAGGTGGCCCGTCCTGAGCACGGATCGTACTTGGTGCCGGCTGGCTCGCACCCTTGTTATTTTTTCTTTTCCGTCCCTTCTGCTTCTTCTGCTGTAATGGGATCGAGTTCTGCTCAGAGACCACCTTCTTGAGTGTGTTGGGGCTTATAACATTTCGCACCTCGGCTATCTGAGGCTCGGTGAAGGCGGCAGCTGGAGGCGTCTCCTGAGAACTGAACGCTAGACGACGCCTGTTGCAATTGGGTTTCTCCGCGGTACTAGCTAGATCGCGATCGTCTTTTGCAGGGTTGGGTTCTTGAGAAGGAGGCCCCAAGAATTCGTCACTGTACCCATGTTCGTTGAAGTACTTATCGACGTTGGTAAATGTACCGTCGTCGTCGTCCGGATCTTGTGCCATATGCATGTCCGGATCAGCTGACGGCGGTAGCGTTGCGGCGGTCTTGCCATGGCTTGGCACCGGCACGACTGGCGGTGTTGTCTGTGGGGTGGTGTCCCCCGCCCCCAAATGAATCTGGCTCTTCGGCCAAAGCATGGACCAGCTTATGCAGGCGCTGAGGGTCATCACATCATCTTCGTTGGCCCCAGGGGGTCGATACGGAGGTAACAAGTCGTCGCAGCCCCGCAGCACCCGAACCAGTTGAACCCTATACACGGTGGGTGGCATCGGATTACCGTGGAACAAGTGGTTGCCCGGTTGAACGATTCTGGCCTTGGCGACATCGATCAACTCGCCGTCCACGAAGTGCAGGAGACTGCATGGAACGTCGGCGGCGCCCTGCGAAAACATGTAGGGCGTCAGGGATGCCCAGTCAAAGGCAAGGAGATGAAGTCATCGGCCGAGAGGCTTAGTTACCGTGATGGCGTCAAGCTCGGCTAATGTCGAGGGACCGCCAACGGCGGGCGTGCAAGTGACGGAGGGGCCGCTTGCTGCCGAGGTGCCGGCCGACGTATTCTACCCACACCGAGGTGCATAAAGCTCCAATGCCGGCGCCGACGCCGGAGACACCAATGCCTCCTCCGCCGGAGACACCAATGGCACCGGCGCGTTGTGCGAGTTGCTGCCCGTGAAGCTGGGAATCGGGGGCGGCCCCTGTTGGCCGCCCGCAATCCACGCCTGCAGCCCCTCAATCAAGGTAGGGACAATGGCGGTGATCGTCGCTCCCAGTTGGTCTCGCACTTGCTCTTCGACTATCTCCGGAATCCGCGCCACTTGTGCCTTGAGTTCTTGAACCTCGCGCTCCTGGCTTTCCGAGCTGCTCTTCCTCTCCTTTCGCCCAGCGTTATAGTATTCCGACCATTTCGTGGACAAGCCTTTGCCGGCCACACGACCAGCTGACGACGGCTTACTGAACTTATCCTTGTGTTTCATTACGTTCAACGCCCTATTTAAAGTGGTTTCCCAAGGGGAGCTCTGAGACGACCCCGCGCTACTGCTTTCAGTTTCCTGCGAAAGGAACGTGAATCATTTAAAAATCTGGCTTCATTAATTAGAATGCAACCATATGGAGCTAATTACGCAGGGGTGTATTCCTTACCAGAACAAGCTCAAGCGCCTTGGTCTTTGGATCTGTGGTAAGCTCCTTTGTTACCGGGTCCACCTTGTACCGGGCCCTAACATAGTTCCTGGAAAGCTTGTCACGGTATTTATCAAAGAGGGCGGTAGGCCTTGCTCGGCATGCTCCGCGTCCTCCTTGTCCCATATAGGTTCCGCCACTTTGTAACCGCCGGGACCGAGTTTGTGGATCCCTAAGTTCAAGTCCCGCATATCTTTCCCCCACTGACTTGATTCCGCAGATGCGTTGCTCTCGCACTTGATCTTGAACTCCAGGTAGTCAGGTTCGCTGATCGAAGGGTTTGTCTCCTTGATCTTCTCATAACTATCACCTCTTAGAATCCTTCTCTTCACCGCCGCTCTCCAAGTAGCCAGGGCCGTGCTCATCTTCGTGAGGGCTGCACTGTTCACTTTATTCCCTGAGAGGCATGTGTTTGCGAAGTCACCGGGGAACTTGTATCATTCGTGCAGCTTCGTGAAGAGGAGGTTGCGCAAATTCCCTCGGTCACGATGCCTTAGGTTCTCGGTGTTGATCGAGACAGTGCTCCGGAGAATGCACCCGAGTTGTCCCGCGTACCCACTGACTAATTCTTTGGGCGCCGTTGGATTCCCACTGGAGGACACTTCAGTAAATTCCTCCTTGACGGTGCCGAGCACGTTCGGGCGCCGGCCCTTATGTTGCCTCTTCGGTTGGCTGCCATCTGTGCGTGCGCTGCCATCATCAGTGGTGGCATCCTCGGCGGCACCATCTGTGGTGTCATCCCCGACGCCACTAGGGGTTGTCTAGTCGGGATCGGTGTCTTCCGCGGCGTCCTCATAGCGGTGAGGTTCTTCCTCCATCTCCTAGGACAGCTCCCAGAATGCCCTGCCCGAACCGCCGGCCTCATCGTTGTTGGCCATGTTCGCTCTATATAGGAAAAAAGGCTACTAGAGTTATTTCTTAAATGCAGTCTAGGAAAAAATAAATCCACAAGTCAATATATCAGGACCCATAACATCTTCATAGACTCGATGGGGCCTCAAATGCCCTTCCTCATCTACAACTAGTTGTCCGCCTCAATCGATGGGTTTTCTCACATTTTTCTGATTCAAACTAGATTTTGATGGCTGTTAGGTTATTCGGCATGTAATCTAAAATAATTAGAAAGTATAGGTTGTTTCTACTGTAATGCAATATTGACTAGGTATATTTGCAATATTAACAGGAGTACACTACTAGAGTTAACAAATTGGGCATCTTCTAGGTCAAACTATAAATGTTGATTAATTTTTGTTTCGGTTGAGAATCGGGCACCTTCTAGGTCAAGAAAACTAGGCATGACCTTTGCTAATTTTCTTGACCTAGGACTGCCCCATTCTCAACCGAAACGGAAATTAATCAACATTTTAGGAGAAAGGGGGCATTTCAGAAGATCACAAGTAGCAGCAGCGTCACAAGTTGAAAAAATCACAAGTAGCAGCAGCGTCACAGGTAGTACAACGGCATCATCATCACAAGTAGTACAACAACAGTAGTGAATATAGTTTTTATAGCATGTACTTTGGGTTCGGTTCTCTCGAGAAAAAACAGCAGCAGTGACCCGTCGTTGACAAAGGAAACAACCCTCTGAATGACAAAGGAAACAACCCTCTGAATGAAAAACAGCAGCAGCAGCATGTACTTCATTTGCTGATGACAAAGGAAACAACCCTCTGAATGATCTATTTATCATATGTATTGGCCATAGCACACTGTTATAGTCTGAACTGATCATCACTTTGTATAACAAAATGTAGGCTTAAGCTGAATAATCAGAAGCAACTAAGCTTTGAGTATTCACCTGGTTTTACTGAAAGTGAACCAGACAAACACTTGAGGCAAATCCAAAAGTTTCAGAAAAAAACCATCTATACTCAAGGCAGCATCTTTGTCAAAACAGAGCAAGCAGAAATGGCAAATTTCACTTCCTCAATTTGACAATCTTCCTGTCCTATTCGCAGTAGAGTAGTAATCACTTGTGGGTTTATTATACTAGGACCATGCAGCACACAACCGTTAAAACCTCATTGGTGTGTCAGAATGTTATTGGTAAACCGAATATCATCAGAAAATGCAAAAGAAATAAAGCTTTGCTGCAACTTCAGGATTGGTCTATACCCAAGTACAAACAGTACAGACATGTCCTCGTAGCACCAAAATTTACTACTTTACATGTAAAGCAGCGGAAAGAATGAAAATCCAGAGCACGATGGCTACGGGCGCGGCAAGTCGAAAAGGAAGAGGGGAGAGGAGGCGGAGCTCACCGGGAAGGCGCAAGGAGGCCCTAGGACAGCTTAGTAGCAGCAGAGTTGGCCGGAGTTGAGGAAGACGGCGGCGACCCGAGGAAGAAGAGGTGGAGGGGGGTGGAGGGGTCGAGCGCCGTCGCGGCCTGCTTCCGCGGCTCGCCGGCCCGGTGTTGAAGCAGATTCCGCCCGCCGCCTTGCCTGTCACCTCGCACGGTGGAGCTCGAGCGGAGAGGCGCCGCGGGTTTCTAGGGTTTCGAGGGCTGGGAAGGCGAGGGAGGGGGTGGGTGGGTGCGGAGAAGGCGAGGGAGGGGTGGGTGGGGGCGGCGGAGCCCGGGAGCGAGGCCGCCGGTGGGTGGGGGCGGCGGTGGTGGTGGAAGGAGATCGGCGGCGGTGGCGAGAGGCGAGGGGCGAGATGGGAGAAGGACGAACGGCTGGCGAGATGGAACGTCTTGGATATTTTAGTGGGGGGAAGGTTAGCAATGGCGCACCTTCTAGGGGTGCGCCATAAACACCGTGATAGCAATGGCACACCTTCCCATGGTGCGCCATTACTAACTTTTTTTGGATTCTTAGTTGCATCTAATAATTTTTTTAGAAAATAACCATAAATTTTAAAATGTTACGATATAAGTAGTTATTACTAATTTTCAAACACTGGCGTTGCAAAACATTTGTGAATTGGTAAAACATTTATGAATATGAAGAAATATCATCAAATTTGAAAAAATATTAATGAATTCAAAAAGTGCCCATGAAATTTAAAAATATCCATGAGTTCAAAAAATATTAACAAATTCAATACTTTTTGTGAGTTGGAAATTCAATACCAGAATAAACATAAATAAAATTTGGTATATCAATGGCGCACCTCCTAGGGGTGCGCCATTACTATCTTTTTTTTTGGATTTTTAGTTGCATTCGTTTGTGAATTGGTAAAACATTTATGAATATGAAAAAATATCATCAAGTTTGAAAAAATATTCATGAATTCAAAAAGTGCCCATGAGATTTAAAAATGTTCATGAGTTCAAATTTTTTAACAAATTCAATACTTTTTTTACCAGAATAAACATAAATAAAAACAATTAAAATACCAGAAGAAAACACAAAGAAGCCCAATGTGCCTATAAATGATGATTTGCAACAAAACAAGAGGGAGAAGAACAAAAATTCGAAATCCAAGAAGAAAGTGGTCGATACTTCAACTTGGTGATGTACAGACAACATTAATCTTCCATATGTCGAAAGTCATATTAAAGGAAGGTAAGTACAGACAACATTAATCCCCACTGTTTTGAACAAAACAGGTTACTGGATAGAGGACTAGAACAGAAGAAATGTCATTTCCATATGTCGAAATACAATCGAGAAATGAAGACTACAATTTAAATACAATCGATCTTAGCTATCTTTTCACAATCTTCTTGCCCTTCTTTTTCGCAAATGGAGTTCTTCTCTTGAACGGACGTCCTTTAGGTAGGGTGGTCCTGCTTCTTCTTGTGGTGTATGCTACTTCATTGTCGTCGTCATGTTCCATCTTCGGGTCGCCGTACTTGTCGAAGTCTTGCTCATTGGCGACTCCATCCATTCCGATGATCTTCCTTTTGCCTCTCCTCACGTTAACACGACTGGGCTTTGACGGGTCGATAATGAAGAAGCATTGGTCCACTTGGGAAGCCAGTACCCATGGCTCATTTTTCGCGGTGACGTTTGCGCCCGCGGTCTTGGATTTGGCTTTGGGTATAACCATGGTGGTGAAATACCGGTCTTCTTTTAGGACGCTCTTGGCCCATCTAACACGGAACATCGGGACCTTCTCTCCAGCGTAGCTCAGCTCCCAGATCTCCTCGATCCTTCCGTAGTATATGTCCTTGTCGTTACCGGTGTAGGATTCCATCGTTACCCCAGAGTTCTGATAATCATCGCTCTTCATGTCCTTTTCCTCGGTGTAGAATGTGTAGCCGTTGATATCGTATGTCTCATAGGTCATCAGGTTGTGCTCGGCGCCCTGTGACAAGGCGAATATGAGTTTTTCTTCCACGGAAGAATCCTCATGTAAAGGGTACGACAAAAGCTTCTCCTTGAACCAACGCGTGAAACATGAGTTGTGCTCTTTGATTATATCTCCGTCCGTCCTCTGTTGGCCTCGGTCATTGTATGTCTTCTCAATAAAGGTTTTGTGCTCTACCACCCAAGGATCGACCACGTCTATGTGTTGTAGTGCGAGTAGGTTTGCTCTTTCAAAGTTGGCGAGTCGACCCTTGAAGTCGACATGAATTTCGTGGCGACCCTCGCGGTGACCCCATCCAGCGAGCCTGCCGAGGTGCCTGTTGACGGGAAGACCAACGGGGTTCTCGATGCCTAGATAATTCGTGCAGTAGGAGATGCACTCTTCGGTCAGAAAGCCCTTGGCTATGCTTCCCTCTGGACGTGACATGTTGCGAACGTATCCTTTGATGACACCATTCATCCTTTGAACGGCATGATGCTATGCAGGAACGTCGGCCCGAATTGGATGATATCCTCCATGATATGGACCAGCAGATGCACCATAACGTCGAAGAATGCGGGCGGGAAGTACATCTCAAGCTCGCATAGTATCACCACGATCTCTTCCTGTAGCCTTCTGAGTTGCCTCACGCCAACCGACTTCCGAGAGATGACGTCGAAAAAGTTGCATATGCCAAATAGCGTTTCACGGACGTGCGCGTCCATGATCCCACGGATTGCAACTGGAAGTATCTGCGTCATCAGCATGTGACAGTCGTGAGACTTCATCCCGCTGAACTTCTGCTTCGCGGAGTCTAGGTATCTGCTTATCTTCCCTGCGTAACCGTAAGGAAGTTTTACTCCTACGAGGCAGGTGAAAAACTGCTCGATCTCCTCCTGACTTAGAGTGAAGCACGCGGGAGGGCAGTCATTTCCGATCTTCTTGGCCTTTTTGCCTTTGCATCGACTTTCCGTGTCCTTCGCCTCATCATCATCATCATCATCATCATCATCATCATCATCATCATTAGCGTGAAGCTCCTCCCTCATCCCCATTGATTTCAAGTCTACCCTTGCTTTCGGCCCATCTTTGGTCTTCTCTGGCATGTTGAGCAGGGTACCAAGCAGACTCTCGCACACGTTCTTCGTGATATGCATGAAATCAAGGTTGTGAGGCACACAGAGGATCTTCCAGTACGCCAAGTCCCAGAAAACTGAGCTCGTTTTCCATACCTTCAGCATCGGCTCTGGCGCCTTTCGCTTCTTTCCCGGCTCTGGCGCCTTTTGCTTCTTTCCCGCCAGTGGGCACTCTTTCCAATTTTTCAACAGCTCGTCTATTTCCTCGCCGCTCCTCGTACGCGGGCGTCTTCGGGGTTCGGTTTCACCATCGAACAGATCCTTGCGTTTTCTCCTTGAGTCATCATCGCGAAGCCACCTTCGATGTCCCATGAATACGGTTTTCGAAGACCCGGGATCTCTATCTAGCTGGTGATACGTTCTGTTATCCATGCACCTGACGCATCCGGAAAATCCGTGGACCACCTGCCCCGCGACATATCCGAAACCGAGATAGTCGTGCACCGTCGTGAGCAGTGCGGCTCTCATACGGAAATATTCTTTCTCTGCAGCGTCCCACGTATTGGCTGGCGTTTTCCACAGCGTGTCTAGCTCCTCTTTCAGCAGCCCCAGATACAGACTGATGTTGTTCCCTGGTTGTTTCGGCCCTTCAATTAGCATACTCATGTGAATGTACTTCCTCTTCATGCACAACCAGGGGGAAGGTTGTACATCCACACAAACACAGGCCAGGTGCTATGTGTGCTTCATTGGCTGCCAAACGGATTGACTCCATCGGTGCTTGTCGGTGTCAAAACCAGCGGATCTCGGGTAGGGGTTCCCGAACTGTGCATCTCAGGCGGATGGTAACAGGAGGCGGGGGACACGATGTTTACCCAGGTCCGGGCCCTCTCGGTGGAGGTAATACCCTACTTCCTACTTGATTGATCTTGATGATATGAGTATTACAAGAGTTGATCTACCACGAGATCGTAGAGGCTAATCCCTAGAAGCTAGCCTATGGTATGATTGTTTTTCTCCTACGGACAAAACCCTCCGGCTTATATAGACACCGGAGGGGGCTAGGGTTACACAGAGTCGGTTACAAGGGACGAGATCTACATATCCATACTGCCAAACTTGCCTTCCACGCCAAGGAGAGTCCCATCCAGACACGGGATGAAGTCTTCAATCTTGTATCTTCATAGTCCAACAGTTCGGCCAAAGGTTATATTCCGGCTGTCCGAGGACTCCCTAATCCAGGACTCCCTCAGTAGCCCCTGAACCAGGCTTCAACGACGATGCGTCTGGCGCGCAGATTGTCTTTGGCATTGCAAGGCGGGTTCCTCCTCCGAATACTCGATAGAAGATTTTGAACACGAGGATAGTGTCCTGCTCTGCAAAACAAATTCCACATACAACCGTAGAGAGAATAATATTTCCACAAATCTAATCTGCTGACAGCTTTTCATAACGTGACGTTCTGCCATGGTCTGGTCATGACGAACCGTTTTTCCGAGCCTGCCACCGCACGTGTTGCGAGGCGGTTTTATTGGCACGTCCTGTCGAAGCAGAGATCGTGTCCCTCTTTTCACGGGATTCTCATCAATACGGGTGTGGGTAACCTAATCGTGCCTGCTGGTATGACTCCTCGATTTTAGGCAAGTTCCAAACGGCCACGCAGGGGACACTTGATATTCACCCCCTTTATAAAGGGGCCAAGGTCTGTCCCTTTCTTCTCGCGCTCGATCCTTCCCTTCCCCCCACCTTGAATTCCAACACTCAAGGCTCAGGCTAAGCGCTTCGGACCTTCAATCATGTCCAGATCCAACCTTCAAGGCTGGTGGATGGCCTCCTCTGTCACAGAGGAGGACATCAAGAAGCTAAGAGAAGCCAGGTATCCGACCGCCGAAATCTCGCACAGGCTGCCTGCTCAAGGGCAGGTCATCCCCACTCCCGAACCCAAGGAGAGTGTCGTATTTATTTCCCAATTCCTTCGAGGGCTAGGCTTTAGTCTTGATCCCTTCGTTAGAGGGCTTATGTTCTACTACGGGCTCGATTTCCATGATTTGGCTCCGGATTCCATCCTTCACATCTCGTCGTTCATCGTCGTGTGTGAAGCCTTCCTCCGCATCACCCCCACTTCGGCTTATGGCTCAAGACCTTCAATGTGAAGCCGATGATGATCGAGGGGCGACACGTAGAGTGCGGAGGCGCCATAATAAACGAAGGCGCCGATGCTCCATGGCCAGAGGGTTCCTTCCCGGAGACATCCAAGTTATGGCAGCGGGAGTGGTTTTACATCACCGCTCCCCGAAGCGCTAAGTGGGCAGCTGCCCCCGCCTTCCGTCCGGGCCCCCCGCCACAATTGGCATCATGGGTCAACAAAGGGCTGGACTGGGGGCCAGCTAATGATGTGCCGACATTGCAGAGCCGCATCCGGGATCTCTTCAAGGGAGATGTCAGCCTTGTCAAGGTAATGCAAGTCATGCTAGTTCGTCGGGTCCTGCCATGCCAATGTCGACCTCTCCGTATGTGGGAGTTCAACCCGGAAAGACCGTGAACTATTCAGCAATTCTTCGGTGCGACGCTCGAAGAGATGTATGGATTGTTCTTCGGATCACGAATAAAGTGTCCGGACACCACCGAGGATGCGGGTCTGAACTGCAATCGTCCAGACACCCAAGTAAGTAATTCCGCGGCCGAACACGTTGTCTTTTAATTTATCACAACATCATTCTGAAAAGTTGCCTTTTGACCAGGACTGGTTAAAAAAGGCGAAGATGATCAGGTGTTTAGCCCCCTTCCCGAAGGCTCACCGGATCCTGTTCTACCCAGGATGCTTGAGCTTGCGCCTTATCAAGCGCCATCAGGGGAAGATAAAGGGAGGAACAAAGAAGCCGAAAGCGAGCCTCACTCATTATTCATCCAAACCGGGGGAATTTGTGCCTCCGCGAAGGAGGATAACCGGGAAGAATCTAAAATTCTCTCTCCCCAAGGAAGGAAGAGGGCCGCCTCTGAAGACTTGGAAACAATGGTTTTCAAACGAGGGAAGAAACCTACGTCAGGGGGCCCTACCCCGGAGGGCATCCTTACCGCACAGTGCCCGCAAGGGGACCAGCCCTCCACCGAGCTGTAAGTAAACAAAAGTACTTTATAGTAAATATACCCTACTTCATTTCTGAGAACAATAACCGAGATGTATGTCTTGTAGTTCGGATCGTAGCCCCTCTCGACAGAGTTCGTCTTTGGGGGATCTTCTTCCGGAGATGACGGAGAGCGAAACGCCTCCCCGTGCCTCCCCGCCTCGTGAGGCGGACGACCCTGAGGTGTCGTCACGGAGGATTTATCCTGACCCGCCAAGGCCAGAAGGTAACCCTTCGGCCACCCGAAGTCCGGAGTATTCGGCTCCTAAGGAGAGCCACAAAAAGAGTCCGGGACTGTCCAGCGCACGACCGGACGCACTGATGAGTCTTCTGGAGCAAGCAGCTATCTCAGAGGCGCATCGTACTCTAATGGGTACGGTGTTTGAGAGAATTTCATCCGCCGGAAGTGGGTTGCATGAAGCCTTTATGAGCCTGCTAAGAGGCTTTGAGGTACGCAAAGTAATATATATATTTTTTCACGGTACCGTACACGCTAGGTGTGCCCTATGCAGATAGTAGTCCCTGAGACTCTCGTT
Organism: Triticum aestivum; assembly: GCF_018294505.1. Classification (NCBI taxonomy): domain Eukaryota; kingdom Viridiplantae; phylum Streptophyta; class Magnoliopsida; order Poales; family Poaceae; genus Triticum; species Triticum aestivum. The sequence goes on from NC_057808.1 coordinate 490,487,660, forward strand.
GCTGTCGGAAGGCGGCAAACAGAGGATCATAGTCCCAGGTAATGATCATGCTGCTTTCATGTGTAGGCGGCTGAGGGTTCGGTGGCTAGCCGGACTGGTGAGTTTGCTGAACTGAAGCGGCAACTTGATGCGGCAGATGCCGACATCGTGCTTGTAAACAAGCGGCTTGACGAGGCGCAGGGTATGTATTCTCCGGTGATCAACATATATTAAGAGGAGCATGATGCTAGTATATGTAATATGGTGTGACTGCAGATGGAGCTGCCGCCGTGGAGACCCTTCAGGCGGAACTTGCCCAAGCCAAGGAACAAGCCAGGAAGAGTGATGCGGCCGCCCTAAAGGCGGTCGAAGAGCTAAGAGCCGAATAGGCTGCGCATTGCCAGAGAAAAGAGAAAATAGCCAAGATGGCTGTTGAGTTGAAAGATGCCGCCGACCGTTATGTGATTCTTGAAAAGGAAAGCCAAACGAAGACGGCGGACCTAGAGAAAGCCATGGTAGCAGCCAAGGAAGCCCGCTCTAAAATCAGAGCGGTGAAGGAGGAGCTACGTCAAGCCGGAGATATCGCGGCTGGGAAACCCTTTTTGTTGCGGACGAAGTTCGGAGATCCTAAGTATGCCCTTCTGGATCAATTATGGAGTTCTGCAGACGCATACTTCGATTTGGCAGCGAGTGCTGCTGATGCGACCGAGTTTTTCAAAGATCAAAAAGATCACGAAGTGGAAAAGCTGTTCTGGTCGCAGTTCAATGTTCCAGTGCGTCCGCTGCTGTAAAATGAGCAAATGGCCGAGTGGGCCGAGCTCCATAGGTTGTTCGGGCTTGCCATGAGGTCTGTTGTGGATCATCTTTGGCCGGAAGGACCAAGGCCGAATAGTTATTTTGGCTTAGTGCAACGATTCCTTGGTGCTGTGCCGCATATCGACGCCGTGAAGAGGTCGGCGTGCATAGAGGGTGCGTGGATGGCTCTTGCCCGTGTCAAGACATACTAGGCAGAGATGGAGGCCACCGCTATTGCAACCCAGAGTTCGGCTGTAGGCTGAGTATCGGTCGAGCACTATTTTGAAGAAGTCCTAGAAGGCGCACGTTTAATAGAGGCTCAGTGCTCGAAGAGTATCATGTTCTAGTGACATGTATCCCAATTGTAAGAACAATGTTATTTGAATTATAAAGGCTGTGTATATACTTTTGCCTGAAAGTATTATTATGCCTCCTATGCGGTCGTTTATGTATATATATATAACCTGAAAGTTTGCAGTCGTCGGCTTCAGCCCCCACGCATATAATGCGGGGGTCTTCGCAAAAGCGCGTGTTCACACTTGATCCAACGTCTTGGTCCATTAAGGAGGTGGTAGCGCGGCGAACGAGGCAATCAGACTATATTGCTTTAACACTTTCACTTAACCATAGGAGTTTGACAGTGGGGCTACTATATAGCCCCTGGTATTTCCGCGTCCATCCGAATACGGTGCACGTACATACATGACCGGGAAAACCGGTCCTTCGTTAATGCGGAGGAATCCCGAAGATTCCAATGAGTCATCGAGTGGTTGACCAGTCTTGCGCTTTATCATGACAGTCAATTTTCAGCTTTCTCTACTGAGGTGCTCGTCCGGATGAACCAGGGCACAATCACAGTAGTTCTCCCAGTGCCACCTTAGCCGATAGAGCGGAACGTAAGGTAGCAAAACACAGGAGCCGGGCAAACCCAACATTTGACCAAAGACATGATTCGGAGCTGATGCATATAAGGCCAAACTCGTGACGCCGAACACTCCCTAAGGTATTCGGTCTTTACAACATATACCGGGCTGAGTAACGCCCTTGAACCCTGAATTTCCAGGTACGTGCATTAGTCTGACGCGGCGAAATGCCAATAACGCCAGCGTCCCTCTCGGTTGTTTTGAGTATCCGGAGGGTGTGAAGCAACACGAGACAGTAAGAAAGGTTTACACTGGGTCTTAATCTAAAAAGAAACCTTTGAGCGGGGCCCTGCTGCACGTCTGCGCCTATGTCTCCGTTGTGCCGTATCCTGGAAGGGTGTAGCACGATTATCATCTGCTAAAAGAGAAGAACTTAGATGAAATTTGTCGTGCGAAAAATTGGTTATTCTTAATAAACCATTAAAATTCAAAATAAGGTCGAGCCGAACTGTAGACTTTGTTTTTCTACATGCGGGAAGCCCCTCGCACCGTCTACGGGGGTATATTCATCAACCCCATCTCAGGTTTATCTAAGCTATTACAGCTAGTGGTGCGTCGGACTCGTCTAGCCGTGTCTGCGGTCTTGACGACCGATCGTTTATGCTAGTTGGAGAGGCCATTTAGTGTTCGGCTGCTAAAGCTGCCGCACATTCTTCCGCGCGTAAGGAACGCTCAGTGTTTCTGCTAACCATGATGATGCCGCGTGGACCGGGCATCTTGAGCTTAAGATAAGCATAATGCGGTACTGCATTGAAACGAGCGAAGGCCGTTCTTCCGAGTAGTGCTAGATAGCCGCTTCGGAATGGACCGATGTCGAAGGTTAACTTTTCACTTCGGAAGTTTCCGGGGGAACCGAATACAACCTCTAGTACGAGAGAGCCCGTGTAGCGGGCCTCTGGGCCTGGTATTACTCCTTTAAAGCTAGTATTGCGTTGGCTAATTCTTGTTGGGTCTATCCCCATTTTGCGGACTGTGTCCTGATATATCAGATTAAGACTACTGCCGCCGTCCATGAGGACTCGGGTGAGATGGTATCCGTTGATTATTGGGTCGAGCACCAAGGCAGCCGATCCTCCGTGCCGGACATTGGTCGGGCTATCCCTGCGATCAAAAGTGATCGGGCAAGTCGACCATGTAGCGACGGACGTGCTCGTCCTCCTCGCTGACACGGTGACGTACCACCTCCGCGGCGTCCTCAAGCCTCCGAACAGTCACTGGCCCACGTGACCGCCACCAAAGAAGGTTTGGATCAACGATGGGCTGGCTCCTCACCAAGCTGCCCCCCCGGAGGGTAGCACCTCCTAGTACCAGCCTGGCGGAGCCCAGTCCCGGACATGGCCCCTCTGATCAAGCAGGCCTCCTCCACCGAGTCGATGACGAGGAGGCGGGATAGGCATCGTCGACGTTGATGCGGTAATAATTTCTTTAACTAAAAAATAAACTAGTTCTATTAATTTTCTTACTAAAAATAAACTAGTTATATAGTAAAATTTTAATTAGATCATCAAATCTCATATACCTAAATTTTCTTACTAAAAATAAACTAGTTTTATTAATTCAACTAGTTCAACTAAGCACTTACTATAAATAAAATAAACTAGTACTTACTAAAAATAAACTAGTTTAACTAGTTCTATTAATTTTCTAACTAATTTTATTAAACACTTACTAAAAAGGGTAAAAAAAAACTATATTGAATTTTTTCTATAAACTAAACACCACTGCCCTAAATTAACATCTACTTAATTAGTTACCTAACCTACTTCCCTAACTAAAAACATCTAATTAATAGTACCACAACTGCCCTAACCAAATTAACATCTACTTAGTAACCAAACTAGTTAACGAAACATCTAAAAAACATCTAATTAACCTAGTTAGTAAACCTAATTAACCTAGCTAGTTCACTTAGTTCAACTTAGTTAACCTAATGAACTAAATTCACGTAAGTTAATTAACCTAGAGGGAGGAGGGAGGAGGAGTACCTCTCGGTGGTGGAGGAGGCCGGCGGGGGAGGTCGGCCGGCGCGGGGGAGGGTGGCCGGCGAGGGAGGAGAGCCGGCGTGGGCGAGGGCGGCCGGCGGGGGAGGAGAGCCGGCATGGGCGAGGGCGGCTGGCTGGAGAGCTCCGGCGCGGGGGACGGCAGTTCGCAAGGGAGGGCGGCGGCGACGACGGCGGAGGCGCGCGAGAGTGAGAGTGTGAGGGCTGGGGGAGTGAGAGAGGTCGAGCGCGGGCCGTTGCTGGGATGGATAAGGAGCCCGTAGTAGTCGCTCTTTTATGTAGAAAGCGCTACTGCTACGTCCAATAGTAGTAGCGCTTCCTACATTAAAGTGCTACTACTATGCCTGGCCTGCCGGCAACGGCCTGCCAATTTTAGTAGTAGCGTTTTTTATTAGAACAGCGCTACTGGTAAGTGCATAGTAGCAGCGCTTTGTTATAAAAACCGCTACTGATAAGTAGTAGCAGCGCTTTGTTATAAAAAGCGCTCCTACTATGCTACTGTCTATAAGCATTTTCCTAGTAGTGTGATCCCGTTCATCAAATGACAACACATGTCTATGGTCAGGAAACTTAACCATCTTTGATTAACGAGCTAGTAAAGTAGAGGCATACTAGGGACACTCTGTTTGTCTATGTATTCGCACATGTACTAAGTTTCCTGTTAATACAATTCTAGCATGAATAATAAACATTTATCATGATATAAGGAAATATAAATAACAACTTTATTATTGCCTCTAGGGAATATTTCCTTCAGTCTCCCACTTGCACTAGAGTCAGTAATCTAGATTACATAGTAATGATTCTAACACCCATGGAGTCTTGGTGCTGATCATGTTTTGCTCGTGGAAGAGGCTTAGTCAACGGGTCCGCAACATTCAGATCCGTATGTATTTTGCAAATCTCTATGTCTTCCTCCTTGACTTGATCACGGATGGAATTGAAACGTCTCTTGATGTGTTTGGTTCTCTTGTGAAATCTGGATTCCTTCGCCAAGGCTATTGCTCCAGTATTGCCAGTATTCATCGGACCCGATGCACTAGGTATTACACCTAGATCGGATATGAACTCTTTCATCCAGACTCATTCATTTGCTGCTTCCGAAGTAGCCATGTACTCCGCTTCACACGTAGATCCCACCACGATGCTCTTCTTGGAACTGCACCAACTAGCAACTCCACCATTCAATATAAATGCGTATCTGGTTTGTGACTTAGAGTCATCCAGACCAGTGTCAAAGCTTGCATCTACGTAACCATTTACGACAAGCTCTTTGTCACCTCCATAAACGAGAAACATATCCTTAGTCCTTTTCATGTATTTCAGGATATTCTTGACTGCTGTCCACTGATCCACTCCTGGATTACTTTGGTACCTCCCTGCTAAACTTATAGCAAGGCACACATCAGGTCTGGTACACATCATTGCATACATGATATAACCTATGGCTGAGGCATAGGGAATGCCTTTCATTTTCTCTCTATCTTTTGCAGTGGTCGGGCATTGAGTCTGTCGCAACTTCACACCTTGTAACACAGGTATGAACCCTTTCTTTGACTGATCCATTTTGATCTTCTTCAAAACTTTATCAAGGTATGTGCTTTGTGAAAGTCCAATTAAGCATCTTGATCTATCTCTATGGATCTTGATGCCCAATATATAAGCAGCTTCACCGAGGTCTTTCCATGAAAAATTCTTATTCAAGTATCCTTTTATGCTATCCAGAAATTCTGTATTATTTCCAATCAATAATATGTCATCCACATATAATATTAGAAATGCTACAGAGCTCTCACTCACTTTCTTGTAAATACATGCTTCTCCAAAAGTCTGTATAAAACCATATGCTTTGATCACACTACCAAAGTGTATATTCCAACTCCGAGAGGCTTGCACTAGTCCATAAATGGATCGTTGGAGCTTGCACACTTTGTTAGCACCTTTAGGATCGACAAAACCTTCCGGTTGCATCATATACAATTCTTCTTTAAGAAATCCATTAAGGAATGCAGTTTTGACATCCATTTGCCAAATTTCATAATCATAAAATGCGGCAATTGCTAACATGATTCGGACAGACTTAAGCATCTCTACGGGTGAGAAGGTCTCATCGTAGTCAACTCCTTGAACTTGTCGAAAACCTTTCGCAACAAGCCGAGCTTTGTAGAGAATAACATTACCGTCGGCGTCAATCTTCTTCTTGAAGATCCATTTATTCTCTATGGCTTGCTGATCATTGGGAAAGTCAACCAAAGTCCACACTTTATTCTCATACATGGATCCCATCTCAGATTTCATGGCCTCAAGCCATTTTGCGGAATCTGGGCTCATCATCGCTTCCTCATAGTTCGTAGGTTCATCATGGTCTAGTAACATGACTTCCAGAATAGGATTACCGTAACACTCTATTGCGGACCATACTCTGGTTGACCTACGAGGTTCAATAGTAACTTGATCTGAAGTTTCATGATCATCATCATTAGCTTCCTCACTAATTGGTGTAGGAATCACTGGAACTGATTTCTGTGATGAACTACTTTCCAATTCGGGAGAAGGTTTAGTTACCTCATCAAGTTCTACTTTCCTCCCACTCACTTCTTTCGAGAGAAATGCCTTCTCTCGAAAGGATCCCTTCTTAGCAACGAATATCTTGCCTTTGGATTTGTGATAGAAGGTGTACCCAACAGTTTCCTTTGGGTATCCTATGAAGATACATTTCTCCGATTTGGGTTCGAGCTTATCAGGTTGAAGCTTTTTCACATAAGCATCGCAGCCCCAAACTTTAAGAAATGACACCTTAGGTTTCTTCCCAAACCACAGTTCATATGGTGTCCTCTCACCGGATTTAGATGTTGCCTATTTAACGTGAATGCAGTCGTCTCTAAAGAAGAACCCCAAAATGATAGCGGTAAATCGGTAAGAGACATCATAGATCGCACCATATCTAATAAAGTATGGTTACGACGTTTGTACGCACCATTACCCTGTGGTGTTCTGGGTGGCGTGAGTTGTGAAACTATTCCACATTGTTTCAAATGAAGACCAAACTCGTAACTCAAATATTCGCCTCCATGATCAGATCGTAGAAACTTTATTTTCTTGTTACGATGATTTTCCACTTCACTCTGAAATTTTTTGAACTTTTCAAATGTTTCAGACTTATGTTTCATTAAGTAGATATGCCCATATGTGCTCAAATCATCTGTGAAGGTCAGAAAATAACGATACCCGCCGCGAGCCTCAACACTCACTAGACCGCATACATCAGTATGTATTATTTCGAATAAGTCAGTGGCTCGCTCCATTGTTCTGGAGAACGAAGTTGTAACATCCCAAATTTTCAATTTGGAATGTTATACATAGATCATTCTTGCATATCATATCAAATTTTATTGCATTTTGTTTTGCGATCCTAGAAATTCCACGCAACTCAAGGACCCATGGAGAGAGTTGGGATTTCGTTATTTTCATATTTGGGTCTTCTCAAATTTTGAAAATAGGATCATTTGTTTTAATTATTTCTCTCTCCAAAAATATTTCATATCAAAATATATGAGAGGAGATAATATGATTTCTCCACAAATAAGAAATATTGGAGGAAAAATATTAAAAACAAATATTTGATTTTATTTGGATTTTATTTGAATTAGGAAAAATACGCGTTTTTCAAGATTGCATTTTAGGCCCAAATAAATGTTCATCTTGTCCGGCTTATTTTTAGAGGACGAGAAAAATTTATTTCAGGATTTTTGAAGTCCGTTTAGTATTTCTTTTCTGCATGTCCGAATTATTTAAAACAAAATCGAGAACCGCCTTACGGGCCGTGTCCGTCCCGGGCACCTCAGCCCGGCCGGCCTTATAAGCCGCGGCCCGAGCCCCGCCCCAGCCCAAGTCGCCGCCGCCACCTAACCCAAACCCTAACCGATCCGCGCCGCCGTCGCCGACCCCGCCGCCCGACGCCGTCGCCCCCGCCGTCGCCTGTCGCCGACCCCGCCGCCCGACGCTGCCGTCACCGCCGCCCGTCCCGCCGCCCGACGCCGCCCGCCGGAGCCCCGCCGCCCTCGCCCGACGCCGCCCCGCCGGAGTTGTTCGCCGCCGCCGCCGTCATGCGAGCCGAGGTAGCCGCCGGTTTTCTCGAAAAACCGTTCGGTTTTATTTCGAAACTGAGATGCGTTTTTTTATATTAGATCAGTTTATTTTATTTTTTCCGGTTTAACTAAATAGCGAACGCCCGTTCGAACGTTCGTTTTAATGAATGGTTTTCGTCGTTTAGCCGCAGACAGCGAACGTTCGTTCGTTACCCTATTCGTTAGTTTTTCTTTTTCTCGGATTTTCCGCGATTATTTTTCGATCGCGATTTCCGATCTGTTTTTCGTTTCAGTTTAACTTTTCGCTCGTTTATTGGAATCAGGCGATTCAAGCGCCTAGAGTTTCATCTCGAAACCCTCTTTCTTTTTAACCAACTCAAACAAGTTTTTGCTACTGTAAAATTTGACTTACGTCCAGATTAGTAAATGAAGCTTGTTTCTTTCGCCGTTTGAGTTTCGTTGCTTCGTTCGATTTGATTCTTTTTGCAAACCGGAGTTCTTAAGTTGAACTTTCTGGTTAGATCTCTTATTTTGAGTTTTATTCGTGCACCCTTGCTTGATTGCTTATGTATGAATTGTTTGTTTAAGATAGAGTACCCGGAGTGCGAAGCGTGCTACTATGAGTCTGTAGGTTTCACGGATCATCAGCAAAGCAAGTAACACTTTGATCATACCTCTTTACCACCCAGTTTTATTGCATTAGATCAATCCTCAAACAATTGCATGATTAGGATCTGATTAATATGTGGGTTTTGGGAAGTAGATGAGGTAGTACCTATTGCCCTGTTTACTATCAAACCTTTGGGAGTTACTTCTACGTTTGCTTATATTGCTATGCTATGCTCGTAGACGTGGATTGGGTTTGAGAGTTTTCCATGACAGATGTGAGACTGTTAATTAATGGTTCAACTTAAGGTGGCTATTTTAATTTACATCTGGGTGGATTGAGGCACCTGGAGAACCCAGTGTTGCCTGTATTTTTGGATATCCCGGAGTACCCGTGTGATCATCCTATGGACCGCCACCCAGACTCAAAGGGATCATGAGATTATTCATGCTAGAAACTTCCATGTGCAGCCACAAGCTAGTGCTCTTGTGATTATTATGGGCTCTAGCATAGTTGAGTAGGTTACATGATCTCTTGAAGAGGTGGGCTAGCAGATGTAGGGGAAAGTAGGTGTAACTATCCACCCGGAGTAAAGAGTATTGTTTCTGAAAGACTGTGTCTCGGTCATCCGTTTCTCAAACACCATGTAGTGCGAGAAATCAAGCGGAGGCGATCGAGTCTTGTGGGGAAAAGTGCACAAACCTCTGCAGAGTGTACAATCTAATCATGGTTAGCCGTGTCCCCGGTTACGGACATCTTGAGTATCTATTTCTTGGATTATCATGTGAATCTCATCATCATGTTACTTAATTTAATTTGATTGGGTTAATCACGTTCTTAATTGGGATTGAGTTGGAGGTACCTTCTCAATGTTTAACAACCACCATGATAGTCAAATGAAATTTATTCCTTTGTGGTAGGGAAAAATTGGCTTTTCGCAAAACTATAACCATAGAGCTTTCCACCAGCCAAATATGCATGTAGTGATAGCATTATTCTGTTCATTACTCTCTATGTGTTACATTGCCAGCATATTCCATGTGCTGACCCGTTTTCGGGCTGCAACGTATCATGTTGCAGACTTTTGAGATGACGAGTAAGGAGCCTTAGGTCGTGGTCTTATACTCAGTGATGCCGTTGGAGTTGATGGACTCACTTTATCTTCCAAGCCTTCCGCTGTTATCGTTTTTAGATGGCCTTAAGCCATATTTATTTGTTTCGAGTTCTCTTGAACTATTCGATGTAATAAGTGTGTGATTGCTACTCTGTTATAAATCCTTCAAAGTACTGTGTGTGTCATCATTACCGATCCAGGGATGACACTGATGCACGGAGACTAGACTGTTTGAGGTCTGGTCGCTACAAAGATGGTATCAGAGCACACGCTGACTGTAGGACACGACCACTGAGCTAAAGCCCTAGATCACTACTCTCTTCTCATTTCTGACTCCTCTCCTTTCTTCCACTCTTTTAGGATGGCGGATGCAAGGAACAAGTTCGCGCAACCAGATGAGGATACACCTTTTGGACGACACTTGAAGGAAGTTACTAAGTACCTGAACATCGGAATACCAAGCTTCACCGGAACCTACAACGCCACACTACCAGAAGAGGAGCGCTCAAGTTCCAAGAAGGACGTTCACGCCAGTCACTGAGCCCATAGAGTTTTCCTTTGATGCACCAACCTGGAGTCTAGGAAAGAGCATGGCAGCCCACATCACCATGGGACGCATTGGAGAAGTTTACCACAATGATCTCAAGGATACGATCTATCAGATTTGTGGGCGCCGAGACGAGCAATGGGAGATGATCAGCACCAGGAAGGATAGATCTATTGCAGCTTTCATTCAGGAGTTAAACCAGCAGATTCGTCGCCAGGAGAACCAGATGTGCGCAGACATGATAGAACTGAAGAAGGCAAAGACTAGGATCATGGAACTGGAGGAAGAACTCAAGGCTACACGCGAGGATTATATGGAGGAAATCGTCGCACTAGTGGAGAAGAATGGCGACCTGACAAAGAAGCTAGGAGTTTTCATGGGAGACCCAGCACCAGGAGGAGATGATGATGATTCTACTTGCCCGGAGAACTACATCATCATCGACGACACTGACTCGGACCCCAGTGATGATGATTGGGAGGATGAAGCCGGAGCAGATATCATGGAGTCTTCGACTGAGCAATTTTTCTAGTACACCACCAAAATTAGTAGTAGTATTCCACCATGTATATAGTATAGTCGAAGCACTTTGTAACGATAGTTAGATCGATTGTATGCCTTGTTTGAATTGGTTGGAGTGATATGATTGTGATTGTCTCATGTGCATATGGGTAGTGTTTTCCCTCTAGACCTCATTCTATCATATTTTCTCATCTTTTCTAAACCCATCAGATGCCTCCGAGACGCGACACCTGATTTGTTTTCCCACCGAAGATCACGCAGTTGATTCAGCAGCAGAATGCCCTGATGCAAGTGCTAGTTCAGAACCAAGGCAACAACAACAACAACAACAACCCACCACCACCACATGTTGATCACTTAGCCCGTTTTCTTAGGCTGAATCTGCCGGTGTTCTCCAGTAGCACCGAGCCGATTGTGGCAGATGATTGGCTCCGCAAGGTTGGAAGGGAGATGACCACTGCAGGATGCACAGATGCGGAGAGAGTGCGTTTTGCCGCACATCAGCTTGATGGACCCGCAACATCATGGTGGGAGAATTACACAGCCACTCACCCCATTGACACCGTCACATGGGACCAGTTTCAGCAAGCTTTCCGTACTGCCCACGTTTCAGCAGGAGCTATGGCCATGAAGAAGCGTGAGTTTCGCAACTTACGCCAAGGAGGACGTACCGTTGGCCAGTACGTGGAGGATTTTAGTAAGTTAGCACGTTATGCCCCAGATGACGTTGCTACGGATGCAGCTAAGCAGGAGAAGTTTCTGGAAGGACTGAATGATGAGCTAAGCATGCAGTTGATGGTGGCAACTTTTAACAACTAACAAGAGTTGGTAGATAGAGCTCTCATGATTGAAGGGAAGCAGCAGCAGATTGAGAGCCGTAAGAGGAAGTATGGACAAGGAAAGTACAGTATAGGAGCTCACTAGAAGCCTTGTTTTACCCCGAACTCGGGAGGACACCTTCATCATAACCATGGAGGTCACAATCACAATGGAGGGAGCTCGCACAATCATAGTGGCCCCAAGAATGGCAACGGAAACGGAGGAAGCAATGGACAGAACCGTACCAACCCATCAACCCCGGCCAAGAGGGATCTAAGCCACGTTACTTGTTTCAAGTGCCAGAAGACTGGACATTATGCAACTGAATGTCCAGAAGCTAAAAATGGAAATGGCAATGGAATCTCGGGGAAGAAGCCGAACCCTTTCAACAGGGGATAGGTTAACCACGTTAATGTGGAGGAGGTTGAAGCACAGCCGGATGCAGTAATAGGTAAGTTTTTGGTTAAGTCATTTACTGCAATCATTCCTTTTGATACTGGTGCATCACATTCATACATATCAAGGGGATTTGTGGATAAGTTTAAGTTGCCCACCAAAGTTCTCAGAACACCTATGTTAGTAACCTCGCCAGGAGCAGAGTATATGGCAAGCGAAGGATGTTTTCAGATGCCATTGGCCATAGGTAGGCATGTTTTCCCCTCAGACCTAATAGTTTTGGAGTCGCAAGGTTTGGATGTGATTTTGGGAATGGATTGGCTATCGATGTATGGAGGAAACATCGATTGCGCCAGTAAGACAATTTTGCTTACTACCCCAGAAGGAAGAAGGGTTAAGTATGTATCCCGGCATGTGCCGAAGAGGACTCAAGTAAATTCCTTATCAGGAGTTGTACAGGAGGAAGTACCAGTGGTGAAGGATTTCCCTGACGTATTTCCAGAGGAGTTGCCAGGCATGCCACCGGATAGAGACATCGAGTTTTTGATTGAGCTTTTGCCAGGCACTGGGCCAATATCTAAGAGACCGTACAGGATGCTCGCTAAGGATTTGGAAGAAATTAAGAAGCAGATTAAGGAGTTACTGGATAAAGGATATATTCGCCCAAGTTCGTCACCTTGGGGATCACCAGTACTTCTAGTGGAGAAGAAAGATGGATCGTTGAGGATGGTTGTTGATTATCGTGGATTGAATGAAGTAACAATCAAGAACAAGTACCCACTGCCGATGATCAGTGATCTGTTTGACCGACCACAAGGAGCTAAAGTATTTTCCAAGATTGATTTGCGATCAGGATACCACCAGTTGAAGATTCGAGAGCAGGATATACCCAAGACAACTTTTACCACAAGGTATGGGCTATATGAGTACACCGTTATGTCATTTGGCCTGACTAACGCACCCGCCTATTTCATGAACATGATGAACAAAGTGTTTATGGAGTTTTTGGATAAGTTCGTCGTAGTGTTCATTGATGATATTCTGGTCTATTCGAAGAATGAAGAAGAGCATAAGGAGCATTTGCGTTTGGTACTTGGAAAGCTCAGAGAACATCAGTTATATGCCAAGTTCACCAAGTGCGAGTTTTGGTTAAAGGAAGTTGGATTCCTTGGACATGTTATATCCGGAGAAGGAATAGTAGTAGATCTCACCAAGGTTAACACTGTGACAAATTGGGAGTCACCCACGACAGTTGGAGAAATCCGGAGTTTTCTGGGACTCGCAGGATATTACCGGAGATTCATCGAGAATTTCTCGAAGACTGCAAAGCCTATGATGGAGTTGTTGAAGAAGGACACCAAATTCAAATGGACTGAGGAATGTGAGGCTAGTTTCCAGGAGTTGAAGAAACGTTTGGTTACAGTGCCAGTGTTGATTTTGCCAGATCAACGCAAGGATTATGAAGTATATTGTGACGCTTCTTGTCGAGGACTTGGAGCAGTGCTAATGCAGGAGGGAAGAGTTGTTTCATATGCCTCACGACAGCTTAAACCCCATGAGTTGAATTATGCTACACATGATTTGGAGTTAGCAGCCGTAGTACATGCGTTGAAGACGTGGAGACATTTTCTCATCGGAAACCATTGTGAGGTGTACACGGATCACAAGAGTTTGAAGTACATTTTCACGCAGAAGGAGTTGAATCTCAGGCAAAGGAGATGGTTGGAGCTCATTAAGGATTATGATATGAGATTGCATTATCACTCGGGGAAGGCTAACGTAGTAGCCGATGCGTTGAGCCGCAAGAGCCATGTCAACACACTCATGACCGGAGAGTTACCCAAGGAGTTAGCAGAGGATCTTCGTGAACTATGTTTGGAAATAGTTCCGAGAGGCTATGTAGCAGCATTGGAGATTCAGTCTACTTTGATGGATAAGATCAGAGAAGCCTAGAAGACAGACAAGGAAATTGCTGAGATAAAGGAAAGGATGAGTAAAGGAAAAGCCAAGGGATTTCGTGAGGATGAGCATGATACCTTATGGTTTGAGGACCGCGTTTATGTGCACAATGATCCGGAGATCAGGAAGTTGATCTTGCAAGAGGCCCATGATTCACCATATTCGATTCACCCAGGAAATACCAAGATGTACATGGATTTAAAGGACAATTTCTGGTGGACCGGAATGAAGAAGGACATTGCGGAGTATGTAGCAGTTTGTGATGTATGTCAGAGAATAAAGGCAGAGCATCAGAAGCCAGCAGTATTGTTACAACCATTGCCGATACCCGAATGGAAGTGGGATAACCTAGGCATGGATTTTATCACAGGATTGCCCAGGACTCGTTCAGGCTATGACTCGATATGGGTTGTAGTCGATCGTTTGACGAAGGTAGCTCATTTCATCCCAGTGAAGACCACTTATACAAGTGCTAAGTTGGCAAAGATATACATGACCAGGATCGTATGTCTGCATGGAGTTCCGAGGACCATTGTATCAGATAGAGGAACCCAGTTTACTTCAAAGTTTTGGAATTCGTTGCACGAGACTTTGGGTACCAGGCTAGAGTTCAGTACAGCCTTTCATCCACAGACAGACGGACAGACCAAGAGAGTCAATCAGATTTTGGAGGACATGCTCAGAGCTTGTGCACTAGATTATGGATCTAGTTGGGATGACAATTTGCCATATGCAGAGTTCTCTTATAACAACAGTTATCAATCCAGTTTGAAGATGGCCCCTTTCGAAGCTCTGTACGGAAGGAGGTGCAGGACACCGTTGTTGTGGGACGAAGTTGGAGACCGCCAGTTGTTTGGACCAGATTTGATTAAAGAGTCTGAACAGAAAGTGAAGTTGATTCGTGATAGGCTCAAGGTAGCCCAGTCCAGGCAGAAGAGTTATGCGGATTCTAAACGCAAGGAGACAGTTTACGAAGTCGGAAACAGAGTTTATCTTCGAGTATCACCACTTCGAGGAGTGAAGCGCTTTGGAGTTAAGGGAAAGTTAGCGCCACGTTTTGTAGGACCATACAAAGTTTTGGAGCGTATGGGTGAAGTTGCTTACAAGTTGGAATTGCCTGGAGAATTTTCGGGAGTTCACGATGTGTTCCATGTTTCTCAGCTGAAGAAGTGCCACGCAGAGATAGCTTAGATACCACTGAGAGATACAGTGCCACTGGAAGCGATTCAGCTGGATAGTGATTTGACCTATGAGGAGAAACCAGTCAAGATTCTCGAATATGCCAGCCGAGTCACCCGCAGCAAGGTTATCAAGTTTTGCAAAGTCCAGTGGAGTCACCATACCGAGGAGGAAGCCACCTGGGAGCGAGAGGAAGATCTACGGAAGGACCACTCTCACCTATTTTCTAGCCAACCCGAATCTCGAGGGCGAGATTCATCTTAAGGGGGGTAGGTTTGTAACATCCCAAATTTTCAATTTGGAATGTTATACATAGATCATTCTTGCATATTATATTTTATTGCATTTTGTTTTGCGATCCTAGAAATTCCACGCAACTCAAGGACCCACGGAGAGAGTTGGGGATTTCGTTATTTTCATATTTGGGTCTTCTCAAATTTTGAAAATAGGATCATTTGTTTTAATTATTTCTCTCTCCGAAAATATTTCATATCAAAATATATGAGAGGAGATAATATGACTTCTCCACAAATAATGAAATATTGGAGGAAAAATATTAAAAACAAATATTTGATTTTATTTGGATTTTATTTGAATTAGGAAAAAATACGCGTTTTTTCAAAATTGCATTTTAGGCCCAAATAAATGTTCATCTTGTCCGTCTTATTTTTAGAGGACGGGGAAAATTTATTTCGGGATTTTTGGAGTCCGTTTAGTATTTCTTTTCTTACTTTTTCTGCACGTTCGAATTATTTAAAAAAAATCGCGAACCGCCTTACGGGCCGTGCCCGACCCGGACACCTCAGCCCGGCCGGCCTTATAAGCCGCGGCCCGAGCCCCGCCCCAGCCCAAGTCGCCGCCGCCACCTAACCCTAACCCTAACCGATCCGCGCCGCCGCCGCCGGATCCGCCGCCGCCGTCGCCGACCCCGCCGCCGACACCCGACGCCGCCGCCCGACGCCGTCGCCCGTCGCCGACCCCGCCGCCCGACGCCGTCGCCCGTCGCCGACCCCGCCGCCCGACGCCGCCGCCACCGCCGCCCGTCCCGCCACCCGACGCCGCCCGCCGGAGCCCCGCCGCCCCTCGCCTGATGCCGCCCCGTCGGAGTTGCTCGCCGCCGCTGCCGTCACGCGAACCGAGGTAGCCGCCGGTTTTCTCGAAAAACCGTTCGGTTTTATTTCGAAACCGAGATGCGTTTTTTTATATTAGATTGGTTTATTTTATTTTTTCCGGTTTAACTAAATAGCGAACGCCCGTTCGAACGTTCGTCTTAACGAACGGTTTTCGTCGTTTAGCCGCAGACAGCGAACGTTCGCTCGTTAGCCTGTTCGTCAGTTTTTCTTTTTCTCGGATTTTCCGTGATTATTTTTCGATCGCGATTTCCGATCTGTTTTTCGTTTCAGTTTAAGTTTTCGCTCGTTTATCGGAATCAGGCGATTCAAGCGCCTAGAGTTTCATCTCGAAACCCTCTTTCTGTTTTACCAACTCAAACAAGTTTTTGCTACTGTAAAATTTGACTTAGGTCCAGATTAGTAAACGAAGCTTGTTTCTTTCGCCATTCGAGTTTCGTTGCTTCGTTCGATTTGATTCTTTTTGCAAACCAGAGTTCTTAAGTTGAACTTTCTGGTTAGATCTCTTATTTTGAGTTTTATTCGTGCACCCTTGCTTGATTGCTTATGTATGAATTGTTTGTTTAAGATAGAGTACCCGGAGTGCGAAGCGTGCTACTATGAGTCTGTAGGTTTCACGGATCATCAGCAAAGCAAGTAACACTTTGATCATACCTCTTTACCACCCAGTTTTATTGCATTAGATCAATCCTCAAACAATTGCATGATTAGGATCTGATTAATATGTGGGTTTTGGGAAGTAGATGAGGTAGTACCTATTGCCCTGTTTACTATCAAACCTTTGGGAGTTACTTCTACGTTTGCTTATATTGCTATGCTATGCTCGTAGACGTGGATTGGGTTTGAGAGTTTTCCATGACAGATGTGAGACTGTTAATTAATGGTTCAACTTAAGGTGGCTATTTTAATTTACATCTGGGTGGATTGAGGCACCTGGAGAACCCAGTGTTGCCTGTATTTTTGGATATCCCGGAGTACCCGTGTGATCATCCTATGGACCGCCACCCAGACTCAAAGGGATCATGCGATTATTCATGCTAGAAACTTCCATGTGCAGCCACAAGCTAGTGCTCTTGTGATTATTATGGGCTCTAGCATAGTTGAGTAGGTTACATGATCTCTTGAAGAGGTGGGCTAGCAGATGTAGGGGAAAGTAGGTGTAACTATCCACCCGGAGTAAAGAGTATTGTTTCTGAAAGACTGTGTCTCGGTCATCCGTTTCTCAAACACCATGTAGTGCGAGAAATCAAGCGGAGGCGATCGAGTCTTGTGGGGAAAAGTGCACAAACCTCTGCAGAGTGTACAATCTAATCATGGTTAGCCGTGTCCCCGGTTATGGACATCTTGAGTATCTAGGTCTTGGATTATCATGTGAATCTCATCATCATGTTACTTAATTTAATTTGATTGGGTTAATCACGTTCTTAATTGGGATTGAGTTGGAGGTACCTTCTCAATGTTTAACAACCACCATGATAGTTAAATAAAATTTATTCCTTTGTGGTAGGGAAAAATTGGCTTTTCGAAAAACTGTAACCATAGAGCTTTCCACCAGCCAAATATGCATGTAGTGATAGCATTATTATGTTCATTACTCTCTATGTGTTACATTGCCAGCATATTCCTTGTGCTGACCCGTTTTCGGGCTGCAACGTATCATGTTGCAGACTTTTCAAACGACGAGTAAGGAGCCTTAGGTCGTGGTGTTATACTCAGTGATGCCGTTGGAGTTGATGGACTCACTTTATCCTCCAAGCCTTCTGTTGTTATCGTTTTTAGATGGCCTTAAGCCATATTTATTTGTTTTGAGTTCTCTTGAACTACTCGATGTAATAAGTGTGTGATTGCTACTCTGTTATAAATCCTTCAAAGTACTGTGCGTGTCAGCATTACCGATCCAGGGATGACACTGATGCACGGAGACTAGACTGTTTGAGGTCTGGTCGCTACAGGAGTCTTAGTCATCTTGCCCATGAGGCATGGTTCGCAAGCATCATGTGATTCATAATCAAGTGATTCCAAAAGCCCATCAATATGGAGTTTCGTCATGCAATTTACACCAATATGACCTAAACAGCAGTGCCACAAATAAGTTACACTATCATTATTAACTTTGCATCTTTTGGATTCAATATTATGAATATGTGTATCACTACGATCGAGATTCAATAAAAATAGACCACTCATCAAGGGTGCATGACCATAAAAGATATTAGTCATATAAATAGAACAACCATTATTCTCTGATTTAAATGAATAACCGTCTCGCATCAAACAAGATCCAGATATAATGTTCATGCTCAACACTGGCACCAACTAACAATTATTCAGGTCTAAAACTAATCCCGAAGGTAGATGTAGAGGTACGTGCAGACGGCGATCACATCGACCTGGGAACCATTTCCGACGCGCATCGTCACCTCGTCCTTAGCCAATCTTCATTTTATCTGTAGCCCCTGTTTCGAGTTGCAAATATGAGCAACAGAACCAGTATCAAATACCCAGGCGCTACTACAAGCATTAGTAAGGTAGACATCAATAACATGTATATCAAATATACCTTTCACTTTGCCATCCTTCTTATTCGCCAAATACTTGGGGCAGTTCCGCTTCCAGTGACCAGTCCCTTTGTAGTAGAAGCACTCAGTTTCAGGCTTAGGTCCAGACTTGGGCTTCTTCCGGGGAGCAGCAACTTGCTTGCTATTCTTCTTGAAGTTCCCCTTCTTCCCTTTTCCCTTTTTTGAAACTAGTGGTCTTGTTAACCATCAACACTTGATGCTCCTTCTTGATTTCTACCTCCGCAACCTTAAGCATTGCGAAGAGCTCGAGAATTGTCTTTCCATCCCTTGCATATTATAGTTCATCACGAAGCCTTTATAGCTTGGTGGCAGTGATTGAAGAACTCTGTCAATGACACTATCATTAGGAAGATTAACTCCCCGCTGAGTCAAGTGGTTATGGTACCCAGGCATTCTGAGTATGTGTTCACTGACAGAACTGTTCTCCTCCGTCTTGCAGCTATGGAACTTGTTGGAGACTTCATATCTCTCAACTCGGGCATTTGCTTGAAATATTAAATTCAACTCCAGGAACATTTCATATGCTCCATGACATTCAAAACGTCTTTGAAGTCCCGATTCTAAACCATAAAGCATGGCACACTGAACTATCGAGTAGTCATTAGCTTTAGTCTGCCAGACGTTCATAATATCCGGAGTTGCTCCTGCAGCGGGCCTTGCACCTAGCGGTGCTTCCAGGACGTAATTCTTTTGTGCAGCAATGAGGATAATCCTCAAGTTACACACCCAATCCGTGTAGTTTCTACCATCATCTTTCAACTTAGCTTTCTCTAGGAACGCATTAAAATTCAAGGGAATGGTAGCACGGGCCATTGATCTACAACAACATAGACATGCAAAAACTATCAGGACTAAGTTCATGATAAATTAAAGTTCAATTAATCATATTACTTAAGAACTCCCACTTAGATAGACACCCCTCTAGTCATCTAAATGATCACGTGAGATAGACACCCCTTTATATCAACTAAACCATGTCCGATCATCACGTGAGATGGAGTAGTTTTCAATGGTGAACATCTCTATGTTGATCATATATACTATATGATTCACGTTCGACCTTTCGGTCTCAGTGTTCTGAGGCCATATCTGCATATGCTAGGCTCATCAAGTTTAACCCGAGTATTTTGCACGTGCAAAAAGGGCTTGCACCCATTGTATGTGAACATAGAGCTTATCACACCCGATCATCACGTGGTGACTCGGCACGACGAACTATGGCAACGGTGCATACTCAGGGAGAACACTTATACCTCGAAATTTAGTGAGGGATCATCTTATAATGCTACCGCCGTACTAAGTAAAATAAGATGCATAAAAGATAAACATCACATGCAATGAAAATATGTGACATGATATGGCCATCATCATCTTGTGCCTTTGATCTCCATCTCCAAAGCACCGTCATGATCTCCAGCGTCACCGGCTTGACACCTTGATCTCCATCACACTGTCGTTGTTGTCACGCCAACTATTGCTTGCACGCTATCGCTACCGCATAGTGATAAAGTAAAGCAATTACATGGCGATTGCATTTCATACAATAAAGCGACAACCATAAGGCTCCTGCCAGTTGCCGATAACTTTTACAAAACATGATCATCTCATACAACAACTTATATCTCATCACGTCTTTGACCATATCACATCACAACATGCCCTGCAAAAACAAGTTAGACGTCCTCTACTTTGTTGTTGCAAGTTTTATGTGGCTGCTACGGGCTTCTAGCAAAAACCGTTCTTACCTATGCATCAAAACCACAACGATTTTTTGTCAAGTGTGATGTTTTAACCTTCAACAAGGACCGGCCGTAGTCAAATTCGATTGAACTAAAGTTGGAGAAACAGACACCCGCCAGCCACCTGTGTGCAAAGCACGTCGGTAGAACCGGTCTCATGAACGTGGTCATGTAATGTTGGTCCGGGCTGCTTCATCCAACAATACCGCCGAATCAAAAAAAAGACGTTGGTGGTAAGCAGTATGACTATTATCACCCATAACTCTTTGTGTTCTACTCATGCATATCATCTACGCATAGACCTGGCTCGGATGCCACTGTTGGGGAACGTAGCATGCAATTTCAAAAAAATTCCTATGCTCATGCAAGATCTATCTTGGAGATGCATAGCAACGAGAGGGGGAGAGTGAGTCCACGTACCTCGTAGACCAAAAGCGGAAGCGTTAGGTTAGCGCGGATGATGTAGTCGAACGTCTTCACGATCCAACCGATCTTAGAACCGAACGTACGACACCTCCGAGTTCAGCACACGTTCAGCTCGATGACGTCCCTCGAACTCTTGATCTAGCAGACAGTCGAGGGAGAGTTCCGTCAGCACGATGGCGTGATGACGGTGATGGTGATGTGATCCGCGTAGAGCTGCACCTAAGCACTACGACGCTATGACCGTAGGAGTAAACTGTGGAGGGGGCACCACACACGGCTAAGAGAACAATTGAAGTGCTATGGGGTGCCCCCTGCCCTCGTATATAAAAGATGGGAGGAGGAGGAGGCCGGCCAGGAGGCGCGCGCCATGGGGGGGAGTCCTATGAGAAGTAGTATTCGGTCCCCCTTTTTTCCTTTCTTCACCATAGGGAAAAGGAAGGAGAGGGAGAGGGAGAGGAAAGGGGGGCCGAGCCCCCTCCTCCTTGTCCTATTCGGACTCCCTAGGAGGGGGGCGCGCACCACCCCCCTCCCGCGGGCTTCCCTCTCTCTCTCTCCCTTAGGGCCCATGTAGGCCCAATACTTCCCCGGGGGTTCCGTTAACCCCTCGGTACTCTGGTAAAATACCCGAACCACTCGAAACCATTCCGATGTCCGAAATCTACCTTACAATATATGAATCTTTACCTCTCGACCATTTCGAGACTCCTCGTCATGTCTGTGATCTCATCCGGGACTCCGAACAAACTTCCGTCACCAAAACACATAACTCATAATACAAATCGTCATCGAACGTTATGCGTGCGGACCCTATGGGTTCGAGAACTATGTAGACATGACCGAGACGCATCTCCGGTCAATAACCAATAGCGGAACCTGGATGCTCAGATTGGTTCCTACATATTCTATGAAGATCTTTTATCGGCCAAACCGCAAAAACAACATACGTTATTCCCTTTGTCATCGGTGTGTTACTTGACCGAGATTCGATCGTCGGTATCATCATACCTAATTCAATCTCGTTATCGGCAAGTCTCTTTACTCGTTCCGTAATGCATCATCCCGCAACTAACTCATTAGTCACATTGCTTGCAAGGCTTATAGTGATGTGCATTACCTAGAGGGCCTAGAGATACCTCTCCGATACTCGGAGTGACAAAGCCTAATCTTGATCTATGCCAACAACCCAACAAACACCTTGAGACACCTGTAGAGCATCTTTTATAATCACCCAGTTACGTTCTGACGTTTTATAGCACACAAGGTGTTCCTCCGGTATTCGGGAGTTGCATAATCTCATAGTTAGAGGAATATGTATAAGTCATGAAGAAAGCAATAGCAATAAAACTTAACGATCATTATGCTAAGCTAACGGATGGGTCTTGTTCATCACATCATTCTCTTAATGATGTGATCCCATTCATCAAATGACAACACATGTCTATGGTCAGGAAAATTAACCATCTTTCATTAACGAGCTAGTAAAGTTGAGGCATACTAGGGACACTCTGTTTGTCTATGTATTCACACATGTACTAAGTTTTCGGTTAATACAATTCTAGCATGAATAATAAACATTTATCATGATATAAGGAAATATAAATAACAACTTTATTATTGCCTCTAGGGCATATTTCCTTCAGTCTCCCACTACACTAGAGTCAATAATCTTGATAAGGGTGCTTATGAAATTGCTTCTTTGATTGAAAAGTATGATGCTACTCTTTACAAATCTAAATTTTTTGCCATACTTAATTATTTTTATGATAATTATGCTTCTAATGCCTATGTAAAACAAAATATTGAGGACTCCTCTGCTGTCCATGAAGAGACTAACATTTTGCATGAGTCTATGGAAGAAGAAATTGATGAAACTGTGAGCTCATTGGATGAAAGAGATGATGAGGAGAGCGAAGAACAAAAGGAGGAAGAGCTGATTAGCTACCCATGCCCACCTTCTAATGAGAGTAACCCTCCAACTCATACATTGTTTAATGTCCCTTCATTCTTACCGAAGATTGAATGTGATGTCGCTTGAAGCTACGTCGGTATTTCCCCAAAGAGGAAGGGATGATGCAGCACATCGGCGGTAGGTATTTCCCTCAGATATGAAACCAAGGTTATCGAACTAGTAGGAGAACCAAGCAAAACAACATAAATAGCCCCTGCACACAAATAACAACCACTCGCAACCCGACGTGTTAAAGGGCTTGTCAATCCCTTTCGGTAACGGCGCTAGAAATTCGCAAGTGGATGGGAGAAAGTTCTAATAGATTGAATAAATAGATCGCAAATAAAATAAAGTGCAGCAAAGTATTTTTGTAATTTAGTTTTAATAGATCTGAAAATAAATGGAAAGGAAAAGTAGACCCCAATGGCAAATATATGAGAAAGAGACCTGAGGGCCGTAGGTTTCACTAGTGGCTTCTCCCGAGAAAAATGGCAAACGGTGGGTGAACAAATTACTGTTGGGCAATTGATAGAACTTCAAATAATCATGACGATATCGAGGCAATGATCATTATATAGGCATCACGTCCAAGGTTAGTAGACCAACTCCTACCTGCATCTACTACTATTACTCCACACATCGACCGCTATCTAGCATGCATCTAGTGTATTAAATTCATGGAAAACGGAGTAATGCAATAAGAACGATGACTTGATGTAGACAAGATCTATCTATGTAGAGGTAGACCCCATCGTTTTATCCTTAGTAGCAACGATACATACGTGTCGGTTCCCCTTCTGTCACTGGGATCAAGCACCGTAAGATCGAACCCGCTACAAAGCACCTCTTCCCATTGCAACATAAATAGATCAAGTTGGCCAAACAAAACCCAAATATCGGAGAAGAAATACGAGGCTATAAGCAATCTTGCATATAAGAGATCAAAGAAACTCAAATAACTTTCCTGGATATAAAAAGATAGATCTGATCATAAACTCAAAGTTCATCGATCCCAACAAACACACCGCAAAAGAGTTACATCATATGGATCTCCAAGAGACCATTGTATTGAGAATTCAGAGAGAGAGATGAAGCCATCTATGTACTAACTACGGACCCGAAGGTCTACAAAGAACTACTCACACATCATCGGAGAGGCACCAATGGAGGTGGTGAACCCCATCCGAGATAGTGTCTAGATTGGATCTGGTGGTTCTGGACTCTGTAGCGGCTGGATGAATAATTCGTCGACTCCCCTAGGATTTTGGGAATATTGGGGTATTTATAGAGCAAAGAGGCGGTCCGGGGGGCACCCGAGGTGGGCACAACCCACCAGGGTGCGCTTGTGCCTCCTGCCGCGCCCTGGTGGGTTGCGTTTGGACTCCATCTGATATTGATTTCCTGCGATGTAAAAAACATGTAGAAAACAACAACTGGCACTTCGCACTATGTCAACAGGTTAGTACCAAAAAATGATATAAAATGACTATAAAATGATTATAAAACATCCAAGATTGATAATATAACAACATGGAACAATAAAAAATTATAGATACGTTGGAGACGTATTAGCATCCCCAAGCTTAACTCCTACTCGTCCTCGAGTAGGTAAGTGATAAAAATAGAATTTTTGATGTGGAATGCTGCCTAACATGTCATATCATATTATTTTCTTTATACCATGGAAATTTGGACTTTTACGTGATTCAAAGAAATAGTCTAGTTTTGACATGATAAATTAAATACTCAAGCATATCAACAAGCAACCATGTCTTTCAAAATATCAATGCTAAAATAAGTTATCCCTAGCCCATCCAATTCATGAAACATACTCGCATATTGGTTACACCCAATACTTAAGTATGATCATATTGCCTCCTAGTTGGTGCTTTGTAAGAGAAGATGGAGACTCAAATTCAAAATAAAAATTGCATAAAGTAAAGGAAAGGCCCTTCGCAGAGGAAGTAGGGATTTGTTGAGGTGCCAGAGCGCGAAGAACTTAGAGATAAAAACATTTTGGGAGGTGTATCCATCCCACCAACGAAAACAACTTAGAGTTCCCAACACTTTCCATGCTAGATATATCATAGGCGGTTCCCAAACAGAAAATAAAGTTTATTCCTTTTTCCACCATACTTTCACTTTCCATGGCTAGCCATATCCACGGTTGCCTTCCATACCAACACTTTCCAAGGAATTTATTATTTGACAACATAAAGTAAATTCATTTTTCATTTCGGGACTGGGCATCCCTAATACCTTTGCCTTACTCTCGTGCAATGACAAGTGAATAAACACTCACCGTGAGAATAACACATCTAGCATGGAAAATATTAGCCACCCCTCACCGCTCCGCGAGCGAAACGAACACACAAAAGAGAAGTTTATTTTAAAATTTAGAGATGGCACATGAAAATGTGCTTAGAACGGCAAAAGAATACCGCATATCGGTAGATATAGTGGACTAATGTGGCAAAACTGGTTTAAAGGTTTTTGGATGCACAAGTAGAGATCATACTTAGTGCAAAATGAAGGCTAGCAAAAGATTGAGAAGCAACCAACCAAGAAACGGATAATCTCATAAGCAAGCATTAAGCATAAATAACACCGAATAATGCACCACAAGTAGGATATAATTTCATTGCATGGCTATTGACTTTCATGCTTGCATAGGGAATCACAAACCTTAACACCAATATTCTTACTAAAGCATAATTACTGATCAACATAACTCACATATCACATCATCATATCTCAAAACTATTACTAAGAATCAAGTTTATTTTGTCCAATGATCTTCATGAAAGCTTTTATTATATCATTCTTGGATATCTATCACTTTGGGACTTATTTTCATGTGTTGCTTTTCATAAGCTCAAACAAATATAAGTGAAGATCATGAGCATAAATTTTTCTTTCTTTCTCTCAAAATAATTTATGTGAAGCAAGAGAGAATTTCTTGAAAATTTTTACTAACTCTCAAATAAATCTAAGTGAAGCAAGGGAGCATTTCTTCAAAAATATTAAGCACACCGTGCTCAAAAAGATATAAGTGAAGCACTAGAGCAAGTCCATAGCTCATAAAAATTTAAGTGAAGCATAGAGAGAAATTCTAACAAGTCATGACATAATTTTGACTCTCCCAAATAGGTGTCTCTAGCAAGGGATCAAGACTTCAAACACAAAATAAAACAAGCAAAGACTCATATCATACAAGATGCTCGAAGCAAAACACATATCATGTGACGAATAAAAATATAGCTTCGAGTAAAATACCGATGGTCGTTAGAAGAAAGAGGGGATGCCACTCCGGGGCATCCCCAAGCTTAGTTGGTTGCTCATTTTTGGATAATAGCTTGGGATGTCGGGGCATCCCCGAGCTTAGAATCTTCTACTCCTTATTCCTTCATCCATCGTAAGATAACCCAAAACTTGAAAACTTCAATCACACAAAACTCAACAAAACCTTCGTGAGATCCGTTAGTAAAAGAAACCAAATCACTACTATATATAATTACTGTACCAAACCAATTCATATTTTGTTTTTGCATTATATCTACTGTATTCCAACTTTTCTATGGCAAAAACTCATCAAAGAAAGCCATAGAGCCATCGAAATAAGCACACAACGCAAAGAAATAAGAATCTGTCAAAACAGAACAGTCTGTAGTAATCTGACTATTTCGAAAACTTCTGGAACTCCAAAAATTCTGAAAAACTAGGATGACCTAGGTAATTTTTATATTAATCAACTGCAAAAGTAATTGGTATTTTATCACGCTCTGGTTAAAAATAATAATTGTTTTCGTGAGCGCAAAAGTTTTTGTTTTTCAGCAAGATCAAACAACTGTCACCCTAGAAGATCCTAAAGGCTTTACTTGGCACAAACACTAATTAAAACACAAAAAACACAATCATAACAGTAGGATAATTGTGCTAACACTCAAGAACGGAAAGCAAAAGACAAAAATAAATTTTACTCATTGGGTTACCTCCCAACAAGGACTATCGTTTTACGCCCCTAGCTAGGCATAAGATTTCAACGATGCTCACACGATAGATAATGATTGAAACACAAAGAGAGCATCATGAAACATGTAACAAACACATTTAAACCAAACATACTTCCTATGCATAGGAATTTTATAAGCAAAAAAATTATCAAGACAAGAAATATCAAGCATATGCAAGGAAGAAGAACGAAACAATAGCAATCTCAACATAACGAGAGGTAAATTAGTGACATGAAAATTTCTACAACCATATTTTCCTCTCTCATAATAATTACATGTAGGATCATAATCAAATTCAATAATATAGCTATCGTATAAAATTTTCTCTTCATGATCCACATGCATAAGAGTTTTATAATCTTCCAAGATAGTGGGATTAACATCAACTAAAGTCATGACCTCTCCAAACCCACTTTCATCAAAAATTTCATAAGATTGAACTCTCTCCAAATATGTGGGATTATTTTTACCTAAAGTTGACACTCTTCCAAACCCACTTTCAATACTATTGCGAAAATTATTATCAATATCATATTCATCATGAGGCATAAATAAATTTTCCAGATCATAAGAAGCATCATCACCCCAATCATGGTCATTACAATAAGTATTGGACATATCAAAATTAGCATCCCCAAGCTTGGGGTTTTGCATATTATTAGCACAATTGACATTAATAGAATTTATAGTAAAATCATTGGAATCATGCTTTTCATTCAAGGTCCCATCATGAATCACTTCAAAAAATTCTTCATCTAACACTTCATAACAATTTTTAGATTCACGAATTTCAAGCAAAACTTCATACAGAACTTCAAGTGCACTCAAATCACTAGAAACTGGTTCAACATAATTAGATCTCTTAAAAAGATTAGCTACTGGATGAGGATCCATATCAATAGATTTTTAGCAAGCGAAGATGCAAGCAAATAGAAGACACATGGTCACACAAGCAAACAAGAGATCCGACAAGAAAAAGGCGAACGAAAAAGAAGGCGAATAAACGGCAAATTTTTGTGAATTGAGCGAGAGGAAAAAGACACATAATGTAAATTGCAAGGAGATGAGATTTGTGATTAGGAACCTGGTATGTGTTGAAGATCCTCCCCAGCAACGGCTCCAGAAATTTCTTTTGATGCCGCTTGAAGCTACGTCGGTATTTCCCCAAAGAGGAAGGGATGATGCAGCACAGTGGCGATAGGTATGTCCCTCAGATATGAAACGAAGGTTACCGAACCAGTAGGAGAACCAAGCAACACAACGTAAACAGCCCCTGTACACAAATAACAACCACTCGCAACCCGACGTCTTAAAGGGGTTGTCAATCCCTTTCGGGTAACGGAGCCAGAAATTGGCAAGTGGACGGGAGAAAGTGGTAATAGATTGAATAAATAGATCGCAAATAAAATAAAGTGCAGCAAAGTATTTTTGTATTTTTGGTTTCATAGATCTGAAAATAAATGCAA
Source organism: Triticum aestivum (assembly GCF_018294505.1). Lineage (NCBI taxonomy): Eukaryota > Viridiplantae > Streptophyta > Magnoliopsida > Poales > Poaceae > Triticum > Triticum aestivum. Next base: position 490,515,889 of record NC_057808.1, read on the forward strand.
AGGAAAAGTAGATCGCAAAGGCAACTATATGAGAAAGAGACACGGGGGCCGTAGGTTTCACTAGTGGCTTCTCTCGAGAAAAATAGCAAACGGTGGGTGAACAAATTACTGTTGGGAAATTGATAGAACTTCAAATAATCATGACGATATCCAGGCGATGATCATTATATAGGCATCACTTCCAAGATTAGTAGACCGACTCCTGCCTGCATCTACTACTATAACTCCACACATCAACCGTGATCCAGCATGCATCTAGTGTATTAAGTGCATGGAAAAATAGAGGAATGCAATAAGAACGATGACATGATGCAGACAAGATCTATCTATGTAGAGATAGACCCCATCGTTTTATCCTTAGTAGCAATGATACATACGTGTCGGTTCCCCTTCTGTCACTAGGATCAAGCACTGTAAGATCGAACCCACTACAAAGCACCTCTTCCCATTGCAAGATAAATGGATCAAGTTGGCCAAACAAAACCCAAATATCGGAGAATAAATACGAGGCTATAAGCAATCATGCATATAAGAGATCAAAGAAACTCAAATAACTTTCATGGATATAAAAAGATAGATCTGATCATAAACTCAAAGTTCATCAATCCCAACAAACACATCGCAAAAGAGTTACATCATATGGATCTCCAAGAGACCATTGTATTGAGAATTCAGAGAGAGATGAAGCCATCTAGCTACTAACCACGGACCCGAAGGTCTACAGAGAACTACTCACGCATCATCGGAGAGGCACCAATGGAGGTGGTGAACCCCAACCGAGATGGTGTCTAGATTGGATCTAGTGGTTCTGGACTCTGCGGCGGCTGGATGAATATTTCGTTGACTCCCCTAGGGTTTTGGGAATATTGGGGTATTTATAGAGCAAAGAGACAGTCCGAGGGGCACCCGAGGTTGGCACAACCCACCAGGGCGCGCCTGGGCCTCCTGGTGCGCCCAGGTGGGTTGTGCTCTCCTCGGAGCACCCCCAGGCGCAGCCAGGGCCCATTGTGTTCCTTCTTGTCCCAAAAAAATATCCATGGAGTTTCGTTGCGTTTGGACTCCGTCTGATATTGATTTCTTGTGATGTAAAAAACATGCAGAAAACAGCAACTGGCACTTGGCACTATGTCAATAGGTTGGTACCAAAAAATGATATAAAATGATTATAAAACATCCAATATTAATAATATAACAGCATGGAACAATCAAAAATTATAGATACGTTGGAGACGTATCAGAATGCTATGATAATTGCTATGATCCCATTGATTCATTTGAAATATCCCTTTTTGATGAATATGATGCTTGCTATGCTTGTGGCCATGATGCCAATATGAATTATGCTTATGGAGATGAACTTGCTATAGTTCCTTTTGTTAAGAATGAAATTTTTGCTATTGCACCCACACATGATACTCCTATTATCTTTTTGAATTCTCCAAACTACACTATATCGGAGAAGTTTGTTCTTATTAAGGATTATATTGATGGGCGGCCTTTTACCGTTACACATGATAATTTTGATGAATGTAATATGCATGTGCTTGCTGCTCCTACTTGCAATTATTATGAGAGAGGAACTACATCTCCACCTCTCTATGTTTCCAACACGATAAAATTGCGAGAAACTACTTATGCTATGTATTGGCCTTTACTTGATGTTCTTGAATTGTTCTTGTATGATATGCCGATGCATAGGAAGAGAGTTAGACTTCATCATTGCATGATTTATGTTGCTTTGTGCTCACTACTAAATGCCAAATCATTGCTAATTAAAAATAGCTCTGATATACCTTGGGATCCGGGTGGATCCATTACTTGAGGAGTTTATGCCTAGCTTAATGGCTTTAAAGAAAGCGTTGCCAGGGAGACAACTCGGAAGTTTTAGAGAGTCATTTATTTCTGTTGAGTGCATTTATACATTTTAAAAATAAAAAAAAATATAGAGGGGAGCTTAAAACTTCACAAAAATAGAAGGATTGAAAGGTGATGCATTGGTGAAGTGATGGTCGACCTTGAAAACTTGTGTTCATGCTCATGGAAACAATGTAGAATTTTGCATGAAGATTCTCACTAAAATAATTATCCCCTTGTACAAATCCATTGTATTATAAAAATAATGTGCCAAGATTTGCCTTTAGGATGATTAGATTGCTTGTTTGGTTTGTGCGGTGCAAAAACAGAAACTTTGGCTGTAGTGTGTGATTTTACATTTTTTTACTGGAAAGTCAAACGCTTCTAAAACTTTTTGCATAGTACTTCTCTACAAATTGTTTATTTTGTCCTAATGTTTCAGAATTTTTGGAGTTACAGAAGTATGGTTGATGTTCCCATTACTACATACTGTCCTGTTTAAGACAGATTCTATTTTGATGCATTGTTGTGCTAGTTTTGATGAAACTCTCGATTTTATTGGTGGTATAAGCCATAGAGAAGTTATAATACAGTAGCTACAATGCAAAACTAAAACATGCATGAGTTTGCAATAGTACTTGAAGTGGTGATTTGTTTTATTATACTAACGGATCTCACGAGGGTTTTGTTAAGTTTTGTGTTATTGAAGTTTTCATGTTTTGGGTGAGATCACGATGGATGAAGGAATAAGGAGTGGCAAGAGCCTAAGGTTGGGGATGCCCGAGGCACCCCAAGGTAATATTCAAGGACTCCCAAGCAACTAAGCTTGGGGATGCCTCGGAAGGCATCCCCTCTTTCTTCTAACGATCATTGGTAATTTTACTTGGAGCTATATTTTTATTCATCACATGATATGTGTAAATCTTCGAGCGTCGTGTGCCCTTTTATTTTTCTTTTAGTAATGCACCATGCTAGTATATATGAGATATTCCTTGGTTGATTTATAGAATGCTCTTTGCACTTCACTTATATCTTTTGAGTATGGCTTTATAGAATGCTTCATGTGCGTCACTTATATCATTTGAAGTTTAGATTGCCTGTTTCTCTACACATAGAAAACCGCCATTTGTAGAATGCTCTTTTGCTTCACTTATATTTGTTAGAGCGTTGGCATATCTTTTGTAAGAATTAAACTCTCTTCCTTCACTTATATCTATTTAGAGAGTTGACAGGAATTGGTCATTCACATGGTTAGTCATAAAATCCTACAAAAAACTTGTGGATCACTAAATATGATATGTTTGATTCCTTGCAATAGTTTTGCGATATAAAGATGGTGATATCAGAGTCATGCTAGTGAGTAATTGTGGATTGGTAGAAACACTTGTGTTAAGGTTTGTGATTCCCGTAGCATGCATGTATGGTGAACCGTTATGTGATGAAGTCGGACCATGATTTATTTTTGATTGTCTTCCTTATGAGTGGCGGTCGGGGACGAGCGATGGTCTTTTCCTACCAATCTATCCCCCTTGGAGCATGCACATAGTACTTTGTTTTGATAGCTAATAGACGTTTGCAATAAGTATGTGAGTTCTTTATGACTAATGTTGAGTCCATGGATTATACGCACTCTCACCCTTCCATCATTGCTAGCCTCTTCGGTACCGTGCATTGCCCTTTCTCGCCTCGAGAGTTGGTGCAAACTTCGCCGGCGCATCCAAACCTCTTGATACGATACGCTCTATCACACATAATCCTTCTTATATCTTACTCAAAACAGCCACCGTACCTACCTATCATGTCATTTCCATAGCCATTCCGAGATATATTTCCATGCAACTTCCATCATCATCATCATCATATACATGACTTGAGAGTTCATTTTCAGATTGCTTTGCATGATCGTAAGATAGCTAGCATGATATTTTCATGGCTTGTCCATTTTTTGATATCTTTGCTATGCTAGATCATTGCACATCCTGGTACAGTGCCAGAGGCATTCATATAGAGTCATATTGTTCTAGATATCGAGTTGTAATATTGAGTTGTAACTAAAATAAAAGTGTGATGATCATCATTATTAGAGCATTGTCCCAGTGAGGAAAGGATGATGGAGACTATGATTCCCCAACAAGTCGGGATGAGACTCTGGACGAAAAATAGAGAAGGCCCAAAAAAAATGAGAGAAAATAGAGAAGGCGCAATGCTACTATCCTTTTACCACACTTATGCTTCAGAGTAGCACCATGTTCTTCATATAGAGAGTCTCTTGAGCTATCACTTTCATATACTAGTGGGAATTTTCATTATAGAACTTGGCTTTTATATTCTGAAGATGGGCTTCCTCAAATGCCCAAGGTCTTCATGAGCAAGCAAGTTGGATGCACACCCACTTAGTTTTCAGTTTGATCTTTCATACACTTATAGCTCTGGTGCATCCGTTGCATGGAAATCCCTACTCCTCGCATTGACATCAATTGATGGGCATCTCCATAGCCCGTTGATTAGCCGCGTCGATGTGAGACTTTCTTCCTTTTTGTCTTCTCCACAAAACCTCCACCAGCATATTCTATTCCACCTATAGTGCTACATCCATGGCTCACGCTCATGTATTGCGTGAAAGTTGAAAAGGCTTGAGAACATTAAAAGTATGAAACAATTGCTTGGCTTGTCATCGGGGTTGTGCATGATGAAATACTTTGTGTGATGAAGATGGAGCATAGCGAATCTATATGAGTTTGTAGGGATAACTTTCTTTGGCCATGATATTTTTAGAAGACATGATTGCTTTATTAGTATGCTTGAAGTATTATTGTCTTAATGTCAAATGATAGACTATTGCTTTGAATCACTCGTGTCTTAATATTCATGCCATGATTAGATTATATGATCAAGATTATGTTAGGTAGCATTCCACATCAATTATTTTATCATTTACCTACTCGAGAACGAGCAGGAATTAAGCTTGGGGTTGCTGATACGTCTCCGTCGTATCTATAATTTTTGATTGTTCCATGCCAATATTCTACAACTTTTACATACTTTTGGCAACTTTTTATACTATTTTTTGGGACTAACATATTGATCCAGTTCCTAGTGCTAGTTCCTGTTTGTTGCATGTTTTTTGTTGCACAGAAAATCCATATCAAACGGAGTCCAAACGGGATAAAAACTTAAGGAGATTTTTTTGGAATATATGTGAATTTTGGGAAAAAGAATCAACGCGAGACGATGTCCGAGGGGCCCACAAGGACGGAGGGTGCGCCACAGGGGGTAGGGCACGCCCCTGGTCCTTGTGGCCACTCCGTAAGGCGGTTGGCGCCCTTCTTCTAGTGCAAGAAAGCTAATATCCGGATAAAAATCGTGTTAAAATTTCAGCCCAATCGGAGTTATGGATCTTCGGGTAATTAAGAAACGGTGAAAGGCCGGAATCTGGGAAGGCAGAAACAGAGAGAGAGAGATTCAATCTCGGAGGGGCTCCCGCCCCTCCGGTGCCATAGAAGGCAAGGACCAGAGGAGAAACCCTTCTCCCATCTAGGGGGAAGCTCATGGAAGAAGAAGAAGAAGGGGGGCTCTCTCCCCATCTCTCCCGGTGGCGCCGGAACGCCGCAGGGGCTATCATCGCAACGACAATCTACACCAACAACTTCGCCGCCGTCATCACCAACTCTCTCCCCTCTATACAACGGTGTAACACTCCTTCTCCTCGCTGTAATCTCTACTTGAACATGGTGCTCAACGCTATATATCATTTCCCAATGATGTATGGCTATCCTATGATGTTTGAGTAGATCCGTTTTGTCCTATGGGTTGATTGATGAACGTGATTGGTTTGAGTTGCATGTTTTATTATTGGTGTTGTCCTATGGTGCTCTCCGTGTCGTGCAAGCGTGAGGGATCACCGTTGTAGGGTTTGCAATATGTTCATGGTTTGCTTAATGTCCATGTTGCGTGAGTGATAGAAACACAAACACGGATAAGTGGATTACGGCGTATGGGAATAAAGAGGACTTGATACTTTAATGCTATGGTTGGGTTTTACCTTATTGATCTTTACTAGTTGCGGATGCTTGCTAGAGTTCCAATCATAGGTGCAAATGATCCAAGAAGAGAAAGTATGTTAGCTTATGCCTCTCCCTCATATAAAATTGCAATAATGGTTACCGGTCTAGTTATCGATTGCCTAGGGACAAATAACTTTCCCGTGACAAAAAACTCTCTACTAAAACTAACTTAGTTGTGTCTTTATCTAAACAGCCCCTAGTTTTTATTTACGTGCTCTTTATTATCTTGCAAACCAATCCTACAACACCTACAAAGTACTTCTAGTTTCATACTTGTTCTAGGTAAAGCGAACGTTAAGTGTGCGTAGAGTTGTATCGGTGGTCGATAGAACTTGAGGGAATATTTGTTCTACCTTTAGCTCATAGTTGGGCTCGACACTCTTACTTATTGAAAGAGGATACAACTGATCCGCTATACTTGTGGGTTATCATGGATATTTAGTCCCACCTCGCTAGCTGAGAGGCGTCGAGTGTGGTTTATAAGCGCGGCTGCGCCAACCCATTCGAGCTCCTCTCTTATGCAGGCATGCGGGCCTAAACGCACTCTCTCTGCCTGTGGGCCTACTGGGCCTGCTGCGGGCCTGCATCCTGGCCCAACTAGCGTGTTGGGTTTCTAGTCATATGCAGGCTGTGGTGTCCTGGTAGGCGGCATTTTTTTTTATTTTTTTCCAGTATTTTTGTTTTGTTTTTTTATTTTATTTATTTTCTTTTGTTTCTACATGCAGCTAAATACTTAGAGTTTTTGAGTGATTCTTTTTCCTGCTATTTAATATTAGTGTGTTTTATCATTATATTCAATTAGGTAAATTTTAGGTTATTTTAAATGGGTGTTTTAATCAAAAATAGATTTTGTTATTTTAGTTTTCTATTAAAGTTTCTAACAAAACAATACTTTATGAAAATTCTTTTGGCTATAATGTTTTGAACAAAAATACTTTGATAATTTTAGTTGCATAAATTGTATATAATTTTAGTTTCAAAAATACTAGAGGTTTATAAAAGCTTTTTAGTTTATTCTTTTTGTTGTTGAAGAATATTATAGTTTTGTTTTAGTTGATCATAAAAAAATTGATTCTTTTTAGTTGCATAACTTTTATATAATTTCAGTTGCATAAATTTTATATAGTTTCAGTTGCATAAATTTTATTTTTTATTGATTCTTCTTAGTCGATTCCTTTTGCTATTAGAGTTTTATAAAAGCTTTTTAGTTGATTCTTTTTGCAATTGAAGAATATTATAGTTTTTTTAGTTGATCATAACAGACAATTTTAATTGATTCTTTTTAGTTCATTGTTTTTGCTATTAGAGTTTTATAAAAGTTTTCTAGATCATTCTTTTTGCTATTTGTTCATTCTTTGAGCTAAATGACCCTGAAATTGAAAAGCACTACAAATGAACTCTGAAAAGGTTGAAGGTTGGCATGGTATCATCATTTCACCCACATAGCATGTGCTAAAATGTTGAGAGGGTTACAACAAAAGCTGGATGCACTTCGTGTACAAAATGGACAATCTCTTTCGAAGTATGAGGGTTTTGGGCGAAAACTCATCTGTTACAAAGGGGTTTCATTTTTTTGAACTTATTTGAACTCCAAACTTTTTGTGTGTTCAGAATGCACCATTCAAAGCCACATCATCAAATTTAACCCTTTCTGACTTCATTTGGTATTTCTCATGCATTTACTGATTTTTTTAGCTAAATGACCCTGAAATTGAAAAGCACTACAAATGAACTCTGAAAAGGTTGAAAGTTGGCATGGTATCATCATTTCACCCACGTAGCATGTGCTAAAAAGTTGAGAGGGTTACGGCAAAAACTGGATGCACTTCGTGTACAAAATGGACAATCTCTTTCGAAGTATCAGGGTTTCAGACGAAAACTCATCTGTTACAAAGGGATTTCACTTTTTTGAACTGATTTGAATTCCAGACTTTTCGTCTGTTCAAACTACACCATTCAAAGCCACATCATCAATTTTCAACCCTTTCTGACTTCATTTGGTATTTTTCATACATTTACTGTTTTTTGAGCTAAATGACCCTGAAATTGAAAAGCACTACAAATGAACTCTGAAAAGGTTGAAAGTTCGCATGGTATCGTCGTTTCACCCACATAGCATGTGCTAAAAAGTTAGGAGGGTTACGGCAAAAACTGGATGCACTTCGTGTACAAAATGGACAATCTCTTTTGAAGTATCAGGGTTTCGGACGAAAACTCATCTGTTACAAAAGGCATTTCACTTCTTGACATGTAACTGCAGTGATATTCTAGATCAAAGGCATCATCAGAATAACTGTGGAGTGAAAGTCTTCACTTTTTCTTCGCGTGTGTCCCATGCTTTTTGCGCCGTAACCGTGGATAATCTTCATCGTTTAACAGGGTGCTTGGGTCAGCCTTGACTTTGAAGGGAGGAATTTCATGAATTTTTCATAATCTTCAGACATGTCCATCTTGCCTTCCACTCCCATGATGTCTCTTTTTCCTGAAAGAACTATGTGGTGCTTTGGCTCATCGTATGATGTATTCGCTTCCTTATCTTTTCTTTTTATCGGTTTGGTAGACATGTCCTTCACATAGAAAACCTGTGCGACATCATTGGCTAGGACGAATGGTTTGTCTGTGTACCCAAGATTGTTGAGATCCACTATTGTCATTCCGTACTATGGGTCTACCTGTACCCCGCCTCTTGACAGATTGACCCATTTGCACCAAAACAAAGGGACCTTAAAATCATGTCCATAGTCAAGTTCCCATATGTTCACTATGTAACCATAATATGTGTCCTTTCCCCTGTTGGTTGCTGCATCAAAGCGGACACCACTGTTTTGGTTGGTGCTCTTTTGATCTTGGGTGATCGTGTAAAATGTATTCCCATTTATCTCGTACCCTTTGTAAGTCAATACAGTCGAAGATGGTCCCCTGGCCAACGAGTACAGCTCATCTGCAATAGTGTTGTCACCCATGAGATGTGTTTGCAACCAACTGCCGAAAGTCCTGATGTGTTCACATGTAATCCAGTCGTCACACTACTCCGGGTGTTTGGAGCGCAGAATATTCTTGTGTTCATTGACATACGGGGTCACCAAGGTAAATTTCTGTAGAACTGTGCAGTGTGCTTGAGACCAAGAATGTCCGTCCCTACATATTATTGTGTCTGCTCCTAGCGTGCCTTTTCCAGTCAGTCTCCCCTCATACCATGATTGAATGAGACCAATCTTCTTAAGGTCAGGAATGAAGTCAACACAAAACCCAATGACCTCCTCTGTTTGATGGCCCGTGGAGATGCTTCCTTCTGGCCTAGCACGGTTACAAACATATTTCTTTAAGACTCCCATGAACCTCTCGAAGGGGAACATGTTGTGTAGAAATACAGGGCCCAGAATGGCAATCTCGTCGAATAGATGAACTAGGACGTGCGTCATGATATTGAAGAAGGATGGTGGGAACACCAGCTCGAAACTGACAAGACATTGCACCAAATCACTCCTTAGCCTTGGTAGGATTTCTGGATCGATTACCTTCTGAGAGATTGCATTGAGGAATGCACATAGCTTCACAATGGCTAATCAAATGTTTTGGTAGAAGACCCCTCAACGCAACCAGAAGTAGTTGCGTCATAATCACGTGGCAGTCATGAGACTTTAGGTTCTGGAACTTTTTCTCAGCCGTATTTATTATTCCCTTTATAATCGACAAGAAGCCATACGGGACCTTCATACTAAGCAGGCATTCAAAGAAGATTTCCTTCTCTTCTTTGGTAAGAGCGTAGCTGGCAGGACCTTCATACTGCTTTGGATGCATGCCGTCTTTTTCGTGCACACGTTGCTGGTCCTCCCGTGCCTCCGGTGTATCTTTCGTCTTCCCATACATGCCCAAGAAGCCTAGCAGGTTCACGTAAAGATTCTTCATCACGTGCATCACGTCGATTGCAGAGCGGACCTCTAGGTCTTTCCAATAGGGTAGGTCCCAAAATATAGATTTCTTCTTCCACATGGGTGCGCGTCCCTTAGCGTCATTCAGAACAGATAGTCCACCGGGACCCTTTCTAAAGATTACTTGTAAATCATTGACCATATCAAGTATGTGATCACCAGTATGGACGTTGGGCTTCTTCCGGTGATCTGCCTCATCTTTGAAATGTTGCCTTTCTTTCGACATTGATGGTTGGTCGGAAGAAATCGACGATGTCCCAAGTACACATTCATCCTGCAGTTGTCCAAATATATACTTTCAATGTCATCTAAATAGCGCGTGCATGCGTGGTATCCCTTGTTTGTCTGTCCTGAAAGGTTACTGAGAGCAGGCCAATAAGTTGATGGTTACAAACAACAATGCATGTAGGTCAAACTCCTCCTGGTCGTGCTCATCCCACACACGTACTCCTTTTCCATTCCAGAACTGTAAAAGTTCTTCAACTAATGGCCTTAGGTACTGATAACCCACAGGTATAGGGGATCGTTTGTAGCCTTCTTCGATAAATAAGAGTGTCGAACCCAATGAGGAGCTAAAGGTAGAACAAATATTCCCTCAAGTTCTATCGACCACCGATACAACTCTACGCACACTTGACGTTTGCTTTACCGGAAATAAGTATGAAGCTATTTTGTAGGTGTGATGCTAGAACTACTTTGCAAGAATAAAACTAGAAGTACTTTGCAAGATAATAAAAGTTAGGTGTTTAGAAAAAGGGTTTGGGTCAACAAGAAGGTTATTTGTCCCTAGGCAATCGATAACAATTACCGGTAATCATTCTTGTAATTTTATATGAGGGAGAGGCATGAGCTAACATACTTTTTCTACTTGGATCATATGCACTTATGATTGGACCACTAGCAAGCATCCGCAACTACTAAAGATCATTAAGGTCGTGAAACCCAACCATAGCATTAAGTACCAAGTCCTCTTTACTCCCATATGTCATACCCCACTTACTCGGGTTTAAGCTTCTGTCACTCTCGCAACCCACCATAAGCGAACCATGAACATATTGCAACACCCCACAGCGGGGGGGGGGCCTCACATTTGCAAGAGAACGGAGGGCACCGTAGGACAGCACCATAAATAAAATATACAATCATACCAACCAAGATCACGATTAACCCACTGGACAAAGCAGATCTACTCAAACATCATAGGATAACCATAGATCATTGGGAGATAATATATGGAGTTGAGCACCATGTTTAAGTAGAGATTACAGCGGAAAGAAGGGATGTTACACCGCTTCATAAAGGGGTAGAGAGTCGGTGTTGACGGCAGCAAGATTGTTGATGTAGAGCACCGTCTCGATCGTTGCCCCGGCCGCACTCCGGCGCCACCAGGAGCAAGGGGGAGAGAGCCCCCCTACTTCTTCTTCTTCCTTGGCCTCCCCCATAGATGGGGAGGATAATTCGCCCTCTGGTCCAAGGTCTCCTATGGGGGCGGAGGGGTGGGAGCCCCTCTGAGATTGGATCTCCCTCTCTGTTCTCTTTTGTTCCACGCTCCCCAGATCTGGTCGAAAACAGTATCTTATATTCCCGGAGATCCGTAAGTCCGATTGCGCTGAGATTTTAACACGATTTTTTTTCCGGATATAAGCTTCCTTGCGCCCGAAGTACAGCTCCAACCGATGTTCGAGGAGGTCACAAGCCACCACCACGCGCCAGGGCCTCTGGCGCACCCTAGTGTTGTAACACCCCAAAAATTTTATTTGGTTTTATTAATTTTCTTTTTATGGAAGGAGGTTATTTAAATTTTTCTTTTAAAAACCTCTCCTTCTCAAAACCTTTAAGGCAAGTATTTTATGTTTCTTTCTCAACTTTTACTTTGGTCTTGAGGACTTTTCATTTTGTGTTGACTCAACAGAACTATTTTCTTTGGGAAAGTTTTTGAAATCCTGTTCTTTAAAAAAAATGACCCTATGGCTTATGGTTTGATTCTTCCCCTTTCATAAATTATCTCTTGCCATGACCTAAGTTGTAATCTCTCTCCCAAGAGCCATCTTACCACTTTGTGTCAAGTCTAGCTTCAAATCCAGCAAGTTAAACTCCCCCTTGGATTTATTTCCATTTATTTTAAATCAAAAATCTTTTCTGTCTTCTATTTTGGCCCTTAGAGATTTACAAAGGAACCACTAGAATTCCTTTGAGTTTTGATTCCAAACAAGTTTCCCTGGCTAGTCCTTAGAACCCTCAACCAAGATCCATGAAGATCCACTGGTCCACAGTTCAAAATTTTCAAAATGTGCTTGCTGCAAGTTTGGACCATATTTGACATTTTTGGTGAAATTCATTTGTTTTCTTTTCCTAAAAATCTGAGAAAAATCAGGCAGCCTCTAGATGCATCAAGAGGTCACCTCACCAAGTCCTAGCTCCAGAAAATTTTTCCTCGTGCCCAAAGCATTTCATCGAACAGCTGGCGTGCACTGTTACTGTCAAGTTCAGAGTTTCAGTGATCAGTTTCAGTCGTCAGTGTCGTTTTCTTCAGAACCTCACGTCGATCTCGCCAGTAACTACAGTGGCGCCTTGCTCCCTGTTCCCCCTTCTTATCCACCGCGCCGCACGGTCGCCTGGACGATTGCGGGCGTCGGCAGTGAGCTGGCAGAGGCGCATCGCCCCGTGAGCGGCGGCAGCAGCACTTGCCGCGGCTGCCAGAGAGGCGCAGCGAGGGACGGTGCCGTCCAGCACCGCCCAAACCACCAGAAGCCTCCGCGTGGCCGTCCACTTCCCTGTGCGTGCTGCAGAGCCATCGTCGTGGCCTGGACAGCACAGAACGCGCTCCCTGCCGCCGACGAGACCGTGAGGCTGTTCCGTTGAGAGCTTGGAGTATCACCCAAGTCTTACCAAATTTAGCCCTTGAATGGAACTAGTGGACCATCACGATGATGCCCAATCACCTAAACCTCCAGCCCGACCACTGCCTCGCCATAATCGCTCGCCGGAGTTATCCCGTTTTCGGCAACCGCCTCGGGCCGGCTATAAATAGCGACCCCGAGCTCGCCTTCGACCCAGCACCACCCCTACACCTCACCAGAGCCGCGCCCAGCCACTAGGAGGACCTCGAGGAGGCCTTCATCCCTGACCCCGGCCGCCCCAATCCGCTTCGGGCTCCGGCACGATTCTCTCCGGTGAGGGCACCCCCGCCTCTCTAACCATGCTAGTAGCCTCCTAGTGCAACCACTTCTCTAACCCGCGCCCTAATTTGAAGGTTGCAGCTCCCATCGGAGAGTATCATCCTCGCCCGAACCACCGTCCGCCGGAGTTGAGGCCACCGTCGTCGTGGTGCTCGCCGACGACCAAGTCCACCACCCACCGACGCGGAAGGACACCATGAACCCGTAGGTACCCTCCGATCCCCCTGCCTCGCCGTGGATCAACGCCGGCGACCACCGTGAGCCTCGGCGCCGGCGAGCTCTGTTTCAAAATTTGAACCTGACGGGTGGGACCCCCCGTCAGCTTCTGCCCTTCTTATTCGAACCGTTTTCTAAAAGCGCCTTCGGGCAAAATACGTGTTCCTTTGGGGTTGGCGTATTCCTAACCGAAACGTTTTCTGTTTTTATAAACTAGCCCCTGGAAACTTTCTGTTTCATTACAGATGAGTCCCTGGATTAAAACCTTAATAACTTTTAAACAAAAGATGATTGAGTTGATTCTTTTTCTGTCATCTTTGTTTTTCTGTCTATTTTTTTAATATTTATTTGAAAAATATTTGGAACGACTTTTATGCACACTCGGTATTTACGTTAGTATGCGATTTCTTTATACCGTAGATACCGGAGGAGGTGACGGAACCGCGAACTTCGCCGAGCTAGACTCCGACTACTCCGAACCAGGCAAGCATGTTTGAACCTTTGATATGATGAGTGTTTTGCATGTTGCTTGTATAGTTAGTGCATGGCATGTTTATATGAGCATCAGTGAGTGTCATGTTGCATGTAAGGCAACTACCAGTATGATTTGAAACTTGAGGTGATCTTTCGATGGGTGATAACACAATCATGTAGTGACATGAAGGGTGGTAAGATGGTATTGTTGATGCATGCCAGTCTTATGTCAACCGTTAAGCTCCCATGTTAATGTGGATCAAGCCACGTTATCGTCCGTTCCCTTTTGTGCTACCACATGTTTTCTGCAAAGAATACGGTTTAGTAAGCTGCAAACCTCTTTCCTCGTACACACCAAAGTGAGGGGGCGGGATGAGGGTACCATGGCCCTGGATTAAAGCCAGTCATCCGGTCAGGGGGCATGGGTGTTTCCGGTTGGGACCGAGAGGGGGGCACCCCTTAGAGCGCGCGATATACATTTGATCCCATGCTACGCGAGGTTGTAGCCTCCCCGTCTTAAGGTTTTTCTTGGACGTTGCCTAGGGTGATTCCTGGCAGCGGAATATGGAAAGGGTGTGTACTGGTTAGATGTGTTTCTCCTAAAACACCGTAAACGGAACTAGTCCCTTGTGACTACTGAAATCCGTTGGCTGTGGTTAACAGTACAAACTCTGCAGAGTCAAAACCTTCCGAGTAACCGTGTCCATTGTCAAGGATCTTGGTCAACATGTCCATATCAGTATCAGTATCAATCTTAACGTTTGTCTCAGCGTCAGTCTCTGTGTCAGTCTTAGTGGAAATCTCCGGGAAACAAACATGAGGGGTAAACCAGGTTGAATGTTATTCCTGTGGATGGACTAACCAGTTTATTATTACATGCATGAGTATTTCCTTGAGATGATTTAAATTCATGAGCTACTTGAATTCGAATAATGAAATATAAGCCCTTTATGTGATGTCGCTCAGACGTCCGATTGTGGCACTCGTGTTATTTACTTTTGATATAAGCCCTTTATGTGATGTCGCTCAGACGTCCGACTGTGGCACTCTTGTTATTTACTTTTGATATAAGCCCTTTATGTGATGTCGCTCAGACGTCCGACTGTGGCACGCAATGTCATTTATATTCCAATATAAGCCCTTTATGTGGTGTCGCCCTGACGCCCGACTGCGGCATTGTTAATTTATTTCTACCCTTCGAGGCGTCGCTTCAGACACCCGATCGGTTTTCAATTATTTCATTGGGATTTCGGGAGGACTACCGCCTGACTTCCTTTTTCTTTATCATGCATTGCAAATTTTATTATCTGAGTGCGCATTACTAATCTGCTCATGTGCATCATGTTTGCATTTGTTATATCTTACGTCCAAACTGTCTTGCGAGTACTTTCATAGTACTCACCTGGCTTGTTGATTTGGCCAGATGTTGACGAAGGCGATCTTATGGATGAAGAGTTCGATAGCGAGTCCGACGCCTAGAGGAGTCCCAGTCAGTCCCGTGCGATCCTGGATTTGGTCACTTGTATTATATACGCTTCCTCTCCCCAGAATAAAAGTCATCGAGCCTCACTCCGGCGCTCGATGAGTTGTAAGATTTAGGATTCATGTCACCCACTTCACGGTGACACATCCACCACCACTTTTATTACGAGTCAGTAGTTATGCCACCATTCCCCTTGTGTCATATCCGCCTTTATGTATAATATCGGCGTGCTTGTAATAAATTGTTGAGCAGCCTCAGCTCAACCCTGTATAATATTTAGTACTTCTGGATTTCTGTATCAAGGATTTGTCTACTAGTAAGAAGGATTCTTCTATACTGGTCCGATAAAAAGGTCGGTTTCTATATAAATGTTTTATTGGAAAACCGGTCCCGACAAGTGTCTTGTGGGCTGTGCGGGCCTCCGTTTGTGATGATTCCGACTCCCAAAAATCACATATATTCCAAAATAATTCTCCGTGAAATTTTATTGCATTTGGACTTCGTTTGATATGGATACTCTGCGATACAAAAAACATGCAGAAAATAGGAACTGGCACTGGGCACTGGATCAATAGGTTAGTCCAATAAATCGTATAAAAAGTTGCCAAAAGTATGTAAAAGTTGTATAATATTGGCATGAAACAATCAAAAATTATAGATACGACGGAGACGTATTAGCATCCCCAAGCTTAATTCCTGCTCGTCCTCTAGTAGGTAAATGATAAAAAAGATAATTTTTGATGTGGAATGCTACCTAGCATAAACTTGATCATATATCTAATCATGGCATGAATATTAAGACATAAGTGATTCAAAGCAATAGTCTATAATTTGACATAAAGACATCAATACTCAGGCATCCCAACAAACAATCATGTCTTTTGAAATATCAATGCTAAAGAAAGCTATCCCTACAAAATCATATAGTCTTGTCATGCTCTATCTTCTTAACACAAAGTATTTATCATGCACAACCCCGATGACAAGCCGAGCAATTGGTTCATACTTTTTAACGCGCTTCAGCTTTTTCAACCCTCACGCAATACATGAGCGCAAGCCATGGATATAGCACTATAGGTGGAATAGAGTATGATGATATGGGTAAATATAAAGAAGACAAAAAGTAGAAAGTCTCGCACCGACGCGGCTAACCAACGGGCTATGGAGATGCCAATCAATTGAGATCAATGCGAGGAGTAGGGATTGCCATGCAATGAATGCACTAAGAGCTATAAGTTTATGAAAGATCAATATGATAACTAAGTGGGTGTGCATCTAATCCTATATAATGAAAAATTCCCACTAATTTATGAAAGTGACAACGTAGGAGACTCTCCATATGAAAAACATGGTGCTACTTTGAAGCACAAGTGTGGTAAAGGATACTAATAATGCCCCTTCTCTCTTTGTTTATTTTTTATTTTTCTTTATATTCTTTTTTCTTTCTTTCTTTTTTTCATTTTTTTCTCTCATTGTCCGGAGTCTCATTCCGACTTGTGGGGGAATCATAGTCTCCATCATCCTTTCCTCACTGGGGCACTGCTCTAAAAATGATGATCAACACACTTTTATTTACTTATAACTCAAAAGAAACAAAAATTACAACTCAATACCTATGACAAAGTATGACTCTATATGAATGCCTCTGGCAATGTACCAGGATGTACAATGATCTAGTGTAACATGTATGAAAAATGATGAACGGTGGCGGAGCCACAACTACTATGTCAACTATATGATCATGCAAAGCAATATGACAATGAATGCTCAAGTCATCAAACGGAATCAGTGGAAGTTGCAAGGCAATATATATCTCGGAATGGCCATGGAAAAGCCATAATAGGTAGGTATGGTGGCTGTTTTGAGGAAGATATAATAAGGCTTATGTGTGATAGAGCGTATCATATCACGGGGTTTGGATGCACCTGCGAAGTTTGCACCGACTCTCGAGGTGAGGAAGGGCAATGCACGGTACCCTTGAGGCTAGCAAATTGCGGAAAGGTAAGAGTGTGTATAATCCATGGACTCACATTAGTCATAAAGAACTCATATACTTATTGCAAAAAGTTTATTATCCCTCGAAGCAAAGTACTACTACGCATGCCCCTAGGGGGATAGATTGGTAGGAAAAGACCATCGCTCGTCCCCGACCGCCACTCATAAGGAAGACAATCAATATTAAATCATGCTCCAACTTCATAGCATAACGGGAGACTATACGTGCATGCTTCGGGAATCACAAACCTTAACACCAATGTTCTTACTAACCACAACCATTTACTAGTACCTCCCACATATTATCATCTCTATATCGCAAAACTATTGCAAGGTATCAAACATATCATATTCAGTGATCCATAAGTTTTATGTAGGATTTCATGACTAACCATGCAATTAACCAATTCCTGTTGACTCTCTAAATAGATATAAGTGAAGCATGAGAGTTTAATTCTTTCTACAAAAGAGCATGCTCTAACAAATATAAGTTAAGCAAAAGAGCATTCTTCAAATAACGGCTTTCCATGTGAAGAGAAACAGGCAATCCAAACTTCAAATGATATAAGTAAAGCACATGAAGCATTCTATAAAGGCCATAATCAAAAGATATAAGTGAAGTGCAATGAGCATTCTATAAATCAACCATGGACTATCTTATACCAGCATGGTGCATAAAAGAAAAGTGAAAACTAAAAGCAAAAGACGCTCCAAGATTTGCACATATCACGCGAATGAAACGAAACCGAAAACATACCGATACTTGTTGAAGAAAGATGGGATGCCTTCCGGGGCATCCCCAAGATTAGACGCTTGAGTCTCCTTGAATATTTACTTGGGGTGCCTTGGGCATCCCCAAGATTGAGCTCTTGCCTCTCCTCCTTCTCCTCATATAGAGACCTCCTTGATCTTTGATCACTTCATCCACACAAAACTCAACAGAAAGCTCGGTAAGATCCGTCGGTATAATAAAGCAAATCACTACTCTAAGTACTGTTGCAAACCAATTCATGTTTAGCTTTTGCTTTGTAGCTACTGTAATATAACTTTTCCATGGCTTATACCACCGATAGAATCGATAGTTTCATCAAAACAAGCAAAACAATGCATCAAAAACAGAATCTGTCTTAAACAGGACAGTCCGTAGCAATCTGAATATCTACCATAGTTCTGGTACTCCAAAAATTCTGAAAAAATAGGAAAACGTAAACAATTTTTATAGAAAAACTGTGCAAAAAGTTTCAGAAACGTTTGACGTTCCAGTAAAAAATGAAAATTCACGCGCTACAGCCGAAGTTTCTGTTTCTGCACCGCACATACCAACAAGCAATCTAATCATACTAAAGGCGAACCTTGGCACATTACTTTTATAATACTATGAAATTGTACAAGGGGATAATTATTTTTGTTGAAAAGTTTATGTAATTAAGATTCACAAAGTTTCCATGAGCATGAACAAAGTTCAAGGAGCTCCCCCACTTCAACAATGCTCGTCTCTCTCACTTTCACTTTCCTATTTGAAAAGTTTTAGGTTCCCCTCTATATTTTTTGTTTTTAAACTTTATAAAAGCACTCAACAGAAATAAATGACTCTCTAAAACTTCCGAGTTGTCTCCCTGGCAGCGCTTTCTTTAAAGCCATTAAGCTAGGCATAAAGTGCTTAAGTAATGGATCCACCCGGATCCCAAGGTATATCAAAGCCAATTTTATTTAGCAATGATTTGGCATTTAGTAGTGAGCACAAAGCAACATATATCATGCAATGACGACGTCTAACTCTCTTCCTATGCATCGGCATGTCATACAAGAACAATTCATGCACATCAAGTAAAGGCCAATACATAGCATAAGAAGTTTCTTGCAATTTTATCATGTCAGAAACATAGAGAGGGGGAGATGTAGTTTCTCTCTCATAATAATTGCAAGTAGGAGCAGCAAGCAAATGCATATTATATTCATCAAAATCATCATGTGCAACGGTAAAAGGCAACCCATCAATATAGTCCTTAATAAGTGCAAACTTCTCCGATATAGTGTAGTTGGGCGAATTCAAAAAGATAATAGGACTATCATGTGTGGGTGCAATAGCAACAATTTCATGTTCAACATAAGGAACAATAGCAAGTTCATCTCCATAAGCATAATTCGTATTGGCATCTTGGCCACAAGCATCAAGTTCATCAAAAAGGGATATTTCAAATGAATCAACGGGATAAAAGCAATTATCATAGCATTCATCCTTCGCTAAGAACGTAGGGGCATTAAATAATGTATGAGTTGAAGAGTTACTCTCATTAGAAGGTGGGCACGGGTAGCTAATCCACTCTTCCTCCGTTTGTTCTTCGCTCTCCTCATCATCTTTTTCATCCAATGAGCTCGCAGTTTCATCAATTTCTTCTTCCATAGACTCCTGCAAAATATTATTCTCTTCTTGGACAGCGGAGTTATTCTCAATAAATACATCAATATCATAATTGTATTTATAATTATCATAGCAATATTTCACGATAGCAAAATTTTCAGGTCTATAAACTGAACAATCAAAATCTTCAAACTTTTCAAACAAAGATTCAATTTCATGTGCACCCTTAAAAGCAACAAATTCTTGTATTCGTTACACATCATAGTAATCATATATACCATTAGCATAAGAAGCTAAGGTTTTATTATCATTAAATGTGCATGAAAAGGGAAGATGTGGAGCGTTCATCCTAGAGCAACAAGTATAATCATATCTCAAGCATAGATTCCAGCATGCCACTTCAATATATGAATTTGATCCCATAACAATTTCCCTTTATGAGTCAAGCGATAATCCCTAAAGTATTCACATTTATCCAACGTTACTCCCATTATATAGTTGAATGGGGTTATCTCAGGATTATCAAAGTAGTGCATAATATCTTTCACATAACAAGCATCGAGGGTTTTAGGAGGTTCCCCATCTCCATGAGTAGTAGGTACAACTATTTTTTTTGGTGTTTCGTGTTCCATATCCATAACTAAAGATAGAGAACAACTTAGAACAGGAAATAAAAACTACTTAGTGATAAAGCAAACAAGCACACACGAGAATATTCACCCCACGCTATAACTCCCCGGCAACGGCGCCAGAAAAAGGTCTTGATAAGCCTCAAGTATAGGGTATCATTTGTAGTCTTCTTCGATAAATAAGAGTGTCGAACCCAATGAGGATCTAAAGGTAGAACAAATATTCCCTCAAGTTCTATCGACCACCGATACAACTCTACGCACACTTGACGTTCGCTTTACTGGAAATAAGTATGAAACTATTTTGTAGGTGTGACTCTAGAACTACTTTGCAAGAATAAAACTAGAAGTACTTTGCAAGATAATAAAATTTAGGTGTTTAGAAAAAGGGTTTGTGTCAACAAGAAAGTTATTTGTCCCTAGGGCCATCGATAACAAGTACCGGTAATCATTCTTGTAATTTTATATGACGGAGAGGCATGAGCTAACATACTTTCTCTACTTGGATCATATGCACTCATCATTGGAACCCTAGCAAGCATCCGCAACTACTAAATATCATTAAGGTCGTGAAACCCAACCATAGCATTAAGTATCAAGTCCTCTTTACTCCCATACGTCATACCTCACTTACTCGGGCTTAAGCTTCTGTCACTCTCGCAACCCACCATAAGCGAACCCTGAACATATTGCAACACCCTACAGCGGGGGCCCCTCTCGTTTGCGCTAGAATGGGGGGCACCGTAGGACAGCACCATAAATAAAATATACAATCATACCAACCAAGATCACGATTAACCCACAGGACAAAGCGGATCTACTCAAACATCATAGGATAACCATAGATCATTGGGAAATAATATATGGTGTTGAGCACCATGTTTAAATAGAGATTACAGCGGGAAGACGGGGTGTTACACCGCTGCATAGAGGGGGAGAGAGTTAGTGTTGACGGTAGCAAGATTGTTGATGTAGATCGCCGTCTCAATCGTTGCCCCGGCGGTACTCCGGCGCCACTGGGAGTGAGGGGGAGAGAGCCCCCCCCCCTACTTCTTCTTCTTCCTTGGCCTCCCCCTAGATGGGGAGGAGAATTCCCCCTCTGGTCCATGGTCTCCTATGGCGGCGGAGGGGCGGGAGCCCCTCCGAGATTGGATCTCCCTCTCTGTTCTCTTTTGTTTCACGCTCCCCAGATCTGGCAGAAAACCGTTTCTTATATTCCCGGAGATCCCTAACTCCGATTGCGCTGAGATTTTAACACGATTATTTTTCGGATATAAGCTTCCTTGCGCCCGATGTCCAGCTCCAACCACCGTTTGAGGACGGCACAACCCACCACCACGAGCCAGGGGCCTCTGGCGCGCCCTGGTGTCCGTTTGCGATGATTCCGACTCCCCAAAATCACATATATTCCAAAATAATTCTCCGTGAAATTTTATTGCATTTGGACTTCGTTTGATATGGATACTCTGCGATACAAAAAACATGCAGAAAACAGGAACTGGCACTGGGCACTCGATCAATAGGTTAGTTCAATAAATCATATAAAAAGTTGCCAAAAGTATGTAAAAGTTGTTTAATATTGGCATGAAACAATCAAAGATTATAGATACGACGGAGACGTATCAGGTACACATCAATGTCGTTGTCGGGTTGCTTTGGGCCTTGGATGAGCATTGGCATCATAATGAACTTCCGATTCATGCACAACTAAGGAGGAGGTTATAGATACATAGAGTCACGGGCCAGGTGCTATGGTTGCTACTCTGCTCCCCAAAAGGATTAACGCCATCCGCGCTTAAACCGAACCATACGTTCCTTGTGTCACCTGCAAAGTCCCCCCACGTTCTCTCGATTTTTCTCTGAAGGAAATATGCCCTAGAGGCAATAATAAAGTTGTTATTTATATTTCCGTATATCATGATAAATGTTTTTTATCCATGCTAGAATTGTATTAACCGGAAACATAGTACATGTTTGAATACATAGACAAACAGAGTGTCCCTAGTATGCCTCTACTAGAGTAGCTCATTAACGAAAGATGGTTAAGTTTCCTAGCCATGGACATGTGTTGTCATTTGATGAGCGGGATCACATCATTCGAGAATGGTGTGATGGACAAGACCCATCCGTTAGCTTAACATAATGATCGTTAAGTTTTATTGCTATTGCTTTCTTCATTACTTATACATATTGAGTCAGTTGCGGGATGATGCATTACAGAACGATTAAAGAGACTTGCCGGTAACGAGATTGAACTAGGTATAAGGATACCGACGATCGAATCTCGGGCAAGTAACATACCGATGACAAAGGGAACAACGTATGTTGTTATGCGGTTTGACCGATAAAGATCTTTGTAGAATATGTAGGAACCAATATGAGCATCCAGGTTCCGCTGTTGGTTATTGACCGAAGATGTGTCTCGGTCATGTCTACATAGTTCTCGAACCCGTAGGGTACGCATGCTTAACGTTCGATAACGATTTGTATTATGAGTTATATGATTTGATGACCGAAGTTTGTTCGGAGTCCCGGATGAGATCACGGACATGACGAGGAGTCTCAAAATGGTCGAGAAGTAAAGATTCATATATTGGAAGGTTACATTCAGACACCGGAATGGTTTCGGGAAGTTTCAGATAAGTTTTGGAGTACCGGGAGGTTACCGGAACCCCCCGGGAAGGTAATGGGCCGACAGGGACCTAGTGGAGAAGAGAGGGCTGGCCATAGGAGGTGGCGCGCGCCCCCCTTGCGAATCTGAATTGGACAAGGGGTGGGGGCGGCGCCCCCCTTTCCCTCTCCTACTCCTTCTCTCCTGCCCCCTTTGCTACTCCGGAAAAGGAAAAAGGAAGGGGAATCCTACTAGGACTAGGGAGTCCTAGTAGGACTCCCCACACTTGGTGCGCCCCTAGGGGGCCGGCCTCTTCCTGCTCCCCTCCTTTATATACGGGGTAGGGGGGCACCCCAAAGGCACAACAAGTCTTCCCTTAGCCGTGTGCGGTGCCCCCCTCCACAGTTTAACACCTCGGTCATATCATCGTAGTGCTTAGGCGAAGCCCTACGCCGGTAACTTCATCATCTCCGTCGCCACACCGTCGTGATGACGGAACTCTCCCTCATCCTCAACTGGATCAAGAGCTCGAGGGACGTCATCGTGCTGAACGTGTGCTGAACACGGAGGTGTCGTACGTTTGGTACTTGGATCGGTTGAATCATAAAGACGTTCGACTACATCAACCGCGTTACTAAACGCTTCCGCTTTCGGTCTACGAGGGTACAGGGACACACTCTCCCGTCTCGTTGCTATGCATCTCCTAGATAGATCTTGCGTGATTGTAGGAAATTTTTTGAAATACTGCGTTCACCAACAGTGGCATCCGAGCCAGGTCTATGCGTAGATGTTATATGCATGAGTAGAACACAAAGAGTTGTGGGCGATAATAGTCATACTGCTTACCACCAACGTCTTACTTTGATTCAGCGGTATTGTTGGATGAAGCGGCCCGGATTGACATTACATGACCGCGTTCATGAGACTGGTTCTACCGACGTGCTTCGCACATATGTGGCTAGCGGGTGTCTATTTCTCCAAATTTAGTTGAATCGAGTTTGACTATGCCTGGTCCTTTATGAAGGTTAAAATAGCACACTTGACGAAAAATCGTTGTGGTTTTGATGCGTAGGTAAGAACGGTTCTTGCTAGAAGCCCATAGCAGCCACGTAAAACTTACAACAACAAAGTAGAGGACGTCTAACTTGTTTTTGCAGGGCATGTTGTGATGTGATATGGTCAAGACGTGATGAGATATAAATTGTTGTATGAGATGATCATGTTTTGTAATCGTTATTGGCAACTGGCATGAGCCTTATGGTTGTTGCTTTATTGTATGAAATGCAATCGCCATGTAATTGCTTTACTTTATCACTAAGCGATAGAAATAGTCATAGAAGCAATAGTTGGTGAGATAACAACAATGCTACGATGGAGATCAAGGTGTCAAGCCAGTGACGATGGAGATCATGACGATGCTTTGGAGATGGAGATCAAAGGAATAAGATGATGATGGCCATATCATGTCACATATTTTGATTGCATGCGATGTTTATCTTTTGTGCATCTTATTTTTCTTAGTACGGTGGTAGCATTATAAGATGATCTCTCACTGAATTTCAAGGTATAAGTGTTCTCCCTGAGTATGCACCGTTGCTACAGTTCGTCGTGCCGAGACACCACGTGATGATCGGGTGTGATAAGCTCTACGTTCACCTACAACGGGTGCAAGCCAGTTTTGCACGTGCAGAATACTCGGGTTAAACTTGACGAGCCTAGCATATGCAGATATGGCCTCGGAACACTGAGACCGAAAGGTCGAGCGTGAATTATATAGTAGATATGATCAACATAGTGATGTTCACCATTGAAAACTACTCCATCTCACGTGATGATCGGACATGGTTTAGTTGATATGGAACACGTGATCATTTAGATGACTAGAGGGATGTCTATTTAAGCAGGAGTTCTTAAGTAATATGATTAATTGAACTTTAATTTATCATGAACTTAGTACCTGATAGTTTTTGCATGTCTATGTTGTTGTAGATCAATGGCACGTGCTACCGTTCCTTTGAATTTTAATGCATTCCTAGAGAAAGCTAAGTTGAAAGATGATTGTAGCATTTACACGGACTGGGTCTGTAACTTGAGGATTATCCTCATTGCTGCATAGAAGAATTACGTCTTGGAAGCACCGGTAGGTGCAAGACCCGCTGCAGGAGCAACTCCGGACGTTATGAACGTCTGGCAGAGCAAAGCTGATGACTACTCGATAGTTCAGTGTGCCATGCTTTACGGCTTAGAATCGGGACTTCAACGATGTTTTGAACGTCATGGAGCATATGAGATGTTCCAGGAGTTGAAGTTAATATTTCAAGCAAATGCCCGAATTGAGAGACATGAAGTCTCCAATAAGTTCCATAGCTGCAAGATGGAGGAGAATAGTTCTGTCAGTTAACACATACTCAGAATGTCTGGGTACCACAACCACTTGACTCAACTGGGAGTTAATCTTCCTCATGATAATGTCATTGACAGAGTTCTTCAATCACTGCCACCAAGCTATAAAAGCTTCATGATGAACTATAATATGCAAGGGATGGATAAGACAATTCCTGAGCTCTTCGCAATGCTAAAGGCCGCGGAGTTAGAAATCAAGAAGGAGCATCAAGTGTTGATGGTTAACCAAACCACTAGTTTCAAGAAAAAGGGCAAAGGGAAGAAGGGGTACTTCAAGAAGAACGGCAAGCAAGTTGCTGCTCAAGTGAAGAAGCCCAATTCTGGACCTAAGCCTGAGACTGAGTGCTTCTACTGCAAAGGGACTGGTCACTAGAAGCTGAACTGCCCCAAGTATTTGGCGGATAAGAAGGATGGCAAGTGAAAGGTATATTTGATATACATGTTATTGATGTGTACCTTACTAATACTCGTAGTAGCGCCTGGGTATTTGATACTGGTTCTGTTGCTCATATTTGCAACTCGAAATAGGGGCTACAAATTAAATGAAGATTGGCTAAGGACGAGGTGACGATGCGCGTGGGAAATGGTTCCAAAGTCGATGTGATCGTCGTCGGCACGCTACCTCTACATCTACCGTCGGGATTAGTTTTAGACCTAAATAATTGTTATTTGGTGCCAGCGTTGAGCTTGAATATTATATCTGGATCTTGTTTAATGCAAGATGGTTATTCATTTAAATCAGAGAATAATGGTTGTTCTATTTATATGAGTAATATATTTTATGGTAGTGCACCCTTGATAAGTGGTCCATTTTTTGAATCTTGATTGTAGTGACACACATATTCATAATACTGAAGCCAAAAGATACAAGGTTAATAATGATACTGCAACTTATTTGTGGCACTGCCATTTATGTTATATTGGTTTAAAGCGCATGAAGAAACTCCATGTTGATGGGCTTTTGGAATCACTTGATGCTTACGAACCATGCCTCATGGGCAAGATGACTAAGACTCCGTTCTCTGGAACAATGGAGCGAACAAACGACTTATTGGAAATAATACATACAGATGTATGCGGACCAATGAGTGTTGAGGCTCGCGGTGGGTATCGTTATTTTCTGACCTTCACAGATGATTTGAGCAGATATGGGTATATCTACTTCATGAAGCATAAGTCTGAAACATTTGAAAAGTTCAGAGAATTTTAGAGTGAAGTGGAAAATCATCGTAACAAGAAAATAAAGTTTCTACGATCTGATCGTGTAGGTGAATATTTGAGTTATGAGCTTGGTCTTCATTTGAAACAATGTGGAATAGTTTTGCAACTCACACCACCTGGAACACCATAGCGTAATGGTGTGTCCGAACGTCATAACCGTACTTTATTAGATATGGTGCGATCTATGATGTCTCTTACTAATTTACCGCTATCGTTTTGGGGTTATGCTTTAGAGACGGCTGCATTCACGTTAAATAGGGCACCATCTAAATCCGTTGAGACGACACCATATGAACTGTGGTTTGGAAAGAAACCTAAGCTGTCGTTTCTTAAAGTTTGGGGCTGTGATGCTTATGTGAAAAAGCTTCAACCTGATAAGATCGAACCCAAATCGGAGAAATGTGTCTTCATAGGATAACCAAAGGAGACTGTTGGGTACACCTTCTATCACAGATCCAAAGGCAAGATATTCGTTGGTAAGAATGGATCCTTTCTAGAGAAGGAGTTTCTCTCAAAAGAAGTGAGTGTGAGGAAAGTAGAACTTGATGAGGTAATTGTACCGTTTCTCGAATTGGAAAGTAGTTCATCACAGAAATCAGTTCCAGTGATTCCTACACCAATTAGTGAGGAAGCTAATGATGATGATCATGAATTTCAGATCAAGTTACTACCGAACCTCGTAGGTCAACCAGAGCACGATTCGCACCAGAGTGGTACGGTAATCCTGTTCTGGAAGTCATGTTGCTAGACCATGATGAACCTACGAACTATGAGGAAGCGATGATGACCCCAGATTCCGCGAAATGGCTTGAGGCCATGAAATCTGAGATGGGATCCATGTATGTGAACAAAGTGTGGACTTTGGTGGACTGGCCCGATGAGCGGCAAGCCATAGAGAATAAATGGATCTTCAAGAAGAAGGCTGACGCTGACGGTAATGTTACTGTCTACAAAGCTCGACCTGTTGCGAAAGGTTTTCGACAAGTTCAAGGAGTTGACTATGATGAGACATTCTCAACCGTAGCGATGCTTAAGTCTGTCCGAATCATGTTAGCAATTTCCGCATTTTATGATTATGAAATTTGGCAAATGGATGTCAAAACTGCATTCCTTAATGGATTTCTTAAAGAAGAGTTGTAAATGATGCAACCAGAAGGTTTTGTCGATCCTAAAGGTGCTAACAAAGTGTGCAAGCTCCAGCGATCCATTTATGGACTGGTGCAAGCCTCTCCGAGTTGGAATATACGCTTTGATAGTGTGATCAAAGCATATGGTTTTATACAGACTTTTGGAGAAGCCTGTATTTACAAGAAATTGAGTGGGAGCTCTGTAGCATTTCTGATATTATATGTGGATGACATATTGTTGATCGGAAATGATATAGAATTTCTGGATAGCATAAAAGGATACTTGAATAAGAATTTTTAAATGAAAGACCTCGGTGAAGCTGCTTATATATATTGGGCATCAAGATCTATAGAGATAGTTCAAGACGCTTAATTGGACTTTCACAAAGCACATACCTTGATAAAGTTTTGAAGAAGTTCAAAATGGATCAGTCAAAGAAAGGGTTCTTGCATGTATTACAAGGTGTGAAATTGAGTCTGACTCAATGCCCGACCACTGCAGAAGATTGCGAGAAAATAAAGTCATTCCTTATGCCTCAGCCATAGGTTCTATCATGTATGCAATGCTGTGTACCAAAACTGATGTGTGCCTTGCTATAAGTTTAGCAGGGAGGTACCAAAGTAATCCAGGAGTGGATCACTGGACAACGGTCAAGAACATCCTGAAATAACTGAAAAGGACTGAGGATATGTTTCTCGTTTATGGAGGTGACAAAGAGCTCATCGTAAATGGTTACGTTGATGCAAGCTTTGCCTCTGATCCGGATGACTCTAAGTCGCAAACCGGATACGTATTTATATTGAATGGTGGAGCTGTCAGTTGGTGCAGCTCCAAGCAGAGCGTCGTGGCGGGATCTACGTGTGAAGCGGAGTACATAGCTGCTTCGGAAGCAGCAAATGAAGCAATCCAGATTTCACAAGAGAACCAAGCACATCAAGAGACGCTTCAATTCCATCCGCGATCTTGTCAAGGAGGGAGACATAGAAGTTTGAAAAATACATACGGATCTGAATGTTGCAGACCCGTTGACTAAGCCTCTTCCATGAGCAAAACAAGATCAGCACCAAGACTCCATGGGTGTTAGAATCATTACTATGTAATCCAGATTATTGACTCTAGTGCAAGTTGGAGACTGAAGGAAATATGCCCTAGAGGCAATAATAAAGTTGTTATTTATATTTCCTTATATCATGATAAATGTTTATTATTCATGCTAGAATTGTATTAACCGGAAACTTAGTATATGTGTGAATACATAGACAAACAGAGTGTCCCTAGTATGCCTCTACTAGACTAGCTCGTTAATCAAAGATGGTTAAGTTTCCTAGCCATGGACATGTGTTGTCATTTGATGAACGAGATCACATCATTAGAGAATGATGTGATGGACAAGACCCATCCGTTAGCTCAGCATAATGATCGTTTAGTTTTATTGCTATTGCTTTCTTCATGACTTATACATGTTCCTCTGGCTATGAGATTATGCAACTCCCGAATACCAGAGGAACACCTTGTGTGCTATCAAACGTCACAACGTAACTGGGTGATTATAAAGATGCTCTCTAGGTGTCTCCGAAGGTGTTCGTTGGGTTGGCATAAATCAAGAATAGGATTTGTCACTCAGTGTATCGGAGAGGTATCTCTGGGCCATCTCGGTAATGCACATCACTATAAGCCTTGCAAGCAATGTAACTAATGAGTTAGTTGCGGGATGATGCATTACGGAATGAGTAAAGAGACTTGTCGGTAGAGATTGAACTAGGTATGATGATACCGACGATCGAATCTCGGGCAAGTAACATACCGATGACAAAGGGAATAACGTATGTTGTTATGCGGTTTGACCGATAAAGATCTTTGTTGAATATGTAGGAACCAATATGAGCATCTAGGTTCCGCTATTGGTTATTGACCGGAGATGTGTCTCGGTCATGTCTACATAGTTCTCAAACCCGTAGGGTCTGCACGCTTAACGTTCGATGATGATTTGTATTATGAGTTATGTGATTTGATGACCGAAGTTTGTTTGGAGTCCCGGATGAGATCACGGACATGACGAGGAGTCTCGAAATGGTCGAGATGTAAAGATTCATATATTGGAAGGTTACATTCGGACACCAGAATGGTTCGGGAAGTTTCGGATAAGTTTCAGAGTACCGGGAGGTCACCAAAACCCCCCGGGAAGGTAATGGGCCAACATGGGCCTTGGCGGAGAAGAGAGGGCCGACCATAGGAGGTGGCGCGCGCCCCCCTTGACAATCTGAATTGGACAACGGGTGGGGGCGGCGCCCCCCTTTCCCTCTCCTACTCCCTCTCTCTTTCCCCCTTTTCTACTCCGGAAAAGGAAAAAAGGAAGGGGAATCCTACTAGGACTAGGGAGTCCTAGTAGGACTCCCCACACTTGGCGCACCCCTAGGGGGGCGGCCTCTTCCTCCTCCCCTCCTTTATATACAGGGGAGGGGGCACCCAAAGGCACAACAAGTCTTCTCTTCGCCGTGTGCGGTGCCCCCCTCCACAGCTTAACACCTCGGTCATATCGTCGTAGTGCTTAGGAGAAGCCTTGCGCCGGTAACTTCATCATCACTGTCGCCACGCCGTTGTGCTGACGAAACTCTCCCTCTTCCTCAACTGGATCAAGAGCTCGAGGGACGTCATCGTGCTGAACGTGTGCTGAACACGGAGGTGCCGTACGTTCGGTACTTGGATCGGTTGAATCGTGAAGACGTTCGACTACATCCACCGCGTTACTAAACGCTTCCGCTTTCGGTCTACGAGGGTACGTGGACACACTCTCCCGTCTCGTTGCTATGCATCTCCTAGATAGATCTTGCGTGATCGTAGGAATTTTTTTGAAATATTGCGTTCCCCAACATTCTCCACTGCGACCCGTCAGCGGGTGCTCTCAACTTCCCGTCTTTCTCACGGTCCTCTTTGTGCCATTGCATCAACTTGGCATGCTCTTTCTTTCTAAACAGACGTTTCAACCGTGGTATTATAGGTGCATACCACATAACCTTGGCCGGAGCCCTCTTCCTGGGGCGCTCGCCCTCAACATCACCAATGCCATCTCGTCTGATCTTGTACCGCAATGCACCGCATACCGGGCATGCGCTCAAATCCTCGTACGCACCGCGGTAGAGGATGCAGTCATTAGGGCATGCATGTATCTTCTGCACCTCCAATCCTAGAGGGCATAGAACCTTCTTCACTCCGTACGTACTGTCGGGTAAATCATTATCCTTTGGAAGCTTTGTGACGCCCTGGTAATTAAGGTACAGTAAACCTTTGTTAATGATGCCAGGTCATTATGATTAAATTTTGCTAAACCTCACATGTTTCAAAACTTAGTTCAAATACAAATTCAAATAACAAGTCAAATTATAGTTTCAAAAAACATGAAGTAAAAAATGTTCAAAGGGTTATAAATATTCACTAACTAATTAGCAAATAGCATCCAAAATTATATAAAATATTTAATTGCCCTAAAACAATTAAGACGGTGACCAAAACAGCCTCATTAATCCACTTTCATTTATGCACAATTCAAATGCTCATCAAACCTTTTTGTGGCAGTGCCTAAAATGGCTATCCTAATTTAGGCCAAGTCTCATACTTAACCAAAAGTCATTTGCTTTTGTAAATAAAACTGAAACAAAAAATGTAAAAGGAAAACAACTCCCCCCCCCCCCGACTGGGCCTTGGTCAGTTGGCCGTGTGGCCGAGCGGCCTGTTCGGCCCACCCCCGCGCGCCCCTGGCCTACTAGGCCTCCCACCCGAAACCCTAATCACTCTCCACACTCCCACGATCCCCTTCCCCCGCCCGATCTGGATCACCCCAGATCGTAGCACCCTGACGCCACCCAACCCCTTCGCCGTCAACGACCCCGCGCCCATCGCCGTACGCCGGAGGCCACCTCACCGGAGCCTCTCCACCTCGACCACGCCGTCCTCGTCCCCATCCCTGACGCCGCCCGCCACCTCGACGCCGTCACCCGAGCCGGTGACCTCGCGCACCCTGGCCTCCCCCTTGCCCGCGCGCCTGGCCGCGCCGGGGCCAGGCTTGCCGCCTCGGCGCTCGTCGGTCGTCGCTCATTCCGGCCGCCTCTTCATCGCCGGACCTCGCCGGGGCTACCGCCTCCGCCCCGCAGCTTCTCCGTCGTCCCCGCGCCACGCCTCCCCAAGTCTCTACTCTGCCTCACTCCTGCCAGCCGGCTCGTGCGGCCGACGGACCTCACCGGCAGGGTCCATCCGGCCTCCCCGAGCCCTCCTCTGCAACGATGTGAGCATCCGGCTCCCCCTGGCCTCTCCCCTCTCCTCCCCGTGCCCTCCAGTGGCGGTTGCCGCTAGCTCCGCCGTAGTCGCCGCCTTCCATCACCCCCGGCGCTGTTTCGGCCGCTCCTAGCTCCAGACGAAGGCACGGCTCGACGCGGCACATCGCGCTTGTCCGTTTGACGGTCGGGCTGGCCCTTTTGGTTGCCGGAGCCGTCGGCTCCGCGCGCGCCGCCGTCCTCTGAACTCACGCGCACGCACGTTCTAACACTGGGTTGACCCACTGACGTGTGGGCCCCCCCCCCGGTTTAACCATTCCCTTAACCACCTAATTAGAACCTAATAAAACTGTTTTGTTGAATAACTGAAAATGACATGTGGACCCATTTCATTTAAAAGCCTGTTTAAAGATATCTAAGTCAATAACATGTGCCCCCCCCCCACTTAATCTGTTAATTAACTTAATTAAACTGTTAATTTACCCTGTCTCTATGACAACTGGGTCCCACCAGCCAGTTTGACCAGTCAACGTTCATCTGTCCGTTTAAAAGTATGTACTGATTAATTTACCCTGATGAACTTAATTAAACTGTTAATTTACCCTGATGAACTGTGCATTTGACCCTGACCCCACCCGTCATACACTATGGCTGGCACGGCATTATGTGGCAAAAGTATGTACTGATTAATTTTGGAATATAAATAAATCCATAAATTGAATAAATCTTTGAAAATTAATATAAAATAAACCGTACCTCAGATGAAAATAATTTGTACATGAAAGTTGCTCAGAACGACGAGACGAATCCGGATACGCAGCCCGTTCGTCCGCCACACATCCCTAGCATAGAGAACATGCAACAATCCACCTCTGGTTCATCTGTCCGAAAACGTCAAACACCAGGAATACTTTCCCGGATGTTTCCCCCCCTTCGCCGGTATCGCCTACTACTGCGTTAGGTCACCCCTAGCACCGTGTATTGCCATGTTATGCTTTGTGTTGCTTTGATTGCTCTATTATTTATTTGTGTTCCCCCTCTGTTACTTCTTTCCGGTAGACCTCGAGACCGCCGCCGATACCTCCGTGATCGACTACATCAACGACGACCCCCTCCTTCTTGCCAGAGCAACCAGGCAAGCCCCCCCTTTGATCACCAGATATCACCTATTCCTTCTCTCTCCTGCTTGCATTAGAGTAGTGTAGCATGTTACTGCTTTCGGTTAATCCTATTATGTTGCATAGCCTGTCATTGTTGCTACAGTTGTTACCCTTACCTGCAATCTTAAATGCTTAGTCTAGGATGCTAGTACTCCATCAGTGACCCTACACGCTTGTCCGTTTGCCATGCTATACTACTGGGCCGTGATCACTTCGGGAGGTGATCACGGGCATATATTATATACTTTATACTATTACATTACTTATGATACTGTTCGGAGATGGGGGCTGAAGGGGCAGGTGGCTCCATCCCGGTAGAGGTGTGCCTGGCCCTGGTCGGCGTTCGTGGTTACTTCATAATAACACGCTTAACGAGATCTTGGTATTTGATCTGATTCTGGCCACTGGCCTATACGCACTAACCAACTACGCGGGAACAGTTATGGGCACTCGACGTTGTGGTATCAGCCGAAGCCTTCTTGACGTCAGCGACTGAACGACGCGCGCCGGATTGGACCGTAAGCCTGCTCTTGTATTAAGGGGGCTAGGTCTGCTTCCGGCCGCCCTCGCAACGTGCAGGTGTGCAATAGGCGATGGGCCCAGACCCCTGCGCCATAGGATTTAGAATGGCGTGCTGACCTCTCTGTTGTGCCTAGGTGGGGCTGCGACGTGTTGATCTTCCGAGGCCGGGCATGACCCAGGAAAGTGTGTCCGGCCAAATGCGATCGAGCGTGTTGGGTTATGTGGTGCACCCCTACAGGGAAGTTTATCTATTTGAATAGCCGTGATCTTCGGTAACAGGACGACCCGGAGTTGTACCTTGACCTTATGACAACTAGAACTGGATACTTAATAAAACACACCCTTCCAAGTGCCAGAAATAACCCGGTGATCGCTCTCTAACAGGGCAACGAGGAGAGGATCGTTGGGTTAGGATTATGCTATGCGATGATACGTGGTGAACTTACCATCTACTCTCTTCTACAAGCTGCAAGATGGAGGCTGCCAGAAGCGTAGTCTTTGACAGTACTAGCTATCCCCCTCTTATTCTGGCATTCTGTAGTTCAGTCCACCGATATTGCCTCTTTACACATATACCCATGTATATGTAGTGTAGATCCTTGCTTGCGAGTACTTTGGATGAGTACTCATGGTTGCTTTTCTCCCTCTTTCCCCCTTTCCCTTCTACCTGGTTGTCGCAACCAGATGCTGGAGCCCAGGAGCCAGACGCCACCGTCGACGACGACTCCTACTACACCGGAGGTGCCTACTACTACGTGCAGGCCGCTGACGACAGCCAGGAGTAGTTTAGGAGGATCCCAGGCAGGAGGCCTGCGCCTCTTTCGATCTGTATCCCAGTTGGTGCTAGCCTTCTTAAGCCAAACTTGTTTAACTTATGTCTGTACTCAGATATTGTTGTCTATGATCGAGCACTTGTATTCGAGCCCTCAAGGCCCCTGGCTTGTATTATGATGCT
This sequence comes from Triticum aestivum, assembly GCF_018294505.1. Taxonomy (NCBI): domain Eukaryota; kingdom Viridiplantae; phylum Streptophyta; class Magnoliopsida; order Poales; family Poaceae; genus Triticum; species Triticum aestivum. The sequence goes on from NC_057808.1 coordinate 490,550,345, forward strand.
TGTATAACTTATTTATGTTTTTAGAGTTGTGTTGTGATATCTTCCCGTGAGTTCCTGATCTTGATCGTACATGTTTGCGTGCATGATTAGTGTACGATTGATTCGGGGGCGTAACAAGCTTCTTCTTCAATATTTTCAATAGCTTCTCAAATCCTTTGCCAGATACACCTTTGTCTGCCTTCCATTGCAGCAATCACATTGTGGTACCGAGCTTTGTGTTGCCATCTTTGCAATTTGGGTCCAACCCTTTTTTGATCCTCTAACATGCGATCGAACTTCAACTTCTCCCTTTCACTTTGGCATTGTCTCTTTGCATCAACAATGACCCGGCGAAGATCATCATCGAGCACATCCTCTGGTTCCTCTTGATCTTCAACTTCCCCTGTTGCTGCATCACCGTATTCAGGGGGCGGATAGTTGTCATCATCGGCTTCTTCTTTGTTGTTTTCCATCATAACTCATCTTTCTCCGTGCTTGGTCCAAACATTATAGTGTAGCATGAAACCCTTCTCACGCAGGTGGATGTGAAGGGTTTTCGACTCAGAGTAAGACTTCGTATTCCCACAGATAGGGCATGGAAACCACATAAAACCATTCTGCTTGTTTGCCTCAGCCATTTCGAGAAAATTATGCACGCACTTAATGTACTCGGAGGTGCGTCTGTCACCGTACATCCATTGCCGGTTCATCTGCGTGCATTATATATAATTAAGTGTGTCAAAAACCATTACAATTCATCATCACATTAAAACCAAAGTACAGTAGTGATCAAATGTTATTACTAAAAAATATACATAAAGTTCATACATAGTTCTCATTGAACAACATATAGCTCTCTAGAGCATCTAATTAAAACATACATTGAAACTATGTAAAATATTTATATGCAACAACAAATGCGATCATAATCGCAACTAAGGTAACAATTGATCCAACGGCATAATGAAACCAAGCCTCAGTATGAATGTCATATTTTCTAATCTTTCTAATCATCAGGCGCATTGCATCCATCTTGATCTTGTGATCATCGACGACATCCGCAACATGCAACTCCAATTTCATCTTCTCCTCCTAATTATTTTCAATTTTTTCTTCAAGTAATTATTTTCTTTTTCAACTAAATTTAACCTCTCGACAAGATAAAAACATGTATGTCACGTTCGTCGGCATAATAGTCATAAACACTAAATGAAACAAATAGTTATAAAAGATAATATATACCACATTCGAATCATAGACAGGACGAGGGCCGGCGGGGGCGGATACCAAAACCATCGCACTATATAATAACAAACAATAATAAAAGTAAGAAAATTATACAAATATCTATCTAAATCATACAAGTAAGAACTTTTTTTAGAAAGAAGATAAGAACAAGAGGCTCACCACGGTGGTGCCGGCGACGAGATCAGCGCGGGCGATCGACGGCGGTGAGGACGGGGACGGGACAGGACGGACCGCCAAACCTAGACAAATCTTGAGGAAAATGGAGCTTGGAGAAGGAGCTTGGAGAGGAGAAAGCTTAAGTGTGGCTCTGGCATTTCATCGAACACCTCATGTGCATAGGAGGTGAGCTAGAGCAACACACACTAAATAGAGCAGTGGAGGGGCGGGGGTGTATATAGGCTTCTCTTTAGTCCTGGTATGTGGCTAGAATCAGGACAGAAGACTGACATTTGGTCCCGGGTCCAGCCACCAACCGGGACTAAAGGTGCTGGGCCAGGAGCGAGGCCCATTGGTCCCGGTTCGTGTCTGGAACCGGGACCAAAAGTGCCAGACGAACCGGGACTAATGGCCCCCGAGGCCCGGCCGGCGCCCTGGCCTCACGAACCGGGACTGATGCCCCCTTTGGTCCCGGTTCGTGAGTGAACCGGGATTAATGCCCTTACCCAGGCCTCAACCAAAGCCTTGTTTTCTACTAGTGATATGGGCAAATGGATATGCAAATGGACATGCAAGCATAACGGAAATGGAAACAAAGAAGGGTGCATGTATACCATGTCTTGCATGCCGATGCCGCTCACGGGGCCTGCCTTGATACTCTCAAGGGTGGCACAAAACTTTGTTGCACTCTTGTTGTATCACCCTCCATCGCTTCGAGATAGACACCCACCCGCGCTTGCTCCATTCGGTACGGTGCAAACTTGTTGCGCTCATGGAACTCACTATGCACACGAATCCAAAAGGTCGATGCCTTTTGTTCGGTGCTGACCTTGGGGTCTTGCCCAATGTCCCTCCAACAATCACAAATGAGCTTGTCCTCGGATGGAGTGTATGCCTTTGTCTGATTGCTCTTGCGCTTCGGCTTCGACCCGACGGCTTGGTTGGCGAGCTTGTCCTCGAACAAAGGCTCCCCGTCGATGTTCATTTCATCCTCTTCCTCGAGGCCGTAGTCCTCCGGGAACTTGTGGTCGAGCAGGAAGCCATCCAGGCCGACCTGATCTTCCATGAAGGCGTCGTACATGGCAGCTTGATCATAGGTCGCCGGCGTGAACGGCCCTCGGCCGTCTTGGCTTTGGGTCTCATCGGGATCGTAGCCAGCAGCGGCGTCACCGCCAGCGGAGCTAGCGGCCGCCGCACCTCCCTCGAAGATGAGGCTCTCCATGAAACGGTTGGTCGTTTCCTCGTCGCCGGCCCCTCGCATTCCGTCGAACAGGTTGCAGGCGTCGGAGAGCACGTCGGCTGGCATCTCCCGCTGGCGTTTCCTCGACCCTCCGGATGATGAAGCACCGGCTACCGGCATGGCGTTGAGGTCGATGGGCACGGGCGCAGGCGTGGAAGGCGCCATCACGCTCACCTCCGGCGAGCATTCCCTGGAGAGTCGGGAGGCTTGCAAATAAATGTGGAAGCCGGGAAGCGGGTGCGTGGCGGACGCGCGCGGCGACTCTTGCAGCGCCATCCGAGGAAACGCGGACGAGCCCGTGCTGGTCGCGGCCACGGTGGCGTTGACGAGAGCCCGTGCTAGCCAGGGTTTAACCCTAAGCAGATGAGGGCCTCCCTCGTTGCCGCCACGACTCGGGCGTTGGTTTCCTCCTGCTGTGTGGCGACTGTGAGGGCGGCGACGGCCGCTGCTTTGTCCCTTGCGTCCATTGCATGCCTCCGGCCCTTTCTCTTGGACGACTGCACAGCCCGCTCCTCGGGCGTCAGCTGCTTCTTCTTCTTGGGCGGCACGGCGGTCTTGCGGGAGGCGCGGGGCTTGCCTTTGCCGAAGGGGCGGAGGCGAGTCCGGCAGCGGCATCGAGGGCGCCGTCCATGGCGAGCGGCCAGGAGCGCGAGCGGGCGGGAGGGTTTGAAAAGTGGAGGGAAATGGTGGACGCTTTGCCACCGACTGACGGGCCAGGGGGAGTAGTTGACGTGCGCAGCACGCGTTCGTCTCGTATCCGCGCCGACGTAAATTAGGCTTAAAATTGAACCAAAAATGGGTCGCCAAACAGACGAAAAGCGGACACGCGTTCGTTTAGATCAGCTTGTTGGGTCTATTTTTTTGTCCGCTGCAATTCAAACGAACACTCACACGGATGAAATGAATCGGCGCGTTGGAGTTGCTCTTATAGGTAGACGCCACACTCGCTAGGGCCTGCCGGTGACGGTGTGCGAACGAGGCACACGGGCTGATCGTAGACGGGGTGGGGTTCGGGTCAGCTGGCTCGTGCCGGGGCGGGCGGGAGCTGCGGCGGGGGCAGCGGCCCTGCCGAAGCCGTACGTAGTAGTACATGGGATCCGGACGCGTCGTCGCTGCCGGGGCGCGGCGCTGGCACTGCGCGCACCAGGCCGCCCGGGGTATGCGCCTCACCCGGAGTATATACTCATGAACCCCTCTCGATCTCGATCCCGACCTCTCCCAGAAGCGCCGTACGTACCGCGGCTGGTAGTGGTAGTATAATTTAGCCTTTTTGTTCCGGTGTCTCCTCTCCACAAATACGATCGACCGTGCTGTCCCCCCCGACGGTATCCTATGGGCTATGGCGACGCGCGTGCCTCTCTCTCTCTCTCCCTTCTTGGCTGGCTGGGGTGATCATGCATGCACATGCTGCCATGCATCTCGACCCATCCTCATATACTAGCACACTTGTACTGCTTACTCCCTCTGTACCAAAATATAAAAACAATTTTAACACAATGTTAAAATCGTTCTTATATTTTGGGACAAAGGGAGTACTAGTTAACTACTACTAGTGTTTCTTACAGATTCTCTCGAACTGAGCTGGAGATCATCAGAGTTGTGCATCTAAACATTGTGCGTACAGCTCTAGGAGACCGGGGTACTTAGTTATGAGTTATGACGGATAGTGGAGACATGCAGTGGAGTGGGATTATTACAACGGTTTGGCAATTGGCGTGCGTGTATCATGGCACGGACCATGCACGAGCACCTGTACTGTACCTACGCACCAGTACTTCACTTGCTTAGCTTAGATTGTAGTGCTAATGTGCTAGACTAGTACTAGCAGTTAATTGATTATGACTAGTGGTAGTACTTGCCTTTTGCAACTTGCGCATTGCCCTTCCATTCCGATTCGCGCGTACCGCATCAATCTCAGATGCAACCGCAGCTTTGCTGCGTGCCTTGATGCCCAGTGATGCTTGCATATGTGGAGTGGAGAAACCTGCTCCCTCGTTATCCAGAAAAATTCCGGCGCTACCAGGAGTGGGCGATAATTGTAGACCTACGAACCTACTACGAACTCCTAGGTAAGAACATGGTTAATAATAGAGCCTGTTGTTGGCTATATGTCCATGCCATATCACATAAAGTCTTCATAAAAGCCCACTAATACAATAGATTGATTGTAAACTAGATAGTAGTATTATTTAATGTTTGCATGTAAAGGAAGGTAAGGATACACACTTGATTTGGGGAAACGTAGGCTGATTCACACCGCCGCATGCGGGGTGCTTTTGTTGGTTCTCGCGCGGTAGCGGGCGATAGCTGGAGCGTCCACTGCCTCGTTTTTCGTTCCTTCTCACTCCTCCAACAGTGATTTTTGCTGACGTGGTACTCTTTATAGCCAGCTGACTACACCTATTGTACTTGCTCTAAACTTTCAATCCAATAATATTGCCCCCCCCCCTCCCCGATTTTCAGGGGTGGGCCTCTTCCCCCCTCCCGATCCAATAGTATTGATCCACGTTGATGCTTATGGAAAACACGTAACAAAAATCACGTAGGTCTAGCATTACTCTGGCCCCAACGAGAGAGACAAAGAGGTGATAAACTCGACTCAATCTTTAGGCTGGACAGGGCAAAAGCTGGCTGTACCTGTATCAATCAGCCCACAGATATGATATTTTTTTTCAAAATGAAAAGGTAGATGAGGCTCTACCTTATATATTTCAAAACAGGCCTAAGCCCGGGGACCAAGAGGTCGATTACATGAAGCTTATATTGAGCACCGAGGTGCCATGGCTATAAGCAGCCATCTGAAGAAGAAAGTGAGGAAGATACGGGGAGGGAAAGGGCAGGGACACAAACTACATTAGCTATATTAGCCTAGGAGATTCACCCAATTTGTTATAGCATCTTTGTCGATCTGCCTCTTGGCCCGGTGCTGCCATAACCCGAGGAGTTGCGACGCATATTGTCTGAGATAGGTAGGAGACCATCGTTCGTTGAACACTCGATCATTTCTAGCATGCCAAAGCGTGACAGCACCCGCAGCAAAAAGGATGTGAACTTTACTGGATGTGGCCCAAGTCTGCTGAACTCTCTGCATGAATATGACGAGGTCCGTAGAGCTGGAGGCTAGGTGTTCATATGGAGCGCGTCCCAGATAACAGACGCCAGATAGCAGCGCAAAACAATATGACTGGCAGACTCGATGGCCAGACAAATGTCGCAGTCTTGATGTGTGGTAACCGATGACCATTGTTTCCTTAACATTATCTCTTGTATTCAGTCCCCGCCCCAGAAAGCCAACCACAGAAAGATGCGGTACCTCAGAGGAATGATTTTGTCCCAAATCCAGGAGCTAAATTTGCAGCCAACACCTCTGAAGGTAAGAAGGTTATAAACATGTGATGTACTGATTAGCTTATGGTGTATAGCAGAAGTTCTGATGTCAGAGCCGGTAGCTGCCGGTGCAATTGCAAGAAAAGAGTGTAGTAGCTGCAACTCCTGATTGGCAGTCGCTGATAACTTTGGATGGAGATGAATGCACCAGGAGCCTTGAGAGAACTGAGATGCCACAGTGCAGTTGCTATCTTTAGCAAAGGTGAAGAGGGTAGGCAGAGCAAACCGAAGACGCCCAACTGGTAACCAACTGGCATTCCAAAAGGAGATAAGCTTGTCGAATCCCAAAGAACATTTAGAGGAGGCCAAAACAACAGGAATGAAATGCTTGAAGCTCTTCCAGATTGCTGTGTCCTGGCTTGAGTTCTTCAGAGGGATAACATGCTTACAGTACTGTTGAGCAAACCACTGAAAGCAGGGAACATCCGAGGACTGCAAAACTTTAGCTGTGAATTTGCCGAGCAACGCTTGGTTGTGAGCAGAAAGATCCCTAATTCCCAAGCCACCAGAAGATCATGGGAGAGTGACGAAATGCCAAGCAACTAGGCATTGGCCACCTTTGACTGTATTCTTGCCTTGCCAGAAGAAAGCCCTCAACAACTTCTCCATCTTACCAATGGATTCCTTAGGCCATAGGAAGCATGTCATATAATAGCTTGGAATGCTAGCAAGCACTGAGTTAACCAGAGTTAAGCGGCCACCACATGACAAAAGGCAGCTAGCCAGCCTGATAACCTTTTATCTACCCTGTGAATGACAGGTAGGAGCATACCATGCTTAATCTTATGCAGGGATAGCGGCAGACCAAGATATGTGCACGGGAAGCTTGAAATGGGGCAACCGAATAGACCAGCGATTTCCTACGCGGTGCTCGAATCGATGCAAAGGGGAATCATGGTGCTCTTGTGATAGTTGATTTGTAGTCCTGCGAAAGCCGAGAGGTCAGTTAAGACATGTTTAACGATTGACGCTTGCTGGACGTTTCCATGGAAAAGAAGCAGAGTATCATCGGTGTATTGTAACACTGGGAACATCCGATCGGAGCCAAGCGGGTGAAGCAGACTGCCATCTTCAAAGCGTGAACAACAAAGTCTTTGTAGGACATCAGCGACCAAAATGAACAGATACGGCGAGATGGAGTCGCCCTGACGGAAGCCCCTCTTTGCAACAAAAAAAACCCCAGCTCACCATTAAGCATGACTCTAGAACTAGCTGTGGTCAGGAGTGATGTTATCCAACTGATCCATCGCGGAGGAAAACCACGGGCCTGAAGAATGCTGAAAAGGCATGCCTAGCTGACAGTGTCGAACGCCTTCTGGAAGTCCAGCTTGAGAACCCCCATCGGAAGCTTCGGCTTATGAGCTGTTTGAACCATGTCAGCAGCCATAGCAAAATTCTTCACGATAGACCGGTCATTGATGAATCTAAACTGTAAAGAGTGAACCAGAGCGGGGATCTGTAGTTGGAGCCTTCGGGCAAGGACCTTGCTAGCAAGCTTTGGCACACTATGCACAATAGAAATTGGCCTATAATCACGCAACTCCAGAGGAGTTTCCTTCTTGGGTAAGAGGGAAATGTGAGCTTGATTGATACCAGAGAGATCAACCTGGTTGTGGCATAGCTGGGCAAAAAAGAGTTGCAGATCTTCCTTGATGACACTGTGGAAAGCTTTGTAGAATTCATTTGTGAAACCATCCAGGCCAGGACTGCGGTTGTTAGGCGAATGGTTGATTGCTTCAACAACTTCCTCCCAGGAGAAATCCCTAGCAAGAAATGATAAATCCGTAGGCTTACATATAGCTGTAAGGTCGACAGTAGGCAGCGAGGTGCACGGTTGACCCAGTAGCTCAGAGAAGTAAGCGGTGGCAAGCTGTAGTTTCTGTTGATCATCGAAGTGTTCCACCCCCCACTCCCCCCCCCCCCCCCCCCCCCCCCCCCGCCCTAAACAAGAACATGAACCTTGTTGCATTTGGCATGACCATTAGCAGCAACATGGAAGAAACGACAGTTTTCTTCTCCTGAGACACGCCATCGTAACTTAGCTCTCCTGCGCCATAGAGCAGTTTGCCACTGGATTAATTGCTCAGCCTTTGCTATCGCAAACTTTCTCAATACTACCTCCAATGAGGACAGAGAGCGTCACTCCTCGACAGCATTGAGATAGTCTACTACAACCTTGTTGTTATTTATCAGTAAGTCCAAGCTCGCTCTGTTCCTTTTCCATTGCCTGAGGGCAGTACGCACACGTCCCATTTTGAAGTTGAGAAGAGAGGCAGCAGAGGAGATCTGCCTAGTACCACGTCTCCAGCTATTACCAATGACTGCTCTAGTTTCCTCCATTTCAAGCCAGTGATTTTCCATTCGAAAAAACCTACTCCGACTCCTCAAATTGTTAAAGTCCACTAGAATAGGCACATGATCCGAGGTAACAGAAGGCACCACTGAGGCCGAGGACTGGGCAAAAGCTAAGAGCCAATGAGCATTCACAAGAACTCGGTCCAGCCGAACCAGTGTTGGATGTTCTCTCTTGTTAGACCAAGTAAAATTCCTGTTAGAAACCTCCACATCATCTAAACCATGACCTCTGATCCAGTCGTTAAACACTTCCATCATAGCCCAATCCACACGTCCACGCGATTTCTCATCCTGGAACCGATACATGTTGAAGTCACCAAGGACCAACCAAGGTTCAGAAACTATACCCACTGTGGTGTCAACTGCTTCAAAGAAAAGCGGCCTCTCCTGAGCAATGCAAGGCGCGTATATTGTGGTGACAATATAAGCGGAATTGGATGATGTAGATGACAGCCTAACGGTGATATGGTACTTATTTGTAGCAATGATCTGCCCGGAAAGAACGGACGAATCCCAAGCCATCAACAGACCACCAGAGGAGCGTGAGGAGGGTATGATTGCTTGTTTATCGAGGTATGCTTGTAGGAAACTATGCAGTTTCTTGGTTGGAAAAGCTTCCAACTTGGTTTCCTGCAAACAAAGAACACTAGGGTGACAAGAGGTTATTACATCTCGAACCAACGAACACTTATTCTCATCACGCAGGCATCAAACATTCCAATCAAGGATTTTCATGGACAATGGTGCATACTGCCAGTGCATAAGAGGAAAGAGAACATGAAGTAAGGAAGACAAAATACAGACCCATCATAACATAGCAGTAGATAGCATAGGATTAATAGACAAGATACAAACTGATCCGGCACATGACCACCCTAATGCAACAACATAGATAGGCACTAAACAGACACCAAGTTCAACTCCTACTAGGATTAAAAGCAGATAACAGACTAAGCATGCTGACACTGACAACAACTGAACACACTAACTTGAGCATAGCATAAAGCGACCTACACATCAGGAACATAAGCGTCACCCATGGAGGAAGCGGATGAACTGTCGGAGGCAGCAGCAGGGCCTGCGCCGGCCAAAGCAGAGGAAGATGTTTCATCAATGATGGCTTCCACATTGAGGTCACAGCACTTGGTCAACTGTTGAGCTTGGCCCTGGTCAGCGGCCTTGGAGTGTTGGTGAACTGAAGATCCTGGATGTCGGCGACCGAAACCACCTTGGCCTTCTTGCGGTGGCTGCGGGAGGAGCTTGGACACCGGCCGGAGCCGCTGGAGTCTGCAGCAGATCCAGCGGCCTTCCTTTTGGAAGCGCGCTCCACTGAGCTGACCCGCTCGCCATCATACATCTTGAGGATGCGAGGACTGTGGCGCGCGGCAGTGGGGGGCGCCTCCTGCACCGGAGCTGCCGAGCCGATGCCGACGGCGACACCCGCAGCCTAGAGCAGCCTACCCTTGTCCCCTGGATCAGAGCCCACACCAAGGGCAAGATCCACATTGGCCTGGCCAACAGGTGGGAGCAGGGCAGGGGCGCTGGCCGGAGCTGGGGCGCCAAGTAGCTGGAGCATGGGAGGGGAGGAGCGGAGATCTCCAGCTGCAAGCTGGGGTGGCGGCGTGCGGCAGGAGCAGAAGACCACCGCCACATGAGCAGGGAGCATGGCGCAGGCTCCATGCTTCAGATTAGTACACACGACAGGAGAGCAGTTGCAGCTTAGCAGGCCCTCACCGAGGGCAGGGCGTGCTTGAAAGGCCTAGAGCAGATGGGCCGGGTGGCAAGGATGGCAAGGACCTGATGGGCTTGGACGCGCGCATGCGCTGGGAAGTAGGCTTCGGCAGGAAGGATGTCGCCACTGCTGGCAGCGAGCAGGGGCCCAACGGTGGGGAGCAGCCCAGGAGGCACGATAGGCTTAGCAGGGGCCAACAGATATGATATTCGTGGCCCATCTGGGCGCTAGATCGTCTTGCCCAAACCACTGATCAAAGCAAGTAACACCCATGATTGGCGTTGTTAGGGCGTCAAATCCATGTCACTGTGCACATAACACAGCACCGAGGGTACGTGCCTACCTCATTAGCTCAAAAATGACGAGTCCAGGACAGCTAACTAGATGAGGTAATATATGCCTATCATACAATTCCCCTAATTTTTCCTTAAGGTCGTACTAGAAAATTCTCTTGTGCTGATTGACTAATAATCAGAAAATTGAACTAATTTGCTACGCTGTTCGGCCTGATTAAGGATTTTAGCTGCACGCATGCGTGCCCAGCTTTCGTGGGAGATTAATTAGAAGATGGTTGGCGTGTTGCATTCGCAGCAAAAGCTCTAAAACTTGACCACTTTGCTTTGCTTTCTAGCATGTCAACGTCGTCTATTTAGCTACGTGTGCATAATGGTGATTAATTTTGTTGATTCCATTCATTGCTACCATGCTTTGCTTTCTACCATGTCTAACATCTCGTCTATTCAGCTACGTGTGTGCACGGGTGATTAATTTTGCTGATTCAATTCATATTACAAGGTCATTTGTTTTTTTCCACAAGGTTATTTGTTGGTAATGTGTAACCACAATAGATGACCATACCAATATTTTTGTCACTAAGAAAAAACATTGGGGTCCTTTTAAGGTACATCTAATCGGTATGGACAATCCATTTCAATGGACGAACGGACCAGATCAACCAATACTACAGCACAGTTCATGTACTATTTGGCCTTGGAGCAAATCCTGCGTCCCTAAAGGGTATTACACGAAGTCGAAAAAGGTAGAATTGGGACTACATACGAAGAATGAGACACGAGACTCTAGCGAATCGTCATTTACATCAGTTTCTCAGTTTCCTAACTAGACACCATCTACACCAGTTGCGTAGGTGAGAGATAGGCTACACTTGATTTCCATTCACGGCGATGATGTGGCGGACATCTCATTCGCACCCTTTATCCTCTCCGTCCGGCTGAGATCCTACAATTCCTCGTCATCCCTTGCTTGGCCCCTAGACCTCCAACAACAAGTGCGTACTAGTATTTGAATCTGGGAACATATATTCTGAAGTAGAAGAAGTTGATATACAAATAGAAAGACCAATGCTTCACCTGCACACATTCATAGGAGGTGAGAAGCCTCATCTACATGATCGATTGGCTCGGATAGCTCATGTATCATGAATCAATGAATCATGCTTCAAAGAACTGAATCAAATCATTCATGCTTCAAGAATATAATTATCCAAGCTACAATCCACTCTTAACATCGCAACTAAGAAAGAAATTGGGTGATTTCAATTATGTGAAATGTCGACCGAGTTGTGGCATGCAGAAGAATGGCCACATATGAAATGGAGGTGAAGCATAAAGTGGGGGAACACGATAGCGAGCGACGAGCACACGACATGATCGATCAAAAGACTCCATACACCGATGGGCAAATTACCCCTGCTGAGCTAAACATGAAATACCTAAATTTCCCTACAAAATCAACCGTTAGACCAAACTAATACTACACCTTGATTCAGTAGTATGACTTACCGTAAAAAAAAAAACTAACCTTGTTTGGAGGGTTTGCCCACTAGTTCAGTTTTCTTGCAAATATTGTCCCAGCCATGGACTGACAAAATCTTCAATAAAATTCTGGCTGGCCACATCTCTCATTCATTCGACAGAAATTAGACACACACTAAAGTCTAAATATGTACTTCTTATTAAGTGGCCCCTTGTGTATGTACTACCAATATATAGGTCATTGGCTACAAAAAGTTTGAACTCTATGTATATGTGGAAACGTAAAGTAGTGGTCCTTGAAGTTTGAGTGGCCCATGGAAAAGCATTGCTAGAGTCTACTCGTTTATTCAAATATGTGTGCATACGAGTGAATAATTTTGCTGATTTCATTCATCTCACATTGCCACTTTTCTTAACCGCTCTTTGCCATCAACTTTTTGTTAAATGGAGCATGAACCTTTGGAGTAAAAATATGAGACTACAATTAAAAATACATAATTTAACATTTTATTATTATATATATGTAAATAGTTACTAAATGTTAATAATATTGTATCATGGAAATTCTCAAGCATTTTCACATGTTATGGTGAGCTTTTCCCTATGCATGGTTGCATATTGAGGTGTGATTTTTTCCATACATGTTGCATGCCGAGGTGACATACTTGCATATTAAGTGAAATATGTTAGTGGTGGCTAGATATTATATATAGATGATATGTATGTGCTAAACACTTCAAAAAAGGGTTATGTGTTGGTAATATGTGACTGTAATAGACTACCATACAAAATTTTGGTCACCAATAAAACTTAGGGTCCTCTTACAATACACATCTAATCACCATGGGCTATCTACCTAAGTGGATGAACGAAACCAGATCAACCAATACTACAACACATTTTGTGTAGTATTTTGACCATGAACAAATTTTGCGAACACAAAGGGTATTATGAGAAGCAAAAAATGATGGATCTAAGCGCAAATATGGAGACTCGAGACTCCAGAGAATTGCCAGATCTCTAACTGCACACCAGCACAAGTGCACCAGTAGTTGCATAGGCGAGAGATAGGTTGTGCTTGGTTTCGTCAGTGACGACATGGCGGCCATCTCTTTTGCACACTCTGTCCTCCATCCAGCTGCGACACTCACATCCCTTGTTGCCCCTGCTTGGCCCCTATACCTCCAACGACTAGAGCATACCAATATTTGAATCTGGCAACATATGTTCTTTAAGTAGAAGAAAGTTGATATACAAATACAAAGACCATTGGTTCGCCTCCACACATTCAGAGGACGAGAAGCCTCATCTACACATCCATCGGGAATCAATGAATCGTGCTTGAAAGAACTGAATCAAACAAGTCATGCTTCAAGAATATAATGATTGAAGCTACAACTTTCTCTTAACACCGCAACTAACAGAAGAAATTGTGTGATTTCAATTATGTAAAATATTGACCTAGTAGCGGAAGGCAAACGAATGGCGGCATATGCAGATGGAGGCGAAGCAGAAAGTGGTGGGGTGCCATTGCGGCCTATTAGCACAAAGAAGGATCAATAAAAATAACTCGAGACGCTGATGGACAAATTACCCCTACCGAAGCCACCGGGAAATACCTAAAATGCCCTAGAAAATCAATCGTATATCAAGTTGCACATAAATTTGTTAGTAAAATGCATCTGGGAAAAAATTTCTCTTGTTTGGATGGTTTGCCAAATTTCTGGTATGCCTTGCTCACTAGTTTAGTTTCCTTGCAAAATATTTGCCCAACCATGGACAAACAAATCCTTCACTAAAATACTAGTTGGCCACATGTCGCGGTCATTTGACTCAAACCAGACACACCCTATAACCTAAATATGTAGTTCGTAACTAGCCTTTTGTGTATGTACTACCAATATATAGGCAGTTGGCTAGAAAAAGTTTGCTCTCTATGTATATGTGGAAATGGTAACGTAAAGAAGTGGTCCTTGAAGTTTGAGTGGCCAATGCTAGGATTGCTAGATTCCATGATGCCTCTACAATCTGCTACATGATAGGACAAGGAATTTTCTCGCAAGATTTAGTATATTCGAGATGCAATCATGCACAGGGAAGAATTCTTCGAAGCTAAGGTTGCATGGTGCTCTACCCAATCATGGCCGTTGATCATGTAATTCGATGACTAAGAACAAGAGGCGCACAATTCATGGTTAGTGAATTTCTCACTTGCTTTATAGCCAAAAAGAAAAGGTTCTTTGGTTCCATTTAGGCAGTAGACACGAACACACCAACTTGTCTAGTGAATAGTGATTAACCACAAGTCGCACTCTCATATGAAAAATGAATAACTAAACCTGTCTATAAAAAAGATCGAGCTCAGCTCAGTATTGTGTTACTCCACTTGTTGGGACATGACTGAAGGTGACAGCACTAGTTAGAGGATAAGAAAGTTAGACAACACAGGGGTCATCCTACTTTGGTTTGGGGGATAATATAATGTCCCTGGAGTGCAACAAGAACCTTTTGAGAAAAGTTACGAGTTAAGATTTCTTATCCGTTTTGCATCATGACATGCATGATTCGTGACTACTCATTGCATGGAAAATTACGGACGCAGGAGTTGTACCCTGAGTCGATATAGAGAAACTGATGTGATTTGATAATTCAACCAAAGGCTGACAGGATTGTATTGTAATAATTCCTACTGTGTTGGCTCACCTAGAAAATGGTAGTTAGGACCCGTTGGGTGTCCCTCCGCTCCGCGCCTCCCTCCCGGAGCGGACGGAGCTGCAGTTAGAAATTATGGAGCGGGCGAAACGGTGCTCTCCAGATCCGCGGATTTTGAGGATCCGGTGAATTGCCGAACGGGCCCTTAATTACTTTTGAGGAGATGGTTGGTGTGAGTAGGGTTCATTAATACTACCACAGATTGGTGTAGGGCCAATGTGGTGTAATACACAGTACATTTCTAATATTTTTTTATCGTCTAAATTTCGTCAATCTTAAGATATTGTGCTGCCTCAATCTTTCGGAGATACTTATAGGGGTAGGATATGCGGTGCATGCGTTCATAAAGATGACTGTATGTGTGTGTATGTGAATATCTGCGTTGTGCTGTGTTCAAATCCGGGCTGTCCCCTATCTATCTGATCAAGCTTCATGAGCCAGGAGACCACCAATCCATGGAGCGAAATAGTTTGACCCGATTACATGGTAGCAAGGAGAGGCAAAGTGCAGGTTCATTGGATTGGATCGTCTGCTCTAAGCTAGCGTCGAGACTCGAGACGCATGCATGGGTCTGGTGGTGGCGCCCAACAGCCGAAGGAAGGCAGAGACGTGGCAAAACATAAAAGATGGGACAGAGCCGAGGTGCTAGACCACACTGTTGTCGGTTGTCTTGGATTGTTATTAGCTCGTGCCCAAAATATCTTTAAGACGACGAGTGACGAGTCGAGTTGAGTGGCTGCAAACAATGCCTCCGGTCACATCAGAGCTTATTTGTTCCCCTGTGTATGTATAAACTGCTCAGTGATGAAACTCGATAGCGCAAAATCATGCGCCGACTGACTTCTCAACGGCAAAATTATGGTGAAAGCGCACAAGAAGGAAGAGATTGATCAACCGCCTGGCTTGCACAAAGTATAATCACTGGATGGACGAGGCCAGAAAAGCAACCCTTGATGGCCTGTCTCGATCGTAGCTGCTGCCGCTGCGCCAGCACCGTCCAAACCAGTGGCAGTGGGAACGTGGGACTCGCTGCCTGCCTGCATGGTGCTCATGTAGATTCATGCATGGTGCTCATGACCTGAGATTTTGGGATATCAAACATCGGTTCCCGATTTATTTCCGTGTTAAATTTCATGAAAAAATACCAAAAAACGTATTCATGGCAAAAATGACAAAAAATTCCTATATATAGGAAAAACTGTTTGGATGAATTTTTGTTCGGACAGTATTTCCTTCGCCGGGGATACGCTTCCTACTATTTTTTTAATAAAATTTCACACGGGAGTAGATTGAGAGCCCAGGTTTAATATTCTCAAATTTCAGGGTTTTTTTGTTATTTTTACGTTTAATATTCATATAGAGGTGTGGAGCACCCAGGATCTCCTGCGTATTTTCCCAACCGACCGTGGCTGTTCTACATCCGTGCTTATCTACACTCGGTCTAAACAATAAATTAAAAAAAAGGAAAACAATTAAAAAATCAGAAATTTTTAGGCATCGAATATACTCATGTGTGCATCATTTGTGCAAGATTTCGTGATGTTCCAACATCTAAGGAGCTCGTGTAAAAAAAGAAATTTGGGTCTGTGAGAAACTTTGAAAAATAAGACTATTCACGGCTGATGTTTTTGGTGCAAGTTCCTCAGATGTCCAAACACCTAAGAGAGTGGGATCTGGGTGTTGGGGAACGCAGTATTTCAAAAAAATTACCTACGATCACGCAAGATCTATCTAGGAGATGCATAGCAATGAGCGGGAGAGTGTGTCCACGTACCCTCGTATACCGAAAGCGGAAGCGTTTAGTAACGCGGTTGATGTAGTCGAGCGTCTTCGCGATTCAACCGATCCAAGCACCGAACGTATGGCACCTCCGTGTTCAGCACACGTTTAGCTCGATGATGTCCCTCGAGCTCTTGATCCAGTTGAGTCCGAGGGAGAGTTCTGTCAGCACGACGGTGTGGCAACATTGATGATGAAGTTACCGGCGCAGGGCTTCGCCTAAGCACTACGATGATATGACCGAGGTGTGTAACTGTGGAGGGGGGCACCGCACACGGCTAAGAGAAGACTTCGTGTGTCTTTGGGGTGCCCCCCTCCCACGTATATAAAGGGGGGAGAGGTGGCCGGCCCAAGGGGGGTGCGCCATGGGAGGGAGTCCTACTTGGACTCCCGGTCCAAGTAGGATTCGCCCCCCCTTTCATATTCCCACTAGGAGGAGGGAAGGAGGAGGAGGAGAGAAGGAAAGGGGGTCCGCCCCCCCAACCCTAGTCCAATTCGGTTTGGACTCGGGGGGGGGGGGGGGCACTACTAGGAAAAGGGCTATAGATGAAATGACCACTAATGGCGCACCAGACATGTGGTGCGCCACTACTATATAGCAGTGGCGCACCATGTGTTGGTGCGCCATTAGTGTGAAAGACACTAATGGAGCACCAGACACACGGTGCGCCACTAGTAACAAAAAATTTTATTATTATTTTTCCAAACATACTAATGGCGCACCAGGGCACAGCCATTACTAGTTCTAACTAGTAATGGCGCACCAGCCATATAGTGCGCCACTACTATATTTTTTTTTTTGCAAAACTACTAATGGCGCATCAGGGTATAGTGCGCCATTACTAGTTTAAACTAGTAATGGCGCACTGTGCCCTGGTGCGCCATTAGTGTATATTTTTTTATATTATTTTTTTGCAAAACTACTAATGGCGCACCACCAGCAGGTGCGCCATTAGTAACCAGGGTTACTAATGGCGCATTTGTAGTGGTGCGCCATTAGACCTGGGACCAGCTAGATATTTTGGACAGCCACACCTACCCGCTCACTTTCCCCACTTCATTCTCTCCACCTCCTCCTCCAAGCTTGTCTCGGCTGCCGCCTCCTCCTCACCTCATTTGCACCATAGATTCATCCAAATTAAGTGGTTAAATTACCTTTTTTTGATAGGTAAGTAAGGGGGAAGCTATCTTTATGTTGTTCTCCCTCCAACAACGTGCACATGCACTTTTTATGGCCTAGCTAGATTTATGTATGTTTGTGGTGTTGCATATATTTGTGGTGTTGCATATATGTTTGTGTTTGCAGGTACCGGTATTTGAAATGCGATAGCCGCCAATATTTTGCCGGAATGTTGATTCATTTTCGTTTCGGCGAGAATTTTGGCACTATGCATTCTTTTTGGTCCTATTTTTAGGGAAAGTCATGCCAAATTTTTTCTTGGTTCTAAAATATTGTTTTGCTCTACCCGCAGGCGACCATGGTCCGCACGATGACCGAAGGCATCGTGAATAGGTTTTTGAGCTCCGCGAAGGCCGAGATGCTTCAAAAGAATGAGACGGAGATAAGATGTCCGTGTCGAAGATGCAAGCTGAAGAGCCTTATTGCGGACCCGGATTCCGGGCAGGTGCGGGACCACCTGCTCTTGCGTGGTTTCATGGATGGCTATCGGTGGCAAGGTGATGAAGATGACTATGAAGTCGTCCATGGGGGGCGGGCAAGAAATGAGGAAGGGCAGCAAGACAACCACCGCGGCTCGGGCAGGCGAGAAGACGAAGAATCTCCAGGACATGATCATGACGGTGATGCTGCACACAGGCATCATGTAGAAGATGCCGGACATGATGATGAGGAAGATGCCGGAGCAGAAGAATGGCATGATCATGAAGATGAAGATGCCGGCGGAGCAGACGACGATGGACCATCGATGGGCTGGGTGCATAACCCTCATATTCAAGAGCTGCTTCTCAAGCAGACGGATAACGCAAGAGCTGCCGCCCGAGAGAAAGCCAAGCTGGATCAACTGGAGATAGACGCGGTTACTCCATTGTATGAAGAATGCAGGCCCGAGGATACCCGCCTGAAAGTAACGCTCATGGCTCTGGAGATGAAGGTAAAACACAAAATGACCGACGCATGCTTCGACGAGAACATGTCATTCTGGCACGAACGTCTTCCCAAGGGGAACAAGTGCCCGACCAGTTTCGAGGAGGCGAAGAAAATCGTGTGTCCTCTGGATTTACCGCACGTGAAATACCATGTGTGCATGAACAGTTGCATCATTTATCGGGACGAGCACGCGGAGTCTACCATATGTTCGGTGTGCGGCGTCACTCAATACAAGAAGAGGAAGAAAGCTCCTCGAAAAGTGGTGTGGTACTTTTCGATCACTCCTCGTCTGCAGCGGTATTTCGCGGACCCTAAGGCAGCAAAGCTCCTTTGTTGGCACGCAGATAGGGAGGAGAAGAATCGAGAAGATGACGCAAATGATCCGGAGATAAATAAAAAAGACAAGATGCTGAGTCACCCTAAGGATGGGAGCCAATGGCAAGCGTTGAACTTCGAACACCCAGAATTTGGGAAGGATCCAAGGAACATCGTGCTGGGCGCGAGCACCGATGGAGTCAATCCGTTTGGCAGCCAGAGAAGCACACATAGCACCTGGCCTGTGTTTGTGTGGATGTACAACCTTCCCCCTGGTTGTGCATGAAGAGGAAGTACATTCACATGAGTATGCTAATTGAAGGGCCGAAACAACCAGGGAACGACATCAATCTTTATCTGGGGCTGCTGAAAGAGGAGCTAGACACGCTGTGGGAAACGCCAGCCAATACGTGGGATGCCGCAGAGAAAGAATATTTCCCTATGAGAGCCACACTTCTCACGACGGTGCACGACTATCTCGGTTACGGATATCTCGCGAGGCAGGTGGTCCACGGATTTTCTGGATGCGTCAGGTGCATGGATGACACAACGTATCGCCAGCTAGATAGAGATCCCGGGTCTTCGAAAACCGTGTTCATGGGACATCGAAGGTGGCTTCGCGACGATGACCCGTGGAGGAAACGCAAGGATCTGTTAGATGGTGAAACCGAACCCCGAAGACGCCCGCGTACGAGGAGCGGCGAGGAAATAGACAAGCTGTTGAAAAATTGGAAAGATTGCCCACTGCCGGGAAAGAAGCAAAAGGCGCCAGAGCCGGGAAAGAAGCGAAAGGCACCAGAGCCGCTATTGAAGGTATGGAAAACGAGGTCTGTTTTCTGGGACTTGCCGTACTGGAAGATCCACCGTGTGCCTCACAGCCTTGATGTCATGGATATCACGAAGAACGTGTGCGAGAGTCTGATTGGTACCCTGCTCAACATGCCAGAGAGGACCAAAGATGGGCCGGAAGCAAGGGCAGACTTGAAATCAATGGGCATCAGGGAGGAGCTTCACGCTAATGATGATGATGATGATGATGATGATGAGGCGAAGCAGGACACGGAAAGTCATCGCAAAGGCAAAAAGGCCAAGAAGACTGGAAATGACTACGCTCCCGCGTGCTTCACTCTAAGTCAGGAGGAGATCAATCAGTTTTTCACCTGCCTCGTAGGAGTAAAACTTCCTTACGGCTACGCGAGGAAGATAAGCAGATACCTAGACCCAGCGAAGCAGAAGTTCAGCGGGATGAAGTCTCACGACTGTCACGTGCTGATGACGCAGATACTTCTAGTTGCAATCCGTGGGATCATGGACGCGCACGTCCGTGAAACGCTATTTGGCCTATGCAACTTTTTCGACGTCATCTCTTGGAAGTCGGTTGGCGTGAGCCAACTCAGAAGGCTACAGGAAGAGATCATGGTGATACTATGCGAGCTTGAGATGTACTTCCCGCCCGCATTCTTTGACGTTATGGTGCATCTGCTGGTCCATATCGTGGAGGATATCATCCAACTCGGGCCGACGTTCCTGCACAGCATGATGCCGTTCGAAAGGATGAATGGTGTCATCAAAGGATACGTTCGCAACATGGCACGTCCAGAGGGAAGCATAGCCAGGGGCTTTCTGACCAAAGAGTGTATCTCCTACTGCACGAATTATCTAGGCATCAAGAACCCCGTTGGTCTGCCCGTCAACAGGCACCTCGGCAGGCTCGCTGGATGGGGTCACCGTGAGGGTCGCCGCGAAATGCATGTCGACTTCGAGGGTCGACTCGCCGACTTTGAAAGAGCAAACCTAGTCGCGCTAAAACACATAGACATGGTCGATCCTTGGGTGGTAGAGCACAAAACCTTTATTGAGAAGACGTACAATGACCGAGCCAACAGAGGACGGACGGAGATATAATCAAAGAGCACAACTCATGTTTCACGCGTTGGTTCAAGCAGAAGCTTCTGTCGTACCCTTTACATGAGGATTCTTCCACGGAAGAACAACTCATATTCGCCTTGTCACAGGGCGTCGAGCACAACCTGATGATGTATGAGGCGTACGATATCAACGGCTATACATTCTACACCAAGGACAAGGACATGAAGAGCGATGGTTATCAAAACTCCGGGGTAACGATGGAATCCTACACCGGTAACGACAAGGACAGATACTACGGAAGGATCGAGGAGATCTGGGAGCTGAGCTACGCTGGAGAGAAGGTCCCGATGTTCCATGTCAGATGGGCCAAGAGCGTCATAAAAGAAGACCAGTATTTCACCACCATGGTTATACCCGAAGCCAAATCGAAGACCGCAGGCGCGAACGTCACCGCGAAAAATGAGCCATGGGTACTGGCTTCCCAAGTGGACCAATGCTTCTTCATTACCGACCCGTCAAAGCCCAGTCGTGTTGTCGTGAGGAGAGGCAAAAGGAAGATCATCGGAATGGATGGAGTCGCCAATGAGCAAGACTTCGACAAGTACGGCGACCCGAAGATGGAACATGCCGACGACGATGAAGTACCAACATACACCACAAGAAGAAGCAGGACCACCCTACCTAAAGGACGTCCGTTCAAGAGAAGAACTCCATTTACGAAAAATAAGGGCAAGAAGATTGTGAACAGATAGCTAGCTAAGATCAATTGTATTTAAATTGTAGCCTTCATTTCTCGATTGTATTTCGACATATTGAAATGATATTTCTTCTGTTCTAGTGTCCTCATGAATATTTATTTATGTTTATTATGGTATTGAATTTCTAACTCACATCTCGAATTGAATTTGTTAATATTTAATATTCATGAGGACACTCGATCTCGATCCCCCTCCATGTCGATCGCTATCCCCCCTCGCCAGATCCCCCTCGCCGCCGAGCACCCCCCGCACCCTCCCCCGCTCCACCGCCGCCGAGCACCCCCCGCACCCTCCCCCGCTCCCCGCCGTCGACGACCCCCCGCACCCTCCCCCCGCTCCACCGCCGCCGACGACCCCCCGCACCCTCCCCTGTCTCCTCGCTCGGTTCCCCCGAATGGAATCGGCCGAGCGCACCACCCACCCCTCCCTCCCCCCCGAGCGAGACCTAGGGTTCAAGACGCCGCTGCCGGCCCTCCGCTAGGCAACAAAAAATCCTAAAAAAATACTAATGGCGCACCGCTAGGGGGTGCGCCATTGCTATCCAAAAAAAAGATTACTAATGGCGCACCTCTTGGGGGTGCACCATTGCTATCCAAAATTTTTTTACTAATGGCGCACCGCTAGGGGGTGCGCCATTGCTAACCCTCCCCCCACTAAAATCCCCAATCCCCTTTCCCCCAGTCGATCACATCTCTCTCAGCCTCCCCCCACCCACTGCGCCGACCCACTGCGCCGCCGCCGCTGCCCCGACCCACTGCGCCGTCGCCGCTGCCCCGACCCACTGCGCCGCAGTCGCCCACGCCGCAGTCTCCGTCTCCACGCCATCGAGCACCGAAGCAGGCCCCGACCCACCTTGACGAACCGGACCTCCGCCACGCCACCCCCTCCCTCCCTCCGCCTCGCCCCCTCCGCCGCGCGGATCCCTCGCCGCAGGCCACTCCCCCCAATCCAGGCCGCCGCCCGGACTCAAGTCTGCAGCCTCTCCTCCTCAAGAAGAAGAAGAGGCACGAATCCATCTTCCCCTTCTCTTCTTCCCTTTCTAGTTTTCTTCTTCGTCTCCCGCATCTCATGCGTGCGTGTGTGCAGTTTGTGCAGGCAGATTGCGCCCATCTAATCTGGTTGTGTTGGGTGAAGAAACAGGGCCGTGGATTAGCTACTACGGGTTCAATTTCTTTGGATTTGGTTCCCCTGTTGCCAAGGTGACCTCTTCTCTCGCCTCTCTCCCCTTCTGATCAAGTTTTTATCAGAGAGTATGGGACAAGAATTACGTATTTTCATCAGAAGAAAGGAACACTGCTTGTATTTTTGTAGGCATGTAGATCTGTCAAATAAAAAGTGGAGTTACTGAATCAATTGTTCAGTTTATACTGTTGACATATTTACTGCAATACCCATGCTTCATCTGCAGCAGCTGAACGTATGTGAGCAGATAAGTTTTAACTATGCATGATAGAAGCAAAATCTGCACGAACTCGCAGCCGACACAATCTCTCAAATACAGAAATTTTGCGGATTAACTGGGCATCTCCCTGACAGTACCTACAGAAAGTGCACACCAGCTCCACCATAACTCGGTGGTCTCAATCTGCTCTAACCCTCCAGACCTGTTGCTCAATTAGAAAGACCGATTTAACTTCATTCTTTGCATCCCAAGAAGATAAGTATCTGTTAAGATTTGCACCTAGTTGTAACCCTCATAACATAACACCTATAGAAACAAAAACAAACAAATTAGTTGTGGAAGTATTGAAATTTGGTACAAACTACACATAAATCTTTTTCTTTTGAGGTTAAGGGCTTGTTCCATAATTCCATTGTGTGCACGGGGTATTGGGATAGAGCTTTACCTGACCTTTTATGGGCTGATCAGTAGAGGCCTATAAGTAATTGTTCATTCAATTCTTGCCTTGGAGGCTTTAGAGTGTAGTGCATCTTGTATGTTTTTAAGTATTAGCTGTTAGGAATGCCCATCACGCGGGAGGAAGAACCATGCCACCATCTAATCTGTTGTCGTCAAAATTGTAGTGGATATCCTGCTCTAGGTTGTTACTTGCAAGTACTTGCTTGCCAAAGAAGTTGTATAAAATGGTACAGAATTAGCTTTTATCTGATTTACTGAACATCGCATGTAAAATGATCAAACCATTTCGCTACTGTTAAAGAGAGACTCTCTAGGTTGATCAAACCATCCCTGAAAGGCTATCTGTGTTGTCTGGTTGAATTGTGTGGTGAATGAGACTGCTATTGGTTGGTGGTCACTAGTTGTTATTGTTGTTGTGGTTATGTTTGTAGCAGTAGAGAAGTAATAGCAGAGGAGAGGAGCATATTGATGCATGTGCTGATTGGTCTTTTTTTATATGATGATGAGGAGGAGTATCTTATTTGGCATGACTAGTAATTAACTGGTAGTAACTGATAGTGTGATACCCATCATGCAAACATGCTTTAGGCAGGCTTGGTAGATTTGTCACGGCTTGTGCTGCAGTGGGATGCATATGCAGTGACTTGCATGGGCATGGGCATGGGCTGATAAAGCAGCAAAGGCAAGCAGTAGCAGTAGCAGTAGATGCCAACTTTTGATATGCATGCATGCATTCTTTGCTTGTTTATATTCATTCTTGTAAACAGAACATGCTCATCTATCTATCTATCTATCTACCAGCTTTAGTATGTACGTATGCATTGTATTTTTCTTTCCTTTGGAAAGTAAAGTTAATGTGAAAGGAAGAGAGAAAAAGAAAGGGAGGAAGACAGATGCTTCCGTCAGTCTAAGCCCAGCTTAATTTGAGTGACAATCACCTGCCTGGCTGGCTGGCATGTTGATCCATCCATTGATCACATTGAGAAAGACTTGTAAAGATGATGATCATCTTTTACAGAAAACAATTTCTGTAAACACGTCAGTAACTTTGCTAGTTTGCTGGGTTTTGTCTCCGACCATCGTGTCGTGATGATTTTGCAGGTACCCCGAGAGGCCCTTGAGTTTGCTGGAATGTCGATTAACTTCCGTTCCGGCAAATTCGGGTACTCCATATGTCCTATTTTCAGCAAAGGTCATGCTGAAATTTTCCGCGAATTTTAGCATGACTTTGCTAAAAATAGGACATATGGGGTACTTGCGACTAATGCATGGGCCGGGGTATCTTAGTACTTAATTAAGTAGGATCAACTGCCTCTTGTGTTATACATATAGAAGTGTGATATGTTTACTGTCTCTAGGTGTTTGTCCTTAATTAAGTAGGGTATATTATTAGAAGATACCCATATATATTAGTCAACCTAGGGTGCCTCGGCATCGATAAACCCTAAATGATGAAAACTTAACTTAGCATTTAGGGTGCCTCGGCGTCGACAAACCCTAAATGATAAAACCTTGGCTTTTAGGGTGCCTCGGTGTCGATGAGAACCTAAATGATGTACGCTTAGGCTTTTAGGGTGCCTCGGCGTCGACAAACCCTAACTGATAAAAGCTTAGCTTTTAGGATGCCTCGGTGTCGACAAACCCTAAATGATGAGACCATGATCTTGTTCCTTGACAATAACCAACTTTTTGACCAAACTTTTTTCCTATTTAGAGCGAAACATGGCCCACAACGATGAGGCCGGCGGTTCGGGCGGCAAGCAATTCTGGGAGCTGTCCCAGGAGCTGGAGGAAGAACCTCACCGCTATGAGGACGCCGCGGAAGACACCGATCCTGACTACACAACCCCTAGTGGCGTCGGGGATGACACCACTGATGGTTCCGCCGAGGATGCCACCACTGATGATGGCGGCGCACGCACAGATGGCAGCCAACCGAAGAGGCAACGGAAGGACCGGCGCCCGAGCGTGCTCGGCACCGTCAAGGAGGAATTTACTGAAGTGAACTCCGACAGGCATCCAACGGCACCCAAAGAAATAGTCAAGGGGTACTCGGTTCAGCTCGGGTGCATTCTCTGGAGCACCGTCTCGATCAACACCGAGAACCTAAGGCATAAGGACCGAGGGAATTTGCGCAGCCTCCTCTTCACGAAGCTGCACGAACGATACAAGTTCCCCGCTGACTTTGCAAACACACGCCTCTCAGGGAATAAAGTGAACAGTGCCGCCCTCACGAGGATGAGCACGGCCCTGTCTACTTGGAGAAGCACGGTGAAGGCAATGATTGAAAAAGGTGATAGTTATGAGAAGATCAAGGCGAAATATCCTTTGATCAGCGAAGATGACTAGAAGGAGTTGAATATCAAGTGCGGGAGCAGCGCAACCTTCGAATCAAGTCAGTGGGGGAAAGAAATGCGGCAGTTGAACTTAGGGGTCCACCAACTCGGTCCCGACGGTTACAGAGTGGCGGAGCCTATATGGGACAAGGAGGACGCGGAGCGTGCCGAGCAAGGCCTACCACCCGCTTCGAGATATACCGTGACAAGCAGACCAGGAACTTTGTCAGGGCCCGGTGCAAGGAGGACCCGGTAACAAAGGAGCTTACCACGGATCCGAAGACCAGGGCGCTTGAGCTTGTTCTGGTAAGGAATAAACCCCCGCGTAATTAGCTCCATATGGTTGGATTCTAATTAATGAAGCCAAATTTCTAAATGGTTCACATTCCTTCCGCAGGAGGCTGAAAGCAGTAGCGCGGGGTCGTCTCAGAGCTCCCCTTTCGACACCCCTTTAAATAGGGTGTTGAACATAATGAAAAACAAGGATAAGCTCAGTAAGCCATCGTCAGCTGGTCATGTGGCCGGAAAAGGCTTGTCCACAAAATGGTCGTCATACTATACCGCTGGTGGGCGAAAGGAGAAAAAGACCAGCTCGGAAAGCCAGTCGTGCGAGGTTCAAGAACTCAAGGCACAAGTGGCGCGGATTCCGGAGATTGTCTAAGAGCAAGTGCAATAACAACTGGGAACGACGCTCACCGCCATGGTGCCTACCTTGATTCAGGGGTTGATGACGTGGATTGCGGGCGGCCAACAGGGGCCTCCCCCGGTTCCCAGCTTCACGGCCAGCAACTCGCACAACGCGCATGCGGCGCCATTGGTGTCTCCGGCGCCGGCACGGGCATTGGAGCTTAATGCACCCGGGTGTACGCCGGCCGGCACCTCGCCAGCAAGCAGCCCCTCCGTCAGTTGCACGCCCGCCGTTGGCGGTGCCTCAACATTAGCCGAGCTCGACGGCATCATGGTAACTAAGCCTCTCGGCCGTTGACTTCATCTCCTTGCCTTTGACTGGGCATCCCTGACGCCCTACATGTTTTCGCAGGGCGCCGCCGACGTTCCTTGCACTCTCCTGCACTTCGTGGGCGGCGAGTCGGTCGATGTCGCCAAGGGCAGAATCGTTCAACCGGGCAACCGTGTGTTCCAGGGTAATCCGATGCCACCCACCTTGTATAGGGTTGAACTGGTTCGGGTGCTGCCAGGCTGCGACGAGTTGTTACCTCCGATTCGACCCGCTGGGGCCGACGAAGATGATGTGATGACCCTCAGCGCCTGTGTAAGCTGGCCCCTGCTTTGGCCGAAGAGCCAGATTCGTTTGGGGGCGGGGGACACCACCCCACAGACAAGACCGCCAGTCGTGCCAGCGCCAAGCCATGGCAAGAACGCCGCAATGCTACCGGACATGCCGGACATCCCTATGGCACAGGATCTGGACATGCATATGGCACAGGATCCGGACGACGACGACAACGACGACGGTACATTTACCAACGTCGATAAGTACTTTGCCGAACATGGGTACGGTGACGAGTTCTGCGGGCCTCCTTCTCAAGAACCCAACCCTGAAAAAGACGACCGCGATCTAGCTGGTACGGCGGAGAAACCCAATTGCAATAGGCGTCGTCTGGCGTCCAGTTCTCAGGAGACGCCTCCAGCTGCCGCCTTCACCGAGCCTCAGATAGCTGAGGTGCGAAATATTATCAGCCCCAACACGCTCAAGAAGGCGTCTGTGAGCAGAACTCGATCCCATTACAGTCGATCAAGAAGAAGGGACGGAAACGAAAGACTAACAAGGGCGTCGGTGCGAGCCAGCCGGCACCAAGTACGATCCGTGCTCAGGACGGGCCACCTTCACCTAAGGATATCTCGAGGGGGGTGCATGTGGCGGGTAGGGCGATGCTACCGACAAATATGCTCAATGCTGCAACCGGTGCTATGCGGAGTCTGCATGACAGTGTTCTTTCTTTGGAGAAGCGGCGTCTCAGAGAGAATGATGTGGCATACCCGGTTTTCGTGGCCAAGGTGCCAGAGGGCAAGGGCTTTGTGGATAGCGCCGTCGGGGGTACGATCGTCCTGCGGTTTGATGACATCTTTGCTATGTTTAACCTTCATCCGCTGCACTACACCTTCGTTCGGCTGTTTTCGCTGAGTATGGAGACGCGGATCATTAGAGACAAGACCCCGGACATTGTGATAGTCGACCCCTTCTACATGCGTGCCAAGATCTTGGGCAGCGTTGGGGACCGGCAAGTCGCGAGTTCACACCTCGAAGGCGTCATTCTGGCAAACCCAGATAAGGATAACTTCCTCGTGCCTTACTTTCCCGAGTAAGTCATCCCCTAACCGCCCGGTAACATATGATTTCTTAGATTTCGATCGTTCTTTTTTTTCTAACATTCCGTGTTCTGTGCAGTGACACACATTGCACACTCATCCTCTTAAGCCCGAAATATTCCATGGCCATGTATTTCGACCCGGACCGTGACTCCAAGATAGAGTACACAAATATCGAGAAAGTTCTTCATGATGCTCTCCCCGGCTACGCCGCATCTGGAGGCACCTTTAAGAGGCCAGCTCGTAGGTACGGCAGGCACGTGTTCACCCACAATACGACGTTCCCCTGCGTCAAGCAGCCGCCTGGCGGTCAGAAAGATGCCTACTATGCCCTCCATCACATGCGGGCGATCGTACGGGACCATAATCACCTTCTGCTACCAAATAATCTCAAAGATTGGGCCGCAAGCTTGGCGGCAATCCAGGACGCGGACATCCGACAAGAATTCTTTCGCATCCAGTCGGAGTTTGCAGAAATCATCCATCAAGATGTCCTTCGTACCTCGGGGCAGTTCTACCTCAAATATCAACCGTCCAACTGTGAGATAGACACAACGCTACAAATGCAGGCTGACAATGCCCGCGACTTCATGACCATCACGAAAGACGGCGGCTTCCTCCACGCTCTGGTCCCATGAGTCGAGTCAAAAGTAGTGATGCTATGTGTAGTTCTGAAACATCGATTAGCTCATGTTGTAATTAAACTTTAATGAACTTGTATGTCTCTTTGGTTTGGACAGTCGTTCAACTTAGATGTAATCGATGCTATTTATTAGTAGGACCATGAATCGTGCTATTAATGTCTTGCTTTTCTCTTCCGATCCTTTTGTTGCATACTTATATATTGCTTATGTATTGTTTGTTGTTTGGCTAGTGCATAGAGATGCCGTCATATGTCGTGTACAAGGGTAAGGTTCCCGGAGTCTACGACGACTGGGAGGAGTGTCGGAGACAGGTTCACCGTTTCAGCGGTAACAGTTACAAAGGGTAAACCACTAGGGCGGAGGCGGAATCTAGATACGCGCGCTATCTAGCGGGAGAGAGGAGGGAGCGTTGGAGGAACCGGATGAAGACCAGTTTCATCGCGATGATGCTCATCGTGATGACCGCAACTCTCTTCTATGTGATGGTAGTTTAGATGATCGATATCGACTTGTAATGTGAAGACAAACTCGCTACTCGCGGTCTCGAGACTTGTAATGTTCTATCTTTGTTCGGTCTTTTGAATTCGGAGACTAATATGATGAATTGTATTCGGAGACTAATCTTCTATTGTATTCGATGAATCTGCTGTTGCTGTGTGGTGCTGTCTATATTCTGTCCAATAATATATTTTGTAACCTGTGCAAATATCAGAAAAGAAAAGAAAAAATAATCCCTAATATTCATACTAATGGCGCATCACCCCAACGTGCGCCATTAGTATGCCAAAGGATACCAATGGCGCATCACCCCACAGTGCGCCATTAGTATGGCAAAGCACATGTGTAAATATCGCCCACTGGGAGGCACACTAATGGCGCATGTTGGTCTATACTAATGGCGCACGGCGTGATGCGCCATTAGTATACCAGATACTAATGACGCACCAGTGGTGCGCCATTAGTATTTAATACTAGTGGCGTGGTACTAGTGGCGCACCAGCAGTGCGCCATTAGTAGGCAAAACTGGTGCACCACTAGTAGGCCTTTTCCTAGTAGTGGGGGGGGCGCCTCCACCTGGCCGCCGCCTCCTCTCTCCACTAGGGCCCATGAAGGCCCATTAACTCCCCGGGGGGGTTCCGGTAACCCCCGGTACTCCGGAAAATGTCCGAACCTTTCCGAAACCATTCCGGTGTCCAAACACAACCTTCCAATATATCAATCTTTATGTCTCGACCATTTCGTGACTCCTCGTCGTGTCCGTGATCTCATCCGGGAATCCGAACAAACTTCGGTACATCAAATCACATAACTCATAATACAAATCGCCATCGAACGTTAAGCGTGCGGACCCTACGGGTTCGAGAACTATGTAGACATGACCAAGACACATCTCCAGTCAATAACCAATAGCGGAACCTGGATGCTCATATTGGCTCCTACATATTCTACGAAGATCTTTATCGGTCAAACCGCATAACAACATACGTTGTTCCCTTTGTCATCGGTATGTTACTTGCCCGAGATTCGATCGTCGGTATCACCATACCTAGTTCAATCTCGTTACCGGCACGTAATGCATCATCCCGTAACTAACTCATTAGTCACATTGCTTGCAAGGCTCATAGTGATGTGCATTACCGAGAGGGCCCAGAGATACCTCTCCGATACACGGAGTGACAAATCCTAATCTCGGTCTATGCCAACTCAACAAACACCTTCGGAGACACCTGTAGAGCATATTTATAATCACCCAGTTACGTTGTGATGTTTGATAGCACACTAAGTGTTCCTCCGGTATTCGGGAGTTGCATAATCTCATAGTCAGAGGAACATGTATAAGTCATAAAGAAAGCAATAGCAATAAAACTAAACGATCATTATGCTAAGTTAACGGATGGGTCTTGTCCATCACATCATTCTCTAATGATGTGATCCCATTCATCAAATGACAACACATGTCAATGGCTAGGAAACTTAACCATCTTTGAATAACGAGCTAGTCAAGTAGAGGCATACTAGGGACACTCTGTTTGTCTATGTATTCACACATGTACTAAGTTTCCGGTCAATACAATTCTAGCATTAATAATAAACATTTATCATGATATAAGGAAATATAAATAACAACTTTATTATTGCCTCTAGGGCATATTTCCTTTCGTCTCCCACTCGCACTAGAGTCAATAATCTAGATTACATAGTAATGATTCTAACACCCATGGAGTCTTGGTGCTGATCATGTTTTGCTCGTGAGAGAGGCTTAGTCAAAGGGTCTGCAACATTCAGATCGCGTATGGAATTGAAGTGTCTCTTGATGTGTTTGGTTCTCTTGTGAAATATGGATTCCTTCGCCAAGGCAATTGCTCCAGTATTGTCACAAAAGATTTTCATTGGACCCGATGCACTAGGTATTACACCTAGATCGGATATGAACTCCTTCATCCAGACTCCTTCATTTGCTTCTTCGGAAGCAGCCACGTACTCCGCTTCACACGTAGATCCCGCCACGACGCTCTCTTTGGAACTGCATCAACTGACAGCTCCACCATTCAATATAAATACGTATCCGGTTTGTTACTTAGAGTCATCTGGATCAGTGTCAAAGCTTGCATCAACGTAACCATTTACGAAGAGCTCTTTGTCACCTCCATAAATGAGAAACATATCCTTAGTCCTTTTCAGGTATTTTAGAATGTTCTTGACCGATGTCCAGTGATCCACTCCTGGATTACTTTGGTACCTCCCTGCTAAACTAATAGCAAGGCACACATCAGGTCTGGTACACAGCATTGCATACATGATAGAACCTATGGCTGAGGTATAGGAAATGACTTTCATTTTCTCTCTATCTTCTGCAGTGGTCAGGCATAGAATCTGACTCAACTTCACACCTTGTAACACAGGCAAGAACCCTTTCTTTGACTAATCCATTTTGAACTTCTTCAAAACTTTATCAAGGTATGTGCTTTGTGAAAGTCCAATGAAGCGTCTTGATCTATCTCTATAGATCTTGATGCCCAATATATAAGCAGCTTCACCGAGGTCTTTCATTGAAAAATTCTTATTCAAGTATCCTTTTATGCTATCCAGAAATTCTATATCATTTCCGATCAACAATATGCCATCTACATATAATATCAAAAATGCTACAGAGCTCCCACTCACTTTCTTGTAAATACATGCTTCTCCAAAAGTCTATATAAAACCATATGCTTTGATCACACTATCAAAGCGTATATTCCAACTCTGAGAGGCTTGCACCAGTCCATAAATGGATCGCTAGAGCTTTCACACATTGTTAGCGCCTTTAGGATTGACAAAACCTTCTGGTTGCATCATATACAACTCTTCTTTAAGATATCCATTAAGGAATGCAATTTTGACATCCATTTTCCAAATTTCATAATCATAAAATGCAGCAATTGCTAACATGATTCGGACAGACTTAAGCATCACTACGGGAGAGAAGGTCTCATCGTAGTCAACTCCTTGAACTTGTCGAAAACCTTTCGCAACAAGTTGAGCTTTGTAGACAGTAACATTACTGTCAGCGTCAGTCTTCTTCTTGAAGATCCATTTATTCTCTATGGCTTGCCGATCATCGGGCAAGTCAACCAAAGTCCATACTTTGTTCTCATACATGGATCCCATCTTAGATTTCGTGGCCTCAAGCCATTCGCGGAATCTGGGCTCATCATCGCTTCCTCATAGTTCATAGGTTCGTCATGGTCAAGTAACATAACCTCCAGAACAGGATTACCATACCACTCTGGTGCGGATCTTACTCTGGTTGACCTACGAGGTTCGGTAGTAACTTGATCTGAAGTTTCATGATCATCATCATTAGCTTCCTTACTAATTGGTGTAGGAATCACTGGAACTAATTTCCGTGATGAATTACTTTCCAATTCGGGAGCAGGTACAATTACCTCATCAAGTTCTACTTTCCTCCCACTCACTTCTTTCGAGAGAAACTCCTTATCTAGAAATGATGCATTCTTAGCAACGAATATCTTGCCTCGATGGAAGGGAGTATTAAGTTCATAAGAACGGAGTAACGCATTAAGCAAGATGACATGATGTAGAGGGATAAACTCACGCAATATGATATAAACCCCATCTTTTTATCCTCGATGGCAACAATACAATACGTGCCTTGCTTCCCATACTGTCACTGGGAAAGGACACCACAAGATTGAACCCAAAGCTAAGCACTTCTCCCATTGCAAGAAAGATCAATCTAGTAGGCCAAACTAAACCGATAATTCAAAGAGACTTGCAAAGATATCAAATCATGCATATAAGAATTCAGAGAAGAACCAAATAATATTCATAGATAAACTTGTTCATAAATCCACAAATCATCGGATCTCGGCAAACACACCGCAAAAGAGTATTACATCGAATAGATCTCCAAGAACATCGAGGAGAAGTTTGTATTGAGAATCAAAGAGAGAGAAGAAGCCATCTAGCTAATAACTATGGACCCGAAGGTCCGTGGTAAACTACTCACGCTTCATCGGAGAGGCAATGGTGTTGATGTAGAAGCCCTCCGTGATTGATCCCCCCTCCGACAGATCGCTGGAAAAGGCCCCAAGATGGGATCTCACGGGTACAGAAGGTTGCGGCGGTGGAAAAGTGGTTTCGTGGCTCCCCCTAATGTTTCTAGGGTATAAGAGTATATATAGGTGAAAGAAGTATGTCGGTGGAGCTACGAGGGGCCCACGAGGGTGGGGGCGCGCCCTCCTGCCTCGTGGCCTCCTCGTGGAGTTCCAAACTTCAACTCCAAGTCTTCTGGTTTGCTTTCGGTCCAAAAAAGATCATCGCAAAGGTGTCATTCCGTTTGGAGTCCGTTTGGTATTCCTTTTCTGCAAAACTCTAAAATAGGCAAAAAACCAGAAACTGGCACTGGGCCTCCGGTTAATAGGTTAGTCTCAAAAATAATATAAAAGAGCATATTAAAGCCCATTAAACATCCAAAACAGAAAATATAATAGCATGGAACAATAAAAAATTATAGATATGTTGGAGGCGTATCAGCCATCTCTAAAGCATAACCCCAAAACGATAGTGGTAAATCGGTAAGAGACATCATAGATGGCACCATATCTAATAAAGTACAGTTACGACGTTCGGACACACCATTACGCTGTGGTGTTCCAGGTGGCGTGAGTTGCGAAACTATTCCACATTGTTTCAAATGAAGACCAAACTCATAACTCAAATATTCACCTCCATGATCAGATCGAAGAAACTTTATTTTCTTGTTACGATGATTTTCCACTTCACTCTGAAATTCTTTGAACATTTCAAATGTTTCAGACTTATGTTTCATTAAGTAGATATACCCATATCTACTCAAATCATCTATGAAGGTCAGAAAATAACGATACCCGCCGCGAGCCTTGATGTCTACTACGCAAGCTTCTTCTTGTAGACGTTGTTGGGCCTCCAAGTGCAGAGGTTTGTAGGACAGTAGCAAGTTGCCCTCAAGTGGATGACCTAAGGTTTATCAATCCGTGGGAGGTGTAGGATGAAGATGGTCTCTCTCAAGAAACCCTGCAACCAAATAACAAAGAGTCTCTTGTGTCCCCAACACACCCAATACAATGATAAATTGTATAGGTGCACTAGTTTGGCGAAGAGATGGTGATACAAGTGCAATATGGATGGTAGATATAGGTTTTTGTAATATGAAAATATAAAAACAGCAAGGTAACTAATGATAAAAGTGAGCACAAACGGTAATGCAATGCGTTGAAACAAGGCCTAGGGTTCATACTTTCACTAGTGCAAGTTCTCTCAACAATAATAACATAACTAGATCATATAACTATCCCTCAACATGCAACAAAGAGTCACTCCAAAGTCACTAATAGCGGAGAACAAATGAAGAGATTATTGTAGGGTACGAGACCACCTCAAAGTTATCCTTTCTGATCGATCTATTCAAGAGTTCGTAGTAAAATAACACGACGCTATTCTTTCCGTTCGATCTATCATAGAGTTCGTACTAGAATAACACCTTAAGACAAAAATCAACCAAAACCCTAATGTCACCTAGATACTCCAATGTCACCTCAAGTATCCGTGGGTATGATTATATGATATGCATCAAACAATCTCAGATTCATCTATTCAACCAACACAAAGAACTTCAAAGAGTGCCCCAAAGTTTCTACCGGAGAGTCAAGACAAAAACGTGTGCCAACCCCTATGCATAAGTTCACAAGGTCACTGAACCCGCAAGTTAATCACCAAAACATACATCAAGTAGATCACGTGAATATCCCATTGTCACCATAGATAAGCACATGCAAGACTACATCAAGTGTTTTCAAATCCTTAAAGACTCAATCCGATAAGATAACTTCAAAGGGAAAACTCAGTCCATTACAAGAGAGTAGAGGGGGAGAAACATCATAAGATCCAACTATAATAGCGAAGCTCGCGATACATCAAGATCGTACCACCTCAAGAACACGAGAGAGAGAGAGATCAAACACATAGCTACTGGTACATACCCTCAGCCCCGAGGGTGAACTACTCCCTCCTCGTCATGGAGAGCGCCGGGATGATGAAGATGGCCACCGGTGTAGGATCCCCCCTTCGGCAGGGTGCCGGAACAGGGTCCCGATTGGTTTTTTGTGGCTACAGAGGCTTGCGGCGGCAGAACTCCCGATCTATTCTGCTTTCTAGAGGTTTCAGTATTTATAGGATTTTTTGGCGTTGGTCTCACGTCAGGGGGGTCTCCGGGTTGTCCACGAGGCAGGGGCCCACGCCCAGGGGGGGTGGGCACGCCGCCCACCCTCGTGGGCAGCCCGGGACTCTCCTAGCCCAACTCTTTTACTCCGGGGGCTTCTTTTGGTCCAGAAAAAATCATCAAAAATTGGCACGTCAATTGGACTCGTTTGGTATTCCTTTTCTGTAAAACTCAAAAACAAGGAAAAAACAGAAACTGGCACTGGGCTCTAGGTTAATAGGTTAGTCCCAAAAATCATATAGAAGTGTATAATAAAGCCCATAAACATCCAAAACAGATAATATAATAGCATGGAACAATAAAAAATTATAGATACGTTGGAGACCTATCAGCATCCCCAAGCTTAATTCCTGCTCGTCCTCGAGTAGGTAAATGATAAAAACAGAATTTTTGATGTGGAATGCTACCTAACATATTTATCCATGTAATTCTTTTTATTGTGGCACGAATATTCAGATCCATAAGATTCAAGACAAAAGTTTAATATTGACATAAAAATAATAATACTTCAAGCATACTAACAAAGTAATCATGTCTTCTCAAAATAACATGGCCAAAGAAAGTTATCCCTACAAAATCATATAGTCTGGCTATGCTCTATCTTCACCACACAAAGTATTTAAATCATGCACAACCCCGATGACAAGCCAAGCAATTGTTTCATACTTTTGGTGTTCTCAAACTTTTTCAATCTTCACGCAATACATGAGCGTGAGCTATGGATATAGCACTATATGTGGAATAGAATGGTGGTTGTGGAGAAAACAAAGAGGAGAAGATAGTCTCACATCAACTAGGCGTATCAAAGGGCTATGGAGATGCCCATTAATAGATATCAATGTGAGTGAGTAGGGATTGCCATGCAACGGATGCACTAGAGCTATAAGTGTATGAAAGCTCAACAAAAGAAACTAAGTGGGGGTGCATCCAACTCGCTTGCTCACAAAGACCTAGGGCATTTTGAGGAAGCCCATCATTGGAATATACAAGCCAAGTTCTATAATGTAAAATTCCCACTAGTATATGAAAGTGACAACATAGGAGACTCTCTATCATGAAGATCATGGTGCTACTTTGAAGCACAAGTGTGGTAAAAGGATAGTAGCATTGCCCCTTCTCCCATTTTCTCTCATTTTTTATTTTTATTTATTTATTTTGTTTTTTTGGGCCTT
Organism: Triticum aestivum; assembly: GCF_018294505.1. Lineage (NCBI taxonomy): Eukaryota > Viridiplantae > Streptophyta > Magnoliopsida > Poales > Poaceae > Triticum > Triticum aestivum. The sequence continues at coordinate 490,586,861 of NC_057808.1, forward strand.
CTCTTTTTTTGGCCTCTTTTTTCTCGTTTTTTTATTTTTCGTCCGGAGTCTCATCCCGACTTGTGGGGGAATCATAGTCTCCATCATCCTTTCCTCACTGGGACAATGCTCTAATAATGATGATCATCACACTTTTATTTACTTACAACTCAAGAATTACAATTCAATACTTAGAACAAAATATGACTCCATATGAATGCCTCCGGTGGTGTACCGGGATGTGCAATGACTCATGAGTGACATGTATGAAAGAATTATGAACGGTGGCTTTGCCACAAATACAATGTCAACTACATGATCATGCAAAGCAATATGACAATGATGGAGCGTGTCATAATAAACAGAACGATGGAAAGTTGCATGGCAATATATCTCGGAATGGCTATGGAAATGCCACAATAGGTAGGTATGGTGGCTGTTTTGAGGAAGGTATATGGTGGGTGTATGATACCGGCGAAAGGTGCGCGGTATTAGAGAGGCTAGCAATGGTGGAAGGGTGAGAGTGCGTATAATCCATGGACTCAACATTAATCATAAAGAACCACATACTTATTGCAAAAATCTATTAGTTATCGAAACAAAGTACTACACGCATGCTCCTAGGGGGATAGATTGGTAGGAAAAGACCATCGTTCGTCCCCGACCGCCACTCGTAAGGAGGACAATCAGTAAATAAATCATGCACCGACTTCATCACATAACGGTTCACCATACGTGCATGCTACGGGAATCACAAACTTTAACACAAGTATCTCTCAAATTCACAACTACTTAACTAGCATGACTCTAATATCACCATCTTCACATCTCAAAACAATCATAAGGAATCAAACTTCTCATAGTATTCAATGCACTCTATATGAAAGTTTTTATTATACCCATCTTGGATGCCTATCATATTAGGACTAGTTTCACAATCAAAGCAAATTACCATGCTGTTTAGGACTCTCAAAATAATATAAGTGAAGCACGAGAGTTCATCTATTTCATCAAAATAAAACTACTATCGTGCTCTAAAAGATATAAGTGAAGCACTAGAGCAAACGACAAACTACTCCGAAAGATATAAGTGAAGATCAATGAGTAGTTGAATAATTATGTAACTCTGTGAAGAATCTCTCTCATTTAGGAATTTCAGATCTTGGTATTTTATTCATACAGCAAGAAAAACAAAAGAAAATAAAATGACGCTCCAAGCAAAACACATATCATGTGGTGAGTAAAAATATAGCTCAAAGTAAAGTTACCGATGAGCGAAGACGAAAGAGGGGATGCCATCCGGGGCATCCCCAAGCTTAGGCTCTTGGTTATCCTTGAATATTACCTTGGGGTGCCTTGGGCATCCCCAAGCTTAGGCTCTTGCCACTCCTTATTCCATAGTCCATCGAATCTTTACCCAAAACTTGAAAACTTCACAACACAAAACTTAACAGAAAACTCGTAAGCTCCGTTAGTATAAGAAAATAAATCACCACTTAGGTACTGTTGTGAACTCATTCTAAATTCATATTGGTGTAATATCTACTGTATTCCAACTTCTCTATGGTTCATACCCTCCGATATTACTCATAGATTCATCAAAATAAGCAAACAACACATAGAAAACAGAATCTGTCAAAAACAGAACAGTCTGTAGTAATCTGTATCAAACGTATACTTCTGGAACTCCAAAAATTCTAAAATAAATTGGTGGACCTGAGGAATTTGTCTAGTAATCAACTGCAAAAAGAATCAACTAAATAGCTCTCTCCAGTAAAAAGTTTTAGCTAATCTCGTGAGCGCTAAAGTTTCTGTTTTTTACAGCATGATCATAAAGACTTCGCCCAAGTCTTCCCAAAGGTTCTATTTGGCGAAAACACTAATTAAAACACAAAACCACATCTAAACAGAAGATAGATGGATTATTTATTCCTAAACATAACCAAAAAGCAAGAAACTAAAATAAAATTGGGTTGCCTCCCAACAAGCGCTTACGTTTAACGCCCCTAGCTAGGCATGATGATTTCAATGATGCTCACATAAAAGATAAGAATTTGAAACATAAAGAGAGCATCATGAAGAATATGACTAGCACATTTAAGTCTAACCCACTTCCTATGCATAGGGATTTTTTGAGCAAACTACTTATGAGAACAATAAGCAACTAGCATAGGAAGGCAAAACAAGCATAACTTCAAAACTTTAAGCACATAGAGAGGAAACTTGATATTATTGCAATTCCTACAAGCATATGTTCCTCCCTCATAATAATTTTCAGTAGCATCATGAAGGAATTCAACCATATAACCATAAAATAAAGCATTATTTTCATGATCTACTTGCATAGAAATTTTATTACTCTCCACATAAGCAAAATCCTTCTCATTCGGAATAGTGGGAGCAAACTCAACAAAATAACTATCATGTGAAGCATAATCCAATTGAAAACTAAAATCATGATGACAAGTTTCATGGTTATCATTATTCTTAATAGCATACAAGTTCACAATAATCATCATAGATAGCAAATTTATTCTCGTAATCAATTGGAACCTCTTCCAAAATAGTGGATTCATCACTAAATAAAGTCATGACCTCTCCAAATCCACTTTCATAAATATAATCATCATAAATAGGAGGCATGCTTTCATCATAATATATTTTCTCATCAACACTTGGGGGACTAAAAATATCATCTTCATCAAACATAGCATCCCCAAGCTTGTGGCTTTGCATATCATTAGCATCATGGGTATTCAAAGAAATCATACTAACAACATTGCAATCATGCTCATCATTCACATATTTTATGCCAAGCATTCTATGTAATTCTTCTTCTAGTACTTGAGCACAATTTTCCTTCCCATCATTTTCATGAAAGACATTAAAAAGATGAAGCATATGAGGCACCCTTAATTCCATTTTTTTGTAGTTTCCTTTTATAAACTAAACTAGTGCTAAAACAAGAAACAAAAAGATTCGATTGCAAGATCTAAAGATATACCTTCAAGCACTCACCTCCCCGGCAACGGTGCCAGAAAAGAGCTTAGTTGACGGGGTGTGAGTGCCTCTTACCTAGCCTCCCCGGCAACGGCGCCAGAAAAGAGATTGATGTCTACTATGCAACCTTCTTCTTGTAGACGTTGTTGGGCCTCCAAGTGCAGAGGTTTGTAGGACAGTAGCAAATTTCCCTCAAGTGGATGACCTAAGGTTTATCAATCCGTGGGAGGCGTAGGATGAAGATGGTCTCTCTCAAGCAACCCTGCAATCAAATAACAAAGAGTCTCTTGTGTCCCCAACACACCCAATACAATGATAAATGGTATAGGTGCACTAGTTCGGCGAAGAGATGGTGATACAAGTGCAATATGGATGGTAGATATAGGTTTTCGTAATCTGAAAATATAAAAACAGCAAGGTAACTAATGATAAAAGTGAGCACAAACGGTATTGCAATGCGTTGAAACAAGGCCTAGGGTTCATACTTTCACTAGTGCAAGTTCTCTCAATAATCATAACATAACTAGATCATATAACTATCCCTCAACATGCAACAAAGAGTCACTCCAAAGTCACTAATAGCGGAGAACAAATGAAGAGATTATTGTAGGGTATGAGACCACCTCAAAGTTATCCTTTCTGATCGATCTATTCAAGAGTCCATAGTAAAATAACACGAAGCTATTCTTTTCGTTCGATCTATCATAGAGTTCATACTAGAATAACACCTTAAGATACAAATCAACCAAAACCCTATTGTCACCTAGATACTCCAATGTCACCTCAAGTATCCGTGGGTATGATTATATGATATGCATCAAACAATCGCAGATTCATCTTTTCAACCAACACAAAGAACTTCAAAGAGTGCCCCAAAGTTTCTACCGGAGAGTCAAGACGAAAACGTGTGCCAACCCCTATGCATAAGTTCACAAGGTCACTGAACCCGCAAGTTGATCACCAAAACATACATCAAGTAGATCACGTGAATATCCCATTGTCACCATAGATAAGCACATGCAAGACATACATCAAGTGTTTTCAAATCCTTAAAGACTCAATCCGATAAGATAACTTCAAAGAGAAAACTCAATCCATTACAAGAGAGTAGAGGGGGAGAAACATCATAAGATCCAACTATAATAGCAAAGCTCGCGATACATCAAGATCGTACCACCTCAAGAACACGAGAGAGAGAGAGGTCAAACACATAGCTACTGGTACATACCCTCAGCCCCGAGGGTGAACTACTCCCTCCTCGTCATGGAGAGCGCCGGGATGATGAAGATGGCCACCGGTGAAGGATCCCCCTCCGGCAGGGTGCCGGAACAGGGTCCCGATTGGGTTTTGGTGGCTACAGAGGCTTGCGGCGGCGGAACTCCCGATCTATTCTGCTTTCTGGAGGTTTCAGTATTTATAGGATTTTTTTGGCGTTGGTCTCACGTCAGGGGGGTCTCCGGGTTATCCACGAGGCAGGGGCCCACGCCCAGGGGGTGGGCGCGCCCCCCACCCTGGTGGGCAGCCCGGGACTCTCCTGGCCCAACTCTTTTACTCCGGGGGCTGCTTTTGGTCCAGAAAAAATCATCAAAAATTGGCACGTCAATTGCTCTCTGTTTGGTATTCCTTTTCTGTAAAACTCAAAAACAAGGAAAAAACAGAAACTGGCACTGGGCTGTAGGTTAATAGGTTAGTCCCAAAAATCATATAAAAGTGTATAATAATGCCCATAAACATCCAAAACAGATAATATAATAGCATGGAATAATCCAAAATTATAGATACGTTGGAGACGTATCAAGCCTCAACACTCATTGGATCGCTCCATTGTTCCGAAGAACGGAGTCTTAGTCATCTTGTCCATGAGGCATGGTTCGCAAGCATCAAGTGATTCCAAAAGTCCATCAGTATGGAGTTTCTTCATGGGCTTTACACCAATATGACCTAAACGGCAGTGCCACAAATAAGTTGCACTATCATTATTAACCTTGCATCTTTTGGCTTCAATATTATGAATATGTGTATCACTACAATCAAGATTCAACAAAAATAGACCACTCATCAAGGGTGCATGACCATAAAATATATTACTCATATAAATAGAACAACCATTATTCTCTGATTTAAATGAATAACCGTCTCGCATCAAACAAGATCCAGATATAATGTTCATGCTTAACGCTGATAACCCACAAGTATAGGGTATCAATTATAGCCTCTTTCGATAAGTAAGAGTGTCGAACCCAACGAGGAGCTAAAGGTAGAACAAATATTCCCTCAAGTTCTATCGACCACCGATACAACTCTATGCACGCTTGACGTTCGCTTTACCTAGAACAAGTATAAAACTAGAAGTACTTTGTAGGTGTAATGGGATAGGTTTGGAAGAATATAAAGAGCACATAAATAAAAACTAGGGGCTGTTTAGGTAAAGAAGCAATAAATTTAGTATAGCAAGTGTGGAAAAGTGGTGGTAGGAGTTGCGAAATTGTCCCTAAGCAATTGACTACTTTACTAGACCGATAGCAAGTTTTATGTGGGAGAGGCCAGTGCTAGCATGTCATCCCTGACTTGGAATTCTATGCACTTATGATTGGAACTATTAGCAAGAGTCCGCAACTACTAACGTTCATTAAGGTAAACCCAACCATAGCATTAAGATATATTGGTCCCCCTTCAATCCCATATGCATCAATTTCTATGCTAGGTTGAAGCTTCTGTCACTCTTGCCCTCCAATACATAGTCCTATCAACATACAACTAACCCTATGGTGTGATCCACGCGCGCGCTCATATGATGGGCACCAAAGGACATCAACATAACCACAAGCAAATTAAACCAATCATAGCAATTCACCAATCACCGATAGGACAACGAAAATCTACTCAGACATCATAGGATGGCAACACATCATTGGATAATAATATGAAGCATAAAGCACCATGTTCAAGTAGAGGGTACAGCGGGTTGCGGGAGAGTGGACCGCTGTAGATAGATGGGGGAAGGTGATGAAGATGTTGGTGAAGATGACGGAGGTGTTGGTGTAGATCGCCGTTGCACGATGATGGCCCCGGCGGTGTTCCGGCGCCACCGGGAGAGAGGGGGAGAGAGCCCCCTTCTTCTTCTTCTTCCTTGACCTTCTCCCTAGATGTGAGAAGGGTTTCCCCTCTGATCCTTGGCTTCCATGGCATGGGAGGGGCGAGAACCCCTCCGAGATTGGAGCTGTCTCTCTGTCTCTCTCTGTTTCTGCGTTCTAGATACTGGCCTTTCACCGTTTCTTATATTCCCGGAGATCCGTAACTCCTATTGGGCTGAAAATTGGACACGATTTTTATCCGGATATTGGCTTTCTTGCGGCGAAAGAAGGGCACCAACCACCTTACGGGGTGTCCACGAGGGTCAGGGGCGCGCCCACCCCCTGGGGCTCGCCCCGTGCCTCGTGGCCCCCTCGGGCATCGTCTCGCGTTGATTCTTCTTCCCAAAAATCACATATGTTCCAAAAAAAATCTCCGTAATTTTTTATCCCGTTTGGACTCTGTTTGATATGGATTTTCTGCGAAACAAAAAACATGCAACAAACAGGAACTGGCACTGGGCACTGGATCAATATTTTAGTCCCAAAAATTGTATAAAAAGTTGCCAAAAGTATATGAAAGTTGTATAATATTGGCATGGAACAATAAAAAATTATAGATACGACGGAGACGTATCAGCATCCCGAAGCTTAATTCTTGCTCGTCCTTGAGTAGGTAAATGATAAAAAAAGATAATTATTGAAGTGGAATGCTACCTAGCATAATCTTGATCATGTAATCTAATCATGGCATGAATATAAAGACACGAGTGATTCAAAGCAATTTTCTATCATTTGACATTAAGACAATAATACTTCAAGCATACTAATAAAGTAATCATGTCTTCTCAAAATAACATGGCCAAAGAAAGTTCATCCCTACAAAATCATATAGTTTGGTTATGCTCCATCTTCGTCACACAAAATGTTCAATATATGCACAACCCCGATGACAAGCCAAACAATTGTTTCATACTTTAATATTCTCAAACTTTTTAAACCTTCACGCAATACATGAGCGTGATCCATGGACATAGCACTATAGGTGGAATTGAATATGATGGTGGAGGTTGTGTGGAGAAGACAAAAAGGAAGAAAGTCTCACATCGACGCAGCTAATCAATGGGTTATGGAGATGCCCATCAAGTGATGTCAATGCGAGGAGTAGGGATTGCCATGCAATGGATGCACTAAGAGCTATAAGTGTATGAAAGCTCAAACTGAAAACTAAGTGGGTGTGCATCCAACTTGCTTACTCATGAAGACCTAGGGCATTTGAGGAAGCCCATCGTTGGAATATACAAGCCAAGTTCTATAATGAAAATTCCCACTAGTATATGAAAGTGATAACTCAAGAGACTCTCTATATGAAGAACATGGTGCTACTCTGAAGCACAAGTGTGGTAAAAGGATAGTAACATTGTCCCTTCTCTCTTTTTTCTCTCATTTTTCTTGTAGGCTTCTTTGGCCTCTCTCTCTTTTTTATTGGGGCTTCTTTGGCCACTTTTATTTTGATAACCTCACATGGGACAATTTTCTAATAATGATCATCACACTTTTATTTACTTACAACTCAATATTACAACTCGATACTAGAACAAATATATGACTCTATATGAATGCCTCCAGCGGTGTACCGGGATGTGCAATGATCTAGCGTAGCAAAGATATCAAAAACGGACAAGCCATGAAAATATCATGTTAGCTATCTTACGATCATGCAAAGCAATATGACAATAAATGCTCAAGTAATGTATATGATGATGATGGAAGTTGCATGGCAATATATCTCGGAATGGCTATGGAAATGCCATGATAGGTAGGTATGGTGGCTGTTTTGAGGAAGATATAAGGAGGCTTATGTGTGATAGAGCATATCGTATCACGGGGTTTGGATGCACCGGCGAAGTTTGCACCGACTCTCGAGGTGAGAAGGGGCAATGCATGGTACCGAAGAGGCTAGCAATGATGGAAGGGTGAGAGTGCGTATAATCCATGGACTCAACATTAGTCATAAAGAACTCACATACTTATTGCAAAAATCTACAAGTACTCAAAACCAAGCACTACGCGCATGCTCCTGGGGGGATAGATTGGTAGGAAAAGACCATCGCTCGTCCCCGACCGCCACTCATAAGGAAGACAATCAAAGAAACACCTCATGCTTCAAATTTGTTACACAACGGTTACCATACGTGCATGCTACGGGACTTGCAAACCTCAACACAAGTATTTCTCAAATTCACAATTACCCACTAGCATGACTCTAATATCACCATCTTTATATCGCAAAACTATTCCAAGGAATCAAACATATCATATTCAGTGATCTACTAGTTTTATGTAGGATTTTATGACTAACCATGTGAATGACCAATTCCTGTCAACTCTCTAAATAGATATAAGTGAAGCAAGAGAGTTTAATTCTTTCTACAAAATATATGCCCACACTCTAACAAATATAAGTGAAGCAAAAGATCATTCTACAAATGGTGGTTTTCTATGTGTAGGGAAACACGCAATCCAAACTTCAAATGATATAAGTGATGCACATGAAGCATTTTATAAAGCCATACTCAAAAGATATAAGTGAAGTGCAATGTGCATTCTATAAATCAACCATGGACTATCTCATGCCAGCATGGTGCATCAAAGAAAAGTGAAAACTAAATTTAAAAGACGCTCCAAGATTTGCACATATCACATGAACGAAACGTAACCGAAAACATACCGATACTTGTTGAAGAAAGATGGGATGCCTTCCGGGGGATCCCCAAGCTTAGACGCTTGAGTCTCCTTGAATATTTACTTGGGGTGCCTTGGGCATCTCCAAGCTTGAGCTCTTGCCTCTCCTCCTTCTCCTCATATCGAGACCTCCTCGATCTTTGATCACTTCATCCACACAAAACTCAACAGAAAGCTCGGTAAGATCGATTAGTATAATAAAGCAAATCACTACTCTAAGTACTATTGCAAACCAATTCATATTTTGTTTTTGCATTTTAGCTACTGTAATATAACTTTTCCATGGCTTAATCCACTGATAGAAATCGATAGTTTCATCAAAACAAGCAAACAATGCATCAAAAACAGAATCTGTCTTAAACAGGACAGTCTGTAGTAATCTGAACATTCACCATACTTCTGGTACTCCAAAAATTCTGAAAATTTTAAGAAAAATAAACAATTTGTATACAAAGACAGTGAAAAAAGTTTCAGAACCTTTTGACATTCCAGTAAAAAAATGTAAAATCACGCACCACAGCCAAAGTTTCTGTTTTGCACCGCACAAACCAACAAGCAATGTAAACATCCTAAAGGCAAATCTTGGCACATTATTTTTATAATACAATGGAATTGTACAAGGGGATAATTATTTTGGTTGAAAAGTTTCTGTAATCAAGATTCACAAAGTTTCCGTGAGCATGAACAAAGTTCAAGGAGCTCCCCCACATCAACAATGCTTGTCTCTCTCACTTTCACTTTCCTTTTTGAAAATTTTTGGGTTCCCCTCTATATTTTTTTTGTTTTAAACTTTATAAAAGCACTCAACAGAAATAAATTACTCTCTAAAACTTCCGGGTTGTCTCCCTGGCAGCTCTTTCTTTAAAGCCATTAAGCTAGGCATATCGTGCTCAAGTAATGGATCCACACGGATCCCAAGGTATATCAAAGCCAATTTTAATTAACAATGATTTGTAATTTAGTAGTGAGCACAAAGTAACATATATCATGTAATGACGAAGTCTAATTCTCTTCCTATGCATCGGCATGTCATAAAAGAACAATTCATGCACACAAAGTAAAGGCCAATACATAGCATAAGCAGTTTCTTGCAATTTTATCGTGTGGGAAACATAGAGAGGTGGAGATATAGTTCCTCTCTCATAATAATTGCAAGTAGGAGCAGCAAGCACATGCATATTGTATCTATCAAAATCATCATGTGTAGTAGTAAAACGCAACCCATCAATATAATCCTTAATAAGGGCAAACTTCTCTGATATAGTGTAGTCGGGAGAATTCAAAACTATAATAGGACTATCATGCGTGGGTGCAATATCAACAATTTCATGTTTAACATAAGGAACTATAGCAAGTTCATCTCCATAAGCATAATTCATAATGGCATCTTGGCCACAAGCATAGCAAGCATCATCAAAAAGGGATATTTCAAAAGAATCAACGGGATCATAACAATCATCATAGCATTCATCCTTCAGTAAATTCGAAGGGAAATTAAACAATGTATGGGATAAAGAGTTACTCTTATGAGATGGTGGGAACGGGTGATCAATCCGCTTTTCCTCCTTTTGTTCTTCGCTCTCCTCCTCATATTTTCACTAGTAGAAAAAGGGTCAAATGTTCAGATCATTAGTACCGGTTTGAATTTGAGCCGGCACTAATGTGTCCATTAGTGTCGGTTCCAACGGCTAGGCGGGCAGCTCTCATTAGTACCGGTTCTTGCCGAACTTTTAGCACCGGTTCGTGCCACGAACCGGTACTAAAGAGAGTGGTGGCAGGATGTTGTCAGTCTCGGGCCCCTCCACCACCTTTAGTACCGGTTCGTGCCTCAAACCGGTACTAAAGGTCGTCCTATATAAACCCTTCGTCCACCCGCCCTCTGTTCTTCACCCTTTCCCCTCTCCTCTGTTCTTCCCTTCCTCTCGAGCTCATCACAAATTTTGCCCAAATTTTGTCAAGATTTGAACACCCCCATCCATTCAAATGATCACAAAGGTTAGCAACTTTGTCCTTTCATCTCTCATTGCTAGATTAGCTCTTGCAATGGTTTATATAGTGATTAATTTGTGGGTTTTAGTAATTTGGGAGGAATTATATGTGGTAGTATTTGATTTATATGCAATTTGAGGTCAAAATAACACTTAGTTTGCATATGTAGGTGTGGTTTACTTAGTACCTTCTAAATCTCCGTCGTAACCACCGTCGATCGCCCGCACCGTCCCGTCGCCGGCACCACCTTGTGGTGAGCCTCTTGTTCATGATTTTTTTATATAAAAAATTCATGTTTGTGTGATTTGGATATATAGTTACTCGTATAATTATCTTACCCGTACGTAGTTTGTTATACATAGTGCCATGGTTTTGGTATCTGTCCCCGTCGGCCCTCGTCCGCGTTATGATTCGGATGTGGTATATTCTCTTTTAAAACTATTTGTTCCATTTTGTGTTTATGACAAATTATGCCCATCAAGTTGACATAGATATTTTTGTCTAGGAGGTATGTGAACCGGAAATTCCAACCGACCCTGTTACCGAGAGGTTAAAAGTTGAAAGAGAAAACGAGTATTTGAAAGAAAAATTGAAAATAATTGAGGGGGAGAAGATGGAATTGGAGTTGCATGTTGCCGATGTCATCGATGATCACAAGATCAAGATGGAGAAAATGCGCTTGAAGATTAGAAAGATTAGAAAATATGCCATTGGTAGTGAGGCTTGGTATAATTATGCTGTTGGATCAACTGTTACCTTAGTTGCGATCTTGATCGCATTTGTTGTTGCATTTAAATGCTTTAGCTAGAGAGTTATTTGTTTGTTGCATTTAAGTGTTGTATGAACTTTATGTATGAGCTTGTATTAATTTGGTCTTTTCGGTGTTGTGTAATGAAGATGAGCCGACAATGGATGTACGATGACCGATGCTCTCCTGAGTTCATTAATGGCATGCATACTTTTCTGCTTGCGGCTGAGGCAAACAAGCGGCAGATGGTTTTATGCCTTGTCCATGTGCTGGCTGTAAGAATGATCACAATTACTCTAACGTAAGGACCATTCACATCCACCTGTTTGAGTCCGGTTTCATGCCCCACTATAATGTTTGGACCAAGCACGGAGAAAGAGGGGTTATGATGGAAGACAATGAAGAAGAGGAGGATGACGACAGCTATCCTGGACATGGGTTCCCTGACTACGATGATACGACAATGGGGGAAGAAGCTGAGCCGGCAATGGGGGAAGAGGCTGAGCCGGCAATGCGTTAAGAAACTGAAGAAGAGGCATCAGATGAGCCCGCTGATGATCTAGGTCGGGCCATTGCCGATGCAAAGAGAAACTGCGCATGTGATTTGGAGAAGAAGAAGTTGCAGCGCATGTTAGAGGATCACAAGAAATTGTTGTACCCGAGTTGCGAAGGTGACAAGAAAAAGTTGGGCACCACACTGGAATTGCTGCAATGGAAAGCAGAGAATGGTGTATCTGACAAGGGATTTGGAAAGTTGCTGGTAATGATAAAGAATATGCTTCCAAAGGACAACGCATTGCCCGAGAGTACGTACGAAGCAAAGAAGGTTGTCTGCCCTCTAGGGTTAGAGGTGCAGAAGATACATGCATGCCCTAATGACTGCATCCTCTACTGCGGTGAGTACGAGGATTTGAACGCGTGTCCGGTATGCGGTGCATTGCGCTATAAGATCAGCCGCTATGACCCTGGTGATGTCGAGGGCGAGCGCCCCAGGAAAAAGATTCTTGCCAAGGTGATGTGGTATGCTCCTATAATACCACGGTTGAAACGTTTCTTCTCAAAAAAAGAGCATGCCAAGGCGATGCGATGGCACAGAGAAGACCGTAAGAAAGACGGAAAGTTGAGAGTACCCGCTGACGGGTCACAGTGGAGAAAAATCGAGAGAAAGTACAGGGAGGAGTTTGCAGGTGACGCAAGGAATGTATGGTTTGGTTTAAGCACAGATGGCATTAATCCTTTTGGGGAGCAGAACATCAACCATAGCACATGGCCTGTGACTCTATGTATGTATAACCTTCCTCCCTGGTTGTGCATGAAGCGGAAGTTCATTATGATGCCAATGCTCATCCAAGGCCCTAAGCAACCCGGCAACGACATTGATGTGTACCTAAGGCCATTAGTTGAAGAACTCTTACAGCTGTGGAATGGAATAGGTGTATGTGCGTGGGATGAGCACGGACAGGAAGAATTTGACCTAAAGGCATTGCTGTTCGTGACCATCAATGATTGGCCTGCTCTCAGTAACCTTTCAGGACAGATAAACAAGGGATACTGCGCATGCATGCACTGTTTGGGTGATACCGACAGTATATATTTGGATAATTGTAGGAAGAATGTGTACCTGGGACATCGTCGATTTCTTTCGAGCAGGCATCCCGTAAGAAAGAAAGGCAAGCATTTCAAAGGTGAGGCAGATCACCGGACGAAGCCTTGCCACCGTACTGGTGCTGATGTACATGGTATGGTCAAGGATTTGAAGGTAGTGCATTCCTCAATGCAATCTCTCAGAAGGTAATCGATCCAGAAATCATACCAAGGTTAGAGAATGATTTGGTGCAATGTCTTGTCAGTTTCGAGTTGGTGTTCCCACCATCCTTCTTCAACATCATGATGCACGTCCTAGTTCACCTATGCGAAGAGATTAACGTTTTGGGTCCTGTATTTCTACACAATATGTTCCCCTTTGAGAGGTTCATGGGAGTCTTAAAGAAATATGTTCATAACCGTGCTAGGCCAGAAGGAAGCATCTCCAAGGGCCATGATAATGAGGAGGTCATTGAGTTTTGTATTGACTTTATTCCTGACCTTAAGCCAATGGGTGTTCCTGAATCGCGGCATAAGGGCAGACTGGATGGAAAAGGAACGCTAGGTGGGGATCAAATAATATGTATGGACGGACATTCTCTCACTCAAGCACACTACACAGTTCTACAGAATTCCGCCTTGGTGGCTCCGTATACGGACGAACACAAGAATTTTCTACACTCCAAACACCCGGAGCGGTCTGATGACTGGATTACAAGTGAACAAACGTGGACTTTCGCCGGTTGGTTGCAGACACGTGCCATGCATGACGCCGCTATTGAAGATGACCTGTACTCGCTGTCCCAGTTACCATCTTCGAATATAATGACTTTCAAAGGGTACGAGATAAATGGGAGTACATTTTACACGATCGCCCAAGATAAGAAGAGCACCAACCAAAACAGTGGTGTCCGCTTTGATGCAGCAACCAAGACGGGAAAGGAAACATATTATGGTTACATAGAGGACATATGGGAACTTGACTATGGACGTGGTTTGAAGGTCCCTTTCTTTTGATGCAAATGGGTCAATATGACACGAGGCGGGGTAACGGAAGACCCGCACTACGGAATGACAACAGTGGATCTCAACAATCTTGCATATGCAGACGAACCATTCGTCCTAGCCAATGATGTGGCACAGGTTTTCTATGTGAAGAACATGTCTACCAAGCCGAGAAAAAGAAAAGATAAGGAAGTGAATGCATCATACGATGAGCCAAAGCGCCACATAGTTCTTTCTGGGAAGAGAAACATCGTGGGAGTGTCACAAGACAGACATGTCAGAAGATTATGAAAAGTTTGATGAAGTTGCTCCATTCATAGTGAATATTGACCCGAGCATCCAGTTAAATGATGAAGATTTTCCATGGTTACGGCGCAAAGGGACACGCGTGAAGAAAAAGTTTCACACCCAAAGATCTGGGAAGTGATCGGCTTCACTATCATCACTTTCTTCTGTGTTTCACACCCAGGAGGGAATCTCTGTAATAGTTAGGGTAGTTATCTGTTTTGGCATTTGAAACGCGAAGAAATTTTATGTGCAAACAAATTCTTTGTAATTTTCACACCCAAAGATCTGGCATTTGAAACGCGAAGAAACTATTCAGATTTGAAAACTACCGGCACTAACAGAAAGTTTGTAATTTTTTGTACCTAAAGCAAAAATATTCACAAAGAAACTCTAAATATAGCAAAATACAACTAAAATTAAATAAAACAAAATATATAAAGCAGAAAAGAAAAAACTAAATAAAAAAGCCCACCTACTGGGACACAGCGGCCTGCATACGACTAGAAACCCATATTCTACCTGGGCCAGGATGCAGGCCCGCTAGACCAGTAGGCCCAACAGGGCATCGCACCAGAGGTAGGCCCAGAAGGCCTGCTTTAGAGAGGAGCTCGAGACAGCAGCGGCAGTGGAGCTTATAACCAGGTGCGAGCGCCCCTCGGCTAGCGAGGTGGGACTAAACTTCTGCGCCTCTCGCCTGGCAGCGCACCCCCTTTAGTACCGGGTCGTGGCTCCAACCAGTACTAAAGGGGGGTCTTTAGTACCAGTTGGAGCCACCACCCGGTACTAAAGGCCTGCCCTTCCCGCCGCTTGGCCTGGCCAAAACAGGCCTTTAGTACCGGTTGGTGGCTCCAACCGGTACTAAAGGTGCCTCCTATATAAGAAACAGTTCAAAAAAATTCAGTTTCTCAGCTCCCACTTCTCTCTGCCGCCGCCCCGTCCCGCGCCGTCGCCGCCCCGTCCCGCGTCGTCGCCGCCCCTGTCGCGCCGTCCCCATCGACTCCGCGCCGTCCCCGTCGACTCCGCGCCGCCCCCGTCGCCGGCCCGTCCCCGTCGCCGCACCGGACCGTCACCATCGCCTTGGATCGACCTCGCCTTGCCGTCGCCGTCGCCTCGACCTCGCCCGCGCGCGCTGTGAGCCCCTCCCCCGGCCCCTCTCCTCCCTCCAATCAATCTAAGCCACCGCTCCTGCACACACACGCGCGCACGCACACACACACACTACACGCGCGCGCGCACACACACACACACAATTTTTCTGTTTTTAGTTTTTAGTTTTTTCTGTTTTTCGGTATTTCATACAAAGTTTTAGATGAATTAATTAATTAGATTATATTAATGTCAAATAGTATATAGAAATGTTAGTTATAATATATATAATGTCAAAGGTTTTTTCTGTTTTTTATACAAATGTTATAAATGTTACAGAAATGTTAGTTATATAGAAATGTTAGAAATTTTAGAAATGTTAGTTTTAGCTAGATGAATTAGATTAATTTCAAATTATTAGACGATGATCGATGTTTTTTTAGTTTCTTATAATTTTAGTTATAGAAATTTAGAATTTGTATATAAGAAATCACAATCCAATAATTTAAAAAATGTTACATTTGCATATAGCATTTTTTCCGATGATGCCCGACCCGCATCCTCGCCGTCGACCCGTTCGCGACGACGTCCTGCTTCAGAGGACCCATGTCCGGGACTGGGCTCCACCGGGCTGGCACTGGGAGGTGCTACCTTCAGGGGCACGCCGCGTGGTGAGGAACCCAGCCCCGGGTCCCATCGTCGACCCTGATCTCCTTTGGTGGCATTCGGGTGGGCCACGTTCGGTGCAGAGGGAGCCGGCCCCGCCGGAGGTGGTGCGTCGCCGTGTCAGGGAGGACGACGAGCACGTCCGTCGCTACATGGCTGCTATGGACGTCAGGTTCTCCAATACCTGGCGGGTTCTTTGGGGAGATGACCGGAGCTATGATCCTGTGATGGTTCCTTCTCTTTGGGTGTCCACCGCCCGCGCCTCAGGAACCGCAAGGGGCCTAGATTCTTCTGTAGTATTCGATCTTTATTAGCTAGCTAGCTAGTGATGTATTCGATATATAATATTTGAGACGATGTATTCGAGATTATATATTATTCGAGACGATGTATTCAAGATTATATATTATTCGAGACGATGCATATTATGTACTATGATTCAGTTTTTCCTTATTGATTGCATCCATGCAGTGTAATTTGAATACTAAATTGTTTTATATTTCTTCTGGTTTAGTTAAATAAAGGCTATGGCGGACAATACCGGCAGAGAGGGAGAAGAGACCCTGTTCGAGATCATACGCAGCCCTCGCGGGCCAGATGATCAGAATGAAGAAGATGATGGCTCCCAATATCTGAACAATACCGGGGAGGGTGATGATATGATATTCGATCGCGACGACCGAATTGATGAAGTCATGAACTATGATTATGATTATGATGACGCCGACAATGTTGATCTTGAAATAACAGAGACTGGCGAGGTATATTTATATAAGCAGGCATCTGGTGATCATCACATGTTTTTAATTATTTGAAGATATATTAACGAATCGATCTTTATTCTTTCAGCCCTCCGGATCGAGCAAATCTGCTTCTACAGGCAGCAGGACAGTGCGAGGCCCGGGCGAAAAGTTGAAGGAGGGCGTAAAGTACAACATCGATGCCATCAAAACTAATGGCAAACCACTAGCGCCTAAGAACATTGCGAACAAGTTCGTTCGTCAGTGCGGAGTTCTTGTGAAGGACCAACTCCCGATCTCCCTTCAAGAATGGAAAGAGCCAACAAAGAAACGTCCCGATCTTACTTGGGTCGACGACAGAGCAAAAAAACGCTTTGGAAATCTCTCATGGAACATTTCACCCTACCAGATCATTTCAGTGATGCAGATGTGGAGAAAGTCAAGGACGCTGCTCTTAGGAAGATGGCAATTGCATTCAACACCCACAAGAAAACTATATGGGACAAGTACGTCGAAGGAGGAAAGAAGACTCCAGAATTCAAGGGAACACTGGAGAAGCAAAGAGAACACTGGCCCGCTTTCGTGAAATTCAAGGAATCAGAATTATCTAAGGAACGGTCGAGAAAAAACAAGGCCAATGTCGCAAAAAAGGAGCAGTTCCATAGGCTGGGGCCAGGTGGCTATGCCGTGGCAATGGCTAAGTGGGATAGGTCTGAGCAAGAGATGCTGGATATAGAGGTCACTCCAGTTACTAGGAGCTGACCCCCAGGTGCAGAACTTGGTTCTATGCGCATGGGGGCGCGTTGGACCCGAAGACAGGCCTGGTTTCGAAGAAGGCAAGTCTAAAAGGACCCGAAGATAAGTTACTTCAAGCAATAGAAGATGCTCGAAAGGGGGTGTTCACGCCCAACAGAGAGAACGACGAGCTTAAGCGCGCCCTGGGAAATCCTGAACAGTCGGGAAGAACACAAGGCAAGGGCGTTGTTCCGTGGTATGAGGGCTTTTCGGACTGGAACACTGACTATAGAAGCCGTGCAAGAAGGAAAATGGAGGAGGAGAAGAAGAGGAAGCTGGAGGAGGAGCAGGGGAAGCAGGAAGCAGAACGCCTTCAAGGCCTGGAATCAACGCACGCGGACTTGGCACTCAAATTACAGCGGCAGCAGCAGCAGATCGACTCACTTAGCCAAGAAAGGGGGTGTTAGCAGCGGCAACAACTAGCGGATGATCCAGCATTGGATAGCACCGTCCCATCCATGCCGAGAATCAGCGTGGGTTCCGCCCCGGGCAACGCACTGCTGGATAGATACCCTGTGGATGACATCATGGAGAACACTAACTGTGAGCTACACTTCAAAATGAAGAACATATCCATGAAGGTGGCGGACGCCATTGCTTATACAAATCCCCCCGAAGCAACCTTCCATTGCAACCCAATTCCAGCCGGCTATGCTCGTGTTGTGGTTGATGAGGTGGTGGACCAATATTCGGGGCTAGAGCTTGACATTCCTGGAGGTGACGAGGAGCACACAATGGGAGAGGCCATACATCGTATCATCCTATGGAGAAAGGATTGCATCATCTTTCGAAGGCCACCGACACCGCGTCAGCCAACTCCTCCTCGAAGTCCGCCACCGCGTCCGCAGACTCCCGCTCCTCCAAGTCCACCAACGCGTCAGGCCACTCCTCCTCCTCCAAGTCCGGCACAGCGTTAGACCACTCCTCCTCCTTCAAGTCTGACACCGCGTCAGGCTACTCCTCCTGCTTCAAGTCCGGCACAGCGTCAGGCCACTCCTCCTGCTCCAACTCAGCCACGTCAGCCGTCTTCGCCGCCTCAACAATCGGGGAAGAGAGCCGCCGCAGCTATGGTGCGTAACGGTACGATTCGAGGTAGTACAGGAGGTACAGGCGGAGGCAAGCGATATAAATATGGTCCAAGCCTCACTCTTCTTCCTAAGAGGCCTTACGACATGACCAAGGAGCAAAACGCAGCCATAGTGAAGGCCCAAGTGGATGCCCATGTTGGACCGAAACCGGCACCGCCGCCAAGGGAGAAAGTGCCTGAGGAAAAGATTGACCACTTTATTCGTATTGCTATGATTGATTTAATTTGCTTGTGGTTATGTTACTGCTCTTTGGTGCCCATCATATGAGCGCGCACGTGGATCACACCATAGGGTTAGTTGTATGTTGATAGGACTATGTATTGGAGGGCAAGAGTGACAGAAGCTTCTACCTAGCATAGATATTGATGCATACGAGATTGAAGGGGGGCCAATATATCTTAATGCTATGGTTGGGTTTTACCTTAATGAACGTTAGTAGTTGCGGACGCTTGCTAATAGTTCCAATCATAAGTGCATAGAATTCCAAGTCAGGGATGACATGCTAGCAGTGGCCTCTCCCACATAAAACTTGCTATCGGTCTAGTAAAGTAGTCAATTACTTAGGGACAATTCCGCAACTCCTACCACCACTTCTCCACACTCGCTATATTTACTTTATTGTGTCTTTATCTAAACAGCCCCTAGCTTTTATTTACGTGCTCTTTATCTTCTTGCAAACCTATCCAACAACACCTACAAAGTACTTCCAGTTTCATACTTGTTCTGGGTAAAGCGAACGCTAAGCGTGCGTAGAGTTGTATCGGTGGTCGATAGAACTTGAGGGAATATTTGTTCTACCTTTAGCTCCTCGTTGGGTTCGACACTCTTACTTAACGAAAGAGGCTACAATTGATCCCCTATACTTGTGGGTTATCAAGACCTTTTTCTGGCGCCGTTGACGGGGAGCAATAGCGTGGGGTGAATATTCTTGTGTGTGCTTGTTTGCTTTATCTCTAAGTAATTTTTATTTGCTGTTCTTAGTTGTTTTATATCTTTAGTTATGGGTAGGAAACGCGAAATACAAAAAAATTAGTTGTACCTACTAAACCAATGGTTGAAGAACCACTCAAAATCTATCACACTCCTGAAGCTTATTACTTGGATCTTCTTCGATCCCTATGTGCTCGTGCTAAAACCCCAACTAGCTTAGTTGAGGGCAAATCTTTAGATGAGCATGCTTGTTATGTGCGACACCGCATATCTGAAAAAAGGAAACGTTTACTGGATCAAATTCATCGTTTGCAATGCTATGCTTGGAATTTATGCGAAATATATGATATTACTTGTTGTTCTGAAGACCCGAAGAAACACCTTCCCAAACAATGTTTGTTTAGTGATAATGGAATCGTATCTCCTTATGCTAAGGGTGTTTATAACTACTATGATGTTCAAAAAATTGAAGAATTTGTTGCTTTTAAGGGTGCTTATGAAATTGCTTCTTTGATTGAAAAGTATGATGCTACTCTTTACAAATCTGAAAATTTTGACATACTTGAATATTGTTATGAGAATTATGCTTCTAATGCCTATGTTAAACCATATGTCGAGGTCTACTCCGCTGTCCAAGAAGAGACTAATATTTTGCAGGAGTGTATGGAAGAAGAAATTGATGAAACTGTGAGCTCATTGGATGAAAAATATGATGAGGAGAGCGAAGAACAAAAGGAGGAAGAGCGGATTAGCTACCCGTGCCCACCTTCTAATGAGAGTAACTCTTCAACTCATACATTGTTTAATTTCCCTTCATGCTTACCGAAGGATGATAGCTATGATGATTGTTATGATCCCGTTGATTCTCATGAAATATCCCTTTTTGATGATGCTTGCTATGCTTGTGGCCAAGATGCCAATATGAATTATGCTTATGGAGATGAACTTGCTATAGTTCCTTATGTTAAACATGAAATTGTTGCTATTGCACCCACGCATGATAGTCCTATTGTCTTTTTGAACTCTCCCGACTACACTATATCGGAGAAGTTTGCACTTATTAAGGATTATATTGATGGGTTGCGTTTTACTATTACACATGATGATTTTGATGAATATAATATGCATGTGCTTGCTGCTCCTACTTGCAATTATTATGAGAGAGGAACTATATCTCCACCTCTCTATGTTTCCAATACGATAAAATTGCAAGAAACTGTTTATACTATGCATTGGCCTTTACTATGTGTGCATGAATTGTTCTTTTATGACATGCCGATGCATAGGAAGAGAGTTAGACTTCGTCATTACATGATATATGTTACTTTGTGCTCACTACTAAATTCTAAATCATTGTTAATTAAAATTGGCTTTGATATACCTTGGGATTTGGGTGGATCCATTACTTGAGCACTATATGCCTAGCTTAATGGCTTTAAAGAAAGTGCTGCCAGGGAGACAACCCGGAAGTTTTAGAGAGTCATTTATTTCTTTTGTGTGCTTTTATATAGTTTAAAAACAAAAAAATAAAGAGGGGAACCCAAAACTTTTCAAAAAGAAAAGTGAAAGTGAGATAGACGAGCATTGTGAAAGTGGGGGACGTCCTTGAACTTTGTTCATGCCCATGGAAACTTTGTGAATCTTAATTACAGAAACTTTTCAAAAAAATAATTATTCTTTTGTACAATTTCATTGTATTATAAAAATAATGTGCCGAGGTTTGCCTTTAGGATGTTTACAATGCTTGTTGGTTTGTACGGTGCAGGACAGAAACTTTGGCTGTAGTGCGTGATTTTTTTCATTTTTTACTGGAACGTCAAACAGTTCTGATTCTTTTTGCACTGTCTTTCTATACAAATTGTTTATTTTTCCTAATTTTTGCAGAATTTTTCAAGTATCAGAAGTATGGTGAATGTTCTGATTATTACAGACTGTTCTGTTTTAGACAGATTCTGTTTTTGATGCATAGTTTGCTTGTTTTGATGAAACTATCAATTTATATCAGTGGATTAAGCCATGAAAAAGTTATATTACAGTAGACATAATTCAAAAACAAAATATGAATTGGTTTGCAACAGTACTTAGAGTAGTGATTTGCTTTATTATACTAACGGATCTTACCGAGTTTTCTGTTGAAGTTTTGTGTGGATGAAGTGTTCGATGATCGAGAAGGTCTCGATGTGAGAAGAAGGAAGAGAGGCAAGAGCTCAAGCTTGGGGATGCCCAAGGCACCCCAAGTAAATATTCAAGGAGACTCAAGGGTCTAAGCTTGGGGATGCCCCGGAAGGCATCCCATCTTTCTTCAACAAATATCGGTATGTTTTCGGATTCGTTTCGTTCATGCGATATGTGCAAATCTTGGAGCGTCTTTTGCATTTAGTTTTCTTTTTTCTTTTATGCAACATGCTGGTATGAGCATTCATTATCATATTGCTTTGCATGATCGTAAGATAGCTAGCATAATATTTTCATGGCTTGTCCGTTTTTTGATATCTTTGCTACGCTAGATCATTGCACATCCCGGTACACCGCCGGAGGCATCCATATAGAGTCATACTTTGTTCTAGTTTTAATATTGAGTTGTAAGTAAATGAAAGTGTGATGATCATCATTATTAGCACATTGTCCCATGTGAGGTTTTCAAAATCAAAGAGGCCAAAGAAGCCCAAATAAAAAAAAGAGGCCAAAGAAGCCCACCAAAAAAAGGAAAAAAAAAAGAAGACAAAAAAATGAGAGAAAAAGAGAGAAGGGGCAATGTCACTATCCTTTTACCACACTTGTGCTTCAAAGTAGCACCATGTTCTTCATATAGAGAGTCTCTTGAGTTATCACTTTCATATACTAGTGGGAATTTTCATTATAGAACTTGGCTTGTATATTCCGATGATGGGCTTCCTCAAATGCCCGAGGTCTTCATGAGCAAGCAAGTTGGATGCACACCCACTTAGTTTTCAGTTTGAGCTTTCATATACTTATAGCTCTAGTGCATCCGTTGCATGGCAATCCCTACTCCTTGCATTGACATCAATTGATGGGCATCTCCATAGCCCATTGATTAGCCGCGTCGATGTGAGACTTTCTCCTTTTTTGCCTTCTCCACATAACCCCCATCATATTATTCCATTCCACCTATAGTTCTATGTCCATGGCTTGCGCTCATGTATTGCGTGAGGGTTGAAAAAGCTGAAGCGCGTTAAAAAGTATGAACCAATTGCTCGGCTTGTCATCGGGGTTGTCTTTCTTTGGCCATGTTATTTTCAAAAGACATGATTGCTTTATTAGTAGGCTTGAAGTATTATTTTTTTTATGTCAAATGATAGACTATTGCTTTGAATCACTCGTGTCTTGATATTCATGCCATGATTAGATTACATGATCAAGATTATGCTAGGTAGCATTCCACATCAAAAATTATCTTTTTTTTATCATTTACCTACTCGAGGACGAGCAGGAATTAAGCTTGGGGATGTTGATACGTCTCTGTCGTGTCTATAATTTTTTATTGTTCCATGCCAATATTATCCAACTTTCATATACTTTTGGCAACTTTTTATACTACTTTTGGGACTAACATATTGATCCAGTGCCCAGTGCCAGTTCCTGTTTGTTGCATGTTTTATGTTTCGCAGAAACCCCATATCAATCGGAATCCAAACGGGATAAAAACGGACGGAGAATATTTTTGGAATATTTGGAGAATATGGGAAGAAGAATCAATGCGAGACGGTGCCCGAGGTGGCCACGAGGTGGGCGGGCGCGCCTGCCCCCCTCGTGGGCCACCCGTAAGGCGGTTGCTGCTCTCCTTTGGCCGCAAGAAAGCTATTTTTCGGAGAAAAATCTGGGCGAAGGTTTCAATCCAATCGGAGTTACGGATCTCCATATATATACGAAACGGTGAAAGGGCAGAACACTAGAGCGCAGCAACAGAGAGAGACAGAGAAACAGATCCAATCTCGGAGGGGCTCTTGCCCCTCCCATGCCATGGAGGCCAAGGACCAGAGGGGGAAACCCTTCTCCCATCTAGGGAGGAGGTCAAGGGAAGAAGAAGAAGAAGAAGGGGGCCCCTCTCCCCCTCTCTTCCTGTGGCGCCAGAACGCTGCCGTGGCCACCATCATCATCACCGCGATCTTCACCAACACCTCCGCCATCTTCACCAACATCTCCATCACCTTCCCCCCTCTATCTACAGCGGTCCACTGTCCCGCAACCCGCTGTACCCTCTACTTGAACATGGTGCTTTATGCTTCATATTATTATCCAAGGATGTGTTGCCATCCTATGATGTTTGAGTAGATTTTCGTTGTCCTATCGGTGGTTGATGAATTGCTATGATTGATTTAATTTGCTTGTGGTTATGTTGCTGTTCTTTGGTGCCCATCATATGAGCGCGCGCGTGGATCACACCAAAGGGTTAGTTGTATGTTGATAGGACTATGTATTGGAGGGCAAGAGTGACAAAAGCTTCTACCTAGCATAGAAATTGATGCATACGGGATTGAAGGGGGACCAATATATCTTAATGCTATGGTTGGGTTTTACCTTAATTTACGTTAGTAGTTGCGGACGCTTGCTAATAGTTCCAATCATAAGGGCATAGAATTCCAAGTCAGGGATGACATGCTAGCAGTGGCCTTTCCCACATAAAACTTGCTATCGGTCTAGTAAAGTAGTCAATTGCTTAGGGACAATTCCGCAACTCCTACCACCACTTTTCCACACTCGCTATATTTACTTTATTGTGTCTTTATCTAAACAGCCCCTAGCTTTTATTTACGTGCTCTTTATCTTCTTGCAAACCTATCCAACAACACCTAAAAAGTACTTCTAGTTCCATACTTGTTCTAGGTAAAGCTAACGCTAAGCGTGCGTAGAGTTGTATTGGTGGTCGATAGAACTTGAGGGATTATTTGTTCTACCTTTAGCTCCTCGTTGGGTTCGACACTCTTACTTATCGAAAGAGGCTACAATTGATCCCCTATACTTGTGGGTTATCAAGCCTTTTTTCTGGCGCCGTTGCCGGCGAGCAATAGCGTGGGGTGAATATTCTCGTGTGTGCTTGTTTGCTTTATCACTAAGTAATTTTTATTTGCTGTTCTTTGTTGTTTTCTATCTTTAGTTATGGGTAGGAAACGCAAAATACCAAAAAAATTAGTTGTACCTACTGAACCAATGGTTGAAGAACCACTCAAAATCTATCACACTCCTGAAGCTTATTACTTGGATCTTCTTCGATCCCTATGTGCTCATGCTGAAACCCCAACTAGCTTAGTTGAGGGCAAATCTTTAGATGAGCATGCTTGTTATGTGCGACACGGCATATCTGAAAAAAGGAAACGTTTACTGGATCAAATTCATCGTTTGCAATGCTATGCTTGGAATTTATGCAAAATATATGATATTACTTGTTGTTCTGAAGACCCGAAGAAACACCTTCCCTAACAATGTTTGTTTAGTGATAATGGAATCGTATCTTCTTATGCTAAGGGTGTTTATAACTACTATGATGTTCAACAAATTGAAGAATTTGTTGCTTTTAAGGGTGCTTATGCAATTGCTTCTTTGATTGAAAATTATGATGCTACTCTTTACAAATCCGAAAATTTTGCCATACTTGAATATTGTTATGAGAATTATGCTTCTAATGCCTATGTTAAACCATATGTCGAGGTCTACTCCGCTGTCCAAGAAGAGACTAATATTTTGCAGGAGTCTATGGAAGAAGAAATTGATGAAACTGTAAGCTCATTGGATGAAAAATATGATGAGGAGAGCGAAGAACAAAAGGAGGAAGAGCGGATTAGCTACCCGTGCCCACCTTCTAATGAGAGTAACTCTTCAACTCATACATTGTTTAATTTCCCTTCATACTTACCGAAGGATGATTGCTATGATGATTGTTATGATCCCGTTGATTCTCATGAAATATCCTTTTTTGATGATGCTTGCTATGCTTGTGTCTAAGATGCCAATATGAATTATGCTTATGGAGATGAACTTGCTATAGTTCCTTATGTTAAACATGAAATTGTTGCTATTACACTGACGCATGATAGTCCTATTGTCTTTTTGAATTCTGCCGACTACACTATATCGGAGAAGTTTGCACTTATTAAGGATTATATTGATGGGTTGCGTTTTAATATTACACATGATGATTTTGATGAATATAATATGCATGTGCTTGCTGCTCCTACTTGCAATTATTATGAGAGAGGAACTATATCTCCACCTCTCTATGTTTCCAATACGATAAAATTGCAAGAAACTGTTTATACTATGCATTGGCCTTTACTATGTGTGCATGAATTGTTCTTTTATGACATGCCGATGCATAGGAAGAGAGTTAGACTTCGTCATTACATGATATATGTTACTTTTTGCTCACTACTAAATTCTAAATCATTGTTAATTAAAATTGGCTTTGATATACCTTGGGATCCGGGTGGATCCATTACTTGAGCACTATATGCCTAGCTTAATGGCTCTAAAGAAAGCACTGCCAGGGAGACAACCCGGAAGTTTTAGAGAGTCATTTATTTCTGTTGTGTGCTTTTATATAGTTTAAAAACAAAAAAAATAAAGAGGGGAACCCAAAACTTTTCAAAAAGAAAAGTGAAAGTGAGATAGACGAGCATTGTGAAAGTGGGGGACGTCCTTGAACTTTGTTCATGCCCATGGAAACTTTGTGAATCTTAATTACAGAAACTTTTCAACAAAAATAATTATTCCCTTGTACAATTCCAGTGTATTATAAAAATAATGTGCCGAGGTTTGCCTTTAGGATGTTTACAATGCTTGTTGGTTTGTACGGTGCAGGACAGAAAAATTGGCTGTAGTGCATGATTTTTTTAATTTTTTACTGGAACGTCAAACGGTTCTGATTCTTTTTGCACTGTCTTTCTGTACAAATTGTTTATTGTTCCTAATTTTGGCATAATTCTTCAAGTATCAGAAGTATGGTGAATGTTCTGATTATTACAGACTGTTCTGTTTTAGACAGATTCTGTTTTTGATGCATAGTTTGCTTGTTTTGATGAAACTATCAATTTATATCAGTGGATTAAGCCATGAAAAAGTTATATTACAGAAGACATAACTCAAAAACAAAATATGAATTGGTTTGCAACAGTACTTAGAGTAGTGATTTGCTTTATTATACTAACGGATCTTACCGAGTTTTCTGTTGAAGTTTTGTGTGGATGAAGTGTTCGATGATCGAGAAGGTCTCGATGTGAGAAGAAGGAAGAGAGGCAAGAGCTCAAGCTTGGGGATGCCCGAGGCACCCCAAGTAAATATTCAAGGAGACTCAAGGGTCTAAGCTTGGGGATGCCCCGGAAGGCATCCCATCTTTCTTCAACAAATATCGGTATGTTTTCGGATTCGTTTCGTTCATGCGATATGTGCAAATCTTGGAGCGTCTTTTGCATTTAGTATTCTTTTTTCTTTTATGCACCATGCTGGTATGATATAGTCCTTGGTTGATTTATAGAATGCTCATTGCACTTCACTTAAATCTTTTGAGTATGGCTTTATAGAATGCTTCATGTGCTTCACTTATATCATTTGAAGTTTGGATTGCCTGTTTGTCTTCACATAGAAAACCGCCATTTGTAGAATGTTCTTTTGCTTCACTTATATTTGTTACAGCGTGGGCATATCTTTTTTAGAAAGAATTAAACTCTCTTGCTTCACTTATATCTATTTAGAGAGATGACAGGAACTGGTCATTCACATGGTTAGTCATAAAATCCTACATAAAACTTGTAGAT